>NC_082727.1:59324293-60007150 GCF_030144855.1 Hypanus sabinus | reverse complement strand
TCTATCTCTGTATTCCTGCTACTTATTGTTTCTACATACCAGCAACATATCCCGCTACCATCCCTAAGCTGAAACTCACAGCAGCCAATTAACCAACTAGCGCATCCTTGGGATTTAGGGGAGGGGAAGTGGATCATCCCATACAGCCTGGCCTGGAAGCAACAATGCCTTTGAACAGAAAATCTTACAAAAAGTAGTGGATATGGCCCAGTCCATCATGGGTAAAGTGCTTCCAACTATTGAGCATATCTGCATGACATAACATTGTAGGAAAGAAGCATCCATCATCAGAGATCCCCACCTCTCAGGTCATGATCTCTTCTTGCTTTTGCCATCGGGTAGAAGGTACAAGAGCCTCAGGGCTCACACCAGCAGGTTCAGAAACAGTTACTACCCCTCGACCATCAGGCTTGTGACCAAAAGGAGTTAACTACACTGAACTTCACTTGCCCCGTCATTGAAGTGTTCCCACAACTGATGGACTCAATTCCAAGGACTCTTAATCTTGTGTTCCCATTACTTATTGCTATTTATTTATATTTTCATTTGCAGAGTTTGTTGTCTTCTGCTCTCTGGTTGATCTTCCATTGATCCTATTATAGTTACTATTCTATAAATGCATTGAGCATGCCTGCAAGAAAACAAATCTCAGGGTTGTTCACGGTGACATTTATGTTCTTTGATATTAAAATTTACTTTGAACTTCGGTTGTTGTGTGTTGTTTTCCATTGATTATATTGTGTTTCTTTGTATCTACTGTGAATGCCCTCAGAAAACTGAATCTCAGAGGTGGTATGTGGTGACATATGTATATTTTGATAATAAATTTACTTTGAACTTTGATATGAGCTCTAACATATTTTTGAAATGGACAGAAGCTTCAAGAAGGCATATATGCATCATTTTTAATATTCTTCAGCAGATCTGCACTGAAATCAGATAGAAGATGATTTGGGCAAGACTGAAATTTTCCAGGGTAAAACCAATGTGTTATTTTGAGTATCGTATTCAGTGCGTAGAGAGTCTGGAAGTTCGATATGTGGTAAAACTCCAGACTTCAAATGATGATTTACTGCTTTGTTGCCTCTTAATAGTCTCTGAGCAATGTTTTGTTAATGGTTTCCAAAGTTCGGGAGTTGGATTCTGTCATGATGACCTGGGTTAATAGGGCTTCATGTAAATAATGTGTAGCCACCAATTTTCATTTAATTTTGAACTAAGTCCTTCTTTAATCTTCTGTCACCTATGTTTTTGGCACTGAGGCAAGAGGGACAGAGCTGTGCAAAATGGCGCTGACTGTGAACTGTAACAAGTGTTGGGTGAATGCGATAAAGGACTTCTAAAACTTAGTTGCCTCTCCTCAGTTATGTTATAGGTTGCCTTGGTAGCTTAGTGGTTAGCACGATGATATTACAGGTCTGGGTGTCAGAGCTCAGAATTCAATCCCAGCATCCTCTGTAAGGAGGTTGTGTATCCTCCTCATGGAATGCATGGGTTTTTTCCCTGTTCTCTGGTTTCCTCCCACAGTCCAAAGATGTACTAGTTGGTGGGTTAATAGTTCATTGTAAGTTGTCCCGTGATTAGGCTGGGGTTAAATCGGTGGGTTACTCAGCAGCATGGCTCGACAGGCTTATTCTGCACAATGTCGTGGAAAAGCAAATTAAATAAATGAGCAAAGATTGCCATCTTCCAACTGTATCAAGGATGGTGAGTGGATTGTGAAATGATGGAAACAGGAGGAAGTTGCAGAGGATGCCTTGTGTTTCGGCAGACCACTAAAGCGATTCAATAGATAACACTGAATTCAAAGCACATAAATTGACAGTAACTTTTTGGACCCCATATCTCAGAAAGGATATGTTGTCATTGGAGAGATTTCAGAGGAGGTTCACGAGGATGATTCCGGGAATGAAGAGGTCGACATACGAGAAACATCTGGCAGCTTTGAGTCTGTACTCGCTGGATTTTGAAGAATGCATGGGGACCTCATTGAAGCCTACCAAATGTTGGAAGGAGTAGATAGGCTGGATGTGGAGAGGATGTTCCCAATAGTGGGGATATTTAGAACTAGGGGGCACAGCTTCAAAGTTGAGGGACGACCCTTTAAAAACAGGGGTAAGGAGGAATTTCTTTTAGCCAGAGAGTAGTGAATCTGTGGAATGCTCTGCTGTAGACTGTGGTGGAGGCCATGTTGGTGGGTCTACGTGAGGTGGAAGTTGATAGTTTCCTATCAGTCAGGGCATCAAAGAATATGGCGAGAAGGCAGGTGTGTAGGGTTAAGAGGGATGCGGGATCAGCCATGATGGAATGGCGGAGCAGACTCGGGCCAAATGGCCTAATTCTGCTCCTATGTCATATAGTCTAACTAAGACTGAGGACATTAGATTCAGGGTCACTTAGACTCATTTTGAACTGCACACAAATACCTTTTGCAGAGAACACATAGGAATTGACAATTAGAGCTGATTCAGGCATAAATGTTTTTATTGTATAAAAGTATTCATATTATGCGTACACTACATGTTTTGCAATATGCAATAACTGTGGCATCTACTGGAGATTAGGAGAACTACAAACAACTCAACACTGAAAAAGAGTGCAGATTCTTTTTGGATTTACTTCCTTCAGTTGTCTTTCTTGGTAATTCTGTAACGAAAATCACAAGAATTCATGCCATTCATGCTGTATTCTTGCATGAATGGTATAACATATTAAAAGTATGCAAAAAAAAAGGGAGTGACAATGATTTGGCAACATACACCTGACCAGTGACATTATCAACAATGGATGCAATTGTGAAATTAAGACCTGTAGAACAGAGTATTAAAAATCTCTAGTGAGCAGCAGGTACTATGAAAGACCTGATCTTTGAGCCTTTAAGGTTTAGCAGCCGTGCGTTAATGTGCTATAATTACCAGCATCCAGCTGATGACTTGTTACTTCAGCTGCAAAGCAAACTCCAAGCATTCAGCTGCAAGAATACTTGTCACACGGAGACTCATCCCGCCTGGTGGTGGAGTAAGCAGGAAAGCCCAACAAACCAGCACCCCACTAGTTGCAATAAGTCACAGCAACATTAATCTATGCCAGTTGGGGTTCTTTTGACATCTAAATCAGGCCACTAGAAAAAATACAGAATAAATAAAAATGATAAAAGGGCATAATTGAGACAACGGCTCAACTAACTCCGATTTTAAACTTGTTAAGCCTCACTTCTAACTGCTGGAGGGTGTGTTAGTCTCTGCCCTAAATGAAATTTTAAAGTCAGAGGAAAGAATGTGTTACATATTATATCCAGCACAGTGCCTCACATCACTTGAGCCACAATCTGTCTTAAGATAAACATAGTACCTTTTCAAAAACTTCGACTGTTCATGTTTTTCAATGATGTTGGTGTTCAATTATCTCATTTAAAGACACAAAGCAGCATAAAGCCAGGGTTCCCAACCTTTGTTATGCCATGGACCAATCCTATCAAGCAAGGGCTCCATAGACCTCAGTTGGGAACCCCTGCATAAAGCATAAATTTCACCAATTGTGTACTCAAACGTTGTGGAGTGTACATCAATGAACAACCGCTATGTTACATTTCAAGTTTAGGAAGGTCAGATACGAATTGCCATTAAATCTTGAAATATCTGATTGATATCTCAACTGATCACTGAACTCTAAGGGAGCTCTCAATGATCTGACATTACAATTATTTACAAGGTGCCATTACAGACATTGTGTTTCTTTTAGAAAATAATGCAATCCATAGAAATCATGTCATAATACTAGATTAATTTGCCAATACAATTTATATTAAAGATCTGAAACTGTAGTTTCAAATTTTTAATCTTCATATAAAACCAATGTTTTAAACATGCACTGACTGCATGCCTAAATAACAATTATACATATATACATCATTGCAATATTTACACCCTGGTGCAACTTGCAGGAGACAATTACAATTGACCATATTTTCTATAGGCATCATGCTATGTATATAAAATCACAAATTAAAGTAACAAATCTTGCTGAAGATTTCAATAGTGCTCTTAGCATGTTGTTTGTTCTATAACATTTCCTGTATACTTTTAGAATATTGCATTGGAATACAGTGGCAGTGAGCACATTTTTATAGCAGAATGAAAAGGACATCAGGATATCTTGCAGCATTTCACCACAAGTGAAGTTCTTTTGTTGTTTCGTTCTTGGTGTCGGAAGCTACAGTGCTCAGTGTGTGAATTGCAAAGTTTGGTATACTGTGCAAAACAAAGCTGAACAGATAATTTGTTTGAACAACATTGGGTAAAGACACTGCCAGGAGAACTTTAATTATCTATGTGAGACAGCAGATGGCTTTCAACGTCATTTACACAAATGGCAGCTTTAGGCCTAAATGTCAATTTTAATCATGGATTCAGAAAGACACAGAAAACATGCAGAATTCCAAACTAATGATTGGGTTGTTAGCTAATAAGTTTTGCTGCTTATTAAATTCCTTGATTTGGCGGATTTTCACAGAGCAATTAGATGCACACTATCACCCTGGCAGTCACCTATTCACCAAATTGCTATCAGGGAGACGCTGCCAGTCCATCACCAGGACTGCATGTCATCTCCGTAGCTTCTTTCCTGTAGCTATCCAGCTTCTCAATAAAACTCACTCTAGCTGTCCCTCCACAACATCCATTAAATGGTCCTTCCTGCTCTCCTTGTTCTGTTGATAGTTATTGAGTTTGTTCATATCTTCACACTTACTTCAGTTTGATTGACATTTGCACTAATTGCCAATTGCTTGTGGCTATTTGCACTATTGTCCTATTAGCTGTTGTGCTGTCTGTTATGGTTTTGCCATCATCGCCGAGGCCTGACAAGGTCATTGTCAGAAACCTCAAAGCAGGTGGTGAATGGCAGGACTGACAGTTCTTTGGGAAGACCAGATTGAGGAGGCGTTTGAGGCTGTTTGCACTATCAGTTGCTATTGTGTTGCCTGTTATGGTATTGTCCTGTGTTTTATGCTTGGCACCGAACCACTATCAATTCTAGTTTGTTTCACACACTGGCAATAAAGTGACTCTGATTCTGGATGGGTAGAACAGCACCAAGGTCAGATCATCTCGGAACAGATCTAGGGCAGCAAATGCGCATTACTACCAAGTCAGATCTGTACTACATTCCAACATGAAAATACACCGTTTTATTAACTACACCCTGGGAAAACATTTATGAAGGATAGTGGCTATTAACTGTACATTTGCCAAGGAGTAATTACTGTTGGAGGGAAAAACGTTGAGCAATTAGGCATGATGCTCCTGCTTATAATGATGTAAAGTGTCTTAGAAATGAACAGCAGATATTAACACGACCTCCTTTGTTCTATTAAGTAAAGGGCATAAACTGCAACAAAGTGTTAAAGAAAGATTCCTGATTCGTCAAAAGTATATAGTCCAGATGTTACACATCATTCAAAGGAGAACTTGCAAGAGGTGTCAATGAACTCAGACCACAAGGAATGAAAGGATGACCAATGTTTCCAGAACTAAATGTTGCAAACATGTTCATCATTAAATCAGTAGTGATCCATAAGATTCAGAGGAGTATACCAGTTCATTGAGTACTGATGAATGTCTGCTGGATAACGTAAGCTGATTATTTCTGGCTTTTCATGGTGATTGGCTTGTTGGTGGTTCTTTGTGTAAATTACCACGTTGTACAACCTTGCAAAAAGAAATTAAATATCATTAATTTGCATAACATTCCTTAAACATTGTTTCAAAGACATCCATAAGACCGTAAAACCATCAGATATAGCAGCAAAGTTAGACGTTTTGGTCCATTGAGTCTGCTCAGGCACTCCATCATGGCTGATCCAATTCCCTCTCAGCCCCAATCTCCTGCCTTCTCCCTGATCCCTTCATGCCCTGACTAATCAAGAATCTATCAAACAGATTTCAGATGTTTTTAAACTTTCTCTTCAGATGGATGATATTTGTTTTTCATTTTCCAGTCACTCAATGCACATCTTACTTGCATTCTCACGAGTCCTGTCCCAATCATGGCCCTTCAGTACTCCATACGAAATATGACTTCAAGGCTATTCCTATGGTTAAGTTTTAAGGACACAGACTAGTCCTGTACATCCATGCTGGGAAATGGTGTAATTCAAATAGATTATTTGCTTGGTGGAATAAAAGCAGGAAAGATGCACAAATGAAAAACAAAGGAGGCTGAAAGGAAAATGCTTTGAGTCCAATAAACTTGTAACTCAATGTCAATATGACTAAACACACACATTCTTCCCTGTCCACTAACATTAAATGTGTGTGAACTTAGCAACACACACAAAATGCTGGAGGATTTCAGCAGGTCAGGTAGCACCTATGGAAATGAATAAACAGCTGCTGTTTCATGCCGAAACCCTTGTCTGGAGCTTAGAAGGAAAGGGGAAGAGCAACAGTGCTGGGGGGAGGGGAAGGAGGGTAGCTTGAAAGTGACAGCTGAAGCCAGGTGGGTGGGAAAGGTAAAGGGCTGGAGAGGAAGGAATCAGATAGGAGAGGAGAGTGGACCACAGGAGAAAGGGGAGGAGGAGGGGACCCAGTGGAGGTGAAAGGCAAGTGAGAAGAGATAAAAGGCCAGAGTGGGTAATAGAAGAATAGGGGAGGGGGAGGGAAAAAATTTGGTGAACCTATTAGTCTTTGGTTGTACACTTGTTTCCATTGCCGTAAGTGGAACCGTAGGTATAGAGGTACAAATAACTGTCAGCCAAATCCAGCAAACGCATTAAACGGCAGCAATCAAAGGCAAACTTCTATCTTATAAACGTGCCTTTGCTTATTTTCACTTAGACCGGGGGTCCCAACCTGGGGACCACATTAAACCTTGCTTAATGGTTTTGATCCATGGCATAAAAAGGGTTGGGACCCCCTGATTTACAGACAGAGCACAGTAACAGGCCCTTTTGTCCAATTACATACAATTAATCTTCCAAATGGTACGGTGTTCGGAATGTGGGAGGAAACCAGTGGACTCAGGGGAAACTCATGTGGTCACAGGGAGAACACAAAAAGGAATTGGTGGGAACTGAACCTGGGTCACTGGCACCGTAATACTGTTAGGCTGCCTACTATACCCAATTGCCCCTAGCATTGTCCCTTCTTTATTAAGCAGTGCTTCCACTTTCTGGGGAATACAGTACCTTGCAAAAGTCTTAGGTACATATATATGCTGGAGTGGTTAAGACTTTCGTATTTGTCAAAGTGGAGTGGAGAGCCAGTTTGGTAGGAGCAAAGTGCCATGGGAGAGGTATGGGAGAGGTGGCAGAGAAGGAATGCGAGGGGCAGGGGTGGCGCAGTTGCAGACATACCCAGCTCTGAGACACCAAGCAAGGTAACTTGATTCCAAACTATTGGATTATTATTCATTACAGAATGTCTCTCTGGTGCTTCCCACTCCATCATCTCTCCCTTCCCTTTTTCCCACCCATGATTCCCCTCTCCCTGCCCCCTTCCCACTCTCAGTCCACAACAGAGACTCATATTGGGATCAGGTTTATCATCACTCACACGTCATGAAATTTGTTATTATTTTACAGCATCAGTACAGTGCAATACATAAAATTATTACAGTCCTATGCAAATGTCTTAGGCACCCTAACTATATGTATGTCCTAAGACCTTCAAACAGAACTGTACATCCGTTGTAACTGAACATATAAAAATTGCCTCGAGTAACACAGTGGTTTTCTGGACAATACAGTTCAAATGAACCATTTCCACTGCAGACAAGGCATAGACACTTACTTTTATTATTTCCTTCCTTAGCTTTTCCATATTTTCATTGTGGGCTGATGGAGAATCAGGCATTCGCAATATGGTGGCAAGCACCTAGGAGAAAGAATCACTTCCTTTAACTTCCAGAAGAACATCCAGTTTATTTCCCAATAAGCACTAAAGGACATCTTTGAAGGTGGTTTAACTTCACACAGTTCAAACCTTTTGTCGACTGACCCTATTCTAATCTTCACCCTTCTGCACACTTAAAGCATAAACCCCTTTTTTCCTTTTGCTGATCACAATTCAATCTCTGGAAATCCTTTGTCAAAGGTTCCTCTAAAAATCTTCTTAACCTTTAACTCTTCTGGTAAGCTTTTGATTACCCAAATTTATCTTTCTTCGCTATAAGTATATGGTTTCCACTTACCTGTCTGTGAAATTCTTCCCCTGAATGGTCTCTCAGACCATCTTAAACCATTTGCAGCTTCTCAGCTTCCCACACAGGGAAGCCTGGATGTACAGTTATACCCCTGTGCATTATCTAAGAGAGATGGAACCATCTCTAGTTGTTGCACCAGTATGAACCATGGCACCAGAGATCTCTGGATGTTTCAGTGCATCCCCGCCCAAGTGAAAGCACATCCAGGAAAGGAGGTCTGGAAAACAGACCAGAACTTGGAGACACCAGGCTTCGGCCTAATGAGACGGAACCTCCCTTTGGAACCGGACTAAAGGTAGGACTTCTTCATACTCAGTACCTTAGGACACCTTCTCTGTGTGAGAACAGATCACCTTAACAGCCTGGTCCATGGGGATGGCTCAGGTCCCTGAAGACTGAGATAAGTTGGGGGCAGTTCCCTTATCCCACTGGAGAAAAACATGATTCTCTTTATTGTTTTCCAGGGATGAGGTCATGATTTCCAAATTGGCACCTCCCACTGCAGTGCGCAGGAGCCTAGGAGATGTGTGTACATACATTGAGGAACCACAAACATTCTACAGTAGGACCAGAGGGGAAAGGCCTGGTTTTGCAAGTGGAATGGTGGTGTTGGGATTATCATATTTGTCAAAACTAACATCATTTTTACTAAAGCAATATCCAACACATAGTTTGACTGAAGAACAACCATTATTAAATCCACATAAAAAATGCAACTTACTTCCTCTTCCATTGACCTGTTTAGTAACATCCGCAGTTCCCCCACATTCCGGATCTGAAGTTTATTAATTGCCACAATTTGATCTCCAGGTTTGAATGCACACTTCTCATCCGAATATGTGACACTGTGGGCCAGATGAAGGATTTATTAGGAAGCCTTCATCACACACTTGACAAAGTGACTAGCTAAAAAAAAGGACCATTGGGATTGAAGAGAAAATGTATTTTAGGAGCTGGTGATATGTGCAATCAGCCACAGGGTGGCACCGTTGCTCGGTTTCCAAGGCCATGATTCACCCTGGCTTTGTGTCGATGCTGTACTTGGAACCGTAAGCACTCTGGCCCAGAGTGCCGAATCAATTAGATTAATAATCAAATGGCCAACTAAAGTAATCCTTTATGCCTACACCACCCCAGGCAGCATTTTCCAGGCACCCCCCACTCTGTGTAAAAAAACTTGCCCCTGATATCTTCTTTGAAAATACCCCCCTCACCTTAAATGCATGCTCTTTCGTATGAGACATTTCGACCCTGGAGAAAAGAAGCTGTCTGCCTACTCTACCTTTGCCTTTCATATCTGCTAATCCAGAGAAAACAACCCACATTTGTCCAACCTCTTGTTATAGCACATGCCCTCTAATCCAGGCAGCACTCTGGTAAATCTCCATCCATTCTATCCAAAGCCTTGACATCTTTCCTAAACTGGGGTGACTAGAACCATATGCAATACTCCAGATGTAAACTAACTAGAATTTTATAAACCTGCATCCAAACTTCCTGACCTATAAGGCGCGAGTTTATGGAACACTAAACTGCACTTTTTCCCTTTTTGTCTTGGAGACATATGCTCGCCCGAGTAAAATACACAGAGGAAAACTGAATAGGGTGAAGCAACCTTCAATAAAATATCCTGAATTTCGCTGCATTCATCTCAAATGGATGGAAGATCTTGCAAATTTTATTGCAGCTTCCCTTCCCCTTTTTCCAACCATGACTCCCATCTCCCTGGCCCCTTCCCACTCCCAGTCCACATTAGAGACCCAAATTGCCCAATTTTATTGCCTCCTATTTCCTGATTTCTTCTTTATGCAGAATGTTGTGCTCAAGAAGAAAGTCTGCCCTTCCACACAGTCTGTGCAACAGGTACATGCTGTATACAGAGCTAGCGTGCGCAAGACTCTGGCACAGGGTTGTAGTAATTTTATATATTGCACTGTTATTGCTGCCATAAAAAAGACAAAATTTCATGATATATGTGATAAACCTGATTCCAATTTGCGTCTCTAATGTGGACTGGGAGTGGGAAGGGGCCAGGGAGATGGGAGTCATGGTTGGAAAAAGGGGAAAGGAGAGAGGAAGGAACATGAAGCACCAGAGAGACATCTGTAATGATTAATAACCCAAATGTTTGGAATCAAATAACCTTTCCTTATGTCTTAGGGCTGGGTGTGCCTGCACCCACACCACCCTCCACCCCTAACACTCCTTCTCTGCCACCTGACCCACACCCCTACCTTCGCCATTCTCAACATCCTTTGCACCCACCAGGTTTACAAACTCACTCTCTGCCCCATGTTGACAATAACAGTACTGTGAAAAAGTCTCAGGCATCCTAACTACATACATGTGCCTAAGACTTTTCCACTGAACAGCATGTTCTTCTTCCTTGGCAGTCTGTCAAGCTCAAGAAAGACAAATTATCAGTGTGAGCAATTTGCAGGTGGTATGAATGTTTGTTACAAGAAAGTCAACAGTATTCTGGCTGTCAACACTGAAGCTAAACAGGAAATGAAATGTGCTGTTGCAAACAAATTTTTGTAACACTCACAAATCAATACTCTTTGGACTGAATCAGTACTGCAATGGCAGCAAATATTATCAAAATGGATAAGACTGCCATTGAGTCAGCCCTGTTCAAAACACCAATGCAGTCCAGGTCTCTGTACAGCTTGTCCCTCTTTGTACGCTGCAATATGGAAATATCCTCATTTCTGAGCAATTCTGAACTAACATTTGTTTTAACCAAGTGAATTTTACATATCTTTATTCACACCTTCATACAAAGTATTTTGCAACAACTTAGAGGAACAATTTTTTACTTCATGATGTAGTTTGTGTTGGTCTTAAAGGTTTCATAATATGTTAGAAGAAAAAAAATCAAAAGTGACTTACCAAACTTTGTCCTGCACTTCTAAAAGTGAAAGATTGGTTTTGAAGTCCTGTTGGCAAACAGCTATGTTCAATTTTAGCAGCTTGGTTTCTTCTGTAATTTTGCTGAAAAATGAAGTTATGTATATATTCAGAATAATCTAGTGCAAATATCATCAAAAAAAGTTTGAGATTGGTGTTGACCTGACAAAGCTACAAATCTGTTCTGAAGTCTCACAGATCATATGTCCAAGTAATTCATTGCTGGACAATACAGTTTTGTAGCCAGCCACTGGGCATACAGAAGGGTATGCGCAACTGACTCACGTGATCTACAGATAGCTGAAGGTTGAGGTCCCTACATGCCCACCTTGGAATTAGAGAACAAAAGAATTTCCTCAGTTACTGTTGCCAGGTGTGGATCCTGACAAACTTAAATAGTCCAACCTTGGCTCTTCCGAGTGCTCCAGCTTCCTTCCACAGTCCACAGTTAGTAGGTTAGTCATTGTAAATTGCCCATAAATATGCTAAGATTAAATCGGGGGTTGCTGGGCAACGTGATTAAACTACTCGTAAACCACTCTTTCTTGCTCAGTCCTTCGAGAGAAATTTTTTGAAAGAAGCAGGTTTAGTATCACTGGCATATGTCGTAAAATTTGAGAAATTGAGAGTTACTGCAAAATAACAACATTAGTTGATGTGAAGATGGTGGGATCAAAGAGGCTACCTTCTTTTTAAATTACCCAACCTTTTCCAGGCAGAGAGAACTCCAACTGAGAAGTGACATTACAACACTGCTGTGGAGAATTCGCACCAGGGAAGGAAGGAAGGCGGCTTTCTTACCTAAGCAATGTTTCCAAGTCCTCTTTGGCAAGTTGTCTTCCCTTGTTTGATTCTTTGAGTGGTGACTGAAGACAATTTTCATCCAGGAAGCCATCTGGAAACATGTCATTCCTGAACAAAGAAGTCTTCCAGTCAGTCACATGTTCATCATGAGCCGTGCTGCACTAAGTTCAATATGTTAAGCCAGGGCTATTCCTCGCTAAATAAGCAAATTAATGTAAAGTACATTAATCCCGACACAAAAATATTTCAAAGTAAGCAATATTTGGAAAAGTGTAAATGACATTACGTTCCATTAATTTTGTACTTTGATGTTTAATTTTGTGATTTTTGCTCATTTTTGCAATTTGTTCTTTTTTGCATGTTGGGGATTTGATGTTTTTCTTTGAATGGGTTGTATACATTGATAATAAATGTACTTTGAATTTTTGAATTATGATGGTTTAGGTTTTACCTTAACCATATACAAATTGTTATGTGTCTGTTTTATTTAATGCCCTGTCATGTTCAAAAGAAATGTGTTTACTTATTGAGATACTGCACGAAATAGGCCCTTCGAGCCCGTGGCAGAGCAACCCTCCGATTTAACCCTACCCAAAGCCACACGGTCACAGGGAGAACGTGCAAACACCTTACAGGCAGCTACCGGAATTGAACCCAGGTCGCTGGCACTGTGAAGTGTTGTGCTAACCACTTCGCTTCCGTCCTGTCCCAGCATAAGTGTTTTTGCTTACTGAGTTTGTCACAGCCGGGGTATTGCATTCATTTCTGCCCACCCATTCTAGGAATAATGTCGAGGTGTTGGATCTGGAAGAGGTTTTCCAGGTTGCTAGAAGGCACGAGCTATAAAAAAAGGTTGGGTAACTTGGGCTGTTTTCTCTGGAGTAGTAGAGTTGAGGGGAGATCTGATAAAGGTTTAAGGTTATGAGAGGCATAGTCAGCCAGTATCTTTTTCCCTGGGTTGAATTATCTAATACTAGAGGTCAAACATACAAGGTAAGAGAGGTTAAGTTCAAAGATGTGCAAGCCAATTTTTTGAAAAATATTTATTCACAGAGTGGTGGATGCCTGGAATGCACTGCCAAGGTTGTGGTGGAGGGAGATACGTTCGAGGTGTTCAAGAGGCTCTTAGATGGACCCCTGACTATGGAGCAAATGGAAAGATATGGCCATTGTGCAGGCTGAAGAGATTAGCTTAGTGGGCAATTTGATTACTAATTTACTCAGTTTGGCACAGAATTGTGGGTCAAAGGGCCGGTTCTTGCATTACGCAATTCTATATTCTATGCTCCAAAGTCTAAAGCTCCAGGAGGCTTCAGCAGTCCTGATCACAACTCTGAAATGCTGCATGACCTCTTGAGTATTTCTGACAGTGTTGCTATTTGTTGCAGATTTCTACAGTGTTTCTCTTCAAAAAATCATGACAAAAACTTGAGGAAATATTAATTTAATTTCATCTCACCACTGGGGTGCACAGATGAAGAAAGCAGATCTCAGCTCCATAAGCAGTATTAAATCGAACTTTTTCAAGGGTGATAAAATGATTCACACCCACACTGTCCAACTCCCTAGCATTCAATTGCAAACTTTCCTCAAAATAGAATGTCTATTGAAAAATATCTCAAGTCATTTTCAAAGTATAAAATTATAACATGGTTTTATTGGTTATACAACTTGGATGGAGTGGTAGTACTGGTAGTTTCTACAAGGAAACATTGATTACAAACGTTATCAAAGTTCATTTATGTTGCCTTTAAGAATAAAATTGATGTAGAACTATCCAATGAACTTAACAGTCTTGTATAAAAATGTTTCCTGGGATCTATCCATCATAGAGTAGCAAATTCCACTTGTGTTGTGTTTCAGATTTATTTCCATTAATAACTTTGGTTCCAGAAAATTTTCTATTGTCATACCCAAAAGCCCAAATCTAATCTATTGCCCGATTCTGTACCACGATCTCCTAACTCACATCATTCTGTGCAGAAAGGAAAGTAATCACTCATTAATTACTGGAGTTTGGAACCAATTTACATATGAGTAATAAAAGCAATAAGATAGAGAACAGCCAAGCTGCTTGTAAATTGTATTTAGGGAGGTTGACTACCCCAAAGGTAAACAATGACTCTTAAGGTTGGCATCAATCTGGTCAGATGTAATTAAGTTAGAAATACATACGCTGTCTTGAGATTTAAAAAACTGCTTTCATGTATATGATCAGAAGATCCAAGAGAGTCGATAGATGAAACCGAATCATGGCAGGCTTTACTGAAATAATAAGCAACATTGAAATGTAGTTGGCTTGACTTTCAAAGTCTTAACCCCTGTTTTTCATATAATCATCATCATCATGTGCCGTGTCATAGAAAAGTTTGCCAAGAACAATCATGGCCATGGAAAGACCATGATCGCCCATGTCATATGACACGGTATATAACAAGTTTGTTGCACTGCACTGCTGCCACAAAGCAAGTTTAGCAACGTATGTCAGTGCTAGAGCTGACTGCCCAACAAATGTTTAACTGTTTCATTTGTTTGAAGATGAGAAAGGCCTCAAGCCCATTTCAGGAACAGGAGAAAATCTGCAGATGCTGGAAATCCAAGCAACACACACAAAACGCCGGGGGAACTCAGCAGGCCAGGCAGCATCTATGGAAAACAGTACAGACGACGTTTCGGGCCCAGATCCATCAGTAGGACAGGAAAAAAAGATGAGGAGTCAGAGTAAGAAAGGGAGGAAGAAAGACAAGGTGATAGGTGAAATTGGGAGGGTTGAAGTGAAGAGTTGGGAAGTTGATTAGTGAAAGAGATACAGGACTGGAGAAAGGGTAATCTCAGAGAACAGAAGGCCATGAAAGAAAGAGAAGAGGGATGAGCACAAGAGGGAGGTGATGGGCAGGTAAGCAAGTAAGGTGAGAGAGGGAAATGGGAATGAGGAATGGTGAAGGGCTGGTGGGGGGGTGGGGGGTGGCGCTATACCAGAAGTTCAAGTAATCGATGGTCATGCCACAAGTTTGGAGGCTACCCTGGATGGAATATACAGTGTTGTTTCTCCAACCTGAGTGCCTGAGTGTGGCCTCATTGTGATAGTAGAGGATGGATGGACATGTCAGAAAGGGAATGGGAAGTGGAATTAAAATGGAGATCCCACTTTTTCTGGTGGACGGAGTGTAGGTGCTCAACAAAGTGGTCTCCAATCTGCATAAGGTCTCCCCAGTATCCAGGAGGCCGCACCAGGAGCACCGGATACAGTATATGACCCCAACAGATTCACAGGTGAAGGGAGGTGCAGAGGCACTTATTCTGCTTGCAAGGTTAAGTGCCAGGAGGAAGATCATTGGGGAGGGACGAATGGACAAGGTAGTTGCGTAGGGAACAACTCCTGTGGAAAGCAGAAGGGGGGGAGGGAAAGATGTGCTTGGTGGTGGGATCCTGCTGGATATGTATGGCAGAAGTTACAGAACACTTGTGTGCTGGACACCCAGGCTGGTGGGGTGTTAGGTAGTAGCCCATTTGAGGTACGGTCAATGCTTTCAGATTTTATTTATTTTTCCTAATATAGCAGAAGTTGAACTTTCAACTTATAATGAACTTGATATTACAACAGGAAAGGCAAAGACAGAAGAGATACTCTTCAGAGATAAACAAAATGTAGTCATATTTTGTTACTACTCAGCTCAATTTTAAACAGGATCTTTATGTACCTGTTAAAGAAGTTCATTGTGAACTCCAAAACAAGGAACAAAGAAGGTGCTTGTTAAAGCAGGAGAAAATCTGCAGATGCTGGAAACCCGAGCAACACGCACAAAATGCTGGAGGAACTTAGTGGGCCAGGCAGCATCTATGGAAAAAATTCCTGCCGAAGGGTTTCTGCCTGAAACGTTGATTGTACTTTTTTCCATAGATGCTGCCTGGCCTGCTGAGTTCCTCCAGCATTTTGTGTGTGTTGTTAGAACATATATATTGTGATAACTTCTACTTTACAAAAAGACGCCACTCCAAACACCAGCCGATTGTATCTGAATAATCCCTTGTGCGTATTGATGGTGACGTACTCATTTGAATTCTTGTCGAGCAGCAGCTGTTGGTAGGCGTGGCTCATGTCCAGCTTTGTGAACAGTTTACCCCCTGACAGGGTCGCAAACAGGTCATTCACCCGTGGCAATGTGTACTCCTCCAGCTTAGAGACCCGAATCACCGTAAGCTTGTAGTCCCCACATATCCTCACCGTTTTATCCGTCTTCAAAACTGGACGGGCTCAATGATGCCCAGTCCCTGTAAACGTACCAGTTGTGCCTCGACTTTGCCTTTCATGGCATAGGGCACTGCCCTGGGCTTAAAAAAACATGGTGTGGCCTCAGGGTCGACACGGTCACGCCCATCAGTGTGCCCAGCTCATCCCTGAAAACGTCACTGTACCGCTGCAGAATGTCCTCCGTTGTGCGTGCATACTTAATTTCATGCCAGTTGAGCTGGATTTTGCAAAGCCAATCACGGCCCAAAAGACTGGGCCAACTGCCCTTAGCTATCACCAGCCTGGCTTCAGCCTTCTGGCCCCCGGCCGAAATATCCACATATAACACCCCTAAATGAGGTCCCCCGTATAGGTCCTGAGTTGGAGCTTAGATGGTCTGATGGGAGGCAGGTTGGATCCCCAGGTCCTCCTGTAGGTCTCTTCACTAATGCCCCTGAATCAATCTCGAACTTAATGTCCTTTCCCTTGACAGTGACGGTGGCATAATATGGTTCAGGTGGTCCCTCATCCGTTCCCACCCCAAACATGTTGTAGGCACACGTTGCCTCCTTGTCTGCTTCCCCTAGGTGGTGTGTGGCTGCCTGAGTCTGCTGAGCTTTCCCCTGCCCAGGCTTAACCTCACCCTTTAAGCTCCTGCACTTTTTAACGACATGTCCCTTTTTGCCACAAGCATGACAGACAGTATCTTTGAATTTACAAACATTTGCATATTGCATTCCTCCACACCGAAAACATTCGACCCGCTTTCCCTGTCTACCAGTCTCCCTCCTGACTTGGAGCACTGCCGTCGACTGCGACCCCCCATATTCTTTCTGTGTATCCTTGGCATTATCAGCAGCCAGCTCCATGCCTTGAGCAATCTCTAGGGCTGTCTTGAAAGTCAACGGTGAGGTTTCCCCCAACAAGCGGCATTGTACGGCGGCATTATTAATGCCGCATACTAATCTGTCACGGAGCATGTCAGCCAACATGGCTCCGAAATCTCAATGCTCCGACAGCTGCTGAAGCTCGGCCACAAAATCGCCCACAGACTGACCTGGCCTCCGGACACGGCTGTGAAACTTGAACCGTTGAACTGTCACTGAAGGCTTCAGATTGTGGTGGTTCCCCACGAGCTTGACCAGTTCGTCGTACGGAATTTCTCCGTTTCCGCGGCGTAGCTAAGTTCCGTATCAGCTTGTACGTCCTTGCCCCACACACACTCAGGAGAATACAGCGCTTCTTAGCCTCCTCAGTAATTTCAGTAGCACAGAAAAAGTGGCCCAACCTTCCCTCGTACTCCGGCCACTCCTCGATTTGCTCGTCGAACACACCGACCGTTCCGAACGCAGCCATCCGAACACAAGGCTCCTCACCTGCTCACAGCTCCTGACCGAAAAAGGAGCCAACCCGTCCACAAAACCAGTTTACCTCGTTGCCAAAAATATGTGGTAACTTCTACTTTACAAAAAGACCACTCGACAACTTGATGGCCAAAAGAGCATCTTTATCTGGGACGGCAAATGATATTTACAATACAGAGGCTTCCAGGTACCTCGTGCAGCCTGGGTGGGGGAACTATATACAATGCGTACTGGGAGTAAAAAGAGTGGAAGTAAAGACCCCGCCAACCCCAGATCCCACCTCTTGCTACCAACAGCTTCCCGATTAGTATTAACTTACTTTTAATAACACTCACATTACAACATATATCTTTCTAATTACAGAGGCCTATTATTTTAACTACTGAAATTCTTTTATACTCACATTGTGGCCATGGACTCATAGATCCCTGAGTCGGCCGATTCCCCTTTCTTACTTCTCCAGTTCTAGATTTGTGACAGGAAAAAAACTGAATGAGCTTTTAAAAAGTTAATAAAAATTGGCCACATTTTGCAAACACACTGTTAGCTTTTAAAATCTCTAACTATGTGACAAACCCAGAGACGTTCATATTCTAAACTGCTTGTTTGGGTGTTTTGAGTTTGGACTAGTTACAGCATTATGTGGATCAATCTTTGTTGAATGTTAACACGTTGCCTAATGAATACATTAACCCTGGTGATCTGGTTTTTTAATGTATCAATTTCTTGGCTTAAATCCTGAAAAAAGAAATGCTATTTTTAAAATTTCTTGTGCAATGGATCTGAAGGAATTTTGGCAACTTCTAAATAAGATGAGATTAAATTTGGGAACAGGGACAGGCAGTGTCACAGTCAAATGTTTCGCATGGAGGTATCAAATACAGAGTCATGGTGCTATCATTTAGCCTAATCTCAATGGAATTAGAAAGGATAGTCTGTCCTCTAATCTCATTTTGTTTCATCTGGTTTAACACATGAATACAGTTCTCCCAGATGACAGAAATGGTAGTCGACTCCTCCAGGTGGGGCTCTACCACCTTTTACCTGCAGGTGAGTAAAGGTATCACAATAATGCTTCCTTAAACATTAGTGACAAATTACTCCCCACTATCTTCAGGCTGGTAACTGATGACGAGGCGTACAAGAGCGAGATAGATCAGCTGGTTGAACGGTGTCACGGGAACAACATCAGTAAGACCAAAGAACCGACTGTGGACTTCAGGCAGGGGAAGTTGCAGGAACATACACCAGTTCTCATCGAGGGATCAGCCGTGGAAAGTGTGAACAATTTCAAATTCCTGGGTGTCGACATCTCTGATGATCTATCCTGGGCGCAGCTTATGGAAGCAGTTATAAAGAAGGCTTGACAGCAGCTGTGTTTCATTAGGAATCAGTATATCATCAACAGCTCTCACAAACTTCTACAGATGTACTGGGGAGAGCGTTCTAACTGGTTGCATCACCATCTGGTATGAGGCGAGGGGGCACTGCACAGGATCGGAAAAAGCTGCAGAAAGTTGTAAACTCAGCCAGCTCTATCATGGGCACTCGCCTCCCTAGCATCGAGGACATCTTCAAAAGGCGATGCCTCAAAAAGGTGGCATCCATCATTAAGGACCCTCATCATTCAGGACACGTCCTCTTCTCATTGCTACCATCTAGGTAGTGGTACAGGAGCCTGAAGATACACCCTCAACGTTTCAGAAACGGCTTCTTCCCCTCCGTAATCAGATTTCTGAATGCGCATTGAGCCTATGAACAACACCTTAATATATTTTCCTTTTTTTGCATTATTTATTTGTTTATTATTGTGATTAATAGTTTTTATTATTGTGTATTGCAATGTACTGCTGCACATAACAAATTTTATGGCATATGCCAGTGATAATAAATCTTAATTCTTGCACATTTCAAAGGTGTTGGGGCACTTTACATCTTTTACAATACATTTTACAAATAATAATCTTTGAACCTCAGTTTTGCCATTTAAAGTTTCCAGATGACAGGATTTGATAGTTTTGTAGATTAAGTAATTAATAAATATTTTCATTAATTTGCCCACTGCATATACGTGAGAAGCTTCTATTGTGGTCATCTAATTGACCTGGAAGTGATTGACCTACCAGGCCTTTCCTGAGGGCAAAGATGTGCTGACCAGATTGGTGAGGTGGAGTTGTCAATAAGCGCTGACCAGATTGGTGAGGTGGAGATGTCAATAAGCGCTGACCAGATTGGTGAGGTGGAGTTGTCAATAAGCGCTGACCAGATTGGTGAGGTGGAGTTGTCAATAAGCACTGACCAGATTGGTGAGGTGGAGTTGTTGATAAGCACTGACCAGATTGGTGAGGTGGAGTTGTCGATAAGCACTGACCAGATTGGTGAGGTGGAGTTGTCGATAAGCACTGACCAGATTGGTGAGGTGGAGTTGTCGATAAGCACTGACCAGATTGGTGAGGTGGAGTTGTCGATAAGCACTGACCAGATTGGTGAGGTGGAGTTGTCGATAAGCACTGACCAGATTGGTGAGGTGGAGTTGTCGATAAGCACTGACCAGATTGGTGAGGTGGAGTTGTCGATAAGCGCTGACCAGATTGGTGAGGTGGAGTTGTCGATAAGCGCTGACCAGATTGGTGAGGTGGAGTTGTCGATAAGCGCTGACCAGATTGGTGAGGTGGAGTTGTCAATAAGCTCGATCAAGTAAGGATTGCTAATGTCCTTCCTTTGATATTTGATGCCAGTAGAGCTTTAACAACAATCCAGTAATTTCACCCCCACAATTACAGTTACCAGTTATTATTATTATTTCTTTTTCTTTTTGTATTTGCAGTTTGTTTTTTTTTACACACTGGTTATTTGTCCGAACTGTTGGGCATGTCTTTCAATGATTCTATTGAGTTTCTACATTTACTATAAATGCTCACAAGACAATGAATCTCAGGGTTGTGTATGGTGACAGATATGTACCTTGGTGATAAATTCACTTTGAACTTTGATTTGTTTTATTTAACTGGTAGACACAAATTCAAACTCAGGGCTCTGGATTAGTAATTTACGGCTTTGGGTACTGGTTCAGTAATTTAACGAAAGTGTTAATATAACCACAGTGGAAAAAAACAAGTAGGTAAGAAGCAATTTTTTTTTAAAGAAATCTGTCAAACTTACAGCAGCTATAACCTTCCTGGGTACATCATAGTGGGCTGGGAGCTGTGGGGTAGGCAGTGAATAACTACGTAGCTTTTCTTTGTTGGCTGGTTCTGGTGTGGGCTGCAAGTAAGAAAAGATGAGCGAAACAACTTACTTTTTTGATACCTTTGCTTAGCATGTAGAACATTACACATAATACAGGCACTTTGGCCCATAATGTTGTACTGACCTTTTACCCTACTCTAAGATCAATTTAACCCTTTCCTCCTACACAGCTCTGCATCATCCAGGTGCCTATCTAATCACTTGGTGAGCTGAGGCCTGTGTTGGTCAGGGTTGACCATGGATATTGCCTCTAGCTATCTAGATACACGAGGCTGCGTAGAACAATATGGACAGCAGGCTGTTGGCCATGTAGCAAGCTGCCCCTCTCCATGCATCTGGCAAACCCAAAGGAACGGCAGGGACTGATACAGTTTGGTACCAGCAGCGTCCCGGGAGTTGCTAATCAGCATTGAATTCAATGTAGGACTGCCTTAGGGACTCCAGCTCTGGATTTTTTTCCTCAGGGATTACTCCTGAAGCCTTCCCAATGAGTGGGGATAGCCACACGGCAGCAGAGGTTTGACATCAGAATTTTCCTTCTCCGATGCTGCCAACCACGGCTGACGCCCCACCTGCCTAAAGTGACTGGTTTTGAGTTGCCAGTAACCTGCCTTTGCCCTTTCTCCACTCAGTAGAAACAGTTCCGCCAGGCTTAGAAGCCAGGTCACAAATGCAGGCCTTAAGCTGAACTTGGTTGTCAGAGGCTATTTGAGGCACATGCCATTCAGAGCATTTACTAGGTAGTGGGAGCTTGTCCCCATTACCAACCATAGCTATAACAACCTTAAGGAACCTGTAATCATTTGATTTAATATAATTTCATAATTTTATTATTGTCATCTTCTGTAACTTGCCTGTCACAGGAAAGCCAGCTGCTTTTGCAGAGTCCTCTCAGCTTGGAACAGAACTTACAGAGTTATCTAGAGCACACAGACCCTTTGGCCAACCAAATCTATGCTGACCACTCACCTGTAACTAGGAGCGATTTACGGTTGCCAATGAGCCACACGTTTTTGGGGCTTGGGAAGAAACCGGTGTGCCCGGGGGAAATGTGCAAACTCAGTGTAGACAGCACAGTGGTCAGGCTTGAACCCCGCTTACCGCAGATGTAAGGAAGCTGATTCTAGCAGTGCAGCACTGGAAAATGTTTGGAAAGAGGACATTTACACTACCTGTGACAGCCTGAGTAGTAGACTCCTGGGAACATCGTAATAGGACTTTGAGTCGTCTGTGAAAGTATATTCAACAAATGGTTCTGGATTGCTTGTGGCCCTTTGTTGTTTGTGTGCCTGAAAGCAAGGATACATTGGTAATCTTTTAATGATGTCTGTCCAGTCCATCAAATCCATTCAAGTCTGTAGCACCTTCTGTAGTTTCAGCACCTGGTCAACTCAAAATGCTTTTACTGCAAGGTCTGCTGCCTCAAAAGTTCAACACGTTTCACCACATCTTCACTTTCAAAGAACTGCAGATTGCAATAATCAATTATCCCTAAATCTGTGCAAAATATGTTCATTGTTCATGCACGTAGAAGTGCTTCAGATACGAACATCCCAAAACATTTTTATTATTTTATTTTAAAGATATGGCGCGGAGCAGGCCCTTTCCCCCCAACGAGCCGTGCCACCTATTTAAC
Source organism: Hypanus sabinus (assembly GCF_030144855.1). Lineage (NCBI taxonomy): Eukaryota > Metazoa > Chordata > Chondrichthyes > Myliobatiformes > Dasyatidae > Hypanus > Hypanus sabinus. The sequence goes on along the minus strand of NC_082727.1, from coordinate 59,984,754 downwards.
TCCAGCCTAATCACAGGGCAATTTACAGTGACCAATCAACCTACCAACTGGTTTCTTTTTGGAATGTGGGAGGAAACCAGAGCACCCAGAGGAAACCCACACAGTCACGGGGTGCAAACTCCTTACAGATGGCTCTGGAATTGAACTCCAAACTCTGACACATCGAGCTGTAATATATGCTTTTCAAAGTGGAGGTGTTTTTGATCTAAAAGGTAAGTTGCCATTTTGGTCTTTGTAATATCTTTATGGTATCTATCTATTGTTGTTAACTTCAATCTGTTCACAGTGCACAAAGTTAACTGCAGACAATATGCAAGTTATATATAATTTATGTTAATTTAAATGTATAACTTCTATTTATCCTCGTCTCGTAATGCACTGTGCTGCAGCAAAAAGATGCTTTTCATAGCATGATGTAAGCATATGACAACAATAAACTTGAACTTGTGTTCTGAGTCCCAAACACAATGCTGTGGGTGCTGGAGATCTTGAACAGCACACACAAAATGCTGGAGGAACTCAGCAGCAGGTCAGGCAGCATCCATGGAGGGGAATATTTCCAGCTGAGATCCTTCATCAACCTCCAAGAGGATCACAACCTTGTTGTTGGGTTTGAAGGTTTGCATGCCTCAATGATCAGGAGAGCTATGTTGGCTGGAGTCAGGTCTTTACACTTTGGCTCTTGGTAAGGTCACCCATGCCAAACAGTTCAAAGGATAGAGGCTAGACTAAGAGTGGCCCACTGTTCCTCCAGGTTCAGCGGGGTGGGGGTGGGGGGGTCAGCTCAGCCAGCCCCATCACCGGCACAACCCTCTCTACCATTGAGAACATCTTCAAGGGGGTACCTCAAGAATCCATCACTGACCATCCAAAACAAGTTTAACGATATTGTCAGCGATAATGAACTCAATTCTGATTCAATGTGAAATCATAATTGTTTCTAGAGGCATTCTAGCAATGTCTACTCATCACATGCAGATCTTACATTACTGAAAAGAGCCTCTAATTCACGCCACTCTAGCATCTTTCCTTCTACAACCCTCTAACCACACTCCTCTCTTTGCTCAACCAACGTCTCCTTTGGCATTCTTCTCATCTAAGTTCTCCAGAAGAAAATTCCATGTTTGCATCACTCTCAGTAATGGAGCTTCTTATGAATTCGTTAGGTGGGACGATGATGATTATGGTGTAGGTTTTGCTATTCTTTTTCCCTATAGTGAAAAGCACCCTAGGAGTCTGCTCTTTGACCTAAACTTCATACACTCTGACAAGATGGAGTATGTTACCAAAGTAAATTATCCAGTTAATCAAATCATTGGGAAACACCTTCAACTAACTGGCTTAATATTAAAGAGCAACACCAAGATACCCATTACCTTTACCCTATGTATACTTCCTTGATGCCAGTCGCTTTGGGCAGATGGGGCTCATCTAGGAGAAGAAGAACTCTGATCTCTGCTGCCTTGGGGCTATATCCACTCACATCGAAGGCTTCGGGAGTAAACCCCAAGGAAAAATACTCCCAAGGAGCTGGAGTCCCTAATGCAGTCCCATGTTGAGTTCAACATTGACTGGCAACTCCTGTGATGCTGCTGGTGCCAAACTGTATCGGTCTTTGCTGTTCATTTGGGTTATCAGATGTATGGAGAGGGGAAGCTTGCTCATGAATAAAACCTTGCTCTCCATACTGTGCTGCCCTGGTGTGCAAATCTAGACAGCTTGGATGCAAATTCCATGGCTGACCCCGGACAATGGAGGCTTCAGATTTCCTTCCCAATGGCCACTAAGTAAGAAGTATCAACACCACAGAGTGCAAAGAAATATATCGCATTACCTGCTCTTGCTGCAGAACTTCACGTATTGAGACATAGATTTCATCAGCTTCATTTGGTGGTGTAAATTGTGATTGTTGATTCAGATTGGTATTCACAAGTTCACAGGAATTATTCTGTAGATAAACATCATTTAAAACTTGAAAACCAAGCATCCTAGAAATCTAAACTTCAAGCCTAGTTTGTGTATTTATTTTTCAGTTGTATAAAACATCGCGGAATCATACACCTCTTGGCACTGGATTTCTGGACAATAAAAATACCACCAGTGTTGATATAAGATCAATTTAAATATACTTTAACCAATAATCATATCACTACTAGTTCATACTAAATTATAAATACAAGTCGCACACATTATGGAAGCACCTGTAGCATTTTAATTGGTGTTAAGATGATTCTAAATGAGCAAGCGCATTTGAAACTTTTAGCCACAGTTAGTTTTGCACGTGTCAATTTTTCTTACCTGGATTTGGCTTTCACTCATCTGACGCAGACTTGCAATTACTTGGTGCAGTAGTTCTAAGGATTTTCTGAGAATGAAAAGTCACAGTTAAAAGAGGTAATCTACAGGACATTCTCACTGTTACACATGTAGTGATACCATTTCACACCCTGTTTATTGCCAGTCTTTCCTTAACTTCATGACCTTTAAAAGCTTGGTTGATGGAAACTTCTGTGGACTTCCAATGACTTCCCCCATATATACGAGCACATAATTCTGTCACCTTAATTCCAGATGTGTATGCCTTGGAATTATTTACAGTTCACTTCTAAATCGCCTTTACACCATAGTAGTGCCTCAGTTTCTTTCTTTATCTATTTATTTGTTTAGAGATACAGCACTGAACAGGTCCTTCTAGCCCACTGGGCCAAGCTGCCCAGCATCCCACCTATTTAAACCTAGCGAAATCACAGGACAATTTACAATGACCACTTAACCTCCCACCCAGTGCATCTTTGGACTGTGGGAGGAAATTGAAGCACCTGAAGGAAACCCAGACAGTCCTTGGGAGAATGTATAAACTCCTTACAGAATCTGAACTTGAACTCCAAACTCCAATGTCCTGAGCTGTAATAGTGTTGCACTAACCACTATGTTACCATGGTGTCTGGTTCTACTGTCACCCTGATCCAGGAACCCAAGTTTGGTCCTGAATTTGGGTCATGTCAGTCTGCCTCTTCATCTCATGTTCTCAATATTTCTTTCTTTTTTTTTGTATTGGCACAATTTGTTGTCTTTTGCACACGGGTTGTTTGTCTGTCCTGTTGGGTACCATCTTTCATTGATTCTATTGTGTTTCTTGGATTTATTGTGCATGCATGCAAGGAACTGAATCTCAGGGTTGTATAAGCTGACATATTTGTACTTGGATAATAAATTTAAGTTGAATTTTGAAGTTTGTTCATTTCTCTTGGAACCACATAGGTGCACTGATTTCCCTCCAAGTGGCTAATATAAATTCTGTAGTGCGAGTGACAAAAGAATCAAAGGTGATGTGGGAACAAAAAATAGTAAGTTGTAACTGCACCTGATAGAAGCTCTGTTAAGCAGTGCTAGAGATGAGGCTGAAAGGCAATACTATTGTGTGTGACCATCTCCAAGATGTAGTGGACCTGTTTTCAGTGTCATACTTAGAAAGTCACCAGCAAGTTCATTGGAGACAGGATCAAAGACAATTTGATTTATTAGTACCAAGGTTAACTGGTAAACTCGGGTAAATTCTTAAGCTTCAGAATATTAGTCATGACAATGTCCTGCTGTGCTCTATTTGTATATTAGTTATATTATAAATTTTCACTCAAGCTTCTCAGAACATTCTGCATTTGTTGATACCAAAATGTGATCATTCTAATTCTCAATACTCACGCTTCTCCGATAAAAAAGTATTCTCTTTCTTCAGTCTTCACAAGCATAACATTCTCAGAAGAACATTTTAAAAGTTTTTGTAGTGTATTCCATTTGGAATGGTAATCTGGTCTTATGCATAACTCTGTAATGCTGTTTAAATAAAGAGAAATATATGAAAGATTATCAAATGTGGTTTGAGTGTTAGCTTTTGATCACATTAATAAAACTTTAATGATTAAAACAGCAATTAAATGTTAAGCAACACAAACTAAATACGAGAGGAACTCAGCAAGTCATGCAGCATCTATGGAAATGTTGATACAGTCAACGTTTCTGGCCAAGACCCTTCATCAGGACTGGAAAGGAAGGGGCAGGTGCCAGAATTGAAAGGCGGGCAGAAGGGAAGGAAGACAGGCTGGAAGGTGATAGGTGAAGCCAGGTGGGAAGGAAAAGTAAAGGGTTGTAGAGGAAGGAATCTGATAGGAGAGTGGATCATGGGAGAAAGGGAAGGAGGAGGGGGCACCAGCGGATAGGGTGTTGAGAAAATATAAGAGACCATAGAGGGGAATAGAAGAGGAGGGGAGGTAGACTGAGCAAAACATAGCAATGCCCTTTCCTTCAACACTTTTTTTTAACTCATGCATGTACTTGGGTCAGGGATAGCCAATCAGATTCAATATAGCAAGGATACTCTAACAGACTTAAAGTTTTGGAAACGAAAGATGGAATATATCACAGGAGTGCTGACATTAGGAAGCATCATTTGATCTAGAAATGGAGGATGTCGCATATGGAACACGTCTTGCAGTGAAAGTAGTTTGTAGATCAGGATTAATCAATTCTGCCATGGATAGTCCCAAGCCAAGTTGTGAAAAGAGGAGGTTTAGGTATGCAGCTCGGAACCTGATCCCGTAAAAACCCAGAGCTCCAGAAATGTTAACAGAAGCTCCAAAGACCTCGTCCCTGGGAGAAGATGGGCTACACTTGTGACAACTTGCAAGACTGGCCCAGGACAGAGAACTCAAGTGGGTTGCTGATGGCAGCCTATGCCCCAGTAGGGAATGATGGCTTAAGTCAGAATTAATACTGAAAACTGTCAAAGGAACCATTCTCAATTAAGTCAAAGCTGAGACTGCTCTCTTTAAGTGAAAGTTGATTGAGTAGCCATTTCAGGTTCAATCACCAAATTTTACCAGACAAATTAATAAAAGACAAACTGTTCTGAAGAGAACTTGGTATAGATATTCTATAAACCACAGCAGAACTTCAATGCATGAAAAATAAATTAACTTTAATAATGCTGTGTTCTTACTTTCTTATACGTATCTCCCCCAGTGGCAGTGACTTTCGGCTCACTTCTTTGTTTTTGAAGTAACTCAGAACATGTTCTTCTTTTGATTTTGCCAGTATGAAGTATCGTTTTTTCCATGATGACTAAGAAAAGAAAATAATGAGTCTGAGTAAAGGCCAACCCACACCAAGAGCAAATTCGCTAGAAGTGCAGATTGGTTAGTTGGTGGCATTGTGCTAACAAGCTAAAGTTTGCTCCTCACCAAGATTAATTTCAGAAAATGCAAATTTTACACGATGCTGTGATAAGTAAATGCCATAGATTCATAATTTTGTCTCTTAGTTCTCCTCCTATGACAGTCCCCCGGAGTTGAGGCTGACCTGCTTCCAGTGAGGTTCTGTGTTCTGAGGTGGGTGATGAGGCCCGTTGTAAACTGCAGACTCTTCCACGAAAAGGCAGGAAGTGACTGAGGGGGCAAGGTTGTAACATGCCGTGCTCTTTCCCCTCTAACACGGGGATTCCGCATGCTCCTAATATATATCCTCGAGGTATTCAACACAATCCTGGATGCTGCTGCACTTTAGATGGTCATGGGCCAGTGATTCCCAAGCATCAGTGGGAATTTTGAACTTTAAGGAAACTTTGAGCACATCCTTCAGTCTTTTTCTGTCTGCCTGCTTACCTCCTCCCACAAGCTCAGAATAAGGGCCCTGTTTTGGGAGTTTGGTGTCAAGCATGCAGTTGATGTGGCCAGTCCAGTGCTGTTGGTTTGGTGCTACAAAGGCCTCAGCACCAGAGATGTGGTTGGGAGAAAAGGCTGATGCTGATTCACTCACCTTTTCTGGGAACTTGGAGGATTTTTCAGAGTGTTGCTGGTATTGATCACATACCTAGGCCTGGGGTTGGGGTGGGGGGTCCACACCTTTTTTATGCCATGGACCAATAGCATTAAGCAAAGGGCCTGTGGACACCAAGTTGGAAACACCTGCAGGTGCTTCAAGTATCAGAAGCCTGGAGGGGACATCATTCATTGAGGCTAGACAGACCAACAGTCTTGTGCCAAGTAAGAGGTCTTGATCTTCAAATATCTTTTAGCTTATTCAACCAAATTTTCACAAAAATTATACACTGGATGAATGTTAAAACTGCACTGATAAGAAAGTCACAAACAAGAGAAAATCTTCAGATGCTGGAAATCCAAGCAACACACACAAGATGCTGGAAGAACTCAGCAGGCCAGGCAGCATCTATGGAAAAGAGTATAGTTGATGTTTCAAGCTAAGACCCTGCAGTACGACTGGAGAAAAAAAGATGAGTCGATTAAAAAGTGGGGGGAGGGGAAGGAGAAGCATAAGGTGATTGGTAAAATCGGGAGAGGAAGAGGTGAAGTACAGAGCTGGAAAGTTGATTGGTGAAAGAGATACAGGGTTGGAGAAGGGGAATCTATAAGAGAGGACTGAAGGACGTGGAAGGAAGGAAAGGGAGGAAGAGCACCAGAGATAGTGAGAGAGGGTAAAGGGGATGGGGAATGGTGAAGGGGGGCCCATTACCAGAAATTTGAAAAATTGATGTCCATGCCAGCAGGTTGGAGGCTACCCAGACTGAATACAAGGTGTTGTTCCTCCAACCTGAGTGTGGCCTCGTCCTGACAGCAGGGGATGCTGTGGATAGACTTATCGGAATGGGAATAGGAAGTGGAATTAAAATAGGTGACCAGAGGACACCACCTGAGAATAGAGGGGTCTTTCTAGAACAGAGAGGAGGAATTTCTTTAGCCAGAAAGTGGTGAGCCTGTGTAATTTGTTGTCACAGATGGCTGAGCAGGCCAAGTCATTGGGTATATTTAAGGCCACACCAGGAGCTCCAGATACAGTAGATGACCCCAACAGACTTACAGGTGAAGTGTCACCTCACCTGAAAGAACTGTTTGGGGCCTTAAGCTATGTTAGGGAAGGAGGTGTATGGGCAGGTGTAGCACTTGTTCTGTTTGCAAGGGTAAGTGCCAGGAGGGAGATCAGTGAGGAGGGACGAATGGACAAGAGAGTTACACAGGGAGCAATCCCTCCGGAAAGTAGAAAGTGGGGGCGAGGGAAAGATATGTTTGGTGGTGGGATCCCATTGGAGATGGCAGAAGTTGCGGAGAATTATGTGCTGGACACAGAGGCTGGTGGGGTGGAAGATGAGGACAAGAGGAGCCCTATTCCTGGTAGGATGGTGGGAGAATCAGGTGAGAGAAGATATGCGTGAAATGAAAGAGATGCTGTTGAGGGTAGTGTTGATGATGGAGGAAGGGAATCACCCTCCTTTGAAAAAGGAGAACATCCCTTTTGTTCTGAGTTGAAAAGCTTCATCCTGAGAGCAGATGTGGTGGAGACAAAGGAATTGAGAGAAGGGAATGGCGTTTTTACATGTAACAGGGTAGGAGGAGGTATAGTCCAGATAGCTGTGAGAGTCAGTAGGCTTGTAATAGACATCAGTAGATAAGCTGTCTCCAGAGATAGAGAAAGGGAAGGGAGGTGTCGGAAATCGACCAGGTAAATTTGAGGACGGGTGGAAGTTGGAGGCAAAGTGAATGAAGTTGATGAGCTCCGCATGGGTGCAGGAAGCAGCACCAATGTAGTCACTGATGTAGCTACGGAAAAGTGGCAGATGGCCGCAAGTGTAGGCTTGGGATACAGACTGTTCCATGTAGCAGACAAAAAAGTAGGCATAGCTGGGACCCATGCAAGTGTCCATGGCTACACCTTTTATTTGAAGGAAGTGTTTTTGATTATCAATATCTTTCGTTGAGATTTTTTGCAGAAATATTTAAAGACACCTTGTATGATGGGGGAGTCCAAGACCTGAAGACACAGCCTCAGGTTACAGGGGCATCATTCTAGAATGGAGATGAGGAGGAATTTCTTTAGCCAGAGAGTGGTGAATCTGAGTAATTTGTTGCCACAGGCAGCTGTGGAGACCAAGTCATTGGGTATGTTTAAGGCAGAGGTTGATAGATTCTTGATTAGTCAGGACATGAAGGGATATTGAGAGAAGGCAGGAGATTGGGGTTGAGAGGGAATATGGATCAGCCATGATGAAACAGCAGAGCAGACTCAATGGGCCAAATGGCCTAATTCTGCTCCTATATCTTATGGTCTGCTGGTTATTTTGCTAATTTAAATTCACTCCCTTCACCCTGTATTAACAGACATAACTGTTGCTGAAAGGCCTTTTCCTGTGCTATATTCTTCTGTAACTCATGAAAGTGACAGGACAACATTGGATAACTCAGGTAATATTCATTTCAGGTAATGTTCCTGATCTTGCTGTGTGACATTGTGCAATAGGTTATTCAAATTTAAGTTACAAGTGGAATTCTGGCACATATAACGAGAGTATATTAGAATCAGAATCAGCTTTGTGATCACAGATTTATGTCCTGAAACTTGTACAGCAGTACAGTGCAATACACAACACATGCAAAAAAATTACAAGAAATACATTTTAAAAATTACATAGGTAGTGCAAAAAAAGAGCAAAATTAGTGAGGTAATGTTCATGGGTTCTTTGTCTGTTTAGACATTCTGATCATGGAGGGAAAGGAACTGTCATTTCACTAAACTTTTTGTTCCTTTGTTTGATAGGACTACTTTTTCAATGGCTGTTCACTACATTTTTAAGTGCATTGATGGGATGTTTTGCTAAAAGGCAATATTCTCTTCAATTTAAAGAAATACTTATTTGTTGAATAGGCTCTTCCACCCCCCTTCAAGCCACACCACCCAACAAAGTCCCGATTAAATCCACGCCTAATCACGGGACAATTTACAATGACCAAGTAACCTACCAACCAGTAAGCCTTTGGCTTGCTGGAGAAAACAGGAGCACCTGGAGGAAACCCATGCGGACACGGGGATAACATACAAACTCCTTACAGGCAGCGGCAAGAATTGGACCCGGGCCATCTATACTGTAAGGTGTTGTGCTAACCATTACACTACCGTGCCAGGTTTTATGTATGAAAACATTATGCAAAATGATTTTTTAGATACAGATTTCTTCCATATCACATTATACTTACATGGGTTTTTGTTTGCAATTTTCCTGTATTTCAATACCAGAAATATATTCATGAATGCTTAAAAAGCTGTCAAGTACAACATCTCAGTGAATATTTTGAACATACCTGTGTTCCAAATTTACTCGCAGGTGGTGACTTTATCAGATAGTCCTCATAGCAAATGTCATCCTCCTTGATGTCATTTCCCAAGTAAAATGCTGAATTGCCTATTTTGAAACATTGTAGCATTAATTTAACTGTATTTTATAAGATAACTCTGTATTAGTACCATATCAAATAACAAAATATCTTCAGCAGGTTTTACATTGGTTTACTTTCATGATAGTGCAGTCCAAAGCAAGGGAAAAATAGTACCAAATTTTTAAACTTCTAAAATAGCATGGAATCTGTAAAATTTTAAAGGTAAATCATGCCAAATCCCTTAAAGATTTGAAGTAACTTTATTATCAAGCAGAATACTACTCTCAGAGATCCGTCCTCCCATAGGCAGCCGTGAAACAAAGAAGCACCACTGAACTTGTGTGAGAAAACATCAAACACCCAATCTGTGAGAAAAGACAAATTGTGCAAGTGGCAAAAAGCGGGCAAGAAATCTGGCCGTGCAGCACGAACAAAATACTCAGACTGTAGGGGTCTAGAGTTACTAATGCAGGTGGCAAAGTATTTTTTAATCCCATCCCCAAGTAAGATTCTCAGTTCAATTTTGAAGCATTAGTCATTTTCAGTGAAAGGGAGCAACAGTAACTTTGGTGAAAATGGCACATGGAGGAGGTGGTGCTGAAGAAAGGATTCTATGGTGTTCTCATGTAGCATAGAAGTTTTTGATTACAATGCAAGCTAAATAATGTGATCAAGCATTTTTCTTTGAAAAATAGAAACCATTTAAAAATGTAAAATTATTACCTTTTTTATTCATTTTTAAAGAAGATTTTTACTATTAGAACAGATCTGGTGGGAGAAGAATAAAATGTATCAGAAAACTCCAGGAATATTAAACAGAAATATACAGTAGTTCTAAAAAAAAATCCCAAGATCCAGTCAGTGCCAATATTTTGGATTGGATCTTCACTAACAATAAGAACACAGTGAATTGAACTTGGTAACATTCAACATTTATGTTTAAATATTATATTTTATCAGTTTATACTATTTCAGGTGGCGGGGTGGAAATGCGTCTCTACCAAAGGAGGTGTAAAGCACTCTTTCCTTCCATTTTAGCTTGCAGGTCCCCCTTGGGCAAGGTGTAGCACCTGCTTCGCCCCCCAGCCAGTATCATGTGAAGTGATATGAGTAGGTGGTGGATAGTTGTACAAGCAGTTGGCGCATATCACAAGTCCTGGTTATGTGACCACTGATGCCAGGCTGACGATCTCTGAAGAGTATTGATAATGGCTGGGGTCACCTGTCCTGTAAGGGCACTTCCCAGAAGAAGGCAATGTCAAGCCACTTCTGTAGAAAAGATTTACTAAGAAGATTTACAAGGAAGATTTGCAGAGATTTACAAGGATGTTGCCTGGATTGGAGAGCATGCCTTATGAGAATAGGTTTAGTGAACTCGGCCTTTTCTCCTTGGAGTGAAGGAGGATGAGAGGTGACCTGACAGAGGTGTACAAGATGATGAGAGGTATTGATCGTGTGGATAGTCAGAGGCTTTTTCCCAGGGCTGAAATGGTTGCTACAAGAGGACATAGGTTTAAGGTGCTGGGGAGTAGGTACAGAGGTGTTAGAACAGGGGGTAAGTTTTTTACTCAGAGAGTGGTGAATGCGTGGAATGGGCTGCCAGCATCGTTGGTGGAGGCAGATATGATAGGGTCTTTTAAGAGGCTTTTAGATAGGTACATGGAATTTAGTAAAATAGAGGGCTATAGGTAAGCCTAGTAATTTCTAAGGTAGGGACGTGTGCGGCACAACTGTATTGTGCTGCAGGTTTTCTGTTTCTAATTGTAGTCAGGGACAGAGAAAAGAATATCAGTGTGCAGGGTCTTCCCAACAGGCAACAATCAGATGGAAGACCATGATTGCCCACATCTATAACGAGGCACATAACGATGATGATGATGATGATATTACAACTTATTCAAAGTCCAGTTGTCAAAAATACCTAAATTCAGAAGGGGGATTTATAGTCCGGGTGCTTAAAGCAGACTAGCCCGATTTGCAAAAGAGCTGCATAACAGCGCACAAGGTGTTCCTCAGCGACGTTGTGGACCAGTGTTGCTGGGACGCAAGCCGGGGTCTGATCAAACCTGGCTGGGTCGCCTGGGCAAGAGCATCTGACGTTGGAGGAACTGAAACACCCGATGACCCCAGGTTACATCATTGACGATGTGCCCCAGCGCATATTTATATACATACATACATACATGGACATCTCTTTAGAACCAAGATGAGCAGAAATTTCATTAGCCAGAGGGACTTTTTACAGGAAAATGATAACCACACAGCAAAGCTTACAAATCACAGCAAGGAAAAACAAACACACTGGAGAGCACAGAATCTTATTCTGATGTTGCTCAAGCTTTCCTGTTTTACTTCTTTTCCTCCAAGAAAGCCAAATACCTTCACTCCGGTTTTGCCCAACAAATTTAATAAGAGTCCTGGTTGCGTGAAACAGTTGTGATGAAGAAATGCAAGTGACCTTCTTACTGCATGGTTCAAGGTTCAAGGTTCATGGTACATTTATGATCAAAGTACAGGGTACGTATTCAGTATGGATTCAGCTCGGAGAATCGTCGTCAAAATTAAACAGCCACAAAACAAAGAAAAACCATGGAAGCCGTTCAAGGAAAAACATCAACAAACCACCCCGCCAAAAAACAAAAATCGCACAAACGGTTAAGCATTGTTCGAACGATTTGGCCCTGAGGTCACCTGACAGTCCGGAGCTGGCCTCCCAAACCACCACCACAGACCTGGACTGTTTAGAAGGTCGATCCAAACACACTTTATCGGCGCGCAGTTGTTAACATCGGGACACTACAATACGGCGGCCGTTTCAGTTCCCACGGGTCTGCTTATTCACTTCAGCTCCGGGCGCAAATCCCGAGCGGAGATATTTTATTTCGTATTCAAGTGGAACGAGACTGCCTGGACGAAGGAACCTCATTCTAGCCGATTTATGCCACAGTGTTAGAGCAATTGTTGCAGCATAGTCAGTGGGGTGGGTGCTGGGGTGTAAATTCGGCCCACTTAGTCTGTGCTAGCTGTCTGCGAAGCAATGCATTCCCTTACTCTTTCCCTGCAGGCATGCAAATTATTTTATCTCTACTATCCTTGCAAATGTCTTATTTCCAGCACCCTTTGTCTTGCGGAGAAACGGACTCAGTACTAGGATCAAACACATCGTTATGGAGAAACTCCAACATTTTTCCTCAAGTGGGGGAGTTGAGAACATGCTCAGAACACAGGGACGTCACAGAGATGAGGAGGCACTTCTTTAGCCAGAGGGCGACGGATCTGCGGCGGCCAAGTCATTGGGTATGCTTTAAGTACTGTATATAGGTTCTTAATTAGGGCGTCAGAGGTTACGGAGAGAAGACAGAAGAACGGGGTTAAGAGGGGTAATACATCACAGGCGCACCAGAGACAAACAGTTCTGCTCCTATGTCTTATCGTCAACACATCATCAGCCACTGTCTGATAGAACCATAGAAACAGGCCTTTTGGCTGTGCCGAACCATTGTTCTGCCTAGTCCCACCGACCTGCACCTGGGCCATATCCCTCCAAACCCCGCTCATCCATATCCCTGTCCAAGTTTTTCTTAAATGTTAAAAGTGAGCCCGCATTCACCACTTCATCTGGCAGCTCATTCCACACTCCCACCACTCTCTGCGTGAAGAAGCCCCCCTAATGTTCCCTTTAAACTTCTCCCCCTTCCCCCTTAACCCATGATGTCTGGGTTTTTTTTTCTCCCCTAGCCTCAGTGGAAAAAGCCTGCTTGCATTCACTCTATCTATGCCCATCATAATTTTATACACCTCTATCAAATCTCCCCTCATTCTCCTAGGCTCCAGGGAATAAAGTCCTAACTAATTCAAACTTCCTCTGTCTTTCTCAAGTCCCAGCAACATCCTTGTAAACCTTCTCTGCACCCTTTCAACCTTATTAATATCCTTCCTGTGATTAGGTGACCAAAACTGCAACAATCGTCCTAGGTACCAATCAGATGCCATGATTAAAGTCAGTCAACGCAACTGCGAGTGTGGCAAATGGAGACAGTACTCGGCAATTTCTTTTCCTTTAATGTTGCACTTCTCCATTACCTAACCTGTGTAATATATACAACATGTAAGAAATCTCTGCCCTCAGTGTTCTGAGGAATTCTATAAAACCCCGTTAAGCCTCTGTCTTTTTAAACCCCATTTCGAGAGGAGAACTTGGTAGTACTCACTGTACCGCAAGCTTTTCACTCTGCCGATATATTCCGTGCGTTAGTTCAGTCCCGAGCACCTCCCGGGAACACTAAGCGCTTGACCAGCTAACTCTCACTGCTCTTCTGACTGTGAACAAGCTTTTTAAGTTTTCTCAAAGGGACATTCCACCCGGAAATCACACACCGCGGTGCTTTTCCTTTCCACCCCCACTTCAGTCGACGTCAACCTGTAATCATTAATGAAACTCCCAGGGCGTCTCCAGTGATTTTGCTACAGTTGTTAAGGAACCAAAAGTACAGCTGTGAGTTGTTGGGCCACATCCAATAACCCTATGGGAAAGAAGGGGATTTTTTAAAAAGTTTCTTAGCTCTACACATAGCTTGAAGTTTGAAATCCTCGGTACCAATGAGATGCCATGACTCAAGTGCGAGTGTGGGAAATGGAGACAGTGTTCGGGAATTTCTTTTCCTTTGGCTTTCGGCCAGTATGGCTTGAATAATCCTGGGTGTTCTGGACAATGTTTCTCACCTGCATGCCACCTTGGCTGAACACTTTCAGTAATAGGCTAAAGGCAACTGCGCTGCTCAAAGAGATGGTTCTTACCCTCGGCCATTAGGCTCTATAATGAGTCAACCTGCAGCCGGGGAAGTGATGACCCCCCAGCCCCAATCCTGTTAAACTGTTTCTTGTAACTTTTTTTTATTCTTTCTACTTCTAATATTTACATCTGTGCACTTGTAATGCTACTGAGACACTGATTTCCTTTGGGATCAATAAAGTACCTATCTATCTACTCTTCAGAGGCTGTCTGCGGGGTGCCAGTGGTCTCTCATAACCAGGACGTGACATGCCCCAGCTGCTCATTCGACCATCTACCACTTGCTCCCATGGCTTCACTTGACCCTGATCGGGGGCTAAGCAGGTGCTACACCTTGCTCAAGGATAAGGTGCTACACCTTGCTGGGGGAAGGGGTGCAGGGGTGCCTTGTGCCTTGTGCCTTACACCTTCTTTGGTAGAGAGGTATCTCTATCTTACCACCCAAATTGTGTGTGTGTGTGTATCTAAATAAGTAGTGGAAAAAGAGAGGAGAAATGCTGAGGTCACGTTCACAGGGTTCGTTGTCCATTCAAGTCTGATGGCAGAGGGCAACAAGCTGTTGCTGAGATGTTGACTGCGTGTCCTCAGCCTCCTGAATCTCCTCCTTGATGGAAGCAGTGAGAAGAGGGCATGTCCCATCCTGCCGTCCTTAATGACAGATGCTGACCTTTTGATATCTGAAATAAGGAAAAAATATGGAGACTTCCATGTTAAGTTTCTTCTCTCTCTCTCTCTCTCTCTGGATATGCTCCTCAGCTGCTGAGCACATCAAAGTTGATATTTATTGTCATATGCAGAGTGGTGGGGTGGAGAAACATCTCTACCGAAGGTGTAAAACGCTCTTTCCCTCTTGCTAGCCTTCAGGTCACCCTTGGGCAAGCATAGCACCTGCTTAGCCTGATCAGGGTCACATGAAGCCATGAGAGCAGGTGGTGGACGGTCGTATGAGCAGCAGGTGCATATCACAGGTTCTGGTTATGTGACCACTGATGCCAGGTGGACAATCTCTGAAGAGTGTTGATTGGCTGGGATTACTCATCTTGTCAGGACACTGCCCAGAAGAGGGCAATGGCAAACCATTTTTATAGTAAAATTTACTTAGAACAATGATGGTCTTGAAAAGACCATGATTGCCTATGTCATAAAACATGGCATATAATGAACAAACGACTTGTCATATGTACAAGTGTACAGGATCATCACCATCACTTGCAGCACCATCACTGGCACATAGCATTCTTTAAGCAGCATTCATAGGTAAAGAATAAATTAAACAAAAAGAACACAATTAAATTTTTTAAAATGTCCAGATGTAGCGAATAAGGTCGTGCAGGTTAGTTCAAGAACAGGATGGTTGTGGAATGTGATGGTGGGACCTCAGGCTTCTTTTCCTCTTGCTTTGGTTATCACTGTGAAAAGATGCCATGGCTGAATGCTTCCATAACCAGCATACTCTGCAAAATAATTTTCACACTGACAATCTTCCTTTGCACATTAAGTAATTTCAAAGCCCATGGTAGAAATAGAATATTACACATAAACTTGTTGAATATCATTTTGTCTGCTGACTGTTTTGCTGAGAGGAATATTGCCTTTGAACCAAAAGATTATCAGTCCAACCCCATTCTAGGATATAACTAAACCAAGTGTTCTCTTATTGTAATGATGGTATACTGATATCCATGATTTATTGTCCATATTGGTATCTGGTGTGAAATCATGAATGTCAGCCATATGCCATTCAAAAGGTTATAGTCTATATGACAAAGTGTCTTTTGATTGTAGTTGTGTGATAGCACCTAGGACATGACAGGAGTTTCCAAAGGTGTGAAAAGATGGCCTGCTCCACCTTCTGGGATTTGCAGCTAGCTCATGTTGTCCAGGTACTGTAGTTCAGGAATTGCTCCAGTATGGTTGGTGATGGCATCTTTGCATGTGGTGTGTTTGTTGATGAGTTGAGACTGCTCTGAAATGAGATGTATTGTTGGGTGTCTCTCCCACAGTAGTTTTTGAATGGACCCACCATTGGGTCATGTCTTCCATTTTGTAGTGAATTGTTTTAATGGGGTTGTGACATGCTTGATGAAGATTTTCTTTCTCTAAACCTGAGGGAACACTGTTCACCAGCTTTGTTAGCCAGTTGATGGTAATAATAGACATGGCTTGTTATAGGTCTACTATCTATCTGTAAAAATCCCACACTCAGGGTACAGGAGATTAAAGACATAGCAGAGACTTGCATGTTTTTACCTCTCATTCTATTTGGTTTCTGGAGCTACTTCAAGACATTTGTATTTATCTTCATCCTTTCCCTGGTTTCAAGAGCTGGTGGCAGAGGCTGACCTTGGCATTGCCTTCCTTCAATTGTAAACCTCATGGAGTGATCCCTGTGGCTGACAATGGAGCAAGGCACTGGAGCTACAAATGCTCATTTTCTGCTTCAATATGTTGGCACTCTAGTCAGAATGAAATTTTTATTAAAAATGTTCTATTAGTTTAATCATTAACCGAGATCTAGGTAATACAGAGCTGTTTTAACAGATATCACCAGACTGCAGAGTCACTACGTTATCGATAAATTCCTATTGAATTGTACTTTATGGCTTTTATATATTTAGTGCATACTTTGATGTCATAAGCAACAAAAATATTTATTTTTCTGGACTTAAAATATAAACCTTTAGACTTTTCTCAGGGCAAAATATTATTTATTTTTGTTTTGACTTTAATTGTTTTGATATGGAGATATTCTGAAATCTGAGGGGCTCTATTCTGAGCCTGGCCATTTTATGGAAAGCAAAACAGTATTTTTGCTTCTTGTCAAAGACTCTTCATGAGAACTGTGAAAGAGTGGAAACAAATTAGTTTTAAGTTCTGGAGCAGGGGTTCATGGACCTCTCGGTTAATGGTAGGTGTCCTAAAAGGTTGGGAACCTCTGTTCCAGACAATGTGGGCAAAGGATGGATAGGACGAAGGAGACAGCTGTGACAAAGGGGAATCCAAGGTTGTCATGTTGATCAGCTCTTGATGAGTGATTGTGTTATGGTTGATGAGGGCAGACAGACAGTCTGAAAACCATGGAACATGTAAACGCTTTGAACTGTGGGTCAGAGTGCAGGAAATTCCCAGGACATTAGGCATCCTCATAGTGAACATTTTCACCTTTAACTTTATCCAGATCAAACGTTTCACTATTGGAACTCATATGGTCCAAAACCACACCTGTTTTCTTGTGGGAAACATGAAATAATCCTTACTACAGTTCTACACTGTCCCCCTCAGCTTTGTTTCTGTAAATCCACGAGTCTGTTGGTATTGCTTCCTACACTTGTACAGAACTAGAAATTATTATTACTTCACTACCAATGCCTATACCTGCTCATTCACATGCCTCACCTCTGACTCACCTCTCTCTCAAACTCTTTGTTTACACCATGGATGATCAGTTTAAAAACAAATATCCATCAATAGGCCCCAGGCTTCCTCAGCTAACCAGATCTCCCCTCAACCTGTCAACCTGTTCATTCACCCCGTTTATCTCCATTATATCAAAACCAGTAATGAGATTTTTCACATTGAGGAGATTGAGGGGAGATTTGATAGTGCTTTACAGAATTATGAGGGGTACAGACAGAGTAAATGCGAGTAGGTTCTTTCCACTTAGATTTAGGAGAGATAAATACAAGAGGGCGTGGCTTTAAGGTGAAAAGGGTAAGATTTACGGGGAACATTAAAGGGAACTCCCTCACTCAGAGAGTTGTGGGAGTGTGGAATGAGCTGCCATCTGACATGATAAATGCGGGCTCACTCTTAAGTTTTAAAAATAAATTGAATAGATACATGGATGGGAGAGGTCTGGAGGGTTGTGGACTGGGTGCAGGAAAATGGGACTAGCGGAATAAAGTTTTGGCACAGACTAGAAGGGCCGAATGGCCTGTGTTCTGTGCTGTAGTGTTCTATGGTTCTATGGATGGCTGTGAGAAGTTTTCATTCTTCCTGAATCATGACTTCCCTGTGCCACAGTTGACGGAGCTCTTAATAGATCAGGTTTATTTGTCACATGTACATCTAAACAGCTAGCTAAATGCATAGTTTTTGCATCAATGACCAACACATTTTGAGGATTATGCTGGGGCATCTCGCAAGTGTTGCCATGCTTTCAGTGCCAAGGTAGCGTGCTGAAACTCACTAACCCTCATAGATCACATTTGGAATGTGGGAGGAAACCACAGCACATGGAGGAAGGTCACACACAAGATGCTGGAGGAACTCAGCAGGTCAGGGAGCATCTATGGAGAGGAATAAAGAGTTGATGTTTTGGGCTGATACCCTTCATTAGGATTGGAAAAGAAGGGGGTGTGAGGTGGAATAAGAAGATGGGGTGGGGGGGGGAAGGAGTCTAAGCTGGCAGGTGGTAGGTGAGACCAGGTGAGGGAGGGAGGTGGGTAGTTAGGGGAAGGGGAATTGAGTAAGAAGCTGAGAGGTGATCGGTGGAAGAGGTAAAGGGCTGAAGGAAAAAGATTGATAGGAAAGGACAATGGATCTTGGGAGAAGGGGAAGGAGAAGGGGCACAAGAAGGAGATGCTGGGCAACTGAGGGTCAGGTGAATGACTAAGAGGGAAGCCAGAATGAGTGATGGAAAAAGGGAGAAGGGGCATGGGGGAGAAAGTTTGAAGAAATCAGTGTTCATGCCATCAGGTTGGGGGCTACCCAGATGGAATATGAGATGTTGCTCCTCCAAACTGAGTGTGGCCTCATTGTGGCAGTAGAGGAGGCCAGGGAATGATATGTAAGAATGGGAATGGGAAGTTGAATTGAAATAAGTGGCCTCTGGGAAATCCTGCCTTTCATGGCGGACGAAGAGAAGGTGGCTGACAAAGTGGCCCTTCGATCTATGTCGGGTCTCAAAAATGTAGAGGAGGCCGTGCCAGGGTCTCCATTAGCACTTTGGGTACGTTGCTCTGGATTTCCAACATCTGCAGAATCATGTGGTTATGATTTCAAGTATCTTGCTTTCTCTGTTCTGTTTTTGGTTATGGGTGATATCAACTACATGTTTCAGTCTACTAGCATTGCTTGAATTGTTGAGCATTTCTAACTGCTATGCCATCTTTTCTGTGTTCCTTTGGTTTATTCCTCTCTCTCCGATGTATACCGAGCGCTATGATGAACTGACGCTGTGGCCTGCTCCAGCTGCAGTGATGCCAGGCTCTGTGCCATTCACAAATCTTCAGTTTTAAATGCATTTTGCTTGCTCTTGTTGTTTGTGTGGTTTGCACGTTGGGTGTTTGATGGTCTTTTTTTTTAATGGGTTTCTTTGTTTTGTGGCTGCCTGTAAGCAGGAGAATCTCAAGGTTGTAAAATGTGTGCACACTTTGAGAATAGATCTACGTTGACACCTCTCATTGACCGACCAACCAGATGGCTCTATGCACAGGCAACACTGACCTCACCATATCGGAATTATTCCCTTTTTCCTGTCCATTCTTCCCTCAGCCTCTCTATCACTCAAATCTAACATGTCTTCTCTCTTTTCCATTTCTGATGATTGGTCTTCATCTGGAAACGTTAACCTTGTCCCACTTTCTGTGTATGCTGCTTGATCGACTGACTTTCAGCAGTGATCTTTTTTGTGTTTATTTCAGATTTCCGGTATCTCCCTTCATTTTTCCCGTTTTTAATTAATGATCATTCTAGATTGGGCTGACAAAAGCAAAATGTTACACTGATATCTCATTTTACAACATTAGGATATTCCAGAGTATGGTTGTGCTCTCATCTGTAACATAGGTTTGTCATCATCATTATGTTCTGTGTGGAGTGGCATGGTGACTAAACTTTTCTACAGAAATGGTTTACCATTGCCTTCTTCTGGGCAGTGTCTTTTAAAGACAATCAATGCTTCTCAGAGATTGCCTGTCTGGTGTCAGTGGTCACATAACCAGGACTTGTGATCTGCACCGGCAGCTCATCCACCACCTGCCCCCATGGCTTCACATGACCCTGATTGGTGGTGGTGGGGAGTTGGGTTGTTGGGGGTTGGGAGGGGGGAGCTAAACAGGGGCTACACCTCGCTTGAGAGTGACCTGCAGGCCAGCGGACAGAAGGAGCGCCTTACCTCAGAGATAGAGGCGTATCTCCACCCTGCAAGTGGGCTGGCTTTTTAAAATTACCGGTAATAAGATGAATTAATCAAGGTAATGACAGAATACCTCTATGTGCTTGATGCGCCATCAATAAATCTCTGCCGTGGGAGGCGAGATATCGGCTTTTATTGACTGGAAGAAAGAACAAGCAGCAATTGACCACCATGCTACATCCTGGAGACTGAGGGCCGGGCTCAGACCCCAATCGCCTTTATACCGGGGTCTGTGGGAGGAGCCACGGTCAGTGGGAGCAGTCAGTGGGGGGCGTGTCCAGACAGGTATATGTAGTTCACCACTGTGTCCCAAGGTTGAATGGTTTCTTAACCATTTGAAGAATGTTGAAATGCCGGACTACCAGGTACAACCTAACTAACTGCCACTCAACTTTTTTTTTGTTTCTTTTGAGAACCTCGGCCGGGCGGTGGCCTTTAAAAGAACGTGTTTAAAACCTTACTGCTTTTCATGATTTTTTTTTGAAAGATGATTTGCCCGAATCTTACATTCGTTCAGGGCGTGTGTCCTCTGTCGACTTATTCCGGCTTTCTTCTCCAAAGTTACCGGTAAACACAGCAGATAGGCGCGTGTAAAGCAGGTCACGTAACTTAAACCAGAGCGCTCTTTGTTTACGGAGGATTAACAAGGAAATTACCGAAGATCTGTGAGGAGGATGTGCAGTGAGAAATCAGCAGATTTCAAGGATTCAGACCAATGAGGGAGAAAGAGTACTTCGAATTTGCTATGGGGTATTTATTTATAGCAGGGGTTCTTAACGCGAGGGTCCGTGGATAGATTCCTGGGGGGAGGGGGAGTCGCTGAACACAGGAAGAAATGCATTTTTATTTTCAGTAACAAACTGAAATTTATAATTTCCTTCAATTATGAATGTAGGCAACAAACCACAGTAACGTGAGCAGTATTTGAGCACTAATAGAAATCACAGATATTTTATATCATATTACATTTGTTACAAATATCTCAAAATATCGTTTACGGCACGCTCATCACTATTTTTGAAATGATGGTAGTTATTAGACCTGCCACTAAATCGAATGTAATCGCTCATATGCGACACAGCCGGACAGCTATCGATACTCGTTCAGCCGCCACATTTGTGACCCAGACATCCGCTGCGTAGAAGGAGGGGAGTCGTTTTTACTGTTTGTTTAAGTTTTGTCAAACCGGACAGTTCAAATGAGAATTCTTTAACTCTCCGTAAGGCCGCGCCACTCCATGGGCTTCCATAGCCCGATTCCAGAAAGGACTTGACGCTTGGGCTACCGCGGGTAATCCCTCTGTTTATCCGTGTTTCTAAAAGTCATTAGAAGTGTTAAAACTTAGTATAAATTGTAAAACCTGCCTTATTTTACATTTCCCAGAAAAAAATTCTTGAATATCCTTCACTTTGCTTAATTAACATACTGATTACTTATTTGCAGATTTATCAAACAAATTACTTGAAAACCATACAAAAATATTGTTTCAAAGCATGTCAATTAAATACATCATTCTGAGAAGGCTCACCAGACTGCTGAAGGGGTCAATGCTTATAAAAGGTTAAGAACTGCTGATTTAAATTATAACAAGATATGAGTACTATATACAGAAGAGTGAGGCTAAAAGACAGTGTAGAAGGATTGATGAAAGAACAAGTTGCACGCCCTTCTGTGTGGATTCCAATTTAGGATAACTGGTCGGGAGGATCTCAAAGATCCTTGGGACTGATCCCAATTCTGTTCAATGAATCTGTTCATTACTCACTCTGAGTGCCTGTACTTTTTTAATCTATGCATTCTGGTTAGCTACAATTCTTAAACGGGACAGTTCAAATGAGAGATTGATGAGGGTAGGGCAGTGGATGCTGCCTACATGGATATTAGTAAGGCCTTTGGCAAAGCCCCTCACGGGAGGTTAATTAGGATGCATGGGGTCCGCGGCAGGTTGACTGTTTGGATTCAGAACTGGCTTGTGAATATAGAAGACAGGGTAGTGATGAGGGGACCTGTGCCAGCTGGAGATCTGTAAATAGTGGTGTTCTGCAGGGATCTGTGTGGCGACCTCTGCTACTTGCAAACTAAATGACCTGGATGAAAATGTAGATGTGTGGGTTAGTAACTTTGTGGATGATACCAAGACTGGTGGAGTTGCGGATAGTACAGAAGGCTAGAAAAGAATACAGTGCAATATAGATCTGTTGCAAATATGGGTGAGAAATGGCAGGTGGAGGTTAACCCAAATGCAGGGAAACAGTACATTGTTAAGGCAAGGTGTTGTTGAGCAGATGGATCTTGAGATCCAAGTTCATAGCTCCAGGAAAGTGGCTACACATTGTTGATAAGGTGGTGAAGAAGGCCAATGGAATGCTTGCTTTCTTTAGTCGAGGCTTTGAGTCCAGAAGTCAAGAGGTTATGTTGCAAGAGGCTCTGGCGAGGCCCCATCTGGAGTATTGTGTACAGTTCTGGTTGCGGCTTTGGAGAGGCTGCAGAAGAGATTTACCAGGATGCTGCCTGGTTTAGAGGGCATTTGAATTTTGTATTTATTTTATTTCTTACATCCAAGGGAGTAAAAACCTTTTATGTTGTGTCTCTGTCGCAATGTAAAGCAATAAGGAAGGGAAATGTGGGAGGATATTGCCCAAACACTAAGATTGTATACATATTGTTTTGTATACATGTGTACAGTCAGGTAAGCAATCAGATCAATGTGTATTGATAAATCTGATGGCCTGGTGATAGAAGCTGTCCAGAAGCCTGTTGGTCCTGGCCATAATGCTGTGGAACAGTTTGCCAGACGGAAGCAGCTAAAACAGTTTGTGGTTGGGGTGACTGGAGTCCCTGATGACCCTCCGGGCTCTTTTTTACTCACCTGCTGCTGTCAGTGTCCTGAAAAGAGGAAAGTTCACATCTGCAGATGCACTGGGCTATCCGTACCACAGACCATAGAAGAAAGGGAAGGAGGAGGAGCATCAGAGGGAGGCGTTGGGCAGGTAAGGTGGTACGGTAAAAGACAGAACCAGGAATGGGGAATGGTGAAGGCATTTGACGATGCCATGGACTGGTGTGTCAGAATGGGAATGGAAGGTAGAATTGAAATGGATGGCTACTGGGAGCTCCTGCTTCTTGAGAAAAGTGCTTGGTAAAATAGTCTCCCAATCTACGTTGGGTCTCACTGAAATACAGGAGGCCATACTGGGAGCACTGGATACAGTAGATGACCCCAACAGCCTCATATACTGATCAGCTGAGTAAATAAAATACCATATTTGGAATAGTTGATTTTCAGTATGAAAGTAATTGATTGTGAGTAGCAATTAAATCATATTTTCATTTCTGATCAATCCTCCAGAATATCTGAGTTGCTGAGAATGCATCCTTTATTGATTTTCAACACTTGTTCATACATTCTGCATGAATAATAAAATTCCCCTGAAAGATCCCAAATTCAGATGGCTCACATTTCCGTGGCAGGTTTACATCCTCTTCAAAAATAAGGGCATGCAGAACTATAGCAGAATTTGCTACTTAGCCATCAAAGGTGCCGACACTGCTTTATGTTATTTATAAATACATATCATAGCAATTTTGGATCAAGCTCAGATATGCAGTGGAGTGAAAATATTCAAAGGTTGTTTGCTGAGCCATGTTGCCATCTTCCTGTGATCTTCTAGAAGTATCTAAGATCACAAGCGGTGTAGATGGGGTGAATGCACGTGCTTTCTCTCAGAGTTGGGGTATCAGGATTAGGTAGTGTAGCGGTTAGCACAACACTCTTTACAGCTCAGGGCATTCTGAAGTTCAGAGGTCAACTCCAGCGCTGTTCGGTAAGGAGTCTCTGTATGTCCTCCATGTGGAACGAGTGGGTTTTCCCCAGCTGCTCCAGTTTCCTTCACAGTCCAGTGACCTACCAGATATTAATTGGCCATCGTAAATTGTTCTGTGATTAGGTTAGGTTTAATCGGGGCTGCTAAATAGTAAGTCTCGAAGGGCTGTCTCCATGTTGTATTGATAAAACAAACAGGCAGCACAAGGTACAATATAAGGTGAGAGGGGAATGTTTTAAAAAGAACAGAAGGGGCATTTTTATTAAACCAGTTTGAAACAAATATGGAATGAGCCAAATCCAAAGATTAGCCACACTGAGTATCATTAATGTTACAAAATTTACAAAGTCATTTTACAATTTATTATAACTTATTTTATAGAAATAACTGCCACAGTTCAAGTTCTGCAGTAGCTCTGTGAAATAATACGAGTGAGTCAATTCTTCCTGATGGCTTTGCTGTTGTAAACCAGTGATATCACTGGCTCTGCCAGCCTGCTGTCAGTATTGCTGGAAGTGAGGAAAATATTCTGTGACAAACAAGAGGAAATCTGCAGATGCTGGAAATCCGAGCAACACACAAAATGCTGGAGGAACTCAGCTGGCCAGGCAGCATCTATGGAAAAGAGTACAGTTGACTTTTTGGGCCGAAACCCTTCAGCAGGACTGGAGAAAAAAAGCTGAGGAGTAGATTTAAAAGGTGAAGGGAGGAGAGAGAAACATCAGGTGTTAGGTGAAACCTGAAGGGGGAAATTGATAAAAGAGACAGAAGGTCATGGAAGAAAGCAAAGAGGGGAGCAGCACCAGAGGGAAATGAGAGAGGGAAAGAGGATGGGAAATGGTGAAAGAGAGGGGGGTGGGGCCATTACTGGAAGTTTGAGAAATCGATGTACGTGTCATCAGGTTGGAGGCTACCCAAACAGAATATAAGGTGTTGTTCCTCCAATCTAAGTGTGGCCTCAGCACCACAATGGAGGAGGCCATGATTAGACATATCGCAATGGGAATGGGAAGTGGAATTAAAACGGGTGGCCACTGGGAAATCCTACTTTTTCAGTAGGTGCTTGCTGACCCAATCTATGTTGGGTCTCACTGATATAGAGGAGGCCACACCGGGAGCACCGGACACCGTATAGGACCCCAACAGACTCACAGGTGAAGTGTCGCCTCATCTGGAAGGACAATTTGGGGCCCTGAATGGTAGTGAGGGAGTAGGTGTAGAGGCAGGTGTAGCACTTGTTCTGCTTACAAGGTAAGTGCCGGGAGGGACTTATTCTGTGAACTTAGACTGCCACAAGTACACAATTATATTTGTAGAATCCAAGTTTGGCAATCATGTGAAATGGTCACTGATTAAGTACATTTGGTTTTGCTGAACAACGCTTTAAAGGGTAACTCTTCTGACATGTCTTGTACTTGAAAGTTGCAGAAGTAAACACATAGCCAGGTTCCAGATTACATTACAAGCTTGATTTTATTTGGGATAGTTTGAAAGTTTGGGTTTTGCATACGATACTTTAATTATGTACCTCAAATTCAAGTTTTTCACACAGTTCCATGTACCATGTGCTGGATGCATCCAGGATCAGATTAGTAATTGCTGAGATGAGAGACTCACTGGACCTGAATGCTTATACCTTGCTGTATTGTTCTATATTTACAGGTGGCTTGATAGTGCAGTGGTTAGCACAACGCATTACAGTACCAGCAACCCCACTTCAACTAATGCTGCTGCCTGTAGGGAGTTTGTATCTCCTCCCTTGGACTAAATAGGTTTCCTCCGGGTGCTCCGGTTTCCTCCCACTGTCCAGAGACCTGCCGGTTGGTAGGTTAATTGGTCATTGTAAATTGACAATTTAATAGTTTTTAATCATCACCATAAATATTTAAGAGACTTTGATAGGGTGAGGTTCTGTCACAACCTTCTCTCCTATCAGAGGTCACCAGGCTTCAACAGTATGCAGAGGCCTAGTCATCTGAAGTCTTGCTATATCTCACCTCTTGATTGTAGGGTCAGGAGACGCAGGATGACTGGAGCGATACATCCATACCTGGTTAGTATTTGCATGGAGAAAGCATGAGGATTATTCTGAGCAGCAAGTGTATATCAAATATTCACATTACTTGGGGTATCATCATCATCTTTATGTGCTGTGTCCTATGACATGGATGATCGTAAGTCTTTGACCATGATTATTCTTGGCAAATTTTTCTGCTGAAGTGCATTGCCATTATCTTCTTCTGGGCAGTCTCTTTACAAGATGGGTGACCCCAGCCATTATCAATACTCTGCCTGGTGTCAGTTGTCACATTACCAGGACTTGTGATATGCACCAGCTGCTCATACGACCATCCACCACCTGCTCTCATGGCTTCACGTGACCCTGTTTGGGGGGCTAAGAAGGTGCTACACCTTGCCCAAGGGCTAGTGGAGGGAAGGAGCACCTCCTTGCCGGAGATGTATCTGCACTCCGCCACCCTACTTAAGTATAGAACAATTAAAACTACCAAGGAGGTTGTTTTGTATTAAAGTACATTTTTATTTGATTTGTTTTTACTTTGCTGGCTCCATCCATTGATAAATATTGTTATCATTATAAAGCCTTGTATGATAATGATTTTTGTTTCAGTACAAATATAGAGTTACTGGGAGCCAACGACTGAAGCAGCAATTTACTTCACAAAGCCCATTCTGCATATAATAAACTTAAGTAGAAGACTTTCAAAATCAAAGGTCATAACTGACCTTTCCAGCTATCCTAACTATCCCCTAATTTCTCTTGTTCTAAATGGAATGAATTGGTAATACAGTCAATTGGCAGCGTATTGTCCATTCGGGCAAGGATTCAGCTCCTCTTCACTAAATGAAGAAATGTCTCAGTTTCTGTTCTGAGGCTCTGTACCTAATTCCGAGTGCCCTCAACCAGAGAACCTCCTTGAGCACTAAATATACCGTTTCAGCTCACCTCTCATTCATCTAAACTCCAAAAATTGGCAGGGTATTCCTGATGCAAATCTCTTGTCATTTTGAGCAGCATTGTAACATAATACTCAAAAGTATTTCATCAGAAACATAGAAAACCTACAGCACACTACAGGTCCTTTGGCCCACAATGCTGTGCCAAATATGCCAAACTTTAGAAATTACCTAGGGTTACCCATAGCCTTCTGTTTTTCTAAGCTCCATGTACCTATCCAGGAGTCTCTCTAAAGATCCTAATGTACCCTATTATACCATCATCGGCAGCCTATTCCATACACTCACCACTCTCTGTGTGTAAAAAAAAAAACACCCCGACATCTCCTCTGTACCTACTTCCAAACACCTTAAAACTGCCCTCTTGTGTTAGCCATTTCAGCCCTGGGGAAAAGCCTCTGACTATTGTCTGGAATGCCTTATTGTTGAAATTACATTCTGTATAAAGATCAGTAGTACAATCTCCTATTGGTATGACATCTCACTGATAATATTCCAAGAACTTACGTTGCCATGTTTAAAACCAGGGGAATCTTTAGAAATGGATATTTTAGATCATAGACTTGATAGCACCAAGAGGGCTGCTTTCTCAGCAGACTTCTATCTATGCAGAAATAAACTTATGCTCACCCAAAACAATCCCAATAGACTTTGATCCCAGATTCGCTTAAAAGTAGAATTAGTGTACTTCTCTGCAGACGCAAATGTATGATTAGTAGTAAAAATACCGCTGACCATCACTATCAACAGTCTTTATTTTATATGCAGTTTTTTCACTAATGTTTTATTTATTGCAACACTTGGGAAGTACAAATTGCTTAAAATGCAACAGATTCTGTAAAATGGAGGCAATGTAGATGGCTGTCATAGATAACCATCCTTATGTGAGAATGCTGTTCTTGGATTACAGTTCAGCATTCAACACCATAATTCCATCCAGCTCAGAGACCTCGACCTTGACCCTGCCTTGTGCAACTGGATCCTGGACTTACTGTTAGATTGCCAGCACGTGGTAAGAGTGGGCTCCCTCACCTCCATCCCGCTGACTCAATACAGGAGCCCTTCATGGTTGCGTACTAAGTCCCCTCTTTTACTCCCTGTACACCCATGTCTGTGTCACCACCCACAGTTCTAAACGGCTAATTAAATTTACCAACGACACTACGTTGATTGGCCTAATCTCAAACAATAACGAGGTGGCCTACAGGGAAGAAGCCATCTCTCTGACATAATGGTGTCAAAAAAAACCTCTCTCAATGTTGCAAAAACACAGGACTACAGGAGGTATGGAGACAGGCTACCCCCATTGGCATCAATGGATCTGGGGTTGAGAGAGTGAACAGCTTTAAGCTCCTCAGCATCCACATCACCGAGGACCTCGCGTAATCTGTATGCATCAGCTGTGAGCTGAAAAAGGCACAACAGCGCCTCTTTCACCTCAGACGTTTGAGGAACTTTGGTGTGGGCCCTCAAATCCTAAGAACTTTCTACAGGGGCACAATTGAGAGCATCCTGACTGGCTGCATCACTGCCTGGTATGGGAACTGTATCTCCCTTAATCACAGGATTCTGCAGAGTGGTGCGGACAGCCCAGTGCATCTGTAGATATGAACTTTCCACTATTCAGGATATTTACAAAGACAGGTGTGTAAAAAGAGCCAAAGGGTCATTGGGGACCCGAGTTGCCCCAACCTCAATTATGAGTACCGCAGCATAAAGCCAGGATCAACTGGCTCTGGGTCAGCTTCTTCCACCAGGCCTTCAGACTGATGAACTTAGGCTGATTTGATGTATTTCTATGTTACACTGACTGTTCTATTTATTATAAATTACTATGATTGCACGTTGTACATTTAGATGGAGACGTAAAGATTTTTACTCATGTATGTGAAGGATGTTAGAACTAAAGTCAGATCAATTCAGTAACTGATTTCTAAAACATTAGTTGTGAAATTGAAGTAAACTAAGAAAGTATGGTGAGAACACAAGAACTCAGCAACTCCTCTATGGGAGGAGGTAGTGACGACTTTTCAGGCCGAAACCCTTCATCAGGAGTGTTGCCTAAGGAAGTATGGTCATGGATTTGTGGATAAGTTAGGTTTGCTCATGTTTTTTTTCTTGTATATGTTCTAAATGATAGCATTTCAATATCTGAGAACTATTTGTCTAAATACTGTATGACAACTTGCTGTATTTAAAAATGTTGCCCACAATGTGTTAAAATAAAATAGTTAGCACAAACATGAGAGAATATCCAAAGGAAATCCAGTCGTGATGAAAGATTTTGGCCCAAAACTTTGGCTGTTTACTCTTTCCCATAGATGCTGCCTGACCTGCTGAGTTTCTTCAGCATTTTGTGTGTGTTGCTAGTCTTAAGTAGTCTTCTTCCCTTCTGCCATCAGCTTTCTGAATGGCCCATGAACATAACCTCATCATTCCTTTCCTTTTGCACTGTTTATTTATTTTGTAAATTTATAATCATTTTGTGTCTTTGCACTGTTCTGTTCCCACATAAACAAATCTCATGTCATAAAAGACAGTGATAAATTACCTGATTCTGCAATGTGTGTGTGTGTATACAAATAGTTCAATCATCTGGTGATTAGGCAACAAAAAATTAGCCATAAAAAAGAAAAATATGAAATGCACGTGTCTCAGGTTTGTTCTTGAATGTCTGCCATTGCATAATTGACTAATACAAAAGGATTGTTATTCATTAACTTCTCAATGGGAAGGCAAAGTGGATGGCTGCTGTCGATTGGGCTGCAGTTAGTCTGTGCCTAAATCGGCTGCAGGCCATCTTCATGCAGAATCAAGACCATTTCTCAGAGGTTGAGCCGTTGAAAATATTTCACATGAATCTCAAAACACAAGTGAACAAGCTGATTCGATCTCTACACAGAACTATCCAAGAAGATATAGAAATGCTCTGGTAACATTGCTCTCATAATCAGAAGGTGGAACAGCATTGCAGTGTAGTGGTTAGCACAATGCTTTACTGTGCCAGCGACACGGGTTCAATTCCTGTCGCTGCCTGTGTGGAGCTTGTTTGTTCTCCCTGTGACCACATGGGTTTCCTCCGGATGCTCCAGTTTCCTCCCACAGTCCAAAGATATACTCACCAGTGGATAGGTTAATTGGTCATTGTAAATTGCCCTGTGATTAGGCAAGGGTTAAATTGGCAGAGGACTAGGTGGCGCAGCTCATAGGGCTGCAAGGTCCTATTCTCAATAAATAATAAATTCCCTTTTCCAGTGATCTGACTGTGAAGTTTGGACTGAAGACACAGGAAACAGCAGGTGCTGGAATCTGGAACAAAAAGAGCAAATTGCTGGAAGACTGCTGTGGGCCAACGAGGCATGCGTGGAGGCAAAGGAGTGCTGATGCTGTATCAGACTGGCACTGACAGTGCTATCCTTTTATGAAACTGAAGGCCTGTCTGGCTCTTTTGTATGGAAGTACAAGTTCTACAATCTCTAATTACCTCAGGCTTCCCAACCTGAGGTCCATGGACTCCTTTATTAATAGTATTGGGCCGTGGCATTAAAGAAAGGTTGGGAACCCCTGAGTATAAAGAGGAGCTCTCTCTGGTTTCCAGAATAATAGTCATCCCTCAAACAATGTCACTTAAAAATATTATCTAATAATTAGCACTTTAATAGCAAAAATATAGTTATTTTTCTTGAATTATGACTGACAGGACTTCATAGATTCAAAATATGGAATATACAATTCAAAGTCCTCCTATGTGTTCCATGTAATCATCAAGCATGCAACTTCAAAATCATTAAAAATCCTTGATAATAAATACCTTTCACAACCAGAAATTGATGAACTATACTCTATTCTCAATACAAGCATTTTGAGTAAGACTATAAGGCCTACCATAAGAGCTGAGTGAGGCCATTTTCCTCATCATGTCTCAATACCATTCTCCTGGCTTCTCCCATGCCCGTTGACACCCCGCCTGACTAAGAGCTTATCAACCTTCACTTTAACTGTACCCAATGACCATCTGAGGCAATGAAACTCACAGATTCAGCACCATGTGGCCAAAGAATTTTTTTCCTCATCTCTGTTCTATATGGATATGCCTAGATTCTGTGACTGTGCGATAGAGTGGTGGGGTGGAGATATGTCATCACCAAAGGAAGTCTAAGGCACACAATCCCTCCACTAGTCTGCAGGTCACCCTTGGGCAAGGTGTAGCACCTGCTTACCCCCCTGATCAGGGTCGTATGAAGCCATGTGAGCAGGTGGTGGATGGTCGTATGAGCAGCTGATGCAGATCACAAGTCCTGGTTATGCGACCACTGACGCCAGGCAGACAATCTCTGAAGAATATTGATAATGGCTGGGATCACCCATCTTGTCAAGGCACTGCCCAGAAGGTGGCAATGGCAAACCATTAGTGTAGAAAAATTTGGTCATGTTCAAATGACACGGCACATAATGATGATAATGCTAACAGATTAGGATAAATAAATAGTCTACTTCTGGAAGAAGAGATGAAATCGCAGTGTCTACACTGTTGTTTGGTGCAACACAATCACGTTTCAAAATGTATGGCTACTTCAGATTTTTTTTCATAATGTCTCCATCCTCAATGCAATATGGAATACCAAGGAAAATTGGCTGCCTGTGTTATGAATGTGAAGCAACTCTGAAGGGCCGAAGGGTACAAAGTCGCCCCCTCCTTTTTGAGAATCGCAAGATCGCTATTAATTCGGGTCTGGAGCCCAGGAAATGAGAGAGAGACATGCAGAATACACAAGGTTTGGAATGTGTCCTGGCCTCAGTGGAACGGATCCACTGATAATGGCCATTCTCTCTTGGAGACGGAATTGTGTATTGAGTACTGTACTATTCATTGAAGCCCTCAGGGGACAACCAAAGTGGTCTGGTTGAGGGATTGCATCATCCCAACCTGATTGACATCTGAGACCCCGTGAGTGAGGATAAAAGAGGGTCTGGGGAACAACCCCTTTAGACGCAACAGGAGAAACGCTAGAAATCCCGTGATAGCGTTTTACAGCGAAGGCCGGTGAGGGCTTGTGTGCGTCCTCCCTTGCCAGGGTGGTGGGCTCATCACGGAAGAACGGTTTAGCTAAAGGAGAGGCCACAAGTGAACGGCCACGACAACGAGACTCCGACGGATTGAAATCATAAAAGGAAAGCCGGCAAGTTTTTCTCCAAATCTCTCTCTCTCTCCAACCATTGCAACCCAGCGGTCCCCAAAGGCTGCAGCCTGCAAGAACTGAGTGAACTTTATATTTCCATTGGACAATACATTATCCCCTAGACAACGATAGAGCTTATTTCTTGTTGATTATTATTATACCCGCACTTTTAGATTTAGTATTGACGACGTATATTATCTGTATATTTGCATTGATATTATTTTTGTGTATTTTTACTAATAAATACTGTTAAAAAGGTATCATCAGACTTCAACGGACATCTCCATCTTTGCTGGTGTTACGTACTCGTGACATGTGACAGTGGATCCTTGTCACGTGACTGGGGTTGAAGCTATACTGGACTTGAGGTAGTGGTCTTGTGTTGGTGGAGTGACGTCATTTTCCCACCAGTAGAGGTCATGTGACAGGTTTTTTTTTACAGGGTATAAAAGGAGGACCCCTCCTCGTGAGGAGGGGCAGTTCGTGGCTGGATTTGCCATGTTGACTTCATGCCACTGCGTGATTTAATGTGATGACACAGTTTAGTTGAAAGATGAAGTTTTATTTAATGCCTAAAGTTTAAAAGGTCATTGCCAGCAGTTTCTTTACAATACTGTTAGTTAAGAATCAGTGGAGAGTGAAGATTGGAGTTCGGGAGATAGAAGATCGAGGAGAATCGATTTCGACGGTGAAACGGGTTCGACCTTGTTTGATCCTTATTCGGAAGGAATTCATTGACTGTTCTCATGTTAATCCCTGCGAAATAGTAGAAAGGATTGAGAACAGTGTTTCAAAGGAAAGGTCAGTGCCTTTAAACCGTTTCGTTTCGTAAATTCTTCGTGGGAAAAAGTTTGATTTGGGAACCGAAGCAACACGACGTGAAAGATAATTCAAATCTACTTAAAAAGTCTCTCCCTTTAATGGACTGTGAGCATTTTGAACTTTTGGCAATACTACTTTAAAGAACAGTTTGTTCAACATTGCTTTAAGAACTGTTTAAGCTTCATTGCTTTAAGAACTGTGTAAGCTGCCGCACAGCAGCTGATTTCTGGTTACGTTAGTGATTTGTTTACTTTTGGGGGGAGTTTGTTTTCAGTGTTTAATAAACATGTTATTTGTTACAAAAACCCTTGCCTAACTCATATATCTATTGTTGCCTGAATCTGTAACATAAATATGGGGGCTCGTCCAGGATTGGATCGTTTGAGTTTAAATGCTTGCTAACTTTTGGATCAGTGTTCTGGAGAAGGGGAATACTTGATTCTTTTGTTTGATTGGCTTGTGAGTGGTTTTCGGAAACAATGAATATTGATGAGTTTCTGGCTTTGCCAGGCGCGGAGTTGTTAGCGAAGGCGAAAAAAACTGAGGTATCTGAGATGGCTAGTAGATTGCAACTTAAAGGTATTTTGCAGACTACATCAAAGGCTCTATTACAGAGAAAAATCGCGTCACACTATGTGGATTCGGGTGTTTTTGATGAATCGATTTTAGAGTTGTTTCCAATAAGTAATCTGGAGATGCTGTTGCGAATTGAACAGATGAAGTTGGAACAAAGTAAAGCTGAATTGGAGTGTTGTAGGTTAGAAGCTGAAAGTAAACAGAGGGAATTTGAATATGCAATGACGGAATTAAGGTCTGGGAATCAGTCTGCTGGTTCTAATAAACTGTTTGTTGCTAGTCAAGAAATTAAATTAGTCCCCCCATTTAGTGAAACAGAGGTGGAAAGATATTTCCAACATTTTGAAACTATTGCTCGGATGTCAGAGTGGCCAAAAGATAAATGGTCAGTGTTGCTACAGAGTGTAATTAAAGGCAAAGCACAACAAGTTTACACAGCTTTAACTGCTGCGCAAGCACTTGATTATGATATTGTGAAAATGCATATTTTAAAGTCATACAAATTAGTCCCAGAAGCATATAGAGAAAGATTCAGAAGTTTGAAGAAGTCTGTGGAAAAGACTTATGTGGAATTTGCCTATGATAAAGCTATGTGTTTTGAGAGATGGGTTTCTTCTAGAAATGTAAATGGGGTCTATGATACATTGAAAGAGCTGATTTTAATGGAGGAATTTAAAAGAAGCATTCCTGTTGAAGTAAGGACCTACTTAAATGAGAGGGATACTGATAAATTGCAGGACTGTGCTAGATTAGCTGATGAGTATGTTTTAATCCATAAGAATAAATTTCTTCAGGGCAAAATTTTTAAGAGGAAAAATAACACAGAGACTCACGGTAAATCAGAAATTAAATCAGAAGTTAATGAGAAAGGTAAGGAGGAAGGAAAACCTGTGAAGGAAAGACAGTTTGGTCTTATTTGTAACTATTGTAAGAAGCCTGGACATGTAATAGCTAACTGTTTCAGATTGAAAAAGAAAGAGAAGGAAGTAATTCCAGATGCTTGTGTGCAACATACTGAAGCACCTGTAAAATTACAGGGTTTGATAAACACAAATAAGGCTTTGTTAGAGTCTGACCAAGTTAGAAAGGGATATGATCATTTTATAACTGAAGGGTTTGAATCCTTGAAAGAAGGATCTACTCTGGTGCCAATAAAAATCCTTAGGGATACTGGAGCTTCTCAATCACTGATGTTAGACAGTGTATTGAAGTTTAATGAAGAGTCTGATACTGGTGACGTAAATTATGTAAGAGGTGTTGGGAGTGATTTTATGCCTGTACATTTACATAAAGTAAATTAAAGTCAGGGTTAGTTACAGGATTTGTTAAAGTAGGATTACAGCATAGCTTACCTGTGAAGGGTATTTCTTTATTGTAAGGTAATGACTTGGCAGGTGGACAAGTTTTTCCTGAAGTGCATTTGACAATGGAGGCAGAAGAGCCAGAGATGAATTCTAACACAGATTCTTCCTGTGTTGTGACTAGAGCTATGGCTAAAAAGATTGATGCGCAGAATGAGGTTGTTACTCAGGACTGTTCAACTCAGGATTCGAGTTTTGAGGATGTGTCAGAGACTTTCTTACCTTCATTGTTTGAACAAGATTCTTGGAGTAAGTCTGACTATGAAGTTTTATCTCTGTCTCGGAAGGAGATGATAGCAGAGCAGAATAGAGACCCTGAGATTATAAAATTAAGAGAACCTTTACTAGGTAGTGAAATTGAGAAGGTGCCAGTAGGATATTACTTCGAAAAAGGAGTGTTGATGAGGAAGTGGAGATCACCTACAATTCCTGCAAGTGAGCAATGGAATGTTGTTTACCAGGTAGTTGTCCCTAAAGTTTATCGAAATGAGATTTTGACTTTAGCTCATAGTGTGCCTTTAGGTGGACATCAAGGGGTAAGGAAAACTGTGGACAAGATTTTAAAACATTTTTACTGGCCTGGCCTAAGAAAAGATGTGGCGATGTTTTGTAAAACATGCCATACTTGTCAAATTGTGGGTAGACCAAATCAAGTTACACCAGTGGCTCCATTACAACCTACTCCAGCATTTGGTGAACCGTTTTCTAAAGTTATTGTCCATTACCGAAGACAAAAACTGGTTATCAGTTTTTGTTGACTATCATGTGTACTTCGTCTAGGTTTCCAGAGGCAGTACCACTTAGGAATATGAAAGCTAAAACTGTGACAAAGGCCCTTATAAAATTCTTTACTTATTTTGGATTACCTAAGGAGATACAAACTGATCAAGGCAGTAATTTTATGTCTGGATTGTTTCAACAGATAGTTTATAAATTGGGAGCTAGGCAAATCACTTCGTCTGCATACCATCCAGAGTCGCAAGGTGCTTTGAAGAGGTTTCATTCTACCCTCAAGAATATGATTAGGACATATTGTGTGGAAAATGAAAGTGACTGGGATGAGGGTATAAACTTACTTTTATTTGCAGTAAAGGAATCGGTACAGGAATTTTTAGGTTTCAGTCCATTTGAACTTGTGTTTGGGCATAGAGTTAGAGGATCTTTAGCTTTATTGAAAGAACAGTGGACTAGTAAGGAAATACACACTAATTTGTTGGACTATGTTTTGAAATTTAAGGACAGGTTACATAAAGCTTGTAGCTTAGCCAAGGACAATTTAAAATTGGCTCAGGAGAAAATGAAGACTTGGTATGATAAAGAAGCTAGGATGAGGATGTTTAAGCCCGGAGATAAGGTGTTGGTTCTTTTCCCAGTGCAAACGAATCCTTTACAAGCTAGATTTCATGGTCCTTATGAAATTGTGTCTAAAATCAATGATGTGGATTACGTGATAAAAACTCTGGATCGTAGAAGGTCAACACAACCTTGCCATATAAATATGATAAAACCATATTTTGGGTAACAATCTGATACTGTGACTGTTGTGGTTAATGAAAAGGAGTTTGATTTAACTAGGAACATGATAGATGATTCATCTGAATTTCATTCTAAATCCAACATTGTTTCTGTTAGGTTATCAAATTCAACCATTTTGGAAAATATTGATGAGAAATTTGCACATTTACAGCTAGAGCAGAAACAACAGATGAAGGAGTTAATTTTTAAATATAAGGATTTGTTTCCAGATGTTCCGAGAAGGACTACTATAGCTTCACATGATGTAGATGTTGGAGATGCCAAACCTATTAAACAACACCCATATAGGATGAACATAGAAAAATGTGAACTTGCTGAGAAAGAAGTTGAATATATGTTAGAGAATAATATTATTAGACATTCTAACTCGAATTAGAGTTCACCCTGTGTTATGGTGCCAAAACCAGATGGTAGTATTAGGTTTTGTACGGACTATAGGAAGGTGAATGCTGTAACGAAAACAGATGCATATCCAATTCCTAGAGTAGATGATTGTGTAGATAAAGTTGGAAAAGCAAAGTTCCTTACAAAGATTGATTTATTGAAAGGGTATTGGTGTGTTCCATTAATGGACAGAGGTAGAGAGATTTCTGCATTGTAACTCCATCTGGGCTATATGAATATAACGTTCTTCCATTTGGGATGAAGAATGCCCCAGGTACTTTCCAGAGGATGATTGTGATTCAGGGATTGAAAGATACTGATGCTTATATTGATGATTTAGTGACAGGAAATGATACTTGGGAAGCACACATTATTGCAGTGGAGAAATTGTTTGAAAGGCTTTCAAAAGCTAACTTAACTATTAATTTAGCTAAGAGGGAATTTGGACATGCCACTGTGACTTACCTTGGTTATGTTGTGGGTCAAGGTAAGGTAGCTCCTGTTCAGGCAAAAGTTCGGGCAATTGTAGAGATTCCCACTCCAATGGGGGAAAAAACTCTCAGAAGATTCTTGGGAATGGTAGGATATTATCGAAAATTTTGTAAGAATTTTGCTAATGTTGCCCTTCCATTAACTAACCTTTTGCAGAAGAATGTGAAGTTTGTATGGACAGTGCCTTGTCAAGAAGCATTTGAAAGATTGAAAACGATGATATGTCAACAACCTGTGCTTAAGGCACCTGACTTTGAAAAACCTTTTTCATTAGCTGTAGATGTTAGTGATGAGGCTGCAGGAGCAGTATTAATGCAAAGGAATGAGGGTGATGAGGTTGATCATCCAGTAGCTTACTTTTCTAAGAAATTTAATAAGCATCAAAGAAACTATTCGACAATAGAGAAAGAATTGTTATCTCTTGTTTTAGCTTTAGAATATTTTGAGGTATATGTTGGTACAACTCAAAAACTACTTATTGTTTACACTGATCATAATCCGTTAGTTTTTCTGAGTAAGATGAAAAACAAAAACAGAAGATTATTAAATTGGAGTTTGAAGTTACAATATTGTGATAACTCATATTAAAGGTAAAGATAATGTGGTTGCTGATTGTCTATCTTGATGTTGAATGTACAATGTAATTTTTTTATGGAATGGTTTCTTTTTTCAATTGTAACACTCCTACTGTATTGAGTTGTACGATGTTATATGATGGTCTTGTATATTGTGTATGTTATAATATTTATCTATTTGTTTTTCTTGTAAATAATTGTTGAAATTTTTGTTCATGTCAGACCAAAAATGTTTTTTTTTTGGAGGGAGGTGTTACGTACTTGTGACACATGACAGTGGACCCTTGTCACGTGACTGGGGTTGAAGCTATACTGGACTTGAGGTAGTGGTCTTGTGATGGTGGAGTGATGTCATTTTCCCACCAGTAGAGGTCATGTGACAGGTTTTTTTTACATGGTATAAAAGGAGGACCCCTCCTTGTGAGGAGGGGCAGTTCGTGGCTGGATTTACCATGTTGACTTCATGCCACTGCGTGATTTAATGTGATGATGCAGTTTAGTTGAAAGATGAAGTTTTATTTTATGCCTAAAGTTTAAAAGGTCATTGCCAGCAGTTTCTTTACAATACAGCTAGTTAAGAATCAGTGGAGAATGAAGATTGGAGTTCAGGAGATAGAAGATCGAGGAGAATCAATTTCGACGGTGAAACGGGTTCGACCTTGTTTGATCCTTATTCGGAAGGAATTCATTGACTGTTCTTGTGTTAATCCCTGCGAAATAGTAGAAAGGATTGAGTACAGTGTTTCAACGGAAAGGTCAGTGCCTTTAAACCGTTTCGTTTCGTAAATTCTTCGTGGGAAAAAGTTTGATTTGGGAACCAAAGCAACACGACGTGAAAGATAATTCAAATCTACTTAAAAAGTCTCTCCCTTTAATGGACTGTGAGCATTTTGAACTTTTGGCAATACTACTTTAAAGAACTGTTTTTGCAACATCGCTTTAAGAACTGTTTAAGCCGCCGCACAGCAGCTGATTTCCGGTTACGTTAGCGATTTGTTTACTTTTGGGGAGTTTGTTTTCAGTGTTTAATAAACATGTTATTTGTTATAAAAACCCTTGCCTAACTCATATATTTATTGTTGCCTGAATCCGTAACACTGGTAAGTGACCCAGTTATGGGGTTCGTAACAACGTGGGGCCTCGTCTCGAGATTTGATACCAAATTGGAGGGCCAGTAAATCAAGCTTTTAAGTCCAAACTTGGATCTGGTTGCGCGGGTAACCAGACGGAAAGCTAGCAAAGATGGATGCAGACGAATTCATAGAAAACCTGACTCTGGAGGTGCTAGAGGCTGCCACAAAGTCGGACTTGATAAATATTGCGAAAGGACTAAATCTCGCAGAGGTGAGGTTGTCAATGAAAAAGCGGGAGGTGCGGAGGGCCATAACTCAGTATTATATTGTGAAGAATGTGTTATCAGCTGAGGTATTGGAAAATATCCCTGAAAAGGTACCAGCTAGTGGGACAACTCAGTTAGAGTTGGAGAAACTAAGGTTGGAACATGAAATTAAGTTAAAGCAGCTGCAAGCATCCGAAAAGGAAAAAGAGCAGGAAAGAGCTGAGAACTAAAGCGAGAAGGAGAAACAGAGGCAACATGAGATGGACCTGGAGAAGTTAAGGCAAGAGCGAAGAGGAGAGATTTAATGTTAGTAGGGAGTTTAGGTTAGTACCTCCGTTTGAGGAGACAGATGTTGATAGTTATTTCTTGCATTTTGTAAAGGTGGCAGTGAATCAGAAGTGGCCCAGAGATCAGTGGGTGGCGTTGTTACAAAGTGTGTTAAAAGGGAAGGCACAACGGGCATATGCGGCATTGTCTGTGGAGGAGGAGGAGTCTGAGAATTATGAGAAAGTAAATGAGGCCATTCTTCGGACCTATGAATTGGTACCTGAGGCCTATAGACAAAAGTTCAGAAATTTAAAGTAAGGGTGGAATCAGACGTATGCAGAGTTTGCCTATGAGAAGGGTGTGCTCTTGGATCGTTGGTGTGCAGCGGAAATAGTGGAAGAGGATTTTTGGCATCTCAGGGAGTTAATTCTGATTGAGGAATTTAAAGGTTGTGTTTCGGATGATATCCGGATGTATTTGAACGAGAAGCTGAATAAGTCCATATCAGAATTTGCCAGGTTCGCAGATGAATATGCCCTAACCCACAAGACAAAGTTTTCCTCGAATAAGAGTTACCAGAAAGACCGTGGGAACGGTAGAGAAAGCCCGCCGGCTGAGGCAGAGATCCAGCCAGGAGCTAGTGGTAAAAATAAGGAGGAGGAAAGGCAAGACGGCAGGAGGGTTCCTGGCTTGACCTGTTTTAATTGTGGAAAGGTGGGTCATATTGCATCTATGTGCCTTGCTCCGAGGAAGGAGACAGGAAAAGGGAAAACAGCAGTCCCTATAGGATGTATTGTGGTGATCAGTAAATTGATAAGAAGCCCCAGGTAGACAGAATATGAGAGGGGCCTGAGAAATTTATTTCAGAAGGAACCGTGTCTGTGAAAGAGGGGGAGACACCAGTTCCAGTGCAGATCTGGAGAGACACTGGAGCTGAGCTGTCATTGATTCTCAGTAAGGTACTAGATTTTGGTCCTGAGACTGGAGAGGTAGCTTTGAGAGGCATAGGAAAAGGGACAGAAGCTGTGCCTTTGCATAGGATCATTATAAATTGTGAGCTGGTATCTGGACCAGTTGAAATAGGGGTGCGATCAGAATTCCCGAGAACTGACGTAGACATCCTTCTGGGTAACGATTTAGCTGGTGGTGAAGTCTGGTCGGCCATGGAGCTGACGAGCCAGCCTGTAAGTGTTGAGAACCCGCCCCTAGATTCCAAGATCTATCCCGCATGCGCGACCACTCACAGCATGTCAGAAAAGGCAGCTGAGAAAGAGGCCAGTATCAATTTGGCTGAGACGTTTTTACCGACCCTGTACCAAGAGGGGTTCAAAGGTGGTAAAACGGAGAATAGGGAGGTGAAAGAGAGTAAGGAAAAGGAGGTAGACCTGCCCTTAGCCAGGAGGAGATTTATAGAGGCACGGAGTAAAAATGAGAAACAGATAGGGCTGTTAGAAGGTCCAGGGTTGGACATGGATGATCTGTCTGGTTTGACAGAACTGTTTGAAGAAGTTGAAAATTCTAAAGGTGTTCCCGTTAATGAAATGAGGGCAGTCCTAGATGAAAAGGATGCCATTATCTTGAAGAAGTCTGCTGGGTTGGCAGATGAGGTTGTTTCAGCCCGCAGGGTTGAGTTTACTCCGGAAGGGAGTTGCCCAGAGAGTAACTGGGAGGATCAGGGGAACTTAGAATTTGAAAAGGGTACGGGTATTGAAAGCCTGGAAGAGGCAGGTGTCCCGTTTGAGTGTGTTCAAGATGTGGATGCACGTGGTACTGAACCTAGTAATGGAACTCAGGAAAAGTCTGAGGTATTT
Organism: Hypanus sabinus; assembly: GCF_030144855.1. Lineage (NCBI taxonomy): Eukaryota > Metazoa > Chordata > Chondrichthyes > Myliobatiformes > Dasyatidae > Hypanus > Hypanus sabinus. The sequence continues at coordinate 59,943,462 of NC_082727.1, read as the reverse complement.
GATTCAGTTGAAAAGGAATGCAGTCCTTGTGGGTCAGATGGGCTTGGTTCAGTGAAGAAAGGGTTAACCTTGGTACTAGTGGGAAGTGAGAATTCCCAGTTGTTTGTGTTCGAAGGTGTGTTAAAAGTTAGTGAGGAGGTAAAAGGTGGTGAGGTGAATATTATTATTGAAGGAAAAGGGAAAAGTGTAGTTCCCAAATTGAATGAAGAAAATTTAAAGTCTGGATTGATGTCAGGAGCAGTAACCAGGCTGAAGGGACAATGACTTGTTAATGCCTGCGAATCAATTACAGGTTGATTTGGAATGTAAAGGTGCCCCACACGCTATTTTTATTCAAGAGTGTGCTGTGAAGAGGCGGAATTTGAAATGCTGTTTGGACAAAGAGGGATCGCTTGCAGATTTTAAACTTAAAACCAATAGAATGAAGGGTCTTGAAGATAAAACTAACGACTTGCTTAAAAATAAAGAATTGTGTGGAGATTCAGCCAATGGGCTACGTTTGGAAAACACTGTTGATAAAATATGAAGGGAGCATGCAAAAGCCTATTCCACACTGGTATACAAGCTAACCACATGGGAGTTAACTGGAAAAGGGGCGAGGGTTGACGGGATGTCACTTTAAATAACAGGATCCGGTTTTAAGGGGATTTCGACAAAGCATGTGACTAATAAAGACAACCCCATGGAAGATTGACTTAAGTTTGAAAGGAAAATAAAGATTAGTATTTGCCTGAACTTTTGTAATATACACATAAGCTAAGATCACAACTCTTTAGTTTTGTTTGTTGAAGAAAAGGAATAAAAATAGGTGGTTATTAAATTGGAGTCTGATACTACAAGAATTTATTAAGGTACAAGATATTAAGATATTAAAGGAAGTGACAATGTAATCGCTAACTGTTTAGATGCTGAATTGAATGTATAATTGTATTACTCTGTAGTGAAAAAAAAGCTCTTTTGTATTGTGTTAAAGACTCTGTATTAATTAATTTTTACCTGTGGCAAAAATCTTAGAAGGAAGGAGGTGTTATGAATATGAAGCAACACTGAAGGGCCGAAGGGTACAAAGTCGCACCCTCCTTTTTGAGAATCGCAAGATCACTATTAATTCGGGTCTGGGACCCAGGAAATGAGAGAGAGACATGCAGAATACACAATGTTTGGAATGTGTCCTGGCCTCAGCAGAACGGATCCACTGATAACGGCCATTGTCTCTTGGAGACGGAATTGTGTATTGAGTACTGTACTATTCATTGAAAACCCTCTGGGGACGACCAGAGTGGGCTGGTTGAGGGATTGCATCATCCCAACCTGATTGACATCTGAGACCCCGTGAGTGAGGATAAAAGAGGGTCTGGGGAACAACCCCTTTAGACGCAACAGGAGAAACGCTAGAAATCCCGTGATAGCGTTTTATAGCGAAGGCTGGTGACAGTTCATGTGCATCCTCCCTTGCCAGGGTGGCGGGCTCATCACAGAAGAATGGTTTAGCTAAAGGAGAGGCCACAAGTGAAAGGCCACGACGAGACTCCTGACAGATCGAAATCATAAAAGGAAAGTCGGCAAGTTTTTCTCCAAATCTCTCTCTCTCTCTCCAACCATTGCAACCCAGCGGTCCCCAAAGGCTGCAGCCTGCATGAACTGAGTGAACTTTATATTTCCATCGGACAATGCATTATCCCCTAGACAACGATAGAACTTATTTCCTATTGATTATTATTATACCCGCACTTTTAGATTTAGTATTGATGACGTATATTATCTGTATTTTTGCATTGATATTATTTTTGTGTATTTTTACTAATAAATACTGTTAAAAATAGTATCATCAGACTTCAACGGACGTCTCCATCTTTCCTGGTAAGTGACCCAGTTACGGGGTTCATAACACCTGTAATAGTTTGTAAGATTTAATTCAGCAGTTTCAGATTGTGGTAGCACTCGTAACATTGACCTGGGAGAATGAAATTATTCATGTAAATTAAAATGGCCAGATTAAGTACACAAATTTTGTTAAACTGTCTAGTAATTATGTACATCTTCAACCAACAGGCTCCTGAACCAGTGTGGACATCTTCACTCACCACTGCATGAACTGATCATTGGACACAAAATTACTGACACCCTTTCAAGGACTCTACAACAAGTTGGATAAGTCACTGGTACCAGACAACATGTACCCTAGGCAACCATGGGAGGTGAGGAAAGAAATTGCTGAGACTCTGGCGATGATCTTTGCATCATCAATAGGCACGGGAGAGGTTCTGGAGGATTGGAAGGTTGCAGATGTTGCTCCATTATTCAAGAAAGGGAGTAGAGATAGCCCAGGAAATTATAAACCAGTGAGTCTTACTTCAGTGGTTGGTAAGTTGATGGAGAAGATCCTGAGAGGCAAGATTTATGAACATTTGGAGAGGTATAATATGATTAGGAATAGTCAGCATGGCTTTGTCAAGGGCAGGTCGTGCCTTACAAGCCTGATTGAATTTTTTGAGGATGTGACTAAACACATCGATGGAGGTAGAGCAGTAGATGTAGTGTATATGGATTTCAGCGAGGTGTTTGATAAGGTACCCCATGCATGTTTTATTAAGAAAGTAAGGAGGCATGGGATCCAAGGGGACATTGCTTTGTGGATCCAGAACTGGCTTGCCTACAGAACACACAGAGTGGCTGTTGACTGGTCACATTCTGCATGGAGGTCGGTGACCTGTGGTGAGTCTCAGGCATCTGTTCTGGGACTCCTTCTCTTTGTGATTTTTATAAATGAACTGGATGAGGAAGTGGAGGGATGGGTCAGTAAACATGCTGATGACACAAAGGTTGGTGGTGTTGTGGATAGTGTGGAGGGCTGTCAGAGGTTACTGTGGGACATTGATAGGATGAAAAACTGGTTAGGAAGGTGGTTAAGAAGGCATACAGTGTATTGGCCTTCATCAACCATGGGATTGAATTTAGGAGCTGAGGTAATGTTGCAGCTATATAGGACCCTGGTCAGACCCCACTTGGAGTACTGTGCTCAGTTCTGGTCACCTCACTACAGGAAAGATGTGGAAGCCATAGAAAGGGTGCAGAGATTTACAAGGATGTTGCCTGGATTGGGGAGCATGCCTTATGAGAACAGGTTGAGTGAACTCGGCCTTTTCTCCCTGGAGCGACAGAGGATGAGCGGTGACCTGATAGAGGTGTATAAGATGATGAGAGGCTTTGATTGTGTGGATAGTCAGAGGCTTTTTCCCAGGGCTGAAATGGCTAACAGGAGAGGACACAGGTTTAAGGTGCTTGGAAGTAAATACAGATGAGATATCAGGGGCAAATTTTTTATGCAGAGAATGGTGAGCATGTGGAATGGGCGGCTGGCAATGGTGGTGGAGGCGGATACGATAGGGTCTTTTAAGAGACTCCTGGACAGGGATATGGAGCTTAGAAAAATAGAGGGCTATGGATAACCCTAGGTAATTTCGAAGGTAAGGACATGTTTGGCACAGCTTTGTGGGCCAAAGGGCCTGTATTGTGCTGCAGTTTTTGTATGTTTCATGTTCTCAGAATTATTTATTATTATTTGTTTCTTTTTGTATTCGTGCGGTCTTTATTTGTGTGTACTATTTAATTGATTCTATTGTACTTTGTCCTACTGTGAATGCATTCAAGAAAATGACTACTAGGGTAGTATTTGGTGACGTATATGTATTTTGATAATAAATTTGCTTTGAACTTTTGGCTTTGAATTGAAACCAGATTATGCATTGGCATTGCCTGCTTTTACCAAAATAAGTTCCTATTATGTTCTTTTCCAGTTATTAACCATAATAATAATTAAAATAAGGCAAACCTTTTTGCACAATTTTTAAAGCAAGTTTTTAGCATTTTAAGAAAACAGGGTAGCATTCTGTACTAGCAACATCAAACAACTGTAAGATAAAAGAACAGTTTTGTGTGTATGTGTATCTGCGGGTGTGTCTGTCTGTGATCTTCCTCTGCATCATGAGCAAACTGTGATGTCCAAAAATAAAGAGGCAGATTTTGTTTGAGATATCTATTTCCAATCCATTATCTGATGTTCATTAGTAGATTCTGATATGGAGGGAAAAAGTGTTTGTTACACAAATTTGGCTGTTTCAGATTCTGGAACAAAATATGTAAATTCTGGCAACGTTAATGGGGTGAAAGATACTCTGCAAGTTCTGGTGGATGGAAAGGTTTCTTGGTTTCTTGTTTTTGCAGTGAGCAGCGCTTGAAGGAATGGTGCAGGACTGAGATGTAAGAAACAGATTCCCCAACAATTCACTTAAAGAATTCAACTTTGAGGTATGGTCATAGAGCACCACAGCACAGAAGCAGGCCTTTTTGACCCATCTAGTCCATGCCGAACTGTTATTCTGCTAAATCCCATCGACCCACACCTGGACCATAGCCCTCCATACTCCTTCCCATCCCATCCAAGTACTAGACCAAACTTCCTGTAAATGTTGATCGAAACCACATCCATCAAATATATTAGTTGAAATATTTCTAGAAGTTTAAAATTCGCAGCCCATTAATAAATCTGTACTGTAAATCATACTGCTGGCTTTGTCTAAAGAACTTTGAATCTTTAAGCAAAACGTGTAACAGATTAATGAGACAAATTCATGAGTCAGTTTGTACTCCAGCTGTATCAAGTGGCCATTTATAAACTGCATTGTGAAGTGATTCAGACAACGTCAGAGAAGAGACATTATTAGTTTATGTCCCAATGTATGAGGTCCAGGTGAGAGAGAGAGAGAGAAAAAAATAACCGATAAATTCACAGAGATAGCAAGTGTTTTCCCTGAATCTTAGTTTCCTTCAGCTCAGTTTTAAATTTTCACTTGAAAGAAAGACCTAAAAAGCAACTTAAATTTTACAATTCAACGTTTCCCTGAAATACTAATGGAAAGATAGAGTTTCATTTTTGCTTAAAATAGAGTTCTTTTGTTAGCATGGAAACAATGCAGGGGATCTGCTTCTTCTCACTGAACCGCGGGTCTTCAGACCAAGACTCAAAGTGCATGGCCACCATGTAGTTGACCCTGGTTAAAATTTGCATGATCTCAAAATCCTTCCCATATTCTTTGAAAGCATTGCACAGGGCCTGTGCAAACCAAGAGCCCTTGCCTGGATTCCTCCATGAGTAGTATCCTGCAATGACAGATAGGCATCATTCTCAAAAACGCTTCATACAATAGTGTGAATTTTATAGACATACAATGAAACTAGCTCTCAACTGCATTAACTTGTTCTTTAAATACACTTTCAACTGGATGATTAGAAAATATTTAAAAATATAGTCATTATATAGATATTAGTACAAGTTAATAATTAAAAATTCAGGCTCCTGTACCACCTTACTAATGGTGGCAATGAGAAGAAGGCATGTCCTGGGTGTCCTTAATGATGGATGCTGTCTTTTTGGGGCATCACTTGTTGAAGATGTTCTGGATACTATGGAGGCTGGTGCCCATGATGGAGCCGACTAAGTTTGCAACCCTCTGCAGCTTTATTTCGATCCTGTGCAGTAGCCCCACCCCTCCCTCATGCCAGATAGTGATGCAGCCTTGAACATTGGTTGTTTGCCAGTCTTTATCTCTGTGTAGTTTTTTGATTCTTTTGTATTTCTTTGTTCTACTATGAATGACTGCAAGACAATGAATCTCAGGGTAGTTTTTGGTGATATACATGCGCTTTAATAATAAATTTACTTTGAATACCCCTACCTTAGCATAGGTAGTGTGGGGAATTCATCAATATAGTCTGCCTAATGCTCATGGTTGACTTGTGAACCTACAATTTGGGAGTAGAAGTCCATCAATTGTTCCCTCAGATCTGGTCTGGTCTCTCTGAAACTTCAATACCACATTGTAAACCTGTATCCCTTAAAATCAAGAATTGATCTTAGACTATAAGGTATAGGAGCAGAACTAGATAGATAGGTACAGTGCCCACAGAAAGTATTCACCCCCTCCAGAAGTTCTTATGTTTTATTGTTTTACAACATTGAATCACAGTGGATTTAACTTGGCTGTTTTGCCACTGATCACCAGAAAAATACTTCTGTGTTAAAGAGAAAACATATCTACAAAGTAATCTAGATTAATTACAAATATAAAAACACAAAATAATTGATGCATAAGTATTCACCCCCTTCGTCAGTATTTAGTAGATGCACCTTTGGCAGCAATTACAGCCTTGAGTCTGTGTGGACAGGTCTCTATCAGCTTTGCGCATCTGGAATCTGCACTTTTCCCCCATTCTTCTTTACAAAACTGCTTAAGCTCTGTCAGATTGCAAAGGGTTCTTATGTGATCCAGCCATGAGTTCTAAACCGGATTGAGGTCTGGACTCTGACTTGGCCACTCCAAGATATTAACTTTGTTGTTTTTAAGCCATTCCTGTGTGGCTTTGGCTTTATGCTTGGGATCATTGTCTTGCTGGAAAACAAATCTTCTCCTCAGTCACAGTTCTCTTGCAGACTGCATCAGGTTTTCCTCCAGGATTTCCCCATATTTTGCTGCATTCATTTTACAATCTACCTTCATAAGCCTTCCAGGGCCTGCTGGGCTGAAGCATCCCCACAGCATGATGCAGCCACCACCATGCTTCAGGGTAGGGATGTTGGGTTTTTGATGATGTGCGGTGTTTGGCTTGAGTGTTTAGTCTGATGGCAAAAAGCTCAATTTTGGTTTCACTAGACCATAAAACCTTCTCCCAGCTGACTTCAGAATCTCCCACAATGTCCAGCCGAGATTTCACGTGAGCTTTTTCAACAGTGGCTTTCTATTTGCCACTCGCCCATAGAGCTGTGATTGGTGAAGCACTCAGGCAACAGTTATTGTACGCGCAGTCTCTCCCATCTCAGCCACTGAAGCTTGTAACTTCTCCAGAGTTGTCATAGGTCTCCAGGAGGCTTCCCCTGCTAGTCCTCTTTTGGCACGGTTACTCAGTTTTTGAGGACGGCCTGCTCTAGTCAGATTTACAGTTGTGACATATTCTCTTCATTTCTTGTTGATTGAATTTTCTAGATCCATCTCCTGACCTGTGTATTTCAAAAACCTTTTCACCGAGTTGCTTGGAGTGTTCTTTTGTCTTCATGGTGTAGGTTTTGCTGGGTGTAATCCTCACCAGCAGTTGGACCTTCCAGACAGAGGTGTATTTTCACTGCAATCAATTGAAACACCTTGACTGCACACGGTGATCTCCATTTAATTAATTATGTGACTTCTAAAATGAAGTGATGCTTTGGTGTGTCATATTAAAGGGGGCAAATACTTAAGCAATTAATTATTTTGTGTTTTATATTTGTAATCAACTTAGATCCCTTTGACATGAAAGAGACTTTTTTCTGTTGATCAGTGTCAAAAAGTCAAATTAAATTCACCATGATTTAATGTTGTAAAGCAACAAAATATGAAAACTTCTAAGGGGGATGACTACTTTTTACAGGCACTGTAGATGGTTCATTGATTCCCAAAGGATATTACAGTACCACAGTAGCATTACAAGTGCAGAGATATACAGATATTAGAAGCAAAGTAAGAAAGAATAAAAAATAAATTGCCTCAAACAGTCTTACAGGAGGGGGTCATCACCTCCCTGGCTATAGGTTGACTCATAGAGCTAATGGCCCAGGGTAAAAATGACCTCATACAACATTCCTTGGAGAAGCGCTATTGTCTTAGTCTATTACTAAAAGTGCTTCTCTATTCAGAGGGTGAGAAATATTGTCCAGATTTGTCAGAATTTTTCATAGGGTCCTTTGTTTTAACACAGCCTCCAGAGTGTCCAGTTTGACCCGGCTAATGGATCCAGCCAGTCTAATCAGTTTATTGAGGCTGTTGATGTCATTGCCCTAGCACATCACTGCACAGAAAATTGTACCGGCAACAATTAGGCCATTTGGCCCATCAAGTCCATTCTTAATCTTTTATTCCCTAATCTTATCAAGAACCTAGCTAGTTTTTTCTTAATATTATTCAAAGATCCTTCTTCCATCAGCCTTTGGTTAAAGGGAATTGCAAAAGCACACGACCTTCAGATACAAAAAAAAATTGCCTCATCTCTGTCTTTAATGTGATTCACGCCATTGTTAAGGTTTTGTATTCTCTCACAATAAGAAATATTCACAGCCATCCTGTCAAATCTTTTCAGGGCCTCTGTACTGGAGGGGGAGAGTGGAGAATCCCCAGGGGTCTGTCTGGGATGGAGCATTTCAGTTACGAATAGAGACTGGGTAGAGGGTAGAGTGTATTTTCCTTGGAGTGGAAGAGGCAAGTTGTAGGGGAGGGAGGGAATGTGAGAGAGATATACAAAATTATAATAGGCATGAATGTGAAGGATGGTAGGAAGCATTTTTCCATAGAATCAGTGTCCAAAACTGCTGGTGACTGGGACTAGTATAGATAGGTACTTGATGGTCAAAGTTCAAAGCAAATCTATAATCAAAGTACATATATGTCACCATACACAACCCTGAGATTCATTTTCTTGCAGTTATACTCGATGAATCTATATTAGAACAATAATCCATTGAAGGCTGCACCAATTTGGGTGATCAACCAGTGTGCAAAAGACAACAAATTGCAAATATAAAAAGAAAGAAAAAATAATAATAAATAAATAAGCAACAAATATCAAGAACATGAGATGAAGAGCCCTTGATAATGAGTCTATAGGTTGTGGGAACATTTCAGTGATGGGGCAAGTTAAGCTGGTTACAAAGCCTGATTGTTGAGAGGTAATAACCATTCCTGAACCTGGTGGTGCGAGTCAGTGTGGACTTATGGAGCTGTGGGGCCTAATTTTTGTGCTGCATGACTTTATCTTGTATATTTTAGCAAATTCCCTTTGACAAACCCAGCCTGTACAATATATAAAATTGATTATGCATGGAAATTGGGAGTGGGCAAAGCAGTACAGGTATTAGCCTAGACTATTACTGGAAATCTAATGCATGATTAACTCTAGTATGTGCATTACCTGGTACAGTAGAATATGCATACAAGAAGTCAGCCTCCACTGGGATTTTGTATCGAGGATTTGCATCCGTTTCTACTTCGCCAGCGGAACCTGAGTCCGTTTGTACTCCCTCATCAAATTCTGAACCTCTACAAGCCTGAAACAAGCCAAGAAAAGCAGTGTCCATAATAATTTTATGTAATAAATGTAATGCAATTGTCACGAAACTTCATCATCATTATGTTCCATGTCGTATGACGTGAATGATCATGGTCTCCATGACCTAGATTGTTCTGGGAAATATTTCAACGTAAGTGGTTTGCTAGTTGCTATTCTTCCGGGCAGTGTCTTTACAAGATGGATGACCCCAGCCATTTTCAATGTTCTTCAGAGATTGTCTGCTTGGCATCAGTGGTTGCAAAACCAGGACTTGTGAAATGTACCAGCTGTTCGCACGACCATCCGCCATCTGGTCCCATGGCTTCACGTGACCCTGATCGGGGGTTGCAGGGAGACTAAGCAGGTGCCACACCTTGCCCAATAGTGACCTGCAGGCTAGCAGAGGGAAGGAGCACCTTACACTTCCTTTGGTAGAGACGTATCTCCATCCTGCCACTCTGGCATGATACTTAGGGCTTCAAATTACATTGTACAGAGAATAACATACACATCCTAATCCTAATAGGACTGAGAATAGAAACTCACCCACTTGGCAGCTCTAAAATATTCTGAAGTCAGTGAAATTAAATGTATTTATTTATTTATTGAGATACAATGCGGCAAAGGCCCTTCCAGACCTTCGAGCCGCACTGCCCAGCAACCCCCAATTTAACCCAGGCCGAATCATGGGATGATTTACAATGACGAATTAACCTACTAAATGGTTATGTCTTTGAACTGTGGGAGGAAACCAGGGCACTGCGGGGAAACCCAGAGAGAGTGTCTTACAAACTCCTTACAGGCAGTGTGGGAAATCAGTCGGGTTGCAGCTAACAACTACAGTTCCATGCCACCCTTTGCTTTGGAGGCAAAGCACACATTACGCACAAGAGAAAGAATTTCTAACCCCTAGTACTTCTGTTCAAATGCAGTTTTCTCCATGTCCAATTAGCATAATTGAGTAATTTTAAGTACAAGTTACTTTCAGTAGAACTTAAGTTCTGGCAGCCTTTCCTTACAAGCCACTTGCACCAGGGGCAGTGGAAGAGGCAGATACATTAGGGACATATATGAGGCTGTTAGGTAGGCACACGGATGATAGAAAAGTGGAGAGCTATGCAGAAGGGAAGGTTTAAATTGATCTTGGAGTAGGTTAAAAGGCTGGCATAACATCATTGGCCAAAGGGTGTCTACAGTGCTGTACTGTTCTATGTTCTACATAAAGCTGGAAAAGTTCCCTTTCTAAATTCAGAACAATTGGGTGTTTTGGCTGTTCATCTTAGATCAGTGTATAGTGTGATCCAAAAACTATGCTGGACCTTTTGGGCACAAAGATATCAAAAGGATCTGTGATGTACTGTACTTAGGTTTACCAATGAAACGACTACTGCATACCGATCCTCCCACAGATTACACTTGGAGGCCACTTCAGTAGGTACACCAGCTTGTTAATGCAAGTATCTAATCAGCCAGTCATGTGGCAGCAACTCAATGCATGCAGACATTGTCAAGAGGTTCAGGCATTGTTCAGCCCAATGTCAGAATGGGGAAAAAGTGTGATCTAAGTGATTTGGACTGTTCTAGGGCTTACAGATGATTTTAAGTGTAAGTTCGGGGTAAGAGACCAAGATATAAAGTAGGTACAATGTATGCCAGAGTCTGTATCATGTCCCAAATAATATATCCTTTGAAAGTCAAATTAAATTACTCTGTGACTATGATGTATGTATTGGAATAAGAGGGTAACAGAGTGGAAATGTGTCTCTACCAAAGGAGGTGTAAAGTGCTCCTTCCCCCCACTAGCCTGCAGGTCACCCTTGGGTAGGGTGCCACAGCTGTTTAGGCCTCCCACACCGAGATAGGGGTCATGTGAAGCCATAGGAGCAGCCGGTGCATGTCACAAGTCCTGGTTATGCGACCACTGACACCTGGCAGGCAATCTCTGAACGGTATTGATGATGGCTGGGGTCACCTGTCTTGTAAAGACACTGCCCAGAAAAAGGCAATGACAAACCACTTCAGTGAAAAATTTGCCAAGAGCAATCAGGGTCATGGAGACCATGATCACCCATGTCACATGATGTAGTACACATGATGATGATGACTGGAATGGGAATGCTGTTAAAGATTTGTATACTGTTTCAGAGAAGGTAAGAATAGCTCCACCCTTTCTCCACATTCTTGAGCAATACTCCCTCATTTCAAGTCAAGTCACTTTTATTGTCATTTCGACCATAACTGTTGGTACAGTACATAGTAAAAATGAGACAATGTTTTTCAGGACCAATGTGTTACATGACACAGTACAAAAACTAGACTGAGCTACGTAAAAAAAACCAGAGAAAGCTACACTAGACTACAGATACACAATGAAATATTTGTTCAGGAATGTACTTTAGTTGAGCAGACATTCCTCTAGTCAGTTACACAATGACCATAAAGGAAGCTACCTTCTGTCCAGATGATGCAATTGTTATTTTCATATTATCAGGTGTAAAACAAATATTTTAATTGAATTCTTGAAGTCTGAGCACAATTATTTTTGGCAGTTTTCAAAACTCCCAATTTTAAAAGGCACTCAGAATTTACATGAGTTCATTTGCACTGTGCAGGTAGGCAAAATATATCAACATGTCTGATTTTAATAACTGCAGTTCCGTACAGTTGGTTTGCTTCATCATCATCATCATACGCCATGTCGTGTGACATCATCATATGACGTGGGTGATCATGGTCTTTCCACGACCATGATTGTTTTTGGGAAATTTTTTACAGAAGTGGTTTGTCATTGCCTTCCTCTGGGCCATGTCTTTACAAGATGGGTGACCCCAGCAATTATCGAGACTTTTCAGAGATTGTCTGCCTGGTGTCAGTGGTCGCATAACCAGGAATTGTGATATGCACCAGGGGTTCATACGACCATCCACCACCTGCTCCTATGGTTTCACGTGACCCTGATTAGGGCTAAGCATGTACTACACTTTGCCCAAGGATGACTTGCAGGCTGGCAGAGGGAAGGAATGCCTTAGACCTCCTTTGGTAGAGATGTATCTCCACCCTGCCACCCATAATTTTGATTTCACTGCTAGGTATCAAGAGATAGTGGTCAATATAAAAACTAAAACCAGGCTCAAATGACTGTAAAGACCCTTCCAAAATGGTTCTCTATTGATAGAATCTTAGAATTCTTCCTTCTGTTCTTTGTTAACCTCAAAGCACCTTGCAGCACTTGCAGGCCCTGTGGAAGTTTTAGTGAAACTTGGGCTGGTGAATATCACAAAAGATTCCATTCATCTTTGCTTTAATCTGTAAATGGGGAAATTCCAATTCCTTTTCTGCACTACAGGAAGAATTCAATCTCCTTCTGGTAAACCATTTCCCCCTTCCCTTTCTTCTATTCACCACTCTGACCTTTTGCCTCTGCTCACCTGCCTACCACTTCCCCCTCCATCCCCTCCTCCTTCCCTTTCTCCTATGGTCCACACTCCTCTCCTATCAGATTCCTTCCTCTCCAGTCCTTTACTTTCCCACCCATCTGGCTTCAACTATCACCTTCCAGCTAACTTCTTTCCCCTCCCCTCCCACCTTTTTAGACTTGTGTCTTCCCCCTTCCTTTTCAGTCCTGAAGAAGGGTCACATTCCAAAACATCGACCCTTTATTCATTTCCATAGATACTGCCTGACCTGCCAAGTTCCTACAGCATTTTGTGTGTGTTGCTTTGGATTACCAGCATCTGCAAACATCTTTGTGTTTATAATATAACATACACCATTCCAACCACACTGACAGACAATTTAAACATGTTCACTCAATAAATGAGTGAAGTCTTTTTGCAAAGAAGCTCAAGAACATCAGTGTTACCTGAATGAAGAAGAGTTTTGGTTTCCCTACAAGGGTCTTGCACACATCACCTCGAAAGAGAGAAGTGAGGGTCTTGATGGGCATTGGTCCATCGGTGCCATAGATCTTGCCTTCATCGCCATGGCTCAAAAGGATACAGGCAAAACATGCATTGTTGCTGTGGTTTTCCTGAGAAACTACAGATGCAACATATTTAGCTCCAAAAGTCAGGCACTCCAGAAGATGCTTTTTCTTTGGATAACCAAGTACCATGTTTCATACTGATCAGCATTAAATTAAATAGAACATGTGGAATTAAAGGAGAAAAGCAATCAATCATATTAATGGCCCTGCTTTCCACATTGGACATGTCAGCATCACTACATCCCCAATGCTACACTATCTGATTACTTTTCTCAACAATCAATACTAACCACTACCCTTTAAAAGACCATCCCAGGCCACTTGCAGAAAAAGATTAGCTTATTGGTATCATAGTTATTATACGGTTCCTTAAGGTTGTTATAGTCAGGGGAGATAGTGGGATAATCTCCCACTACATATTAAATATGCCTAATGATGTGTGCCTCAAATAGCCTCAACTTCTCCTCTTTTACGTGTGGCTTAGCTACTAAACCCAGCGGAACCGTTTCTACTGACAGAAGAAGGGGAAAAGACGGGTTACTGGCTCCCTTCAGGCAAATGGGGCTTGTCAGTTGTGGTCGGCAGCTTGTCCAGGAGAAAGAAAACTCTGACCCCGAACCTTCACTGCCTTGCGGCTATAGCCGCTCAAGCCGAAGTCGGAGTCCCTACATTTACTCACCGTCCTGCAGTACTGTTTTCATCTGAGAACAAGTCTGGTCGTTTAAAACAATAACTTGGAAACCCAAAGAGCAAAAACACTTGAATAGATTTCCAGCATCAATGTCGGTGCCGTTACGCACATTCATTTCTAGAAAACACAACACACATGACCAGAATAGCTTAAGTTTTCAGACTGCAAGATAACAAAGCAGAAAGTAGTTTTATTATCAAAGTACATATATATCACCATGTACTGTACAGTCTAGAGATACATTTTCTTATGGGCATACTCAACAATTCCATGATCGAATAATAACCATAACAGAATCAATGAAAGACTACACCAACTTGGGCTTCCAACCAGTGTGCAAAAGACAGCAAACTGTGCAAATACAGAAAGGAAGAAATAATAATAAATAATTAAGCAATAAATACCGAGAACATGAGATAAACAGTCTTTGAAAGTGAGCCTGTAGGTTGTAGGAACATTTCAGTGATGGGGCAATAACTTACAATGGATAATCTATATTATAATAATATATTAATAAATAACTTACAAAGTGGCTATGCTATGTTGCCACTGAAATGTGTGATAACACCTGTGGGATAACCGTGTACACTCTCAATGTATTGGTTATTAACACTGCACTTCACGCTATGTTTCAATGTACTCCTGAAAAGAAATTTGTGTTTTTGACCTTGAACTCCAAAAGTTATTGTGATTACGTGTATGATTGTTACTAACCTTTGATCTTCAAGGAAGTAAAGTCTATGAGTTTCGGTATAGCTTAAACAGCCATTATTTGGAGATAGAATACTTGAGACAGGACCATTTAAGATAAGTTCATTGCATTCAGAGAAAATTTAGTTTATAAAGCTACTGGACAGTTTGATAGCATGATCCTTGTAAAGGTTATGAAGGTTCTCGTTATGATTTTACTTCATTGGAAGCATTGCAGGTCAAGGAGTTTCAGTTATCATGGTTTCTATTATGTGTAATTTAAACACACACTTTAAATCTATCCAGAATACACACACACACACACACACCCACATCCACACACAAAATGCTGGCAGAACTCAGCAAGTCACACAGCATCCACAGAAATGGATAAAAGTTGACTTTTTGGGCCGAGACCCTTCTTCAAGACAGAAAAGGAAGGGGGCAGAAGCCAGAAAAAGGTGGACAGAGGGGGAGGAGGACAACTTAGAAAGTGATCAGTGGAACCAGGTGGGTGGAGGAGAAGGGGATGAAGTAAGAAGCTAGGAGATAAAGGGTGGAAAAAGTAAAGGGATAGAGAAGAATGAATCTGATAGGAGAGGAGTGTGGATCATGGAAGAAAGGGAGGAGAAAGGGCACCGGGGGAGGTGAGAGGCAGGTGAGGAGAAGAGGTAAGAGGCTAGAGTGGGGAAATGAAGGGGGAGGAGAAATTACATTTACCAACTTTATTGTTATTTCTAAGTTATGCATGTTCGGGTTTTCTTACTCATTGAACACACTCTTGCATTTGTGGACCAATTTTTCTGCTCTTAACAAATGGGGATTTATTTTCTCATTTCCCATTTCCAGATGCCAATGATCGGAAACAGTGAACAACAGGAATACTACACCCCTTATCTACAAGATAAAGTTCCAGTACAATATCCCAGTGGAAGGTTCCTCCACCATTGATGCTGCCCTGACTCCATTTCCTCCATTTCCCGAACATTAGCACTCACCCCATCTTCCTGCTGCCTTAACTGTGATAGAGTTCCTCTTGACCTTACTTGCCAGCCCATGAACCCCCGCATCCAGCACATCATCCTCTATGGGTTCCGCCATCTCCAAAGTGATCCTACCACCAAACATACCCTTACCTCACCCTCTCTCTCCACTTTCCACTGGGATCGCTTCCTCCATGATTTCCTTGTCCATTCATCCCTCCCGGCACGTACCCCTGTAAGCGGCAAAAATGCTACACGTCCCCATTCACCTTCATTCAGGGCGCCAAACAGTCCTTCCAGATGACCTGCTGGGGTTATTGATTGTGTTTGGTGCTTCTGATGCTGCCTCTCTACATCGGTGAGACCTGATGTAAATCAGGGGACTGCTTCATCAAGCAGTTCTGCTCTATCCACCAAAACCAGAACTTCCCAGTGGGCAGACATTTTAATTCCAATTCCCATTCCGACTTGTTGGTCCATGGCCTTCTCTTGTGCCAAGATAAGGCACCCTCAGGGTGGCCTCCACCTCCCCTTTTTCCTATACTCATCTCTCCTCTCCTATCAGATTCCTTCCTCTCCAGCCCTTTATCTTCCCTACTCACCTGGCTTCATCTATCACCTTGTAGTTATCCTCCTTTTCCTTCCCCCACCATTTTATTCTGGTGTCTTCCCCTCTTTTCCCAGTCCTGAAAATGGGTCTCGGCCTGAAATGTCAACTGTTTATCCATCTCCATAGATGCTGCCTGACCTGCTGAGTTCCTCCAGTATTTTGTGTGCGTTGCTAATATAAGTACCAGGTACCTGCATAACTCCATTTCATTATCCTGTTACTTTGCCTAGTGGAGGATTTAGACTTTGCTTGTTCCCTCTTCATTAACTGGATGGCTCCTTTAGTCAAGTTTCATTTTCCAGGCATCAGGAGTTTTGGAGAAGAAATCGAGAGGATTTTTTTTTTGTTGGAGATCTCACCACACAAAGTGATGCTTTAATTTAGGCCACACAGTCAAGCCTGGATATAATGCCTCCCTTTGCCATAATTGTTTACCAAGTTACAAGACTCTATTTAAAAGATATACAGAATCATATTATATTAAGTTTCAACGGCAATATTTTCAAGACCCTATTTGCCGTTTTCTTCTCCATATCTCTGAAAAAAATAGGAAATCCTCTTTTCTAATTAAACAAATCAACTTGAATGCAGTTTCTGGGTCAGAAAGTTCTACACTTCCAACTTCCACACCACACTATATTTTCTAAACTACTTTGGGAGAAGATCACATTTGAGAACAAAGTTCTATTTTTCTCACATCTACACAAACCAACCATTGCTTTGAGCAGATTTTTACATGGTCTGAAAACTGCACAGCACTTTAAATGTCTTTTTTATACATAAGTATTCTATGAATATTTAGAATTTAGAAAAAAATTTTGATTTAATTTATTGAGTATAATGAAATACAGTACAACAAAGATAATCTTTCATATTTTTAAATGTGTTTGTGTCTGTCATTATTACAAATCCTCTGTCTATAAACACTGTCCAGGTTAATTTCACATCCAGATGAAAGATACATCTTAATCCTCATTAGATCATCCAAATGTTACACTTCTAGTCTGTTCCTGGATTTATTTATTGTTACAATTTGTGTTACGTCCATAGCCCCCTCCTTTGTGAGAATCGCAAGATCACTGTTGGGTTGGGTAAAGGTGCGCAGGAAAGGGGAAAAGAGACGTGCAGGCTGGCTCGTTTCCCCGGCGATGTAAAGCTATGGGACATGGCCATTGTCTCCGGAAGACCAAGTTGTGTATTGAGTACTGTACTATTCATTGAAGCCCCTCAGGGGATTACCAGAGTGGGCTGGTTGAGTGATTGCATCATCCCAAACTGATTGACATCGGAGACCCCGTGAAGAAGTATAAAAGAGGGTCTGGGGAACAACACTTTCTGACGCACCAGAAGAAACGTTAAGCGACCACGTAACAGCAGGAAGTCATCTGAAGGAAGCCACGTGCGTTCGAATCCGTGGCCGGAATTGGTGGCTGGAACCAATGGAAAACAGCTTTTAGCTAACAACGGGGAAGCCCGCTCCCCTGACTCAACGGATTGGCATCATAGAAGACCTGGGGCAAGTTTAAACCACATTGTTTTTAAACACAACAATGCTGCAGCTTGAGCGAACTGATAGTGACTGTTATCTTTCCATCGGACAATACATTATCCCCTAGACAACGATAGAACGATTTCTTATTGATTATTATTATACCCACGCACTAGATTTAGTATTGATGACGTATATTATCTGTATGTTTGCATTAATCTTATTTTTGTGCCCTTTATCAATAAATACTTTTAAAAATAGTACCATCAGACTTCAATGGACCTCTCTATCTTTGCTGGTAAGTGACCCAGTTACGGGAATTTGTAACATTTGTAACAGAGTTGTAACTTGAAACACTGATAATGTAAACACGTTGAAGCTCTGAAATACTCAAAGTAAAGGCTGTGGCACATTTGTTATTTAGAACATTTATGGATTATATTCATTTACGCATAATTCATTTGTTTGTTATGTGCCGAGTCGTATGACGTGGGCAATCACAGTCTTTCCATGACCGTGATAGTTCTGCAGAAGTAGTTTGCCATTGCCTTCTTCTGGGCAGTGACTTCACAAGATGGGTGACCTCAGCCATTATCAATACTCTTCAAAGGCCTTACACCTCCTTTGGTAGAGACCTAGCTCCACCCGCCACCCAAACATATAATTATTAACAAGATATTTCACAATTACATTAACATAATTAAAAAAATTATATTAGCATAATTTGAAATTATATTATTATTATTATACAATAGAAAATTCCATCTTGCTGCAACAAGGGCTATGTGCAAGGGAGCAATTCAGTTACTGCGCGGCCCAGCTTAGAGGGAAGAGTGTTTTGGAGAGGATCAGTTCTCAATTATTTTATGCTTTATATTTCTGAAAGCTAAGGATGAAAAATTAATTTTGGAATCTTTCATTCTGATACAGACAAGAATAGGTATGGTCCTTGTGGGCACATTTTAAATTGGAGTAGGGCAAATTACGAGGGCATTAGGCAGGAACTAAAAAGCATTAATTGGGAACACCTTTTTGGGTCCCAGTTTATATTAGGGAAGTCAAAATCTCCCATGACCACAATCCTTTTATTTTACACATTACTTTAATCTGATTGCACATCTGTTCCTCAACATCGCAGTGGCTCTTAGTAGGGGGGGGGGGGCTTGCTGTAATACAATCCCACCAGTGTGACTGCACCCTTCCTGAATTCTACCCAAAATTCTACCCAAATGGACTCAGTGCCTGACCCCTCATGTCTCCCCAGTGTAATCTATTAAACCTGATTAGTAGTGCAACTCCCCGCTCGATCCTTTATCTCCCCCTCTATCTTTTCTAAAACTGTAAAACTACATTAATCACCCATTCCTGTCCCTCTCTCAACCAAGTTACAGTAATGGCGACAACATCGTGCTTCCATGTACTGATCCATGCTCTAAGTTCATCACCCTTACCCATAATACTCCTAGCATTATAACATACACACTTCAAACTTTCCAACCCATCATACCTGTTATTTCAATTTTGTTTTTCAACACTTTTTCTGACATCTACATTCTGGTCCAATCTTTCCCTTACTGACCTGTGGCTCCAGTTCTCAGTCCCCTGTAAAACTGGTTTAACCTCCCGGCCAGGATATTGGTTTCCCTCCAGTTCAGGTGCAACCCGTCCCTCTTGTATAGATCACCCCTTCCCCAGAAAAGAGTCCAATGATCCAAGAACTTGAAACCCTGTCTCCTGCACCATCTCTGCAGCCTCTCGTTCATCTGAGCTATCCTTATTTAAACCAAAATCTAAAACTTCAGGGATATGCTTTATGTGTGTTAGAACAGGCCAGATTATCCAGCAGTGACACTGGCTCTGTTTTTCTCCATCAGCACAACCTGATTTGACGGGCCTGACCTGCTGCTCCGCATTTTGCAGCTTTCACATTACTTTGTCTATGCCAGCGATTCCCAACCTGGGGTCCATGGATCCCTCGTTAATGGTAGGGGTGCAGGGCATAAAAAAGGTTGGGAACCCCTGGTCTATTTTATACCCCTGAAGAACAAAGGATCATGTCACAGTTGGTTTGGCAACCAGATGATCATTTGCCAGTTTATCCCCAGAGCCTCACCCTAACAGATTGAAACTTTGTGCTATCCAAAGTTCAAAACACATTTAGTACATATATATCACCATAAACTATGCTAAGATTCATTTTCTTGCAGGCATTCACAGCAGAACAACATTAGAATCAATAAAAACTACACCTACAATCAATCTATTAAACTTACAATCAATGAAAATTCATCCCTACCCCACACCTCTTGCAGCTTTAAGCTAACTTATTTATTCTATTTCCTAGTTCAAACTGAAATAATAACTTTATTTCTCTTTCCACGGATACCGCCTGACCTACCAAATGTTCATGGCCTTTTCTGTTTTTATTTCAAATTTTCAGTGTCTGCAGATTTTTGTTTTGATTTTTATTTCCTTACTTACATTGGACTCCATTCTCCGGTTCATAATTCAAACTATACAAACTTTACAATACTGCTTGTCCTTGCTGATATGAAATGTTTGTTCCATCTTACACTAATTTTTATTTTGATGCTTCTACATCCTTTTTCTATTCTTGTTTAGATCATAATATAATTCAGAAGGATCATCATTAGGCCTTTGTTGGCTAGAATAATAGATCACGCAACAGGAGAACAGTAAAATTGTCCTCAGGAGGAAATTGGCAGTTTTTTTGTGTAATGAAATATGAAGAAGCATAGCTTGTTTTTATAGTCAATAGTACACTTTCTCCCCAAACTCTAATTGCCATTGTGAGGGTGGCATGCTAGTGTAGTGGTTAGCTGGTGGAGTACCAGCAACCTGGGTTCAATTTCCACCGCTGCCTATAAGGAGTTTGTTCCTTCTCCTTGTGATGGCGTGGGTTTCCTCCCACAGTCCAAAGACGTACCAGCTGGGCGTAGTAAACTGTCTCCTGATCAGGCTTTGATTAAAAATGGGGGATTGCTGGGTGGTGTGGTTCAAAGGGGGGGGGGGGGAAGGAAGGGGATAGATAGAAAGGAGAGGGGAATGGAGAGAGAGAGGGGGATGGAGAGAGGGAGGGGAAGGGATGGAGAGGGGGATGGAGAGAGGGAGGGGAAGGGATGGAGAGAAAGAGGGGAAGGGATGGAGAGAAGGAGGGGGGTAGAGAGAGGGAGGAGAGGATGGAGAAAGGGAGGGAGAGGGGATGGAGAAAGGGAGGGAGAGAGGGAGGCGGGGATGGAGAGAGGGAGGGGGATGGACAGAGGGAGGAAGGGGTGGAGAGAGTGAGGGGATGGATGGAGAGATGGAGGGAGGGAGAGGGATGGAGTGAGGGGGTAGGAGAGAGAGAGGGGAATGAAGAGAGGGAGGGAGAGGGATGGAGAGGTAGATAAATAGATAACTTTGCTAACCAAATTCAATTAATGCAGCTTAGCAATCTCTCAAAACACAGTGAATTGTTACAAAAGTAATACCATACCTGTTACATCATCAAAATTCTTATTATTAATAATAATGCATTTTCCTAGTGTTTTGTAGTTCATGTCGTACAGATGTGTGGGTGCAACAATCCGTGTGCGATGATCAGTTATTTCAGGATCCTGCCGTTGTTCATCTTTTGATTTTTTCTTGCTGTATGGAAAATAGAGAGAACCCATGAGAAGAAATCACAGTGACATGCTGTTTGTCCAGCCCCTCTTCATACTAATCGATCTTGTTGTGATTGAGATATTTAGCTGCTATGATAAAGATCCATTTAGCCTGGCCCATTCTAACGCTCCACTTCACCACGTCGTGAGGCTAGTTAATTGCACTTCAGGATGCTTGCCCCATTAGCCCTACTTAACAGTTTCTTTAGGAAAAGGCCAGGGTCAATGGAAACCAAAAGAAAGTTAACTGCATAACTTCTACACCAAAACATTGATTTGATTTTTGTTTATGTGGAGTTACAGAGATGACGAATAATTTCTTTAGCCAGAGAGTGGTGAATCTGTGGAATTCATTGTCACAGATGGATGTGGAGGCCAAGCCATTTAAAACAGAGTTTGATAGGTTCTGAGTAGTCAGGATGTCAAAGGTTACAGGGAGAAGGCAGGAGAATGGACATGTGAGGGAAGTATAAACCAGTCATAATTGAATGGTGAAGCAAACTCAATGAGCCAAATTGCCCAGCTTTTCTGCTCCAATGTCTTACGGTCTACATTAGTCATGAGCTTTTCACCTGGTTCACTTGCCAACTGCATTGAGGCAAATAATGCCAAGAGAATTCAGAGTGCCCTAATATTAGGGGTGGAGGTGGTGTGTAAGGGAGGAAGGACAATGGCAATCCTGGATCTTAGACATAAGTGATGAACTTTAGATGTGTCTATATTCAAAGGGTACTATGATCTCAATGGGGTGGTCCTGCTGAAAGAGTGTGGCGATGGGAGGCATCAGAACTTAACAATGCTTGGGTGAAGAACAAATGCTGGGAGACCTACAGAGATTAATGCTGGTGATGAGCTAAAACATGAGACAGTACATTTGTAAATGGAAGTTCTCCAGTTTCTTTTATATCCTTCCAAACCCTTTACACTGGTACTTTTCCATGCATTTGGTATCTGCCCCTACACAATGCCCTCGTCATCCTGTGGGAAAAAAACCATGTTTTTTTCCTGACAGCATCACAACAGATATAGGCGAAGGAAGAAGAGATCCATTCCAGTGCTCTGCTGGAAAGAGGTTGGGGT
This sequence comes from Hypanus sabinus, assembly GCF_030144855.1. Classification (NCBI taxonomy): domain Eukaryota; kingdom Metazoa; phylum Chordata; class Chondrichthyes; order Myliobatiformes; family Dasyatidae; genus Hypanus; species Hypanus sabinus. The sequence goes on along the minus strand of NC_082727.1, from coordinate 59,921,137 downwards.
TGCCCAATAACAGACTGTCCTGGGATAGAGGTCCAAGTTTCTATTACAAGGGAATGTTGGACAGGGAACAACATCAGCAGCCCAAGGTTAAAGCAGTCCTGATGGTGAATCTTGAGCAGAAATGTCAATTATCCTCTTACCTCCACAATACTGCTTGACCCACTGAGTTGCACCAGCAGTCTGTTTTGTGCTCTGGATCCCAGCATCTGCAATCTTGCATGTCTCCAAGGGTAAAGCATGGCCCAATGTTACTTGGTTCAGTTCTCAGAGTGAGGCAAGGCAACCCAGAAATGGTCCATTATCAGTCATGATAATGCAAAGCAAACACAATACGAACTTCAAGAAATAAGTTCCTTGGAAGTACTTCCTACATTTCCAGATGTTGCCCGGTGTATAATGTCCAATAACACTGGACAACAAAGATTTTGGGCTACTGATCATGAAAATCACCATGAAATTTCCTTATCATACACCATTTAAAAAATGCCTATCCTTGTTACTTCAATTCATAATTCAAGTCAATTAAAATTTTGCCCACAATGTAAGCTGAAAAGTTTTCTATCTTGTCCAGGCGTGCCTGGGTATGCATAGGCAGGGCAGATACTACATGGTAGGGCAGGTTTTAAAAAGGCTATAAATTTCCTTGAAGGATTTTGATTTTTGAGTTAGGTGTTTTCCAAAATAACTGAAACCAAGATTAAGAAAGGTATTTTTCTTCCACAAATCAAACAGACCATCAGAGCCAGGCAATTTGACAAATTTCTAGTGGGGTGGAGAAAAATGCATGGAAGGCATTTAAGGATGTGGTTGAAGGTTTTCTTGGCAGCTATGGAGCACCTGTACAAACTACATGCAGCTGGTTGACAACGTGCTTCAAGCATATAAAACCATGAAGTGCAACATGTCACTAAAAATTCTTTTTCTGCATTCCCATTTAGACTTCTTCCCTGCAAATCTTGGTGCTCTCAGTGATGAGCATGGTGAAAAGTTTCAACAGAATATTGCGGTCATGGAGAAATGTTATCAGGGCAACTGGAATCCATAAATGCTGGCTGATTATTGTTCGAAACTTAAGCGAGAAGCCTCAGACACCGAGTGCAAATGAAAATCATCAAGAAAGCATTTTTAGCTGAGTTGAACTATTGCAAAGCATCAGCAGCGTTATGCAATTAACAGCTATATATTCAATAAAAGTTATTGTCTTGTTTCTCCAAATTCCTATGTGATACAAGTAGTCTGAAATTATATTTGTGCTTGGCTTCAGGCGGACTATCATAAACAAAGAACAATTCTGAGGAAGCGACAGTTTCAAAATACATGTTGTCCAGTGTTATTGGACATGGTTATAAGTGTTTCTGATTCCTGGTTACTCCTTTTTTATTGCTATTTTGTGATTTTGATCAGGGCTGACTGGCTCTGTGGCCTGCAGTCACTGAACAACACAGTGCTAAATTGAACTGAACTGAATATTCCCAGACTGTTTCAAGGATTCTGCAGGTTGATGTATAATGGTCTGTGTGCTATTTGCTTGTTTTTTGCCATTTTCTCAATTTGTTCATATTTGCGTGTTGAGTGTTTGAGGCTTTCTTTCAATGTGTTCCATGGTGTTTCTCTATGTTGTGGCTGTCTGTGGGAAGATGAATCTCAGGGTTGAATACTGCATACATTGATAATAAATGTACTTTTGACTTTGAATTATTAGGTCAAAGAGCTTGAGTGAAATAAATAGCAGAAATTTTTCTTTAAATGTGATTCAATTTTTCAGTATCTGGGCAATGATAAAAAAAAGACTGTATTTACTGTTTGTCCCTAACTGTCTTTGAGAACGAGGCAGTGAGCCACCTGCCTGCACTGCTGCAGACTGTTGGGTAAAGATACTCCAACAATGTTGTTGGGTAGAAGGTTCCAGAATATACACCCAGAATATATAAAGAAATGGTGATACATTGGTAAGTTAGGGATGGCTTGTAATTTAGATTACAGAAAGAAACAGAGCAGTGTAATACTGTGGCCTCAGAGGAAAGAAACCAACATGAAAGCTCTTAAATTTTACCATCTGCTCCAGGAAACCTGCTTTGACCAATTTCCACTCCAATATTGGGCAGTCAACTAGGTTGATAATTTGACTTGATTTCTCCTAATGTAGTCACCCCATGTGGAACAATAACAGAGTTTTCTAGAAATATTGCTGTATCGGAAAAAGACCAAATTAATCTTCTCTTAAGTGACCTTATTCCAAAGTAAAAACATAAAAGTGGAATTACTGATGAAGAAAAACTTGACATTTGGTATTTTTTCATCTTGAAATAGTCACTCCCCACATGAAACGGAGAAGAAATTTCTCCTCCTCAGTCCTAAATTAACCGCTGTAACATTGTTTTTTTTTAAATTTTTACTACCACAAAGCAATACCAGAGGGGACAACTTCACTCAAGATCAGGGGTTCACCTTTTTCATGGCGTGGAGCCTTTCCATTAATGAAGGGGTCTGTGAACCCCAGCTTGGGCACCCCTGATCTGGATGTTCCCAGAGTCTATGGACTGACTTTCAAGGACTCTTCATCTCATGTTCTCGATACTTTTTGCCTTTTTCTTTATAGCCTTGTATAATTTATACTCATGTGTTGTCCTACCTTATGCTAGTGATGCTGCTGCAAAAAAATTTTCATTGTAGTCATACCTCACCCTAATTATACAGATGACAAACACAAATTAACTCAAGCAAATCCCACAGAATTATTGTACAGGAAATGAATGTATGTATGTCAAGTGACAAAAGATGAAAACATTTGGGTGATCAAATTTGAACAGCCAGGTAAAAGGTTAACTCAGTACGAAATCAAATAAATCTAGTGGAAAACTGAGAAGTCTGTTTTTCAAACTATTATTTAGGATATACACTCGGAAAATTTACAGTGTGGCAAGTCTTTTTTTAAATAACAGCAATCCTACTGCATTACTAACTGTTGACTTCAGAAAAGGTAAGATGAGGGATGACAAATCAATCCTCAGGGGAATCAGAAGAGAAGAGCACGAGCAATTTCAAGACCCTGGTGTCAACATTTCTGAGGATCTAACCAGGTCCCAACCTATTGCAGCTAAAATGGCGGCAAGACAGTGGCTATATTTCATTAGAAGTTTGAGGAGATTTGGTTTGTCACCTAAAACACTCAAACTTCTACAGATATACTGTGGAGAGCATTCTGAATGGCTGCATTATTGTCTGATATGGGGAGAGGGGTGAGGGGCTATTGTACAGGATCGAAATAAGCTGCAGAGAGTTGTAAGCTTAGTCAGCCCCACAGTGGGCACCAGCCTCTGTAGTATCCAGGACATCTTCAAGGAGTGATGCCTCCAAAAAGACAGTGCCCATCATTTAGGACCCTCATCTTCCAGGTCATGCCTTGTTCTCAGTGCTTACATCAGGGAGGAGGTACAGAAGCCTGAAGGCACACACTCAACGATACAAAAATAGCTTCTTCCCCTCTGCCATCTGATTTCTAAATGGACATTGAACCCATGAACACTACCTCACTACTTTTTTATTTGTTTTTGCACTACTTATTTAACTTAACCGTTTAATATAAATGTATATACTTCCCACAATTCAGTTTTTTCCCTCTATATTTATCATGCATTGCACTGCTGCTGCTAAGGTAACAAATTTCACGACATATGCTAACAATAGTAAACCTGATCCTGGCATTGCCTTAGTTTATGAATATAGTATTCATTCAGATAATGGGTCCATGATAAATTGGAGTCAATCCTCCACATGATTGAATACATTCACTGAAGTTTATGAAGAGCTTGGGCCTAACCCGTGGGATTCATCATAAATATGTTCTCTACAAACCTGCTCTCAATGTAAAACAATGAAGTTTCACAGCAAGCTCTTTGAAAACATGCATCTACTCCCAGAATCAGAGTGAGGTTTAATATCATCGGCATATGCCATGAAATTCGTTGTTTTTGTGGCAGCAGTACAATGCAATACATAGTGTTACGTGTGCGGAACAAACCAGATGGAAATGGGGTCCAGAGCTAGCCCCTCTTCTCCCCCCCCCCCCCGGGAACTATGCTGCTAATGAGAGAGAGAGACGAAGAACAGAGGGAGAGGCATCTGCTACAGATAAGAGAGAGAGAGAGAGAGAGACGACTGATTTATGTATTATGGCTTCTTACCTTTTGCTACAAGGACGCTTCTTTGCTCGTTAACATTCTTGCTGAGACAGCAGGGAGTGGCCTAGTTTGATGGACATGGACATAGTGAGTTGATGGATGGCTGATACCCCGTCAATGGGGATAAAAGACGGATCTGGGGAGACACCCTCAGACACACCAGTGGAAACTGACCGAGTGTTGTGCACCCACAGGAAGGTGAGGGCTTCGAGGACTGAATCAGGAGATCTGGCAACAAAGCTCACAGTGTGACGGCAGGGCCGGTGGGGACTTGTGTGTGTGTCCACTCATGCCAGAGTGACGAGTCCACCACAGAAGAACAGTCTAGCCGAGAACGGAGGGGTCATAACCGAATTACCACAACGGTATGACGGAACAAGAAGACAACGGAAGGTTTGCCTGCTGCAGCTGCTCCCATCTCGCTCACTCTCTCTCTCTCCAACACCGCAACACAACAACTACCTCAGCACGAACTGAACTCTATCTTCTCTTATGACATTCATTTACCCCTAGACTTTGATAGAGCTTGTTTTTTACTGTTGATTATTATTCCTACACTTCTGTTTTTATTGTTGCTAACCTGTTTTATATGTATATTTGCATTTTTGATACTGTATTGTTTAGTTTACTAATAAACACCTTTAGTTACAGTACCACCAGACTCCAACGTATCTTTCCATTTCTGCTGGTCTGTTAACCCAGTTACGGGGTATGTAACAATAGTAATAGAACAAACTGAATTATAGTAAATACACATACATAGATATTAAATAGTTAAATTAAATTAGTGCAAAATAGAAATTTTAAAAGAGTAGTGAGGTAGTATTAATGGGTTCAATGTCCATCCAGAAATCAGGAATCAGAACGGAAGAAGCTGTTCCTGAATTGTTGAGTGTGTGTCTTCAGGCTCCTGTACCTCCTTTCTGATGGCACCAACAAGAACAAGGCGCGCCCTGGGTGATGGCGGTCCTTAATGATAGGCGCCACCTTTTTCAGGCATCGCTCCTTGAAGATGTCCTGGATACCATGGAGGCTGGTGCCCACGGTGGGGCTGACTAAGTTTACAATTCTCTGCAGCTTACTTTGATCCTGTGCAGTAGCAGCCCCAACCATCCCCCATAACAGACAGTGATGTAGCCTTTCCTGTTGAATCTACTTCTTATTAAATAATAAAATTCACCATGATTTTCAATGTATGAGCATTGTCCTTGGCCAAATAAATGTTTGAAGATCCAGATCTGGCAAGTCTTGTCTACCTGGCTGCGGTGAGACTTTAACAACCTACTGCAGGCGCTTCAAGGGCTTGAGTGATACCGTAACACTGTCTCTGAAGAATCCTCTACATCCATTAGAAAGATAGTTGAACCAACGTCAATGTCCAACATACACAGCCTTCAGCCCCTGGATGAGAAAACTCATTTCCAAGTTTGGCATTAGGCTCCCAAAACAGATCCTATGTTCTGAGTTCTGTCAAAGGGCAAAATTATCAAAATAAAAATAAGGATCTTTTCAGTCTTTCTTGTAAGATTTAAAAAGCAACATCCGCATTTATCCCTGGAAATCCTTAGCCCTTGATTGTTCAAGGCAGCTGAGAAGCATTTGAAATATTTCAAAGAGCTTCAAAGCACAAGGAAGCTCAGGGTAAATAAATAAACCTCACTTATTTCCCTGACCTTTACACACATACAAACACACACTCGCACACGTACACAGTGCCGAAAAAAGTATTCACTTCCCCGTGGAAGTTCTCATGTTTTTGTTGTTTTACAACATTGAATCACAGTGGATTTAATTTGGGCTTTTTGACACTGATTAACAGAAACGGCTCTTTCATGTCGCAGTGAAAACAGATATCTACAAAGTGAACTAAATTAATTAAAATATAAAACTATATATATAGTTAAAATAAAATTAATTGGTGCAAAAACAGAAATAAAACAAAAGTAGTGAGGTACTATACACGGGTTCAATGCCCATTCAGGAATCAGATGGCAGAGGGGAAGAGGCTGTTCCTGAATCACTGAGTGTGTGCCTTCAGGCTTCTGTATCTCTTTCCCGATGGTAACAATGAGGAGAGGGCATGTTCTGTGTGGTGGCAATCCTTAATGTTGAATACTGCCTTTCTGAGGCACTGCCCCTTGAAGATGTCTTGGATACTATGGAGGCTAGCGCCCACAAGGGTTATTAAATTAAATTTTATTTTTACATATTTACTTTTTATTGCTAGTTATAGCTTTTATGATGATGTATTGCAATGTACTACTGCCATAAAACAAATCTCACAACATATGTCAATGATATTAAACCTGATTCTGATCTCAATGGCCCACCTCAGAAGAATATGTTATTGCAATCCAATATATAATGATGATTTTTATTAAGCAAATGTTATTGCTTTTAATTACTCACCACTTTGCAAGCCACAAAGTTACATTTTTATAATGATACTAGCTCAAATTAATTTCTTTTGATATTATAATCACAAAATCTTGCAGCAGAAACAGATCCTTCTTCCTATCACATCAAGGACCCATTGACCCTAATCCTCTCTCAATCACATTTTTCATTCTTCTCATGCTCCTAGAAACTAACCCCCCAATTCTACCAATTACCTACACTACTGGCATTTAGGGCAGCAAAGAAGCTTCTCCATCTGTGGCAGTGTTCAGGGCTTCCTTCATCGTGTCAGTAGCTCTGTTGTCACTGCTGTCAGTCATGCAAGTCCCGAGTAGCTACTCAGGAATACTGTCACACTGAGATGTAGAAGGATTCTTCATTGTTATGGAAACAGCGGTCAGCCCTGAAATGAACGCCCCAAACCTGGAGGACCAGTGGACCACTCTTAGTTTGTCTCTACCATTTGACCTGTTTGATATGGGTGACCCTACCAAGAAGCCAAAACATAAAGTCCCGACTCCCGCCAACGTGGCTCTCCGGGTGATTGAGGCACGCAAGCCGCCAGACCACAACAAGGTTCTTGAAGGAATTTGGGTGTCATTTATAATGGCTATGAAGTAGCCAAAACTATAATTAGTTAACCTACTCCCCAAATGTCTATCCAATAGGACTGCACTTTCCTCACTGTAATTTGCAATTATTTGGTTGCAAATTTCAAATCATGTTAAATGCTGTTGAAAAGACAGTGTACAGCATTTTGCCTTTATTTGCTGAATAACCTATCAAAGTTAATATGACCATTACAGATGGCCAGTACATCACATATTCAAATTATTTCTGAGTGTTTAAGTATTTCCTGCCAAGTTAAATATTTAGTGGGTGGAGCTGGGAATGGAAAATGCTGAGGCTGACATCAAGAGAACCTTAAACCCAGGTGAGGAATTGTTCTGCCCTACTGACTCAGTGTACCTGTTTACCTCTTAAACTGCAAAGTGGAGTAGCAACACAATGATGCTTCCTTTCAAACTGTAAACTGAGTCCACAGATTTATTTACGTATTGAGTCACAACCTGGAGTAGCTCTTCCAGACATGCCACCCAGCAGCCCCAGTATAATCCTAGCCTAATCACAGGATGATTTATGGGGAGAACATACAAACTCCTTACAGGTAGCAATGGGACTAAACCTGGGTCACACTGACTGCTAACCACTGCATTACTGTGCCAGTTGCAGATGCTGGAAATCCAAAACAACAAGCAGTTGACGTTTCCGGCCAAGACCCTTCTTTAGGACTGAAGAGGAGGGGGAAGACAGCAGAATAAAAAGGCGGAGGGAGGGGAAGGAGGATAGTTAGAAGGTGATAGGTGAAGCCAGGTGGGCAGGAAAGATAAAAGGGAAGGAGTGCACCCAGGGGAGGTGATAGTTAGGTGAGAAGAGGTAAGACGCCAACTGGGTAATAGAAGATGGGAGGTGGAAGGGATTATTCTTTAGCCTTAAGGAGAAATGGATATTCACTCCATCAGGTTGAAGGATACCCAGAATAAGGTGTTGGTCCTCCATCCTGAGGGTGGCCTCAAGAGGAGGCCATGGACTGTCGTGCCAGAATGGGAAAGGGAATAAGAGTTAGAATGCCTGGCCACAGGGAAGTTCTGCTTTTGATGGATGGTGCAGGGGTGCTCGATGACGAGGTCCCCCAATTCAGGATGGGTCTCAGCAATGTACAGGAGGCCGCATCGGGAGCACCAGACACAACAGAAGACCCCAGAAGATTCTCAGGTGAAGTGTTGTCGCTCCTGGACGGACTGTGTGGGACCCTGAATAGGAGGGAGGGAGGAGGTGAATGGACAGCTGTAGCACTTTGGCCAATTGCATGGAGAGGAGCCGGGAGGAAGATATGTGGGAATGGACAAATGGTCAAGGGTCCTGGCAAGGCAGGCCATGCACAGAAGTTGAAAATATAACTGAAAAAAGGGGTATTAAATTCACTAGTTCCAGCAAACAAAGGTGTTGGAACGGTGACACATGATTAGCCCATGTCTGTTTGATGCAGTGCAAGAAGCACGACAAGCCTGGCCACCCAGGGGATCACTGTGGGAATAATGAGCTTCACTTAAGGCTAGTCGACCCAAGCTGAAACGATGGGCGGGTGGATGATAGACTGAGGCAGACACAGCATGGAATCAGACCGCTCGGCACAATGCATCCATACTGACCATGTCCCATTTACCTGCTTTTGTCCCATATTCCTCTAAACACCTCCTATCCATCTAATAATCCAAATGCCTTTAAATGTTGCTATTGTGCCTACATTAACCACTTTTCCGGCAGATCATTCCACACATGCACCAGCATCTGTGTCAACACACTGTCTCTCTCATGACTCGTTTTCACATTGTTCAGCCCTCGCCTGAAACGTATTCACTCACCTTTTTGCGTCCCCTCTCTGAGTGCTCACCCGAACAATACTCCTCGTGATTACAGTTGGAGGTCCTGGCTGAGTGCTCTATAAGTGAAGGAAATGTGGGGAGTGGGGAAGAATAAAGCAATACACCCCACTCCCCCACGGAGGGACTCAGCAGGGCAGGCAGTATCTATTCAGAGAAGTAAGCAGTCGACATTTTGGGCTGAAACCTTTCATCAGGACTCACCATTGTAAGACCATAAGAGATAAGAACAGAATTAAGCCATTCAGCCCATCAAATCTGCTCCGCCATTTCATCATTAGCTGTTCCATTTCCATCTCAATTCCATTCTCCTGCCTTCTCCCCAAAACACTTCATGCCATGACTAATCAAGGCCTTATCTACCTCCGTCTTAAATTTACACAATGACCTGGCCTCCACAGCCACATGTAGCAACAAATTCCACAGATTCACCACCCTCTGGATAAAGAAATTCTTCATCATCTGTTCCAAATGTACATCCCTCTATTTTGAGGCTGTGCCCTCTGGTCCTAGACTCCTCCACCAAAGGAAATATCCTCTCCACATTCACTCTATGTAGGCCTTTCACTATGTGATAGGGTTCAATGAAATCTTCCCTCATTTGTTCTGAATTTCAGTGAGTACAGGCCCAGAGCCTTCAAACATTCCCTATATGATAGGCTTTTCAATCCCGGAATCATTTTTATGAACCTCCTTTGAACACTCTCCAATGTCAGCACATCCTTTCTTAGATAAGAGGCTCAAAGTTGCTCACAATACCCCAAGTTAGGCCTCAGCAGTGCTTTCTAAGCCTCAACGTTACATCCTTGCTTTTAACTTAATTAACTGATCCTTTTAATGCCAGTTTATTATGACAGAGTGGACAGTGATGGGTTCTTTTCAGTCAATGGGGAGTAGGTGGGAGAACGGGGTTGTGTGGGGAGGGGTATAATAATTCAGCCATGATGTAATGGTGGAACAAACTCGTTGGGCCGAATGGTCTAATTCTGTTCCTATGCCTTATGGTAATTCAGCACGGAAACCGGTTCTTCAGCCTGATTGATCCATACTGACCACAGGAGCCTCCCTGCTAGGCCGTGTTACCTGCATTCAGCCCACAACCCTCCAAATGCCTCCTAAATGCTGCAACTGCCCCCACCTTGACACCTTCACCCCAGCCCTTCGTCCCAGGCACTCACCACCCTCTGTGTAGTAACCGGTCTTAAGTATCTCCCCTCTTGTCTGTACCTTCCAGTTCTGAACATCCTAATTATCAACATCCACCTTATCAGTACCCTTCATGACTTTCCAAACTGCTATCAGGCCATTTTTCATTCTCCTGCTCCAGGGAACAAAGATGTGGCCAATTTCACCCCATGACTAAAGACAGCAGATTTTTTGTCAAGAGATCCTGGAGACTTTTCACAGATACCATTGCTTGCTTTTGGGAAGATCATTTCTATGCTGTAGAATTCTATGAGTAATTAGCCTGCGAGGCTTGTGGAGAACTCTTCTCACCCAGCAGCACATCCTGAACTGCACACATAGTATGCTGGAGGAGCTCAGCAGGTCCAGGCAGCATCTATGGAGATGAATAAACATTGACATTTCTGGCCATAGGAGAGAGGGTGGACTAGTGGTTGCCAACCCGTCGATCCTTGAGACTTTTCCAGTAGATCCCGAAAAAACTTTTTTAAAAAAAATACACAAATACTGTTGAGAGATTGCTTCCGGGTTGTGGGGATTTAGTTCCGTTCTTTCTGCTCACCGTGCATGCGTGTAGCTCCCCCGCACGACACAGTGTACTTCCGCGGTCCCTAACCACCGGGCCGCGAGGAAATGATAGGAGTCAGCTGCACCTTTCCTCATTTCCTGTCAGCCCACTGTTGAACTTGAACCCACGCGAGAACATCAGTCGCCTAAATGCAGTGACACCCTCGCACCAGGGATCACTGGTTGGCCTCGGGTAACCAGCTGGTGGGAAGTGCCATCACTACTGGCCTGAAGCACTGCCTCTAAACCTGTTTAACACACTGAATGTTCATGGGGAATCCGGAGCCAAAATATTCACAGACGACCTAATTCGGGCTCAGCATTTCGTAAGTAGCAGAGTAGCTACCTCGCTGCGATCTACTGAAATAAACTTTTCTCAGCTGATAGATCCTCCAAGGGGGACGGGCGCGCTCCCTGTCGCACCTCATCACTTGGTCGGTCTCTCTCTCCAGACTGCGACTGCTGCGGCTCCAGTACGGGGACCTCAGGCACCTACCTTGTCCTCTCACCCCACCCATGACCAGCCGCACCTGACCAAGGCGTCTGGCAGCGGGCGGGCGGGAAGCTGGAGTTCGGGCCCGGAGGCTGTCTAATGAGGCAACGAAGCCCTCAAAATGGCTTCGGTACCCTGACTCTGAGCACCCTGCGCTTAAAGACAAACCCATTGAGTTTTGTCAGCAGAAAAAACGTGAGCAGCATGGGACAGAAGCTAAGTGCCGAGAGCAGTGAAAACAATTGCGGAATAGACTGGACATAAGGAACCTGCTTCGAGTATCGCTGTATTCCCGTCATGTATAACACCCCACCCCCATTGGTCAATCTGCAAGAATATTGTCAATATTAAACCGGTACGCGGTGCAAAAAAAAAGGGTGGGTACCCCTGGTGTTTATATATTATTTCTCCTTCCGGGTTGCAGGGTTTTACTTCCAGTCTTTTCTGCCCCGGTGCGCATGCGTGTAACTAATCGATCTGGGGTCGATCTTGCATTTCACTAAGGCCCAGGTAGGGGATCTTGAGATTAAAAAGGTTGGTGACCACTAGGGTGGCCCCTTGGAGAAAGGGACTGGGAGGGAGGTGATAGCAGGTGAGAAGAGGCAAGAAGCTAGACTGATGAATAGAACGGGGGGGGGGGTGGGGAAAGAGGAGAATGTTCATGCCGTCAGGTTGGAGGCTACCCAGATGGAATTTAAGGTGTTGATCCTCCACCCTGAGGTGGCCTCATTGTGGCACGTGGACCCACATGTCACTACAGGAATGGGAACTGGGATTTAAAGTGTTAGGCCAGTGGGAAGTGTCGCTTTTGAGGAATGGTGCAACAAAGCAGTCCCACAATTTACTACGGGTCTCACCAACGTAGAGGAGGCTGCATCGAGAACTCTGGACACAATGTTGTCCCTGAATGAAGGTGAGGGACGGGGACGGGCAGGTGTAGAACTTCAGCCGCTTGCAGGGCAAAGTGCCAGGAGGGAGATTAGTGGAGAAGGGCAAATGGACAAGGGAATCACGGAAGGGGTGATCCCTGTGAAAAGCAAAGAGTGTGTGTGTGACTGTCAGTGTGTGTGCGCGCGTGAGTGCATGTGAGTGCGTGTGTGTGTGTGTGTGTGGTTAAGACAGGTTTGGTGGTAGGATTCATATTCTGAACTGTCTACACCTGAATAGCTGCAGAATTTCAGAAATTGGAAATAAACTGCAAAAAAGATGACCTATGTGGATATTAAGTAGTTGAATTGGGAGAAGAACTTGAGACCGCACTGGGATGAACAAGTAAAATCAGAATCAAGTTTAATATCACCAGTTTATGTTGGGAAATTTGTTGTTATGCAGCAGCAGTACACTATTATACATAATCATTTAAAAAACTGAATTACAGTATGAAGTATTTGAAGGTCTTTAAAAAAAAATTTTTGGGGTTTCCTGTTTGGTGGCTGCCTATAAGGAGACAAATCTCAAGGTTGTATAATGTATAGATACTTTAACCGTATAACAATTACAGCACGGAAACAGACCATCTCAGCCCTTCTAGTCCGTGCCGAATGCTTACTCTCACCTAGTCCCACCGCCCTGCACTCAGCCCATAACCCTCCATTCCCTTCCTGTCCATATACCTATCCAGTTATTTTTAAATGACAAAGTCGAACCTGCCTCTACCACTTCTACTGGAAGCTCGTTCCACACAGCTACCACTCTCCGAGAATATACCAAGAAGTTCCCTCTCATGTTAGCCCTAAACTTTTGCCCCTTAATATAATAAGTGTTAACTTAAGTACATTTTAAAATAAATGTACTTTGAAATAAATTATACATATGTTAAATTAAATAAGTAGTGCAAAAATAGAAAAAAAAAGTGAGGCGATGTTCACAGGTTGATTGTCGATTCATGAATCTGATGGTGGAGGGGAAGAGTGTGTGTTTTCAGGCTCCTGAACATCCTCCTTAACAGTAGCAATGAGAAGAGGGCATGTCCTGGTTGGTGGGGGTCCCTGGCGATGGTTGCCGCCTTTCTGAGGGTTCACTTCTTGAAGACGTCGAGGAAGCTGGGGAGGCTGGCGTCCTTGATGGAGCTGTCTGAGTGGATACAGTATATTCTGCTGATGCAAGCGTAATTCTACATGACTCCAGGCAATGGGACATTTACCTGCCAGGTCACATCGTTCATATATTGCTTCCCCTTCAATAAATCCATTCATTACAGGCATTTTAATGCAATGGAGTGAAACACAAAAGATAAGGTTCACAATTGCCTGGAACCAGTCTAACAAAAACACCATCAATCAGCCTATTAGCTTAAACAAATGCACAAATTTCCTGCTGGAGGAGTCCCCTCACCTACTTTAATAACTATCCATTCCCACATATGCAAATATCTCGCTGTCAGGGAAAGTCCCGATCGGAGAAACAATGGAATAATGGCACACGTAAACAGTTGTTAAACTAACCAAAATCACTCTCAGATGTGCAAACGGTCCTTATCTTCGGCACAGAAAGTATATATGTATTTGGAATTTGTTTTGTAAAGCAAATTTTCCCTCCCATTATTCATTTTCTACATCACAATGAGTTTCTCTAAAGGAACCCAACAGGCAAAAGTAGAAAGGGAGAGAACCCTCGCGTCTATTTGCATAAAGGAGAATCGGAGAGTGAAGAATGGGAACTCAGTCTTTGGGGCGGGAATTGCAGAATGAGAGAGAGGGAAGAATTAGACCATTGAGCCCTCTCCTCTCCCCCCACTAGTTCCAAAAATAGTCCTTTAATCTTACATCAACTACTGAAATATCTTTAAATGACCTGGCTGTTGCTCAATGCAATAGCTCCTAAAACTGTCAAACTTAGTTTAATTGAAAGATGCTCAAATTTAACTGATTGTGTTTTGTGTAACTATTCTGTAGAGCCACTCTGATATTTGACATGTAATTATATAAATTATTTGTAAAGGACACTTGCTGAAATGGGAAGGCTTGCTTTCTTCAGGTATTTTTTGAGTGATTAGGTTGGATTTAACTCTATGAGTCAAAGATTCAACGTAATTTATTATCAAAGTATAGTTTGTTATTGCCTGTTATGCTGCTGGCATTTCGGGCAGCAATGAAGATCCTCCATCTTAGTCTGTCCATGGTCTAGGTGTGGCTCAGGGTCCTCATTTCTGCCTCTGTGGTACAGTGCAAAGTTGTCTTCGGACTTCTGCATTTCCTCTGCCCTTTAGGGGTCTAATGATGAGCTGCCTTGATGATAGAGTTGGCCTCTCTTCTCATCACTTGCCCAGTCCATCTCTGATGTTTCCTCATGTTGCTTGTAGCCATCTCCTCTTGGTGACACTGAAGTAGTAGGGCATGTTTAGAGATCTTCCTTGGCCAGAAAATACGGAGGATCTTGGTGTGGAATGACGACAGCTTGGCAAAGTCCCTCCCTGTCATGCGACCCGTACAAGAGTGTGGACAGAACACAGCTCGGAGACTTGGTTGATCCCCATTGGTTATCATAGTACGTACAACTCAGAAATCTGTCTTCCCGCAGACAACCAGGAAACAAAGAAACGCCATGGAACCCGCTCAAAGAAAACATCAAACATCCATGTGCAAAAAATAACAAATCAAACAAAAACAAGTGAGAAAACACAGAATATAAAACATCAAATAAAAAGCCATTGAAATAGTCCAGGCATATGCGGTCCGGCTCAATTTAGCGGTGTAGTTCATTGACTGCAGGCCTCAGAGCCATTCCGGCCTGATCCAAACCGCACAAAAAAGCAACAAAGAGGAGCAACCAGAGGCCAGGTACACATCACAACGTGAACTAGAGTCCAATCCGCAAACTGCAATCAAACCTTGCCCAAGACCCAAGACTCCGTAACCTTCTTCCGGCAGCATCAAGCAAGAGGGAGAAAGAGATCAGTCAAACTCGTGCACCTTCCTCCGGGAGCAATGAGTTAGAGCGAGAGACAGAGAGAGCGACAGCCCGGTCACCCATAGGCACATGGCGCTGAACACCCACTCACCTTCTGCTCCCATCCTTACCCACCTTAATCTCCCGACGCTTCAATTGGCGAGATTATGGGTCTGTGCCCCATCTCCAGGCCATGCACTTTGCTGTAAACCTCACTGAACCCCCTCAGAGACAGAAAAGCACCTGCAGAAAGCATGGGCTGGAATGCACCAGTGCATGTGGGCATTGCCAAGGTGGCAACTGTGACAATGTGACAAATGAGCCAGTGCTAGAAGAGGATGATTAACAAGACGGCATCTGAGAAGCCATAAGGTAGCATATTATGTGTCATGACACCAGTACAAATGCAACTTTCATTCCAGAAACTACTATTATTTGAAAAACATTGGTGAAAAAAAACATTCATTAAAACATCAGATTTAAAAAACTTGCAATTTGATGGTTATCAGTCAGATTTTTGACATTTTTCTGCTGGCAGCCATCTTGTTTTTTTAATGTCATTTTTGCCCAACTTTTGATATGTTGTTCTCCACATTGAGTAGTACAATAAACGATCATAAAACATTTTTTTTACAATTTTTTGGGGTTAAATGGCATATTGACCCACCTACACCTCAACTAGAACCACTGCATGTCCTTATTTATTGGGGAAAGATGGGTGGGAGGTAAGACAACTGAGCTGACATTCCACATCAGGGAAAGATCCGGTATCGCAAAGATAGACCTCAGCACAGAGTCAAACTCTGTAGGGCTGAGACTTCGACCTCAGAAAAAAAACAAGAGCAACTAACTATTGGGAGCAGAGGCACTTCCCATCAAATCTGTGAGGTTCTGAAGTTTTTGAATACTCACAAATATTAAAATGGCTGTAAATAATGTTTAAAAAATTAATAGTTAAAATATCATCAGAACATTTACAATGAACTGAAGTAAAATATCTTTTAAGAAAACACATAACTTCCTTGTTCTCCAGGGAGAAAATGTTTTGTTCAGATGGTGTCCCATTGCAGAGCATTGCTGGGAAATTCCAGCAGGTCACGGCTTCACCGCCACAGTTCAAAGACATGAGATAATGGCAAATTGTGCTAGCACGTTTTATGCTTGAACGAAGCCGCATGTTGTTTAAAACATTAGAAACACTCTTTATTTCTTTTCAGCAACGCTTTGAGAGTTTAACATGCCAGATGTACTAGTACCTGTCACTCAGATTCATAAAGGACCAGCCTACCCGCAAGGACTAATGAACCACAGGTTGGTATAATTCAGCCCAACTCTATCCCCTTTTTGGCCTGGCCGATTTCACTGTCAAGTTCAACATCATTCATGAGTAAAACAAATTAATTTCTGTGATAACGGTCCAATCTTCTCTTCAAGGAAAACATGAGGAGAAATTCCTTCACCCAGAGGTTTGCAAGAGTGTGAAATGAGCTGTCAGTGCAAGCGATGCATGCAAGCTCGACTTCAACATTTAAGAGAAGTTTGGAAGAGTGGGATATGGATGGCTACAGTCCTGGTGCAGATCGATGGCATTAGGTAGTTTACAATGTTCGGCATGAACTAGATGGGCTGAAAGGCCTGTTTCTGTGCTATACTTTTCTATGACAATGATGTTTGTATTTGAGGGACCACTCAGAATTGAAGTCTCTGCAACGTGCCACAACAACTAGTGAATTTAGTTTCTTCACGAAAAGAAATGTGTGGAGGGTGAAATTGTCTCTGCACCTCCTCTATGATTTTGTTTTCAAAGTACAAACCCTCCTGCTTGACGTGTTTTCAGAGCCAGACCTTTCAACCTTTTAAGATATTTTCCTTTCAAAAGGCATTGCTTGGTAATTCCATTGTACTGTACTACACTGCCCACTACTGCAGAAAAATGGTACTTCATCTGAAAAAGTTCATGGATCTTGGTTGACTAACTTAAGTGGTGGAAGATATTCAAAAGCACATTTACTATCAATGTATGTGTACTGTACACAACCTTGAGATCTGCCTCCTTACAGGCAGCCACAAAACAAAGAAACCCAAAAGACCCCTTAAAAAAACGGTCAAACACCAAATGTGCAAAGAGAAAAAAAAAATCAAATAAAAGCAAGCAAATAGCATTCAGAATAAAGGTTAGTCTATAGACACGAAGTCCAGAGCAAACCACAGCCTCAGTTCAACGCAGCCGGGAGCAGCTAGCGCCTCAGATATGATATAAAGTGGACATTTTACCAGGTTTCTGCAAGGAGCTGGCTGGATTTGAACCCGCGACCACTTGCCTCGAAGGCCAGTGTGGATACCACTATACCACTGGCCAGCTTACAAGAAGTATTAAACCATAATGAACTATAACAATAAAACTCAGTTGACTATAACAATAATATTGATCATTTGGCTGTTGCAGTGTTTTCTACAAACTTGCTTAGATTGAGAAAAGGGTCATGGATGAAGATTCCTGGCCTGAAATGTCAGCCGTATTCTTTTCCATAGCTGCCGCTTGACCTGCTGAATTCCCCCAGCATTTTGTACGTATCACTCCGAATTTCCAGCATCTGCAGAATCTCGTGTTTAGAACTAGAAATTCGAGTTATTTTAACGATGCCTCTTGGCCGCAGTATATAGATTTGAACAAGCTACACAGCCAGCTCCGGCATCTCCTTCGCTGATGGCTGCTACAGGCAACTCGAGGCACAAAAGCCTTGTCCACGCAGCAACTGAGGGCACGCAGATCCTGTGCCGCCGGTCTCGCCAATGAACTGGTGAATCGGACAACAGCATTCCACATTACCGACGTCCAACAGGGCCGATCACAAGGAAAATGTCCAAGACAAGGATTTCCAGTGTTTGTTGGATTGTGTCTCTTTCCCTGAGTGGCTGCAACATGGTGTGCAAAATCCAGTTCCACTACTGAGCAAGTTGCAGGCAGGTTAAACCTGCCATACTTGATACCTAGCAATTTTACGATTATAAAGGAAAAGGACGAACAACTGCACCTTCGTTTGGGCCCAGAGAGGCAAATGGCAATTGAATAAACTATTTTATTCCTTGAACTTTCAATATCAACAGAACATAAAACTATCTAATAATATAACATACTGTTAGTTTGAGAAAGCAGATCAGTAGTTATTTAGGAGAGTAATTCAGAAACACTGTTGTGATGTGGCAGGATGACAGTAATTTTAATTCAGCAGCTCTGTGTGGAGAACATCTTTCACAAGTTGTGGCAAAGCACCTGATCAGGCTGTTGTCATTGGGAGAAAGTGAGGAAGACAGATGAAGAGGAGAGCCTTTTGAGGCAGGCCTTGCCATGAGCTGGCATCAGTCCAATTCACTCTTGTAAAGAGGAAGTGATGTGAGCTGTAGCTTATAACATTGTAAATTTGACTGCACAGTTCTCATCTCAGGAATTGTAACACCAGTCAGAGCACATGAAAAGTCTAAGGTCTCATACCTGGATTCCACATTAATTGGCACTCCACTCTGCATCTGAAAATCTTTTTGCGGCTATTTGAAACAGAAACAGACCAGAAAGCTGACATGCTCCACCATTACACTGTGTGACACTGAATAATGGTGCAAGTGAGGCCACTCAATATGTACAAACCCCCGAGTCAGCAGCAGGTCACACTGGACTTTTCTATAGAACTATTCAGAGGGCTCCCTGTGACTTAACAACCTGCTGATGTCATCCAGGCCTCTTACATCTTTGCCGACAATCACTATGCTGATGGAGACTATTTGCTCAATAGTAAATCGGGTGAAGAAAGTCTTAAATGTAAAATTACAAATTTTAACAGAGAGGGAGGATACAGAGTTTGTGGCATTAATGAGTTGACAGATTTTTTTATATATTTGCATGAACAAGAAACACATTCTTAGCTTGCATTTGTCAATAAATGAAGTATTTCAGAAAGGAAATAAGCAAACCCATCTTACAATGTTTATTAGAAATGTAGTGCAGAACAGGCCCTGTTGGCCCCACGTGTTGTGCTGCCCAGCAACCCACCTATTTAATCTTAGCATAATCATGGGACAATTTACAATAACCAATTAACCCTACTACTCATTCCATCTTTGGACTGTGGGGGAAATGGGAAGAGCTGGAGGAAACCCACACACAGTTCACGGAGTAACATACAGACTCTTACAGACGGCGCTAACTCTGGAATGCCCATTGCACTGATAGCTATGCTCCTGCGGCACACCAAAATGTAACAATTACAATTGGTAACTACAGATAACGTCAAATCATCTGCACCATACAATGACTCCTGAAACGTCAAATCATCCTGAAACATCAAATCAGATAACATCAAATCATCTTCACCATACAATGACTCCTGAAACAGTCAGTGAAAACTAATCACTGTTGCTTAAGTCTAGCTTTGAGCCTTTGACACAATGTAGGCAAAGTTAAGAAAGTTTGCAAAGAAGGAATATGAAAAGGGTTCCAGTCATCATACCTTTTAAGGGAAAAACTAATAAATTTTGAAGCACAAGGAAGATACGGGCTGGAGGATGATGCAAGGACTATTGGTGCACTTTAGAAAAGATAAAAGATTAGCTTTCTTTGTCACATGTACATTGAAACATACAGTGCAGTGTGTCGTAGGCGTCAAATCACATCAGCGAGGATTATGCTGGGGCCAGCCAGGCTTCCAGCACCAACGCAGCTTGCCCACAACTTACTAACCTTAACCACCTTAAGCCAGGTGAGTAGGAAAGATAAAGGGCTGGAGAGGAAGGAATCTGATAGGAGAGGAGAGTGGATCTCAGGAGAACGGGAAGGAGGAGGGGACCCGGGGAGGTAATAGGCAGGTGAGAAAATGTAAAAGGAAGAGGGGGAAGGGATTTTTTTTAAACCGGAAGGCAAATTGATATTCATACCATTTGGTTGGAGGCTAGCCAAATGGAATATAAAGTGTTGCACCTACACCAAGGGTGGCCTCATTGTGGCACAAGGTGGCCATGGACCAACATGTCGGACCAGGAATGGGAATCAGAAGTAAAATGTTTGGCCACCAGGAACTCTCCTTGTCTGGAGAAACAATAATACTGATGACCATTTTTAATTAAAATGAAAAAGCAAAAAGCTGCAAATGAAGTAAATCTGACAATGTTTAAAATCATCAGCCAGACAATCCGAGTTAATGTTTCCAGTCTATAGAGAATCGAAGAGCTGAAACGTTCACACTTCTTCCTCACTAAAAAGCTGCCCGATCTTCTTGAGTTTTTGCAGCAGCCACTGCTTTTATTTCTATTTTTTGCTGCTTTTTCACAAAATTATTGGATTGTCTCAAGAGATAAGCAAAGTTTACAACTTACTTCAAAAATGCGAATCTTGATGATCTGTCTGGCTTTGCATCCACAGAATCCCCCAGCGCATCGTCATCTTGTTCCATAACTTGTGCAGAATGGTCTTCCTCCTTTTCCTCCATATCTGGTTCATAACAAAGTGGAAGATGGTAAGTGTATCTGAATGCTCGTTTGAATGTTTAGAAGTACAATAATTGAAACTGATTATATATATTCTTCTGCGAATCTGGGTAATTATAAATATATTCAAATAAATTTCTAATTTAAATGCATATCCAAACACCAAAATAATACCAATCATACTAATGCCATCTAAATGCGTAGTACTGATTTACATCTGCAGTTTAAGATGGTGGTGAATATTGGTAGCTCAGGTTGAGGCATTTGCTGAGCTTGACATTTATTTTTGCAGACATTTCATCTCCAATCCTCAGTGTGCAGTTGTTGGTATTTGTTGATATGAATAAACGCCATCCAGATCCCCCAAAGAGCCAGAAGCCATCTACATTCAAAGGTCAACGAGAGGAAGAAATCTCCATGCCGGGGGCTGAGAGAAGAAAGGATCGAACTTCTGGCGAATAGGACATCCCCTGTTCTGGTGTTACAAATCGAAAACGTGGTCTGAGTGAGTATTGGTACAACGGCAACAGTAGAATTCATGGACTAAGTTGTTGGCCCGGGGTCAACATAGTTATTGTTTGTGCAGAGACAATAAAATGTGAGCTTCGATTAATTACAAGTTGCATTGTGAGTTTCCTCACCTAGTTCCGTCGATGAATGGTCAACATGTTTTGCCGTTCCTGGGTGGGCTCAGAGAAGGTCTGGGACCCTAGTTTCAAGTTGAATCATCCACATGGTTAGGATTTTAAAATGGAAAAAGGAGAGGATGAGAAAAACTTAGAGGGCTCGGAGGATTGGAGGTATTATTTTCTTAGATATTTATTAAGAAGATAGCCCAACTGAGGTGTGGATAGGAAAGATTGAGAGTGGAGGGTCAGGAACCTAGACGATGCACTGTGGAAAGCAGTTAGTGAGAAGAGATCAAAGAAACTGCTAGCATTTAAAAAAGCTGTTACGATGGTATGAAGGTGGGAAGATGTAAATGAAATGAGGAGAGAAAAACTGAAACTGGCAGAGGAATTGAGTAAGTGTAAGGAAGAGATGGAAAGAGAAAGGAAAGAACAAAGAGTGGTGAAGTTGTGGAATTTGTTGCCACATGCAGCTGAGGAGGGAGGCCAGGTCGTTGGGTGGATTTAGGCAGAGCTTGATAGGTTCTTGATTGCCCATGGCATCAAGGGTTACAGGGAGAAGGCCAGGAACTGGGGATGAGCAGGGGGTCTTAAAAAATGGTTAGCCATGATTGAATGGTGAAGCAGACTCGATGGGTCAGATGGTGTAATTCTGCTCCTATGTCTTATGGTCTACATGGAACTTCTGTGGGAGCAGAGTCAGGTGACTTTGATCCACATGACTTAGTGTGAACTCATAACAAGGGAAAAGGAGAAACCTGAAGAGTGTAAAAAGGTGAATACAGAAGTCTAGAATTGGAAAAGTCAGTGTCAGGAATTACAGACTGCTGTGAATGTCATGCAGAAATCAGCAGCTGAAAAGAAAGAAGTGCCAACCATATCAAATGTTTAAAACCAGTCGAAAAGCCATATGGTCAACTCTCAGCCCAGAGAAGAGCGATGTACGTATTTGGTATGAGGACCGACAATGACAGTAGTGTCGATTGGGCTGGTTTAGCCTATGAGGATGATCAGGGAAGTGGTTTGCCTCCCTATGAATTTTTCAAAGAGGGAGTGGAACCTTCAACACTCGTAGCCCCATTGGTGCCCGTGGTAATGGAGAGAGTGCAGGAAACACCAGAGCCAGGGGCAGCGGTTATGACAATGTCTTCTACCTCTTCCCATGTGGCCCAATTGACTGCTACAGCTGCGAATATACCAAAGTGTGGACTGGGAGACGATCCTCAGGAACTTTTCCAGTGCACAGGATAATTCATTGTTCAGATGAAGCAGAGGAACGGAAGTTAACCCTTCTGTGTTTAACTTCAGTATTAAACTCAACCCTACTGGAGGAACAGGCTCAAGGCCAGGAGACACTAGGTGATTTACAGGAAGCTACATTAGAAACTGCAGGGGCTAATCGAGGTGACTCAGTGGCGGCTTTGCTTGAGTGCAGACAGGGCAAAGGGGAGCGCCCCTCTGTATTTGTGACCAGGTTGTGGCCGGTTTTCTCGGGTGTTTACAGGCAGTTACAGGAGAAATAAATACAATTTGACAAAAAAATACTCCATCAGACAAAGATTGACAAATCATGAATGTGCAAATAAAAATGCTACTGAGGACATGAGTTCTAAACAGTCCTTGAAAGTGAGTCTGTAGTTTGTAGAATCAGTTCAGAGTAATGGTGAATGAAGTTATCCACACCAGTTCAGGTAGTTGTAGGACAATAACTGTTCCTGAACCTGGTGGTGTATGTCTTAAGGCTTCTGTACAACCTGTCTGATGGTAGTAGCAAGAAGAGGGCACGACCTGGATTGTGAGGGTCTTTGATAATAGATGCTACTTTCTTGAGGCAGCGCTCCGTGTAAATGTACTTAGTGGTGAGGAGGGCTTTGGCTGTGATGGACTGGGCTGTATCCACCACTTTCTGTGGCCTTTCCGTTCCGGGGAATTGGTGTTTCTGTACCAGCCCATGATTGAACTAGTTGGGACACTCTCCGCTGCATATCTGAAGAAGTTTGTCAGAATTTCAGGTGACATGCCGCATCTTCACAATCTTCCAAGAAAGAGGCTCTGTCGTGCTTTCGTTGTGATGACACTTGTGTGCTGGTCGCAGGACAGATCCTCTGATATGTTAGTGTTAAGAAGATTAAAGATACTAAACCTCTCCACTTCCATTCCCCAAATGAGGACTGGCTTATGGACCGCCAGCTTCTTCCTCTTGTGGTCAATAATCAGTTCTGCCTTTGTTGGTGTTGAGTGAAAGCTTGTCATCGGGACACCACTCAACCAGTCTCCCTCCTATATGCTAGTTCATCACCACTTCTGATTCGGCCAAAAGCCGTAGCATTGTCAGCAAACATAGATACGGCATTGGGGTTGGTCTTGGCCACACAACGATGAGCGTAAAGTGAGCAGAGCAGGGTGCAAGCACACAACCCTCTGTGTGGTGAGTGTGAGTGTGCAGGAGATGGTGCCAACCTGTACTAACTGGGGCCTGCCAGTGTGGAAATCAAGGATCCAATTCCACAGGGAGATATTGAGACCTAGGTCTTGGAGGATAGTGAGGATGATGCTGTTCGATGCTGAGCTGTGGTCAGTAGAGAGCATCCAGATATGTGCGTCTTCATTGTCCGGGTGCTGCTGCATGATTACCATGTTCCGCTTGGGCAGCACTATGATTGATGCCCGTGTGAAGCAGGTGGGTACCTCAGGCTGCTGAAACAAGAGGTCAAAGATGTCTGTAAACAGTCCAGTCAGGTGATCAGCATAAGTTGTCACTACTCGGCCATGTATGCCATCTAGGCCTGATGCTTTCCAATGGGCTCATCCTCCTGAAAGATGTCCCGACATCAGCCTCAGAGCCAGATCACAAAGTCACAAAGGTTGTGGGTTCTGGAAATGGGCTGCAAACATTTGTCTCGTTCTCTGTTACCTAGTGTGCTTACCTAATGAGTTTATAACCAAGGTAAATGAGACAGTAACATAGTCATTGAACAAATCAGACGCAGTGGCCCATCATCCCAACAGTTTGTGCTAATCCACCCAGCTATTTGCACACTGTGTTTACTATGCATTTCAACTCTGCAGTGTTTTGTCTGGCCCACACCTCATACAGTTTTCATTCCTGGAGGAGGCATTCAAATTCTGGAGCTAAGTCATAAGAGCCAGTTTTCTAGATTAAAGTGTTAAAGACTAATCTCTAATTGAGGGGCATCTAATACATGAGGGGCATCACTTTCCACAGTTGAAAATAAAGAAACCATTATGTCTTGCAGTTGAACCTCCTCTGTTTAATCTATCAGAGCCTCAAAACTAGCATCAAGTCTTGAATCTCTTGTATTTCGCCCATAAAATGAATTTTGTGGCCTTTTTCAGGCTCCTGTACCCCCTCTTTGATGGAAGTAATAAGAAGAGGGCATGTCTGGATGATGGGGGAGGTGGACCTTGATGATGGATGCCACCTTTTTGAGGTGTCAGCTTTTGAAGGTGTGCAGGATGCTGGGGAGGCGAGTGCCCATGGTGGAGCTGCCCGAATTAACAAAGCTCTGCAGCTTTTTCCAATCCTGTGCAGTGTTCCCTCCATACAGTGATGCAACCTGTTAGAATGCTCTCTACTTTATATCTGTGAATTTTTGAGAGCTTTTGATGACATACCAAGTCTCTCCAAACTCCTTATGAAATATAGCTGCAGTCGTGCTATCTTTGTAATTGCATCAGTTTTCAAAAGGTTGACAGCCAACAACTTGAAACTACTCTCCCTTTCCACTTCTGATCCCGTGATGAGGACTGGTGTGCCCTTCCTGAAGGCCACAATCAATTCCTTGGCCTTACTGACCTCGTGTGCAAGGTTGTTGTCATGACACCACTCAACCAGCTGATCTCACTCCTGTACATCTCTTTGTCAACATCTGAAATTCTGCCAACAATTTGCAAATGGCATTTGAGCGGTGCCCAGGCACACAGTTGTGGGTGTAGAGAGAGTAGAGCAGTGGGCTAAGCACACATCCTTGGAGTGAGCCAGTGTTGATTTTCAGCGAGGAGGTGGTATTACTCCACTTGTCAATGGAACTAGGGTAGGAAACTCATTATGCAACTTTTAATTAATTGAAGCTCTCATCAATTTATTGTCTCAGCACAAACAACTACGTAACTATGTTGACCTCAGGCCAGCAACTTAAAACATGGATTCTACTGTTCCCTCCGTACTAATACTCCGACCACTTGTGCAATTTATAACACTGAAATAGGGAACCTCCCTTTGGGCAAATGTATGATCCTTTCTTTTCCCAGCCCTGGTGTGGGAGTTTCTTCCTCTCGATGGTGATTTTCCAGAGTTACCGCTGATAGCACAATCAAAATGTCCACCTTTATACTCATTTTTTATCAATTCAAATGTAGTGTTTCAGTGTCATTGGAGATAAATCATCCTTAACACCTTTTTATTGGCTCTGGTTCAGGGCTACAGCCAACATTGTTCTATGGTTTCTGCTTCCCAGTCTGGTGTCTTTGTTCCTTTCAACTCTGACCGGTTCAAACCAGCCAAACTAGATGACCAGGACACAGATTCTAAAGAGATTACAGAATTTTTCTCTGGTAGGTCTGTCATTTTACATAATATAGCTACTCGTCAGAGAATGGTCTCAGATTCAGCAGGTCATTGGCTGAAGCTTCTTGTGTCCACATTCAATTGCTCGGATTAGATTATCCCCGAACAAGAATCAGTTCAGCATTCACAAAATGGTGGGGGGGGGGGGGGGGGAAGGACTGCAAAGACAGCCTCACAAAATGGGCATCTGCACCTCCTTCAAGCACGCGGCAAGGACAAAGAGAATTGGTTTGCCTACTTCCACTGTTATTGACCCATTGGAGTTTGACATTTTCTGTTATATTTTAAATCAACCACTGCCAACATCTCTTCCCCCCCCCCCCCCTTCACCAGATCCACAAAAAATCCTGGGGATCACACGACTGTTAATATGTCTGAGTGAATATTGCACAAAAGGAACACCAGCATTCATGACTACATCAAATATGACTGACAAAGGAAGTAACAAAATACTGTAGACATTGATAAAACAACATCAAACACTTGCATATTTAAAAATATTATCAATACATAAGCATAAAGAAACCTGATAGAAATATAGCTGATTTCTTATCATATATCAAGGCATTTAACAGCAATCAATAATGTTTAAACACAACATCATGGTATGAAGACAAACAAAACCTCCACAAAGAGATTTAGAATGTCAGGTAGCAGGCAAACACTTTACTAAAGTTGCCATTTAAAAAAAAACTGTGGAAAATACACTAAATGAGCATTAGGACGAAGAGCAAAACAATAAAAGCATGTGAAGTAATACACAACCAATGAGGTACGTTAACATTTAAACCCACTCTTCCAAACTTCACTCCAAGTGGGATGAATTCTACAAAGCATGGATAGCTCAACCCAAATGACCTTTAATAGACTTGGATGATTCATCCCATTGTCTAGCAATGGCTTTGTTATGGTAAATAACTCCATACCACTCTGCTGTAGGCAAAGTGGAGTAGGTACATATCTAAGTAAGCCCTCAGCAGTATCATTGATATTCATACACACCTCCAGTTGAATAGGTGGTTTTGCAAAAGGTTTGGGTAATACTTGCCCAGTCAAAACTAAGTCCCATAAAACATTAAAAACTGCAAGTTGCAACTTAAAGATTCCTTCTTGTAAGGTATGCTTGAAATAGCAATATAAGTATCATCCACCAAGCAAACTTTAGGAATATTGTGTTATTGACAGGTAAAATAGATAGCGAACAATCATTAGAAGCAACCCCGCAACCTGTTAACGTATTCTTAATTAAATTCTGTTGACAAACCCAATATTCCCCCTTTTGATGACAAGAACCAAATTCACTCCCTTTGTAGATCCAAACCTCTTCACACAACAAAGAATAAGCAACAATTGGCAAGTGCACTTGGAGACCCCGTAGGTAAAGTTGTGCATTTCCACTGGAACCCTGGACGTTACATTGAGGGTAAGGTGGTTGACCTTTCATCCTTTGCTACATCCTGACCATTCCCAATCCATCTGGGTTGTTGGTAATCCCTGGCAAAATGACCTTTGTGCCTGCAATTGAAACATTTTTGTAACCCTCTCTGCTAGGTGGCATTGTCGAGCACAATGACAGCAAACCCTGATGGGCAACCTGTCTCTTAAA
This sequence comes from Hypanus sabinus, assembly GCF_030144855.1. Classification (NCBI taxonomy): domain Eukaryota; kingdom Metazoa; phylum Chordata; class Chondrichthyes; order Myliobatiformes; family Dasyatidae; genus Hypanus; species Hypanus sabinus. Next base: position 59,893,681 of record NC_082727.1, on the reverse strand, counting down.
TTCTACCACTGCACGTCCTGTTCTCTTAGAGGGGCCATTCTCAAACCCTGTTTTCCCTTATCCTCCCTGGTACCTTCCTTCCTTAATTCCCTTTCCCATACTCGTGTCATCCTTCTGAGAACCCATGCTTCAGTTTTTTCAGTTGATCAGCTTCAGTTGATTTAAAGACCAAGGTCTTCAGCCAATTACCAAGTTGTTGAGAGGAACTCAAAACTGCTCACCATTTCTGCTGCTTCCCCTTACTGAATCAATTCATTGGTCCTTTCCATGGTCAGCACAAAATTGCTGCTGTGATACCACTCAACTAGCTGATATATCTCATTCCTCTACACCTCCTTGTCACCATCTGAAGTTCTGCCAATAACAGTTGTGTCACAGGCAAATTTATAGATGCTGCTTGAGCTGCGCTTAGCCACACAGTCATGGGTGCAGAAAGAGTAGAGAAATAGGCTAAACACACATCCCTGAGGTGTGCCAGTGTTGATTGTCTATGGTGAGGAGCTACTATTTCCAATCCGCACTGACAATGGGTCTCCCAGTGAGGAAGTCAGGGATCCAGTTGCAGAGAGAAATATAGAGATCCAGGTTTTGAAGCTTGTTAACTAGAACTGAGGGTATTGAACGCTGAGCTATAATCAATAAACAACAGCCTGACATAGGTATTGCTAATGCCCAGATGATCCAAGGCTGAGTGGAGGGCCAGTGTGATTGATGACATTTGCTGTAGACCTATTGTGGCGATTTCAAATTGCAGCCGGCCCACATCCTTGCTTAGGCAGAAGTTAATTCTGGCCATGACCAACCTCTCAAAGCACTTCCTCACAGTACCTGTGAGTGGAACTGGGTGATAGTCATTGAGGCATCTCACCCTGTCTCTTTTTAGCAATGTTGTCCTTTCAAAGCAGATGGGAACCCACCAACTGCAGCAGTGAGATTGAAGATGACATCAAATACTTCTGCCATTGGTTGGCACACGTTTGCAGTTCCCTACCAGGTGCCTTGCAAGGATTCACCTTCTTGAAAAGTGTTCTGACGTCAACTTCTGAGACAGAGATCACAGAGTCACCAGATGCTGCAGGTATTTGCACAGGTGTAGTTTTATCTCCCATTTCAAGAGTGAAGAATCACAGCTATCCATGTTAGGATTTATGTGCATAAATATACCCTCATACCCCCTACCTGCAAATGGATGTAATTTAATCTTGCTGATGCACTATTTACTTGGTGATGTGTACTGTAGATATCTTTATGTAGACATTATAAAGAGAAACATTCAGATAAAGTACATCATGCAATCTACGTTCTTCAGCACTATTCAAAAGAAGGTTTCACTTTTTTATAGCATCACACAAAATGCTGGAGGAACTCAGCAGGTCAGGCAGCATCTGTGGAAATTAATACAATCGATGTTTCAGGCTGAGACCCTTCTTCAGGATGGAAAAGGGGAAGATGTCCGAATAAAAAGGTGGGTGGGTGGTGGGGGGAGGAGGATAGCTAGAAGGTGAAAGGTGAAGCCAGGTGGGTAGGAAAGGTAAAGGGCTGGAGAAAAAGGAAAATGACAGGAGAGGAGAGTGAATCATAGGAGAAGGGGAACAAGTGGGAGTGGATAGGCAGTTGAGAAGAGGTAACCCAGAGTGAGGAGTAGAGGGGGGGGGGGAGGGATTTTTTTAACCAGAAAGATAAATTGATATTTATGCCATCAAGTTGGAGGCTACCCAGGCAGATTACAAGGTGTTGCTCCTCTACCCTGAGAATGGCCTCGTCCTGGCACAAGTGGAGGTCATGGACTGACATGTCAGAATGGGAATGGAATGGGAATTAAAATATTTGGTCACCGGGAAGTTCTGCTTTTGGTGGACGGAGCGAAGGTGCTCAATGAAGCAGTACCCCAGTTAATGACTGTCCCCCCATTTAAGCTTTTACAGCATCAATCTACACATTTATCTGCATCTATGGCAGGGGTCCCAACCTGGAGTCTGCAGACTCCTTGCTTAATGATATTGGGCCATGGCTTATAAAAAGTTGGGAGCATCTGATCTATGGGAAAACTTATGTATTGCCCAATTGCATTCAGAGATCTTGATAAATCCGATAAAACCAACCCACAAAAATTAGCAATACAGTTCTTAACTTCATGATGTAGCCATTATTAAGATGCAATATATACATGTAGGTTAGCAGCAGTATCTTTTTGTAAATCGCAAAATGCCAGCAAATTTGCAGAAGTGCAAAAGTAATAGGCAACACATTTTGAAACGTGTCATAAATAGCATGTTCTGTGTGCACCACAGAAACCATATCACTGACACTATGGCAAGTTAAAACACATCTTCTCTTTAAATAACTGAATTAGTTATGTGTCAATACGCTGTCTCTAGAATAGATATCAGATCTGTCCTGATCTATATTTCAAGTAGTTATTTTCAGTTTATACAATATTACTGTTAGCGCATAAAGTACTGAGCAACCATTTTCTATCATTAAAAGTATTGCTCAGTTATAATTCAGCCGTACATTTTATATGGCGAGTGGGTGCTGTGCAGAAAAAGTAAGCACTACTCTGAAACAGTCCCTCAGAGTATTACCGTTTGGAATATGTAAATTGACGGAGTAACACAGTCTGCTCCTGGTGGCCAAACATTTCAGTTCCAATTCTCATTCCTGTTCCGACGTGTCGGTCCATGGCCTCCTTGTGCCAAGATGAGGCCACGCTCAGGGTGGGGGAGCAACAACTTATATTCTCTGAGTACCCTCCAATCCGATGGCAATAAGATCAATTTCTCCTCCCAGTGGATAAATACCCCACCCTTTCTCTATTCCCCACTCTGACATCTTATTTCTTCTCACCTGCCTATTTCTTCACGCTGGGTCCCCACCTCCTTCCCTTTCTCCTATGGTCCACTCTCCCCTCCTATCAGATTCCTTCCTCTTCAGCCCTTCACCTTTCCCACCCACCTGGATTCACCCATCACCTTCTAACTAGCCCTCCCCCTGCCTTTTATACTCCAGTATCTTCACGCCTTGCTTCTCAGTCCTGAAGAAGAGTCTTGGCCAGAAAATCATTTCCATAGATGTTGTCTCACCAGCTGAGTTCCTCCAGCATTTTGTGTGTACTGTTTTGCAGCAACCATATTTCAAAGTAAATTTATTATGGAATGACCTATGAGTTATTGTATACTACCCTGAGATTCATTTTCTTGCAGGCATTTACAGGAAAATAAAGAAATACAATAAAGCTTATGAAAAAGTTCTAAAACATAACATACACTGTCAAACACCATTGTGCCAAAGACAAATCATGCAAAAGTCAAAAAATTCAATAACTAATAGAAAATTTGAATATTGCTAAAGTGCAGGGGTTCCCAACCTTTTCTATTCCAAGAACCAATACCAGTAGGAAGGGGTCTCTGCTCCAGAGATTCAGAACCTCTGCTATAGTAGAACTCAGGTACACGCTGCCCTGGTGAGGAATGGGTTGTCGTTTAATAGAAGTTGATTAAGTCCATAAGTCAGAAAATACACAAAATGCCTCCATAGTATTGTAATGAACGGCATCAGAAATAGATAGGAGAGACAGACAGAAAGAAAACTAGCTCTGCCTTTCGGAGGAACGAAGGTACACATGCACTTTGGATTTAATAATATGATGGAAGCTAGTTCATTACAGTAGTGTCCATTGATAGGACATTCTTAACCAGACTAGATGTTCTACTCAGAAGGTGCTTCCTGTTTTGGGAGCAATAGCAACTATGCTAAAAAGAGAGACGACAGATTTATCTTTTTAAAAACAGAGAAGTAATTATATATGTCCAATACATTTCAATCCATACTACCGAATGCGTTAAAAGCCCCAAATTTACAAAAGAACTGACATCAATAGGACACATCGACATGCCAGCCCTCACTGTAAAGCTCAATATTTTCATTTTTCAGTTATTTATTATTTAAAAGGTTATTAACATTAATGTGCCAGAAATGTAGAGCACATAAATCTAGCGTTGCCAGGTACAAATCACGTGTGTACGTTTCCTAAATATTTATGTGGGGTGTCCCCTACTTAAATATTTGTTTCTAAAGTAACCAGGTTTAGAAATTATCGTTCTGAATAAATGTTGATTCAGAGTTCGCTAAACTTGTTCAGAAACATCTTAACTTTAAAAAAGATATTTATAAATCTGCAGTTCCTGCCATAAGTAAACCAGTCACGTGATGACGGAGAGGCAAGCACTTGGGCCCAGTCTGCGTGATTGACAGAGACAAAAGCCAATCATCTCCAACCTTTGCTAGAGACGCGTCCCTTCCACTAATGTCGTTTTGCCAGAATATGTTATCTTTGCTGGATAAGGAGTGTAGCTTTTATTTGTTTGGGCATAATTTTAGTCAAACAAACTTTTCGGCGACCTTAAAACCAGAATAATTTTGTTCCACTGGGCGTTAAAAGTTCTAGACGGGAATATCGCCATATTCTCTCCATCGAGTCCCGATGCGAAAGTGATAGGGGCCAAGATCCCCACTTCGGGTACTGCTAAAACATGGATATTTGGGGGAGAGGAAGGAGTCAAGGCAACAAAATTAGATTACAATAAACATATGTTTTCCCTTAAAGAGTAATAATGTTACCATACCGGACCATGAAAGCAGTCACAAACATTCTGAGATGTACATAACTCACAGTGGACAAAGGAAGTATAGTGAGGGCGTTGTGGCGTGGCTTCTAGTGCTTCCGAGCAACTCAAGTGCAACAATCAAAGTCAGGCGGAACGCGGGAGAAAAGACAGTAAAGTTTTCGCAGTACCTTCGTCTAGCCCGTTTAAGAGTGACTAGAAAACACTTGGTTCTTACTTCGGGCGCTGATGAGCAGATTGCTACAAATTGTTTCGGAGAGAGAGGAAACGGCTGGAACTGAAACTGACTGGCGGCAGTTCCCGCCCTGCGTGCTGTTCAAATAGTAGACAACTTCTTATTTGGGAAAGTGTAAGCGGAAATGCAGAGCAAGGTTTAATCTCAATATTTCGTGTTAGAATCTCTTGAAGCTAATTTGAAGGACACTTTCTAAAATAAAAATGAAGTTAATCTGCAGAGATTGGCCGGAGTTGAATGTAAATCGTTTCTACGGCAGTCCGATATCGGGTCGGGACCTCGAACTGAACTGGATCACTAAACCTGAAATTGCTACCTTGGGAAATTCACCTTCCTTTTATTTGCCGCGTGGAATAAGGGGAAATGAAAATACCTCCCCGAGAATATGAGATAATTCCCTGTCTGGTTCAGCTCCGGATACTTTCCTGGTTATTCAGAAAACTAGCGTTGTTTAACTATTTGTACGTTTAATTATTACTAGCAGGAGAGATCAAACTTCAAAGTAAATTTTGTAATCAAAATATATATCGAAGGGCCGAACGGTCTACTTATGCACCTATTGTCTATATATATATGTCACCATGTACAACCCTATGATTCATCTTTTGTGGGTATACTCAATGAATCTATAGAATAATAATCATAACAGTATCAATGGAAGAGCACCCAACTAGGGTATTCAACCAGAGTGTGGAAGATAACAAGCTGTGCAAATACAAAAAGAAATAAATAAAAATAATAATAATAAGTAAGCAATAAATATTGAGAACATGAGATGAAGAGTCCTTGAAAGTGAGTCCATAGGTTGTGGGAACATTTCGATGGTGGGGCAAGTGAAATTGGCTGAAGTTATCCGCCTTGGATCAAGAGCCTGATGGTTGAGGGGTAGTGACTGTTCCTGAACCTGGCGGTGTGGGTCCTGAAATCTGAAAGCTCTGCAAATGTTCTTGGACAAAATGACCCACGTGGGTTTTTTTTACTGTACTTTTTACCAATTTTCCAAGGAGCTTTATAGATGTTTGATTCGGCTTGGACTGGGAAGAAGGAAGGGATGAGGTCATAAATTGAACCATGTTTCCTTACAACATAGAAAGATGCCGTGTGGCCTATGGAATATATAACAGTTCTCAGAGTACTCTCATCTCTCCATTTACTTCTCTGTAAACTGTTCCCTCACATCATGACACTGATTTCCCTTCCACAAATCCAGAGTAGGGACTATTTACAGTGGCCAATTAATTTCCAATTATATCTTTTGACAAAGAAAATGAAGCAATTCAGCCCATTGAGTCTGTTCCACCATTCCATCATGGCTGATTAATTATCCCTCTTAATCCCATGCTCCTGCTTTCTCCCCATAAGCTTAGACACCTCGACTAATCAAGAATCCATCAACCTCTGCTTTAAATATATTAAATGAATTGGCCTGCACAGCTGGGTGGCTACAGAAATTCATCCTCATCTCCATTCTAAATGAATGCCCCTCTATTCTGAGGCTGTGACCTCTGGACTTAGACTACCCCACGACAGGAAATATCCTCCCCTCATCCAGTCTATCCAGACTTTTCAATTTTCAATAGGTGTCTGAGATCCCCTCCATCATCACCATTCTTCTAAACTCTACCAAGTAGAGGACCAGAGCCATCAAATACTCCTCATATGTTAACCCTTTCTTTCCAGGAATCATTCACGTGAACTTTCTCAGGACCCACTTCAATGCCAACACGTCTTTTCTTAGATAACAGGGCCCAAAGCTACTCACAATACTCTTGGGTGCAGTTGGACCAATGCATTATGTATCTTTACTTTTATAAATATGAATACTAACATTGCATTTACCTCCCTTACCACCAATTGAACCTGGAGGTTAACCTTTAGGGAATCCTGCACAAGGACTCCCAAGTCCCTTGCAGCACTTGCAAGGGACTTGGGAGTCCTTGTGCAGGATTCCCTAAAGGTTTTAGAATTTTCTCCCTGTTTAGAAAATTGTCTATGCATTTATTCCTTCTATCAAAGTGCATGACCATACACTTCCCTGGTGGTGCAGAACACCACTAGTGGCTGACAGCCAACCAGAAAAAGGCCTCCATTATTCCCACTCTTCGCCAACTGCCAGTCAGCCAATTTTTTATCCATGCCAGTATCTTTCCTCTACCACGGGCTCTTATCTTATTAAGCAGCCTCATATGCAGCACCTTGTCAAAGACATCTGAAAATCCAAGTAAACAACACACACTGACTTTCCTTCGTCTATCCTGCTTGCTGTTTCCCCAAAAAAATCCAACGGATTTGTCAGGCAACATTTCCCCCTAAGGAAACTATGCTGACATTGGCCTATTTTATCCTGTGCCTCCAAGTACCCTGCAAACTCATCCTTATTAATGGACTATGATATCTTCCAACTACCGAGGCCAGACTAACTGGTCTATAATTTCCTTTTTTTCTGCCTCCCTCCCTTCTTAAAGAGTGGAGTGACATTTGCAATTTTCCAGCCCTCTGGAATCATCCCAGAATCTAGTGATTCTTCAAAGATCATTAATAATGCCTCCAAAATTTCTTCAGCCATCTCTTTCAGAACCCTGGGGTGTGGTCCATCTGGTCCAGGTGACTTATCTAAGTTCAGCTTCCCAAGCACCTTCTCCTTAGTAGTCACAACTTCACTCACTTCTGCTCCTGACTGTCTCAAATTTTATGACATACTGCCCGAGTCTTCCACGGTGAAGACTGCAGTAAAATACTTATTAAATTCGTCCACTATTTCTTTGTCCCCCATTACTACCACCTCAGCGTCATTTTCCAGTGGTCTGATATCCACTCTTACCTCTCTTTTACTCTTTATATATTTGAAAAACTTTTGGTACCTTCTTTGATATTGCTGGATAGTCTGTCTTCATATTTCATCTTTTTACTCTTTATGACTTTTTTAGTTGCTTTCTCTAGGTTTTTAAAAGCTTCCTAATCCTCTAACTTCTTACTATTTTTTGTTATATCTTATGCCCTCTCTTTTGCTTTTATACTGTCTTTGACTTCCCTTGTCAGCCACAGTCGCATCATTCTCCCTTTAGAATCTGTCTTCATCTTTGGGATGTATCTATCCTGTGCCTTCTGAATTGCCCCCAGAAACTCCAGCCATTGCTGTTCTGCCATCATCCCTGCTAGTGTCCCCTTCGAATCAGCTTTGGCCAGCTCCTCGCTTGTGGTCTGTAATTCTCTTTACAACACTCTATTACTGAAACATCTGACTTCATCTTCTCCCTCTCAAACCACATGGTGAATTCTATCATATGATCACTGCCTTTTAAGGGTTCCTATACCTTAAGATCCCTAATCAAATCTGTTTCATTACACAACACCCATTCAAGAATTGCCTTTCCCCTATTGGGCTCAACCACAAGCTGCTCTAAAAAGCCATCTTGTAGGCATTCTACAAATTCTCTCTTTATGGATCCAGCACCAACCCAAGAGTGGCTGCAGGATATTCTCAAGGGGGAGGGAGAATAGTCAGAGGTCGCGGTGCATATTGGCACCAATGACATAGGCGGAAACGGGGAAGAGGACCTACACAGTGAGTATATAGAGTTAGGAATGGGGCTGAAAAGATGGACTTCCAAGGTTGTTGTCTATGGACTACTCCCTGTGCTAGGGGTAGTGCATGGATGAATGAGAGCCTGCAGAAATGGTGCAGGGGACAGGGTTTCAAATTCCTGGATGATTGGAACCTTTTCTGGGGAAGGGATGACTTGTACATGAGGGATGGGTCGCATCTGAGCTGGAGGAGAACCAATATCCTGGCTGGGAAGTTTGCTGATACTACTCAGGAGAGTTTAAACCAGTTTTACAGAGGATTGCGAACCAGAGCCCCAGGTCAGTAAGGGAAGGATCGGTCTGGAATGGTCCAACAAGAGGAGAGGCTGTACTGACCTGATGTTGGGTAATGAGCCTGTTCTCTAACTTTCAGTGTGTGAGCAGTTAGAGAACAGAGACCACGACTCCTTAACTTTCTATAGGCATGGTTAGGTATGTCCTTGTGGGAGAGTTTTAAATTGGATTAGGGCAAATTATGAGGGAATTAGACAGGAACTAAGAAAAGTTAATTGGGAACATCTTTTCTCTGGCAAGTCTACATCAGACATGTGGAGGGTGTTTAAAGATCAATTGCACAGTGTAGAGGAAAGCTTTGTTCCTGTTAGAAGGAAGGACGGGGATGGAAAGATAAGAAAACCTTGGATGTCCAGAGAGATGATGAATTTAGTCAAGAAGGAAAAGAATATGCATGTAAAGCTTTGGAAATCAGGATCAAACAAAACACGAGGAGTATAGAGAAGCCAGAAAAGAAATAAAGAAGGGAATTAGGAAAGCCAGGGAAGGCCATGAAAAGTCCTTGGTGAGTAGCATTTAGATGAATCCCAACTCATTCTATACATACATCAAAAGGAAAAGGATAACTAGGGAGATTGTGAGACTACTCAAGGATAAGGGCGGGGGGGGGGTGGCATTTGCTTGGATACAGAGAACATGATGAGGTACTTAACGAGTACTTGGCTTCAGTACTTACCAAGGAAAAGGATTTGGAGGACCAAGGGATCACTGCTGAGTACATAAATATTTTAGGGTGTTTAGAGATCAAGGAGGAGGAAGTGTTGGGCCTCCTACACTTCCTGTTGCGATTAACCCCAGGTTAAGGTATGAGATTGCTGGGGCCTTGACCAGTATCTTCATGTCCTCTCTAGCCACAGGTGAGGTCCAAGAGGATGAACAAGTGGCTAATGTTGTACCTCTATTTAAGAAGTGAACAAGAGAAAATCCTGGGTACTATAGACCTGTGAGTCTCACATTAGTTGTAGGAAAATAGTTGGAGAAGATTCTTAGGGATAGGATATATGAACATTTGGAAAGTCATGGCTTAATTAGGGAGATCCAGAATGACTTTGTGCGAGGCAGGTTGTGTCTTACCAGCTTGATTGAGCCTTTTGCCAAGGTGAAGAGAGAGATTGATGAGGTTGATGTTGTCTACATGGATTTTAGTAAGGCGTTTGACAAAGTCTCTCATGTGAGGCAAATCCAGAAGATTAAGATGCATGGGGTCAGCAGTGAATTGGCTGTTTGCATTTCGAACTGGCTTGTGCATTGAAGTCAGAGGGTTGTGGTTGAAGGGACGTTTTTGAACTGGAGGTCTGTAATTTGTGATGTTCCGCAGGGATCTGTGCAGTTTGTGATGTATACAAATGTCCTGGATGAAAATGTAGATGGGTGGGTTAGTAAGTTTGCAGTTGATACCAAGATTGGTGGTAGTGTGGATAGTGTAGGAGAATGGCAAAGAACACAGCGCGATATACAATACATCATTTGCAAATATGGACAGAGAAATGGCAGCGAGTTTAACCCAGATAATTGTAAGGTGTTGCACCTTAGTAGGGTAAATGCAAGATCCTTAACTCTGCTGTTGTCCAGAGAGATCTTGGGATTGAAGTCCATAGCTTCTCGAAAGTGGCTGCATAGATCAATAAAGTGATTAAGAAGGGTTATGGAATGCTTGCTTTTATCAGTCGACACATTAAGTTCAAAAGTCAACTTTATAAACTTTATAAAATTCTGGTTAGGCCACATCTGGAGTTCTGGTTGCCTCACTATAGGAAGAATGTTGAGGCTTTGGAGAGGTTTACCAGGATGCTGTCTGGTTTAATAGGCATGTACGATCATGAGAGGCTGGACAAACTTAAGTTGTTTTCTCTGGGGTGCCAGAGTCTAAGGGAAGATCTGATAGAGATTTATAAGATTATGAGAGGCATAGATGGAGTAGACAGGGTGTTTTTGTTTCCCAAGGCTGAAATGTCTAATACCTGAGGGCATGTATTGAAGGTGAGAGAGGGTTAGGTTCCAAATGCGAGGGGTAAGTTTTTACTTAGAGATTTAACCTCTCTGGTACAGTGGTAGAGGCAAAAACATTAGAGGCTTTTTGGAGATATTTGGATAGGCACATGAATGGAAGGAAGATGGAGAGATATGGACATGGTGTAGGTGGGAGTGGTTAGTGTTTGGCTGTTTTTTTGATCTGTTTTTTAGCTGGTTCAGCACAACATTATGGGCTGAATGGCCTGTTCCTGTGCTGTACTGTTCTATATTCTAACCTGATCTTCCCAATCTACCAGCATATTGAAATCCCCCCTGACTATTTTAACAGTTTGACTGCAATTTGACTGTTGCAATTCATATCTCATAGACTAGCCACTATTTGGAGGCCTGTATATAACTCCCACCAGGGTCTTTTTTTTTACCCTTGCAGTGTCTTAACTCTACCCACGAGGATTGCACATCAGTTTCTCCAACGGAGACATCTCAACCCTTCTGTCTACTCTTCTGTCCTTTCGATACATGGTGTATCCTTGGATGTTAAGCTCCCTACTCTGATCTTCTTTCAACCACGACTCAATGATGCCCACAACATTATACCTGCCTATCTCTAGCTGTGCTGCAAGATCATCTACCCTACTCCATTTGCCGTATTTATTCAAATACCTTCGGTCCTGTATTCATCACCCTTTTTGATCTTGCTTCCATGTCACACTTCAACTCATTCCACTGAATGCAATTTTGCCCTATTATTTGCCTGTCTTTCCCCACAGTCCCACTACCCACTCCATCTACTTGCATACCAAATGCCCCTTCCTCAGCCCTGTCTCTCTGGTTCCCACCCCTCTGCCAAATTAGTTTAAAACGTCACCAACGTCTCTAGCAAACTTGCCCACAAGGATATCAGTCCCCCTCAGGTTAAGATGTAACCGGTCCTGTTGTACAGGTAATTCCTTCCCCAGAAGAGATCCCAATGAAACCCTGTCCACTTCACCAGTTCCTCAGCCACATGTTCATCTGCTAAATCTTCCTATTCTTACCCTTACTGGCACACGACACAGACAGCAACCCAGAGATGACTAAACTGGAGGTCTTACATTTCAGTTTTCTACCTGGCTCCCTACGTTCTATTTTCAGGACTGCCTCCCGTTTCCTACCTATGTCGTTGGTATCAATATGCACCAAGACTTCTGGCTGCTCCCCTTCACCCTTCCATAACTAACAAGCATGTTGCTGGATGTTTGAGGAAACCCACACATTCACCATGCTTCCTCTCTAGTAGCTCCAAAGGTTGGGAATAACCCTGGATTGCTATAGCTGTGAGGTGGAAGTATTATTAATTAGCCCACTCCACAGACCTGCATATCCAGAAAAAGGACTCCATTGCAGAAAGGATAGGATGAAGAAACACAAACCAGTCTTCATAGAGGAATCTGAAGTGGAGAGAGTGAGTAACTTCAAGTTCCTGGGTGTCAACATCTCAGAAGACCTAACCTGGACCCAACATATCGATGCAGCCAAAAAGAAGGCAAGACAGCAGCTATATTTCATTAGGAGTTTGAGGAGATTTGGTATGTCAAGTGAAACATCTGCAAATTTCTACAGATGTACCGTGGAGGGTGTTCTAACGGGCTGTATCACCATCTGGTATGAAGGGGTGGTGCTACTGCACAGGATCGAAGTAAGCTGCAGTGAGTTATAAAATTAGTCAGCTCCATTATGGGTACTAGCCTCCATAGTATCCAGGACATCTTTAAGGAGCGGTACCTCAAAGGGGCAGTGTCCATCATTAAGGACCCCCACCACCTAGGACATGCCCTCTTCTCATTACTGCCATCAGGAAGGAAGTATAGAAGCCTGAAGGCACATACTCAATGATTCAGGAACAGCTTCTTCCTCCCCACTCCCCCCCAGCTATCAGATTTCTGAATGGACATTGAACCCACAAACACTATCTCAGCACTTTATTTATTTCTATGTTTTGCACTACTTATATTTATACTTACCGTCATTCAGTTTTGTCTCTCTTGTCATGTATTGCATTGTAATACTGCCGCAAAGTTAACAAATTTACATTTACAATATGATCCTGATTCTGGTTCTTCTCTTCCTTCCATCGGGTCCATCGGGTCCATCTTCATGGTGTGTTGCATCAAGAAGGATAATGGTATCGCCAACAATGTATGCCAACTGCCCATTCCTTTTTCTCTCTACCTTTTAGAAGGGACAGGAGCTTAAAATCCAAATGACCAGGCTCAAAAATAGCTTCTTCCCCACTGCTGAACTAATGATTGCAATCACAGCCACTTCCTAGTAGTGCTGCCATGTTCTCAAACTCTTCATTCTACCTCTTCCCATATTGTCACTGGCACTTCATTTGCAATATTTCAGTTTGCATGACTAGATTTTGTACTGTTCTGTTGTTTTACGCTTGCCCCTATATTTATTGTTCATTCATGTACTGTATACTCCATCAGCTTCACATGAGCATAGAATTTCATCCCCCCCCCCCCCACCGGAGAAAATAACTTCAAATTAATCTATGGTATCTTACTTACTACCTGTTACGCCACTGGCATTTAGGGCACCAATGAAGGTCCTCCATCTCTATCTGTCCCTGCTTGAGGGCAGATGTGGAAGGAATCTTCAGTTCTGCTACCGTACCAATATTTTGTTTGACTAGTTAGGGTTGTTAGCCCTGAGATGAACCCCTGAACCTGGAGGACAGTGGATCCTCTGAGACTGGTGCCTAACCTTTGACCTGTTTGGCATGGGTGACCCTTCCAAGAGCCAAAGGACAAGGCCCCCCTGCTTCCAGCCAACATAGCTCTCAGGGGCACGTAAGCTCCCAAACCCTAAACCAAGATTGTGGTCCTCTTGGAGGAACCCATGGTATGGATAATAGTTTAAACTGCGAGAAGGGAGGTGACGCAAACAATCAGCAAATGGAAGGAGGCAAATTTAATGGATGGTGAAGGGCTGGAGAAAATCATTTTAAGCAAGTAGTATTGGAGGTTCTAAAATAAGATTATTTATCTTATGTTTTAGACCATAAGACCTAGGAGCAGAATTAGGCCATTTGGCCCATTGATCCTGCTGCCATTTAATCTTGGCTGATCCTTTTCTCCCCTCCTCAGCCTCATTCCCTGGTCTTCTCCCTGTAATCTCTGATGCCATGTCCAACCAACAACTCAACATGCTCTGCCTTAAATACCCCCAACAACTTGGCCTCCACAGCTGCCTGTGGTAATAAATTCTACAAATTCACCACCCTCTGGCTAAAGACATTTCTCCATATCTCAATTTTAAACGGACCCCCCTCTGTCCTGAGGTTGTGCCCTCTTGTCCTCAACTCTCCTACCATGGGAAACTTCCCTTCTGCATTTAGTTTGCCTAGGCCTTTCAACATTCAAAAGATTTCAATGAGATCCCACCCACCCCCCCCCCCCACCTTATCCTTCTAAATTCCAGCAAGTACAGACCCAGGGCCATCAAATGTTCCTTGTATGATAAACCTTTCATTCTGGAATCATCCTTGTGAACCTTCTCTGGACCCTCTCTAATGCCAGCACATCGTAGATGAGGAGCCCAAAACTCCTCACAATATTCAAGGTGAGGCCTTATAAAGCCTCAGCATTACATCCCTGCTGTTGTATTCTAGACCTCTTGAAATGAATGCTAACATGACACTTGCCTTCCTCACCACCAGCTCTACTTGCAAGTTAACCCTTAAGGTGTTTTGCACAAGGACTCCCAAGTCCATTTTCATCTCAGATTTTTGGATTTTTGCCCCGTTTAGGAAATAGTCTGGACATTTATTTCTAATGCCAAAATGCATGATCATGCATTTTCCAACATTGTATTTCATTTGCTACTCTCTTACCCATTCTCCTAATCTAAGTCCTCCTGCAGCCTACCTGCCCCTCAACCAATCTTTGCATCATCTGCAACAAAGCCATCTATTCCATTATCTAAATCATTGATGTGCAGCATAACAAGAAGCGGTCCCAACACCAACCCCTGTGGAACAGCACTGGTCATTGGCAGACAACCAGAAAAGGATCCTTTCATTTTCACTCGCTGCCTCCTACCAATTAGCCAATGCTCTAACCATGCCTGTAACTTTCCTGTAATACCATGGGCTCTTAACTTGGTAAGCAGCCTCATGTGTGGCATCTTGTCAAAAGGCTTTCTGAAAGTCCAAATATACAACATCCACTGTATCCCCTTTAGCTATCTTATGTGTATTCTCCTCAAAGGATTCCAATAGGTTTGTCAGGCAAAATTTTCCCTGAAGGAAACCATGCTGACTTTGCCCCATCTTGTCCTGGTTCACTAAGTACTCTATGACCTCATCCTAAACAATTAATTCCATCTTCCCAACCACTGAGGTCAGGCTAATTGGTCTATAATTTCCTTTCTGCTGTGTGAATAACATTTGCAATTTTCCAGTCCTTTGGCACCATGACAGAATCCAATAAATTTTAAAAGATCATTACTGATGCCTTCACAATCTCTAACACTACCTCTTTCAGAATCCTAGGATGCAGTTCATCTGGTCCAGATGACTTATGTACCCTTAGGTGTTACAGCTTTTTAGGTCCACAGACCCCTTGCTTAATTGTATTGGTCCATGGCATTAACATAGGTTGGGAACCTCCTCTCTAGGTAGATTACTGTTTAAGTGGAAAGAAATCTAGGTCAATTTTTTTTTTGAGTTTCTGAGGTTGTAGCTCATAGGATAAGGCAGAATTCAATCCCTGTGATGCATTTGAACTTCCAGAACATTTTTGACTGTTGCACAAGAAAATATAATGCAATTAGTAGCCATCAGATTCAAGATTGTTTAATGCTATTTCCAGTACACATGCTCTCTTCAGCTTCCTCAGAAAGGAGAGGCATTAGTGAAGTAGTTACTCTAAATTTGGCAGCATTAGGAACACAATATTTGAAATCAAAGTGTATATATATATATATATACACACACACAAGCTTGTAAACTTCAATTGTATGGCCATAAAGTGACACTAGGCACAGGTGCATCTGTACAAAAGTTGACCAACAGTAAATGATGAAGTGGTGCTTGCAGATGTGGAGGAGTGGGTTAGGGGTGGAGGCATTGATCAGCCTTACTGCTTGTTCAAAGTACTGTTTTTGATTGTCGTGGACCTGGTGTGGAAGCTGTGTAGCCTTCTCCCTGGTGGGAATGGAACCAACAGGCCTTGAGCAGGATGCATGGGACCTTCCATGATATTATTGTCCCTTTTCTGTATAATCTGCAGGTAGGCTGATGTTGGTGATGCCTTGGGCAGTTTTGACTATACATTGTACAGCCTTCCTGTCTCCCACAATGTAGTTTCCATACCAAGCAGTAATGCAGCATGTTAGTATGCTCTCTATGATGCATCTGTAGTGCATGAATGTACAAAGTCCCGGTCTCATCGACCTCCTCAGAAGGTGGGTGTTGGTGAGCATTCCCCAACTCTATATATTACATTTTGGGATCATGTGGTTGTGCAAGATGAGCATGAGAAGATAGATGGCAGAATATTGGATCATCTGAATTAGAAAAGTGGCCTTACATTTTTTGGCCATGGAAATATAAATCTCCTCAATGCCAAAGGGACGACAAATACATTTAAACAATTCTAGAATCTGAACATGCAAGCAGTGGCAGATGAGGTAATTTGTTCTGCAATATATTCTGCATCTGTGTGTATGGGATGTCCTCTGGTGTAGGGACTCATGTCCATTCTGGGGCAGCTCACTCACCTTTGATCCCCACCAGCCACTTAGTTCTCACCTGTGGCTCCACGTAGCCGTTTGCATGCGACAGCAGCCCTACACCCTACATCACTTTGACAAGCAGCCTCATACCCAGCGAGATTGGGAGTTAAGTTCATTGATATGAACAAGCATCACAAACTGGGGTCTTCCTTGGTTGCAGTAGATGACCATGATGTCTTCCGTCATGCTCTTCCTTCTTTATGGAACTTTGTAGTAGAGCCTGCCTGCCTGTTGGACCTCACTGTAGATCTTTTGCGTACTAGGACAAGTACTAATCAAGTACTCTTATAAACACTGCGATGTTGATAAAAAAGCACCCCATCAATAAATGACAGTTGAAAATTTATTGAGATGTCATACATTTAGATGCAATGGGGCTGCACAAAACTTTCACAGCAAAGTAGGACAATATTCAATTTACATTTTGACACATGGCAACAACTTAATTTAAAAACATTAGAACTGATTACATGAAATTCCAAAGTAATTTAATTATGCTTATTATATTCATCCTTAGTCTGAAAATAATGCTAATTTCCTCAAAAAATATATAATTTTCATGCCTTGAAATTAGACTGTACAAATTCCACAATACTTTCAGGTCCATTCACACAAAGACAATTCCATCACCTAGTATGAACAATGCCAGCTCATGGTGCATTGGGGTGGCAACCTTGCTGCTTCTTTAGCACTTCTGTTTTTATTTTTAAAATGAGGTTGAGTTGCTAGCTCAACACTCAGCTCAGCACAGATGGAAAGTGTTCAAGGAGCCAGCTGGATTTGAACCCAGGACGACTTGCCTCAGTCTAGTGGGGATGCCACTACACCAATGGTCATCTTAACTCAAAAAAAATGCCACATCATAAATTAAGAGTGGTTTAAGAGAAAGTGATGGTGGGGAGGGGGGGGGGGGGGAGAAGAGAAGAAAGATGAGGGTGGGAAGAAAAATCCCAAACCAAACTAATTCTGCTCAGGAAGTGTTCTGAGATCAAACAGAATTGTTTTTTATTGAATGATAGACAATTTGCAGGGACCATTGGGCACCATTTAAATCAAGGTGCATCTTACTTTGAGCAAATCTTTTTTAATAATTTATTTTATTGTTTTACTCGAATAGACTTGAGGGGAAAAAAAACTAACTTTGAGCAAATCTTGATCAGCTCACTTTAGTCCATAAAATTAATGCAAAAGCTGCTTTAACAGTTATCTCTTGAAGTATCATCAAACAGTAGAAGTAGAAGGCATGCAAGTTAATCAGCTAGGTATCTGGTTAAGTAACTTGATATTAATATTCAGACTTCCCAATTATTGTTACAAACTGAAGAACCACAGATTCAAGATCTAGATCACTGGGGTGCACAGACCCCTCAGTTTATGGCATAAAAAAGTTTGGAGACCCCTGACTTAGATGTTGGCTGGCACAAGTTACTAGACAAGATTCATGCTGATTAAAAAAAAAACTCAAGTGCCACAATTAAGGCGAGTCATCCAACTAGCAAAACAAAATTTTACCATGAGTTACTGGTGCAAAGCAATCTTAGTGCAAACTTATATTAAAAAAAACAAAATTTAAAACAAATCCAATTCATTTATTTGGCTTTTTATGTCCACACTAGAACGAGTTTGTCTTTTTTTTTAAAAAATATTACTTCATGTAAACATGGAGCATGAATCCCCTGGCACTAGACAAGCCTTCTCAGCAAGGAGGAGGAACTGAGGCGAGTAGACAAAAGAAAAAAAACACAATGAATCAAAGCACCTACATGTGATAACGTAACTAAGAAAACTTCCATTGAAAGAAGAATTTTCTGCTAGATTTCAAAGGGCTTGTATCAGAAAATTTCAGCTCATCTTAAAGTTGGATTTCTTTTTGAGACTTGTGATGACTTCACTCAAGTTCTGATCAAGCCGCTGATAATCAGAAGTCTTTGGCCGCTTAGTTCTTTTGGGACCACCTTTCTGACACAAGGAGATAACCTGAAATGAAATAAAGCAATTATATGAAAGTTTCAACTTCACTCTAGCTATAAAGTAGACTTGCCTAACAGGCTTAGATTTGAAATAACAAATGATAAAATCTGCAGATGCTGGAATTCCAAAGCAACACACCAAAAAAATGCTGGAGGAGCTCAGCAGGTCGGGCAGCATTTATGGAAAAGAGTAAACAGTTGACATTTTGGGCCGAGACTCTTCAGGACTAGCCCTAGCCCCTCAGATCTTCGAAATGGTGAACTTGTGGAATTCCTTGACACAAGGGAGACCAAACCCAATGCCATGGGTCATTTTAGATATCCTTCTGCTCCACAATATGCATCATATTCAGATATTATGTGGACCTAAATCCAAGCTTTTCTGTAACCGCACACCCTTTAGAAGGGGTATTCCTAACCTTTGTAGGCCACAGAGCAATACCATTAAGGGATCCATGTACCCCAGAGTGGGAACTCCTGCTTTAGAACTGCTATATTAAACCACGGTTGGCAGGTTGGAAATGCATCTCTACCAAAGGTGGTGCAAGGCACTCCTCTCAGTTAGGCTGCGGGTCACCCTCGGGCAAGGTGTAGCACCCCTGCCTCCCCCCTCCAAAACTGATCAGGGTCACGTGAAGCCATGGGAGCAGGTGGTGGATGGTTGTATGAGCAGCCGGTGCACATCACAAGTTATGTGACCAGTGACACCAGGCAGACAATCTCAGAAGAGTATTGATAATGGCTGGGGTCACCCATCTTGTAAAGACACTGCCCAGGAGAACTCAATGCCAAACCACTTCTCTAGAAAAAAAATTGTCAAGACTCATCATAGAAAGGCCATGATCACCTATGTTACACAACACAGCACAAACATTAAACCAAGAAAATTAATGAGTTTACCTTATTTTTGTTGTGGTATGCAATATATACCACTGATAGAAGCAATAATCCCAGTATCAGATACATTATAAAATGATCATCTTCAACAGCTGGTTTTGCAGCGATGTTGATATCTGACTTGAAGGATACTTTAGGTGTAGTACGAATACCAAGTGCACTAGTTTGGGCATCTATTGCATCAGTGGCAAATGGCTTTTTGTTTACAGTGGTAGATTGGGAAGCCTGTAGGAGCACATCAGATATGCTGACAACCATGGTTCCACTTTGCTGTAGGACATTGTCGCCATTATTCATATCGCCCGCAGGTTTGGAAATCTGGTTATTGTCGCCAGCCTGAGTTCCACTTTGCTGTGAGACATTGTTGCCAGTATTCATATCGTCCGCAGGTGTGGAAGTCTGGTTATTGTCGCCAGCCTGAGTTCCACTTTGCTGTGAGACATTGTCGCCAGTATTCTTATCGTCCACAGGTTTGGAAGTCTGGTTCTCGTTGCCAGCCTGAGTTCCACTTTGCTGTGAGACATTGTCACCAGTATTCTTATCGTCCACAGGTTTGGAAGTCTGGTTCTCGTTGCCAGCCTGAGTTCCACTTTGCTGTGAGACATTGTCACCAGTATTCTTATCGTCCACAGGTTTGGAAGTCTGGTTCTCGTTGCCAGCCTGAGTTCCACTTTGCTGTGAGACATTGTCACCAGTATTCTTATCGTCCACAGGTTTGGAAGTCTGGTTCTCGTTGCCAGCCTGAGTTCCACTTTGCTGTGAGACATTGTCACCAGTATTCATATCGTCCACAGGTTTGGAAGTCTGGTTCTCGTTGCCAGCCTGAGTTCCACTTTGGTGTGAGACATTGTCGCCAGTATTCATATCGTCCACAGGTTTGGAAGTCTGGTTCTCGTTGCCAGCCTGAGTTCCACTTTGCTGTGAGACATTGTCGCCAGTATTCTTATCGTCCACAGGTTTGGAAGTCTGGTTATTGTCGCCAGCCCGAGTTTCACTTTGCTGCACAACTGTTCCATTAGTGGATGGGGCGTTTCCAATAAACTGATTATTTTTATTGATAGAAGTTGTATGTCCAGTTGAGGGATGCATAGCCTTCACTGTGGTTGTACTTTTTTCTGCTGACCCTTCGGCCAAAACAAGGGTGCTCTTGGAAAAAGTAACTGCAAACAGAAGTGTTGGTTATTCATTCACAATCTACTGTTCAAGATAAATCTCATCAAGAAATGCACATTTAAGATGCCTCAGTTCAAAAGTCCACCATAGAGTTGAGGGGAGAACAAACATCTTTACTTGCCACTGATAACACTTTTCCGTGAAGACAAAGCACTTCATGCTTTAGAAGCACTACCTTTGCAGCAATGCAGCAGGCAGCTAACCACACATGGTCATGAACACATTATGAAGGGCAAATGTCAGCTAGGACACTAACTTTTCAAACAATTACACTGGCCTAGGTTAGACAAATTTTCTGGGATTTGTTATTTTTAAATGAAGCAATATCTGGTACTACATTGAACTGAAACAAATCAGCCATTTTGATTTTGAATACAATACTTTGTCCTGCCCCACTTCTCAGAGCATTACCATGACAACTAATTTTTTTTTAAGAGGAATATTTCATACATTTGCAGGTACAACCCCTGACAGCTATTAATTCCTTGCAGGGTAGATAAACATAATGAGTGAGAATTTTACATTGAAAATTTCTGCAAGTCAATTTTGTGCATTTCCCTGCAACTTTGTAGGAAATTCAGAATAATTCAAAAGTAGTGGATATGACCCAATCCATCGTGGGTAAACCACTCGCCATAGAGCACATGCCAGAGGAAAGCAGCCTCCATCAGGAACCCCCAGGACTGCAGTCACCAGGAAGGTGGTACAGGAGCCACAGGACACCCAACTCCAGGTTCAGGAGCAGTTGTTAGCTCTTGAACCAGAGAGTAACTTCACTCACTTGACTGAACTCTTCCCACAATTTATAGTCTCACTTTCAAGGACTCTTCACCTCATGTTCAATGTTTATTGCTCATTTATTATTATTTATTTTTTCCTTTTGTCTTTTTCACATTGGACACATCCTGTTGGGTATAGTCTTTCATCCATTCTATTATGGTCCTTGGATTTATTAAGTATGCCTGCAGAGAAACAAATTGCATGGTTGCATATGCTGACATATAATAAGTTTACTTTGAGCTTTGATTGTAGCATTTTCATTGCCAAAAATCTTGTAACATGAACAGTAGTAAATGAGAAAGCATTGAAATCACTAGAGTACCTATGATGTTAAAGGTACAGTGAAATACACCATCCTCATTATATACAGGGATACATTCCTTAGTCAACACATAATGTGAATAATTATTTAAATGGAGAATAGGGATGTGTTCTGGAGGGATTCCTAAATATGTTTTATCTGTAATTGATTCACATTTTCATACCAATACGACACAAAAGCAGTACCACAAGGCAACATTCGTAATATATTTCATCAATTTAAGGTAATATTCAATGTAACAAATCACAGTAAGTTAACATACTAGGGTGTACAGTACTCAAACCCTTAAGAGCACGGGGGTTTCATGAATGGTAAACTAAGAGACTTCATCTTACAGTCTCCTTCAGCATTGGAACACATAAGCAGAGTCAACCTATCCTTTGCTGCCTTGAAACCTGATGCAGTTTTTTCATCCTTACTTATGCAAGTGCATTTCGGCATACGCTTCCAAAAAAGCACGGACTCGTCTGCATTAAACACCTGCTTTGGTGTTTACACCTAACTCAGTTAACATAGCCCACAACTGCACAGGATAGCATTCAGCAGCTTCGTGGTCAGCATTAACTTGCTCACCACACACAGCTAAGTTGTGAAGCCTGTCATTGTTAACTGTTACGTACCCCGTAACTGGGTCACTTACCAGCAAAGATAGAGAGGTCCGTTGAAGTCTGATGGTACTATTTTTAACAGTATTTATTGATAAAAATACACAAAAATAATATCAATGCAAACATACAGATAATATGCGTCGTCAATACTAAATCTAAAAGCGCGGGTATAATAATAATCAATAATAACTATCGTTGTCTAGGGGATAATGTATTGTCTGATGAAAATATAAAAGTCACTGAAGTTCACTCAAGCTGCAGCTTTTTGGTTGGAGAGAAAGATGGATGTTTAACTTGCCCATTCCTTTTATGATGTCAATCCTTCGAGAGTCATTGGGGGCTGATTTCCCCTTTGTGGTTAGCTAAAGCCGTGCTTCCATGGTAAAGGCCCACCAATTCTGAGGCAAATGAAAAAGGACACACGTGGGCTTTTCCACCGGCTTTCGCTATTACGCTGTTACAGGAGTTCTAGCATTTCTTCTGGTGCATCTCAAAGGGTTGTTCCCCACACCCTCTTTTATCCTGACTCACAGGGTCTCAGATGTCAATCAGGTTGGGATGATGCAATCCCTCCACCAACCCCCTCGGTTCATTGCCTGGGGGCTTCGATGAATCGTACAGTACTCAATACACAATTCCGTCTCCAAGAGATAATGGCCGTTAACCATGGCTTTGTCTCTCGGAGGCCCAGGACACATTCCAAACGTTGAGGAATCTGCGTGTCTCTCTCTCATTTCCTGGGTCTCCTGACCCGAATCAATAGCGATCCTGCGATTCTCAAAAAGGAGGGGGCCACGGGCGCAACATAACTTAGAAAACCATCTCCTATCTGCATTAAATCTAACAATATCACTTGACACTTCCTCACTAGCCTCCGAACAAGGTGACCATAAATTTACAAAGCTTTCACACGCAGATGATTGGAACTAAGTGTTTTTTTTTTCTTTGTTTCATGCTCAATGTACAAACTCAACATTTTCTCTATTTTTGCAATAATTGGGTTATGCACTTTAGTAACAATCTTTTGAAGACACTTGTGATGAATCAATCACTACACTTTTTATTTTCTCAGCAGTTTTCTTTGTTTCTGATTGTGGACTCCCCCAGGCCAAAGCAGCGTCCCAGAGCTGTGTTACCTTCACCTCACACTGCCCTGTTTATAATTTCCAACTCCACCCCCCAAGTGTTAAAGCGATTCTCTGCCACTTGGCTGATAGCCCAAGACTTGACATTGGACACTTAGGAGGCATAGTTAAATATTTCAAGCACAAAAATCACTGCACTGTAGGTAAAAACAAAAGTTTAAGAGTGCAAGATCGCACATCCACACGCTGCCAAAACGAATGCAAGACTGGCGCGAGTGAGACTGTGAGGCGTGCACACATGACTTGTATTGGCGGGAAAGCAGTGCTCCTTGCATTACTGAGCTTTGGACGCATACAAGAAGAAGTTGGTAGAAATAGGTTCCTCACACAACTGTGAATCCGCATTGTCTGAAGACGCATACAACGATGATAGGGTGTATAACATTAGGCTTGGTTGGTGTCCTAGCCACAAACACCAGTGGCCTACAGAGACCTTTCCTAGCTGTGAAAGAGGTCCCAGCCCAGATGTTTTACAGGCAAAATATTTGGACTGGGTAATTAAAACATCAATAATCCACTTATTTTGAAAATCCACATGGACATTAAAACCTTTAAACCAGGTTTTCCCCAACCTGGGGGCTGCAGAGACCTTGGTTAATGGTAAGGCTCTAGGGCAGGAGTCGGCAACGTTTACCACTGAAAGAGCCATATGGACCCGCTTCCCACAGAAAAGAAAACACTGAGAGCCACAAAACCCGTTTGACATTTAAAATGAAATAACACTGCATACAACGGGTTTTTTTTGCCTTTATGCTATGTATAAACAAACTATAATGTGTTGCATTTATGAAATTGATGAACTCCTGCAGAGAAAACAAAATTACATTTCTGCATGCAACAAAAACGTTTTGAACTCCGAAAAAAAGACGTTGGGTTGAAGGTTACTCCATAGTTAGCCTACCTTGGATCGAAGAATTAAAAGGAAGTGTGCACTGGCGGGTGTCAGGCATTGGCAGTGGTGATGTATATTAATAGCGATAAAAAACACGTTGTAGTGGTGTGCTACACACAGCGCTAAAATAAAGACTGCAGTCAAAGGTAACTTTATTCGAACTAAACAGCCTTGCTTTAAAGCCTCCCTCAACCCGTCCCCGTGGGCGCGGATGCTCCAAAAGACACGTACTCACAAACCCCCGTAGGCTGTCTCCCTTAGCCGGAACGGTGGCTAATTGTGAGCTGGTTCGGATGTGCCAGGAAATGGGGTCTCCACAAAGTTTTTAGATTGTACAAGATCACCATAATCTTCAAATTTCGAATTACATTTCAAAAGCTAACAAACCACGGGGAGCCGCATCACAGAGATGAAAGAGCCGCATGCGGCTCCGGAGCCGCAGGTTGCCGACCTCTGCTCTAGGGCATAACGAGGTTGGGAACCCTTACTTTAAACTCATCTTGCTCAATGAAGAATGTTGTACTACTGTGCCTCATAATATAGGAATTAAGAATTGTATGTTGGGGTATTAACAGGAGCAACAGCCAATAGTCTAGAAAGTCTGCCAATTTGATACCACTAAAATATTAAGTGGGCCAGGTGAGAGCTGTGAATAAAAAAAAAAGAAAACTTGATCTTTCACAGAGAAAACCCTTTCCTTTAATTTTCAACAGCATTTTGAATAACTGCTGAAAACAAGCAAAGAGCACCAAAAGCACTTCAGTCAGTGGAAAACTGCTGCGGCTCGAACTTTATTCAACAGAGATTGATAAATGACAGAATCCCATGTGAAAATCTACTCTTCACAGCTTAGTCCGAAGATTGAGTGAATGGCTTAAAGAAACAAGGGTAATTTCAAATATTACTATGACTCAGACAAGCCCAAAATGTTGTATATTACAACAGCACTGAACAATTATTAATCTGATTGATTACAGATGCTATTGCCTTCAGGTATAATTTGTACAATGCAAGATCTACTTTATATTTTGGGCAGAAAAAGGCACAAGGACTGCAAGAATACAATCTGGGTTTACCTTTATGGATGCAGTGAAAATGGACACATTATGTCAGTTGGCTATTCCAAACAGAAAGTGAGGAAACTTTTATACATTGTTTTATTCTTTAAAAAAAAATCAGCGATTATTCAGTGAAATACGTATACCCAAGGGCCTGCAATGACAGCTTTGAGAGATAAATTTAAAGTATTCAGTGCATCACTAAATCAAGAACAAAACGGAAGCAGCAAATTAGTCAGCAGCTGTGGGGACCAGATAAAGGTTCCATGTTACTGACTTTCACATTACAGTGCCTTGAAAAAGTATTTAGCCTGCACAACTAATTTCACATTTTACTGTTTTTCTAAATACAAATATTGAATTAGGATTCTGATAAAACCTACAAAACATTGTACATGTCAAATGAAAAACTCCAAAACCTGTCAATATACTAAAAATTATAAACCAAAATTGTGAGGCCAAGGAAGTATTCACCCACTTGGCATAACTATGCTAACTTTTCTCAAGAGCCACGTTACCCTTTTTGTTGATGTAGAAAATTGGAGGATCACCCCTTCTCAGTGAATTCATAATAAATACCCCTTTATATGGTCCAGGGGAATGGTAGATTTTCAACACTAACCAAAATGAAGACAAGTCAGGAAAATGATAACAGAAGAGCACATATCTGGGGACAGGTACAAGACCACCACAAAGACACAAAGGAAAAAATATGAAAATACTGCCACACTGTCTAGCTCAGACTGCCTTTCTAAACTTAGTTGCTGAAGAAAAATAACACAGGCTACTGTGACGACAGCAGTCGCCAAGTGAGCTGAGAAGCTGCAACTGGAGATGAAGATCATGGCTTCACAATCTCCAAGGCCTTGCACAAAAAGGGCATTTATGGAAGAGTGGCAAAGAACCATGGTGAATAAAAAAAAACCCTTGTCCATAAAGACTTTGCAAAGCATTGTCATAAGGTGGGCATTGGGAACTGACCCAAATGCAAGACACAGACACTGAAGTACTAGGGAGAGGACTAGCTGTATCAAGAAAGCAAGGGAAGTGGGGAAGAAATGACACTGGACAAGACTAGGAGACAGGGCTAGGACTAGAGTAGGAAAGTGGGACCTGGACGAAGAACTAGGAACCCGGACAAGGACTCCGAGCCAGAGACTGGACAGGGACCCGGAACTTGGGTCTTGACTTGGGCTCAGACTCTGGACCCACACGAGGAACTGGAAGTGGCGAGGCAACAGGACTGGATGTGGGGGCAGGACACGGGACTCCAGGGCTGGATGAGGTCATGAAGCTCAGATGGTCTAGATTGAGGGAGAGCAGGAATGCAGAGCCTAGGTTGAGGGAGAGCAAAGCAGAAGTAGGGAGAGGTGTATCTGGACACAGACACTAGCCCTGGATGAGACCGGGACTCAGGGCCCAGGCTATGACTTGGACTTGGACATGGACTGGAACCTCCTCGGAGCCTTGAACATGAAGGACAGGAAGGGACAGATCCTGTCCCTAACGGCAAGAACAGCCTGACTTACCCACACGGAGGTGAGGACGGGATACCGACGAGATGAACCAGCAACCACACTCGAACCCAGGGCTACTTGTATTCCAGCCCCAATATGAGAATCATTTGCCTATGATTAAGCCCAACTGAAACAAGGGACAGCCGGAAGACCCGGAGTCTGGAGTACACAGACTGAACCATGAAATGGAACGTAGACTTTACAGACTGGACCATGACAAGCATCACTTAGAAAATACTGTAAAAATGTGGTTAAAGGTCTTGTGCTCAGATGAGACTAAAGTGGAACTTTCTGGCCTCAACACTAAGCAGTACATGTAGTATAAATCTAATACAGTGCACCAGCTAGGTAACACCATCCCTACTGTAAAGTATGGAGGAGATATGGGGATGTTTTTCAGCAGCAGGGGCTGAAAGTATGGTCAGGATTAGACTCAGAAAGCCGACAGCACAATACAAGGCTTTCAGCCCACAAAGCTATGCCAATCATGTCCTTACCTTAGAACTATCTAGGGTTACCCATAGCCCTCTATTTTTTCTAAGCTCCATGTACCTATCCAAGAGTCTCTTAAAAGACCCTATCTTTTCTGACTCCACCACTGCCAGCACTGATGAGAAGGGATTGATGAGATGAATTCCGCTAAATACAGAGAGATCCTGGATTTAAAAAACTGTTAGCCTCTGCCAGAAAGCATAAAGCAGGAAGGAAGTTCATCTTTCAGCAGGACAATAACCCCAAGCACACAGCCAGAGCCACCATAGAAGTGCTTCAGATGCAGGAAACTGATGCCCTTCAGTGTCCCAGAATCCTGACCTTAACCTGACTGAACATCTGACAAGACATCAAGATTGTTGATCACCACCATTCCCCAACTAACCTGGCATAGCTTGAGCAATTTTGCATGAGGAATGGGCAAATTTGCTCCACCACATTATGCAAAGCTAATATAGACATATCCAAAAGGCTCTGATGGCTGTGAGGTGGTTCAACTAAGTACAGAGCAAAGGGGAATGAATACTTTTGAACTGCTGACATTTCTGCTTTTGAATTTTTAGTTTTTTCATGCTTTAAAATTTTGCCTGTTTGGGGGGGGGGGGGACTTTAGAAAAATGAGCATGTGTTCACAAATAAAAATTCTTAGCTAAATTTATCAAAAATCCATGGTTGTAATACTCATTTATGTGAGCAAAGTAGCTGAATACTTTTGCAAGGCACCATATAGATTGCTTCCGCATCAATATTGCCTGACCACCATTCGGAGAGCCAGGATGCTGTACGTGCTGGAGGCTTGGAGGGGACGAATGGCCAACATTTCAACTCAAACTCTGCAATAGGTCGAATTCTACCCCCACAAACGCTGCCCAGTCTGATGAACTATTCCAGCATTTCCCATCTTTTCAGGATTTCCAATGTATGTTTTTATTTCATGCCTCCAAATTTCTTTTAAGCAAAGCAGAAACAGCTGGAAACTACCATCATCCTGATATTTCTGTAAGCTGGACAACTATTGGGCCAACTTGTCTATTGTATTTGCTATGAACGCCCGTAAGAAAATGACTCCTAGTGTTGTATATAGTGTCATATATGCGCTTTGATAATAAATTTACTTTGAACCTTGGTCGAGGGCGGGATTTTCTAAAAAAAAACAGACCGCGTTAAAGACTAACAGACTAGGAACAACTATTAAGCAAAAAGTAAAATACACAACCAAAATCCGACGATAATTTCAGCAGCAACATTTAATTTGTGTCTAATTACAAGGAAATGTTCACATCTTAGAGGAATACCCCGCCCCTAAACATACCTAAACATACCGTGAAAGCACAACTCAAAATGGAAATCGGAAGTTTCAAGTCACTAACGAGGAACCTTATCACGCCAGAATCTCTTCACGTGGTCATTGCTCGAAGAGATAAAAATTGGCTCTTTGGCACAAATGTTTTGGATGTTATGGAAAAACTCGTGTTAGCATTCTTAGGTTAATCGCATTCTTCGGTTAATCTGATTCTTACAGAAGGGAGCCCCAAAAGAGCCAGCCCCATACACGACAGAAGCCGAAACTTCACTACTTAGAACTTTGACCACACCGAAATAGCGCGTGGAAATAATTTCTTCAAATTCATAATGGTCTGGCACTGGGGAGAACTCCCTGTATATTAAATACTCCACCCGGAACTGTTTGAACTGGAGTTGACAGGACTCTACTGCGCGCACACCTTGCGGCCGCTTTATCTTTATTACTAAACGCGGAAGTTACCAATAGTTCCCAACACCCCCCAACTCAATGTTAACATTTAAAAACTTACCACTGCCGACGAGGAGCCATATAACAACGCCAAAGGAATTGCTTTTTCGTACCATGGTAGTCTACTGTAAAGGGTATGTTGTAGAGCAAGTACAAAGCGAAACAAACTGTTTTAAAATTGGATTGAAAACTAACCCCGCCTCTACATCCGCTCTCAACGTAGCTATTTACACAATTAGCTTTGATCGACATGATTGGATAAAAACAGACCGCTAGATAATAGTATGTCAAGTCTTCTGATCTTATTCGCTGCTAATGACTCAGTTTCTATTGAACTCTTGCCTGGCAATTTATTATTTAACGGCTGGTTAATTATTGATCGTTATATTTGCAAATAAACGTCAACATGCTGAAAAAAAGTTTTAATTTATCGCTTGTAATGCGCCAACTGCATAGATATATCAGGTTTGTTAAGAATTTTAAAATGTAATACTTAATGAAAACATTATTCATTCGCCCTTAATCATGCGGATAACAAAATACTCGTGACTATTCCACGCGGTGATTTTGGAGTGATCCGTGTACAGGAAATTCACATGGTTCCAATCTCCTTGGTTAATGACGAGTGAAGTCTATTTTGCCCAGGTGTTACTTGGATCAAAGGAATAAGTGTGTCGCTGAGGTAGAAATCTCACTCTGGTTTGCAGACAGTGAATGCACTTGTTCTCTAAGGCAACCCGTTATAACCTGAAGCGGTAAGTTTCTTATCAAAGAGGGAAAGAGGGAAAGAGGGAAAGAGGGAGGGAGGGAGGGGAGGGGAGGGGGGGGGGGGTTCCAGAAAAAGAACGTACTATGCTTACCTGGAATTGGTTCAAAAATTTTACTCCAGTGAACACTTGGCTACAAATGTCATTGAGAATTGCAATGCAAATTCTAATTCGGTTTGATAAAAAGCTTAGTTTGATTGTGTTCGTAACTGGATGGAGCTTCAGTACTGTACGTACAGCTTTAGATGTTACCCGCTCTATAATGCAGTATCTAACAGCAGTGGGACATGCCATCGGGGAGGAGGTACAGGACCCTGAAGACCCACACTCAATGATTTGAAAACAGCTTCTTCTCCACTATCAGATTTCTGGACCATCCATGAAAGCACTGCATTGATGATGATTTTTTTCTTTGCACTATTTAGTTTTGTAATGCATAGAATTTTTATGTGCTTGCAAAATAACAAATTTCATGTGTTTCAGTGATAATAAATCTGATTCCACAGCTCTTTATCCAATCCAATGTGGGTATTTATTATGTATTCCCAGTTTATATCATAGACAGTACCGGGCATTTGAGGATTATTGGAGCCTGTGAATGTAAATGCCACGGCAGTCCTGTTAAATGGGATTTTTAGGAAACTGTCTGGGATGATGAGCAAGGTTTATGTTGAGATGGTGTTAACTTGGATTATTCTGTATTCCCACTAAACTTTCCAAGGTGTTGGAGGTCACATGTTAGGTGTTGCTGGAGGAGTGAGTTGTCCTGGAGTGTCCTGGAGTATCCTGTAGATAATTGCAACTGGCATAGTGTACTGGTGAGTGTGGCTATGTCTGTTTTGCCTGTTTTTATTAAACTTTGGGATCTGGCCATCATGGGCAAGACCAGCATTTATTGGTTATCTCTGTTGGCACTGGGAACATGGTGGTAAGCCACTTTCTTAAATTGTTGCAGAACTAGTGACGTTGTGATTGGGCAGGGAGTTCAATTGGAGAAGGGCAGTTCACAGCTCAAATGCCAACTATAAATTTACTGATGATGGAACGATTGGCAGAATTTCAAATGATGACGAGGGCACACAGCAGTGAGATGTATCAGCTCGTTGAGTGGTATTGCAGCAACAACCTTGAACTCAAGTTCGCTAAGACCAAAGAACTGATTGTACACATCAGAAAGGGTAAGTAGAGGCAACACACTCTAGTCCTCAGAGAAAGGATCAGAACTGGAGAGAGTGAGCAATTTCAAGTTCCTGGGTGTCAATATCTGAGGATCCATCCTGGGCTCAACATATTGATACAGCTACAAAGAAGACATGACAGTGACTATTATTTCATTAGGAGTTTGAGGGATTTAGTATGCCATTTTTGTGAATTTTTACAGATGTACTGTGGAGAGCATTCTAACTGACTGCATCATTGTGTAGTATGGGGTGGGTTGGGGGGGGGGAGGCTACTGCACAGGATTGAATAAGCTGCAAAGAGTGTTAAACTTAGTCCGCTCCATCGTGGGCACTACCTTCTGTCGTACCCAGGACATCTTCAAAGAGTGATGACTCAAAGGTGGCATTCTTCAAGGACCCACATCATCCAGGACATGCCTTGTTCTCATTGTTACCATCAGGAAGGAGATGCAGAAGCCAGAAGGGACACACTCAATGATTCAGGAACTGCTTCTTCCCCAATGCCATCAGATTTCTGAATGGGCAATGAACCCATGAACACTACCTCACTACTTAAAGTATTTATTTTGAACAACTTATTTATTTTAACTATTTAATGAATATATACTGCCAGTAATTGTTTTCTCTATTATTGTGAATTCCATTGTACTGCTGCTGCAAAGACAACAGATTTCACGGCATATGCCCATGGTATGAAACCCGATTCTGATTGTCAGACTCTCTCATTCCAAATGCTGTTGATCTTTTTGAGTTTTGTTGCAATCACCCTCTCTCAATCTGTAATATCAACTCCCAGGCAACAAAATATTTTAAGTTTCATTTTCACTTTCCCAGGAATGTATTTGCTTTTATGGTCTACAGGGAAAATGTAGAATATTCAGTGCTCAGTTATAAACTGAGTGACTGGCTGTATTTTGGCCTGGTATGGGCACATCAATGCCTTTGAACAGAAAATCCTACAAAAGGTAGTAGATTCAGCTCAGTACATCATGAGTAAACCCTCCCAACAACTGAGCACATCTATATAGAAACATAGGTCCTCTGGCCCACAATGCTGTGCCAGACATGTACTTTAGAAATTACCTATTTTTCTAAGCTCTGTGTACCTATCCAGGGGCCTCTTAAAAGACCCATCACCAGCAGCTCATTCCATGTACTCGCCACTTCCTGCGGAAAAAGCTTACCCCTGACATCTCCTCTGTACTTCCAAGCACCTTAAAACTGTCCCCTCGTGCTAGCCATTTCAGACCTGGGAAAAAGCCTCTGACTATCCACATGATCAATGCCTCTCATCCTATGTTGCTTCAAGGAGAAAAGGCCAAGTTCGCTCAATCCGTGCAGCAGTTTTGAGTGTAAAATGGACGCAGACTCCAAGCTTCCTCTGATCCTCCACACTACAAAGAGTCTTACCATTAATAAATAGTCTTGCCAAAATTCTGCCACCATATTTGACCTACCAAAATGAACCACCTCACACTTATCTAGGTTGAACTCCATCTGCCTCTTCTCAGCCCAGTTTTACATCTGATTAGTGTCCCACTGTAACTTCTGACAGCCCTCCACTATCCTTTGTGTCATCAGCAAATTTACTAACCCATCCTTCCACTTCCTCATCCAGGTCATTTATAAAAATCTCAGAAGGGGTCGCAGAACAGTTTCCTGAGGCACACCACTAGTCACCAACCTCCATACAGAATTTGACCCGTCTACAACCATTCTTTGCCTTCTGTGGGCAAGTCAATTCTGGATCTACAAAGCAAGGTCCCCTTGGATCCCATGCCTCCTTACTTTCTCAATAGGCCTTGCATGGGGTACCTTATCAAATGCCTTGCTGAAATCCATATACACTACATCTACTGCTCTACCTTCAATGTGTTTACTCACATCCTCAAAATTCGATCAGGCTCGTAAGACACAACTTGCCTTTGACAAAGCCAAGCTGACTTTTCCTAATCATATTATGCCTCTCCAAAAGTTCATATATCCTGCCTCTCAAGATCTCTTCTATCAACTTACCAACCACTGAAGCAAGACTCGCTGGTCTATAATTTCTTGGGCTATCTTTACACCCTTTCTTGAATAAGGGAACAGCATCTGTAACCCTCCATTCCTCTGGAGCCTCTCCTGTCCCTATTGATGATGCAAAGATCACTGCCACAGGCTCAGCAATCTCCTCCCTCGCCTCCCACAGTAGCCTGGGGTACATCACGTTCAGTCCTGGTGATTTATCCAACTTGATGCTTTCCAAAAGCTCCTGCACATCCCCTTTCTTAATGCCCATATGTTTAAGCTTTTTAGTCCGCTATTGCCAAGGTCCTTTTCTGTAGTGAATACTGAAGCAAAGTATTCATTAAGTACCTCCACTACCTACTCCGGTTCCATACACACTTCATTGGTCCTGTTCTCTCACATCCTATCCTCTTGCTCTCTACATATTTGTAGAATGCCTTGGGGTTTTCTTTAATCCTGCCCACCAAGGCCTTCTCAGGGTCCCTTCTGGCTCTCCTAATTTCATTCTTAAGCTCCTTCCTGCTAGCCTTATAATTTTCTAGATCTCTATCATTACCTAGTTTCTTTTGAACCTTTTGTAAGCTTTTCTTCTTGACTAGATCTTCAACGGCCTTTGTACACTATGGTTCCTGTACCCTACCATCCTTTCCCTGTCTCATTGGAACGTACCTGTGCAGAATGCCATGCAAGTATCCCCTCAACATTTGCCACATTTTTTTGCTGTATGTTTCCCTGAGAACATCTGTTCCCAATTTATGTCTGATAGCTTCATATTTCCCTTTATTCCAATTAAGTGCTTTCCTAGCTTGTTTGTTCCTATCCCTCTCCAATGCTATGGTAAAGGATATAGAATTGTGATCATTATCCCCAAAATGCTCTCCCACTGAGAGATCTGACACCCAACTAGGTTCATTTCCCAATACCAGAACCAGATCAAGATCAAGTACAGCATCTCCTTTTGTAAGCTTATCTACATACTGTGTCAGGAAACCTTCCTGACCACCCCCCCCCCCCCCCACCAATCTAAACCCCTCGCTCTAGGGAGATGCCAATCAATACCGGGGAAATTAAAAACCCCCATCATGACGACCCTGTTATTACTGCACTGTACCAGAATCTATCTCCCTATCTGCTCCTCGATGTCCCTGTTACTACTGAGTGGACTATATATATATAAATAAAAAAAACACCCAGTAGTTATTGACCCCTTCCTGTTTCTAACTTCCAACTATAGGCACTCCGTAGACAATCCCTCCATGACTTCCTCCTTTTCTGCAGCTGTGACACTATCTCTGATCAGCAGTGCCACGCTCCCACCTCTTTTGCCTCCCTCCGTCCTTTCTGAAACATCTAAAGCCTGGCACTCTCAGTAGCTGTTCCTGCCCCTGAACTATCCAAGTCTCTGTAATGGTCACCACATCATAGCTCCAAATACTGATCCATGCTGTAAGTTCATCTGCTTTGTTCATTCTGCTTCTTGCATTAGAATAGACACATCTCAAGCCATCAGTTTGAGCACATCCCTTCTCTATCACCTGCCTATCCTCCCTTTCACACTGCTTACAAGCTTTCACTATTTGTGAGCTAACTGCCCCTTCTTCCATCTCTTCAGTTTGGTTCCCAACCCCAGCAATTTCAGTTTAAACTCTCCCCAATAACCTTAGCAAACCTCCCTGCCAGGATATTGGTTCCCCTGGGATTCAAGTGCAACCCATCCTTTTTGTGCAGGTCACGCCTGTCCCAAAAGAGGTCCCAATGATCCAGAAATCTGAATCCCTGCCCCCTGCTCCAATCCCTCACCCATGCATTTATCCTGAATCACCTATCTGCCCCCCTCTAACTATAGAGTCCCCTATCCCCGCTGCCATCCTCTTCCTTTTCCTACCCTCTTGAGCCACAGGGCCAGAGTCTGTGTCAGAGGCATGGCCACTGTTGCTTCTCTCTTCTCTTCTTCTCTCCCCCCCCCCCCCCACACAGTACTCAAACAGGAGTATTTATTGTTAAGGAGGACAGCCATAGGGGTACTTTCTAGTATCTGACTCTTGCCCTTCCCTCTGCTGACTGTTACCCACTTATCAGTCTCTCAAGGCCAACATATGAAACGTTGCAGAAAAGCAGCATCGATCATCAAAGATCCTCACCACCCAGGTTATGCTCTTTCCTCGCGGCTGCTGTCGGGTAGAAGGTACAAGTGCCTCAGGACACTCACCACCAGGTTCAAGAATATTTACTACCCCTCCACCATAAAGCTCTTGAACGAAAAAGGATAACTACACTCTGGTGTTCCCACAACTGATGATTTCATTTTAAGGACTCTTTATCTTGTTATTCCATGCTCTCGTTATTGCTATTTATTTGCATTTGCACAGTTGATTGTAATCTATGCTCTTGCTCTATCATTGATCCTGCTTACAGTCGCTGTTCTCTAGATTTGCTGAGTACAGTCACAGGAAGAAGAATCTCAGGGTTGTATTTGGTGACGTATGTACTCTGCTCATAAGTTTTACTTTGAACTTGGAACATTGGAGGATTATCAAAACTTCATGTCACTGGCAGGCTTCAAAGATACATATTAGGAGGCCTGAACAGATGACTTCTTGATCTTTATGAAGTGATGATAATTCTTCCATTGGAGGTGCTCCATGTTAGGCTTTGTAACTCCAAAATGTAAAATCAATTTGAAGAAAAAGATAAGAGCCCAAGAGATGCGAGTTTCAGTTTGTATACTTTAAGCAAGGTGCCCATGTATCATGGGTCACTTCATGACAAATGTAATTCACCTATTTTTACATATAACCCTTAAGTTATTGAAATGAATAAGGATGCTTAAACAAGATATTTACAATATTAATTAAATGCCACAGAAATTAAGTACAAAACACTCCATACTTCCAAGTTTGGGACATGCTCTTGAATTAACCTGAATGAATAATTGCTTTTTTTTTGTAGATAGCATAAACTGCGGCCGAGGGGTGCTGATTGTGGAAGGCATGAATGTTTATTTTGGTAGATCTGGAGCCATCAAGTAGGCTTTTTTTTTAACTGGATGGGAGCCACACAGATATGAGATCATGCTGAAGGATGCATATTCAGTTGTTCTAGAGAATCTGACAGGTAGGCCATATTAAAGTTGTGCTACAGTTGTGAAGGAGTATATTGGGCTGGTAGATTGGAACTTCATCCATGCAGTTAATTGGTTAGTCTTCCCTTGTACATCTGGCATACAGTACAGTGCAAAAGTCATAGGCACCCTAACTATACATATGTGCCTAAGACTTTTGCTTAATACTGTTGTAATTCTATGTATTGCACCGTACTGCTGCTGCAAAAACAACAAAATTCATGACATGTGAGTGATGATAAACCTGACTCTGATCTGGGTCTCTATTGTGGACAGAGAGTAGGAAAGAAACAGGGAGAGGGGAATCATGGTAGAGAGAAGGGAAGGGAGCAGGAAGCAGCAGAGGGACATCTGTAACGATCATAAAACCAATTGTTTGGAATCAAATGACCTTGCCTGGTGTTTCAGGCCTGGGTGTGTCTGCACCCATGCCACCCCCCCACCCTGCCTCTGGCACCCTTTCTCTGCCACCTGTCCCATACCCCTCCCGCAGCACTCTACTCTCACCATTTCCAGCATCCTCTGCTCCCGCCAGATTTACAAACTTGCCCCTTCAGCAATATTTTCCAGCTGATCCAGTTAAATACCTAGTTCATGGCAATCGTGAATATGTAAGTATGTATATAAAATATAGGAGCAGTATTAGGCCATTTGGCCCATTGAGCCTGCTCCACCATTTCATCATGGCTGATCCAATTTTCCTGTCAGCCCCAATCTTCTGCCTTCTCCCCGCATCACTGCATGCCCTGACCAACCAAGAATCTATCAACCTCTGCCTTAAATATACATGAAGACTTGGCCTCCACAGCTGCCTGTGGCTAGAGAAATTACACAGATTCACTGCTCACTGGCTAAAGAAATTCCTCCTCATCTCCATTCTATAAAGGACACCCCTCAATTCAGATGCTTTGTCCTTGGGTCTTATACTCTCCCACCATAGCACCATAGGAAATATCATCTACACATCCAATCTATCAAGGCCTTTCACCATTCGATAGGTTTCAATGAAATCACCCCTCATTCTTCTGAATTCTAGTTAATAGAGTCATGGTCCGATCCATGAAATGCGTGTTCCCGTTCACGATCTGGTCCGTGGACTCCGGACTCTGGGTCTTCTGGCTGTCTGTTTCAGTTGGGCTTAATCACAGGCACCTGATTCTCATATTGAGGCTGGAATATAAGTGGCCCTGGGTTCGAGTGTGGTTGCTGGTTCATCTTGTCGGTATCCTGTCCTTGCCTCTGTGGGGTAAGTCAGGCCATTCTTGCTGTTACCCAATGTTGGGATCTGTCCCTTCCTGTCCTTGCCTTTGTTGGGTATGTCAGGCTGTCTTTGCTGTCACCCTGAGGCTGGACTGTTCCCTTCCTTCCCTCTGAAGCCTGGCCTGCAACCTGTGCCTGAAGCCCTGCTGGCTACCCATGCCTGCGTCCTTGCCTGTATCGCTGTCAAGTTCAGCCGCTGGAGTGAGACTAGAGCCTTGCCACGCCAACAGAAGGAACTATCTATTGTCGAGCTTGGAACTGTCTGTGTCTCTGTGTTTAGTGTTCATGTGAGTCCCGGCCCTATGTTCTGTCCCCAAGGAGGGGTCCTATGTTCCTGTGCTTGTGCACAAGACTCCGAGGAGGTTCCAGCCCGCGCCCAAGTCATAGCCTAGGCCCTGAGTCCTGGTCTCATCCAGGGCTAGTGCCTGTGTCCAGCTATGCCTCTCCCCGCTTCTATTTTGCTCTCCCTCGACCTGGGCTCTGCGTTCCTGCTCTCCCTCGATCAGGACCAAGTCTGAGCTTCATGTCCTCGTCTGGCCCTGGAGTCCTGCGTCCTGCTCCCACATCCAGTCCTGTTGCCTTGCCATGCACAGTCCTCGCCTGGATCCGGAGTCCGAGCCCGAGTCAAGACTTAGGTTCCGAGTCCCTGTCCAGTCTCTAGCTTGGTCCTTGTCCAGGTTCCTAGTTCCCTGTCTAGGTCCCACTTTCCTGCTCTAGTCCTAGCCCATGCCATCTCCTAGTCTTGTCCGCGTCATTTCTTCCCCACTTCCCTTGCTTTCTTGATACACCTAGTCCTCTCCCTAGTACTTCAGTGTCTGTGTCTTGCATTTGGGTCAGTTCCCAACGCCCACCTTATGACACAGAGCTATGAAATGCTCCTTGTATGACAAGCTATTCAATCCTTTGTGAATCTCCTTTGAACCCTGTCCAGTTTCAACATGTTTTTTTTAAATTAAGGGGCCCAAACCTGTTCACAATACTCCAAGCGAGGTCTCACCAGTTCTTTATAAATTCTCAACATTACATCCTTGCTTTCATTTTCTACTCCTCTCGAAATGAATGCTGATGTTGCACAGACTCAACCTGCAAGTTAACCTTTAGGAATCCTGCACAAGGGCTGCAAAGTCCTTTTGCACCTTTTTTTTTGTATTTTCCCTCCATTTAGAAAATAGTCAACCCTTTAATTACTCTACCAAAGTGCATGACCGTACATTTCCCAACACTATATTCCATCTGCTGCTTCTTTGCCAATTCCTCAAACCAGTCTAAGTTTTCAGCAGCTTCTCTACTTCCTCAAGCAATCTGCTCCTCCACCTGTCTTCATATTGTCAGCAAACATTTTAACAAAGACATTAATTCCATCATTCAAATCATTGACATACGATGTTTAAAAAAAAAAAAATGGGTTCTGACACAAACCCCAGCCAGACAAGCTCCCTTTATTCCCACTCTTTGCCTCCTGCCAATCAGCCACTGCTTTATCCATGCTAGAATCTTTCTTGCAATATCATGGGCTGATAGCTTGTTAACTGGCCTCTTTAACTTATTTGTTGGCTTTGGCTTTGACTTCCTTCGTTAGCCATGGTTGTGTCATCTTGCCTTTAGAGTACTTCCTCTTTGGAATGTATATATCCTGTGCCTTCCAGAAATTCCAGCCATTGCTGCTCTGCTATCATCCCTGCCAGTGTTCCCTTCCAATTAATTTGGGCCAGCTCCTGTCATATGCCTCTGTATTTCCCTTCACTCCAATGTAACACTGATACATCTGACTTTAGCTTCTCCTTCTCAAATTCCAGCATGAATTTGATCATATTAGGATCACTTTCTCCTATGGGTTCTTTTACCTTAAGGTCTATAATCTATTCTGGTTCATTGCACAACAGCCAATCGAGAATAGCTGACCCTCTGGTGGGCTCAACCACAAGCTGCTATAAAAAGCCATCTCATAGACACTCTAGAAATTCCCATTCCTGCCCTTAACCCCTTGAACCCCCTCTGCAGAACTCCATCACTCATCTTGCCCATGTCATTGTCATGTCATCCTACATGGACCATGACTTCTGGCTGTTCACCTTCGTACTTAAGAATGCCGAGGACGTGATCCAAGTATCCTGGACCCTGGCAGCTGAGAGGCAACATATCATGCAGGAATCTCATTCCCATCCACAGAATCTCCTGTCCATTCCCCTAATTAATGAATCCCCTTTCACCATAGTGTGCCTCTCCTCCCCCACTTCCCTTCTGATCACAGAGGCAGGCTCAGTGCTAGAGACTTGACCACTGTGACTCTGTTAGGTTATCACACCTGACAATATCCAAAGGTTGTTGAGGAGGATGGCCCGAGGTGTACTCCGCACTGGCTCCTTGACCCTTCCTTACTGTCACCCAGTTTCCTGTGTCCTGCACCCTGGGTGTAACTGCCTCTCTCTATGTCCTATCTATCCCCCCTTCAGCCTCCAAAATGGTGTTCACCCAGTTCCAGCTCCAGCTCCAACTCCTTAGTGCAGTTTCTTAGAAGCTGCAGCCGGATGCACTTCTTACAGTTGTAGTTGTCAGGGACACTGGGGGTCTCTCTTCCTGCCTATCCCACAAGAAGAGCATTGCACTATCTTGCTTGGCATCTCTACTGTCCCAGCTGAACAGATATAAAGAGAAGAAAAACTCTTGCTTTTCTTTCCTTTGCTTTCACTGAGTGAAGCTTCTCGGCTCTGAAGCCTTGAAGACCTAAAGCCTCAAGATCACGACTCTGTCCGCTCTGACAATGGCCACTGCGCTGGCCCCTGCTTTTCTTTAATTTGATCTTGCTAATCAATACCAGAGGCTGATTGGTCTCTGATCAAAGCTCTATTATGCTTTCACGACCTTTTGCTGCCTTTTAATGCTCAGGCAGTGGACCTGATTGAAATCGTTTCTTCTCCAAACTTCTGATGTCTGGATTGGTTGCTGGTCTTAGCTCTATTCTGCCACTCTCCAGGATATTTGAAATTGGAGCCTTCACAATGCCAACACCAAATGTCATGGATAAAGAGGATAAATTTCCCCTTGTTGCAGATGTCATCGCCTGGAACTGAAAAATGCTCTTCAGCCCATCCCTGAATGTCCCACTGCATGGGCTGCTTCATTTTTTTGGAGAAATTTAGAGTGGCAAGGAACATTCTGCAATCATCAGCAAATGTCTCCATTTCTGACCTTGTGTAGGAAAGGCCATCATGGATGAACTGGGTGAAGATAATTGGCTGTAGATCTTCACTGAGGAATTCCCGTGGCAGTATTCTGGGGTTGAGACGATTCGTGATTTTCCTCTGTCATAGGCTGGTGGACAGTGTTCACTTCTGCTTATCATCAAATTAAGTACATGTATCCGTTGCTACATTGTAGATTTCTTTAAATCAGAGAAAACAAATGCAGATTGGTTTGACACTGCACAGAACACTTGTGTGAATCTTGCTCTTCCTGTCATCTCGCTCTTTAATTTTTCATCTGATTCCTACTCTGAACTCTGTAGGTCTTCTATATAATACTGAGCTTGATGCCCAACATAAACTCGAAGAGCACCATCTCATCTTACACCGAAGCACCTGTAGACTTATGGACAGTATTGAATTCAATAAATTCAACTAATCAGCCTTTTTTGGTCAGTTCTGAAGAAAGCCATTCATCTGTAGGATTAATTCAGCTTTGTACTTCTCCGCACACAGGAACTGATTGAGTATTTTCATCATTGTCTTCTGTTTTCTTCCAGATTCCCAGTAACTCCACAGTTTCAGAATGCTGTCTTTAACACATACTGTTTTCATTCACTTCTGTTCATTTGCTTGCTTCCCAGCACATCAGCTATGATTAATTCTTGTCTGGTGATAGTCGGTCAGGTTTTACTGTTGTCGGACACATGTGGGAGAGTTTTTATAGTGGAAAAGTGATTGCACTGGGGAAGTTCGACTCTCGCAACCTCAGAAATCCAGCTTCAGTGGTATAAACAAGCATCACAAAATGGGATCTTCCTTGGCTGCAGTGGATGGCATGACGTCTTCTGTGCCTTGCATTGCCCTTTGCTCTCCAGAGTGTTGCAAAACCACTTTCCCGGCCGTTGGATCTGTGTCGATCTCATCCGCCCAGTCCGCTGGATGAGCTGACTTCACATGCTAGGACAGGCATGTCCTTACCTCACCGGAGTACGAGGCCAGCCAGCTACCCTCACCTGGTTTAGCCCACCTGTCGAAGTGGTGTACTGGGGTGTGGCTGCTGTCACATATGAACAGTTACTTTGAGCCACAGGAGTGTCAGTGGGGAACTAAGGTGAGTGGACTGCCCCAGAATGGACACAATAAGCCCCTTCAGCATAGGTACTGCCCCTTCCAGTGATTAATTTGATAGAGGTATATAAAATTATGATGGGTATAGGTAGTGAATTCAAGCAGGCTTTTTTCACTGAGGGAAGGGGAGAGAAAAAAACCAGAGGACATGGGGTAAGGGTGAAGGGGGAAAGTTTAAAGGGAGCATTAGGGGAGGCTTCTTCACAGAGTGGTGGGAGTGTGGAATGAGCTGCCAGATGAAGTGGTAAATGTGGGCTCACTTTCAACATTTAAGAAAAACTTGGACAGGTACATGGATGAGAGGTGTATGGAGGCATATGGTCCAGGTGCAGGTCAGTGGGACTGGGCAGAAAAATGGTTCAGCACAGCCAAGAAGGGCCAAAAGGCCTGTTTCTGTTTTGTAATGTTCTATGGCAACAAAAATGACGTTTTTACTTGGATAACCAGATAACCATAATCTCCACCCTATCTCAGACATTCACTTTCTTCTCCCCTTCCTCCAATTCTTCTATAACTTAAAATGCACTTATTTTCTTTCTTTTCAGTTCCAATGAAGGGCCATTGACCTGAAACTTTACCTCTGTCTCTCTCCACAGATGCCATCTGATCTGCTGAGTATCTTTAAAATCTTGTTTTACGTCAGTTCTTCACAGGACTTGTTAATGCTGCACTCAGTCTTGTGCTGTTCCAAAGAGTGCCATTGAACTTTATAATGACTCAACTTATAGTTGGGGAAGTGACGACTCCCTCCTGTTACACTGTTTGAAGTAACTTAATTTTTTATTTTTACCTCCTAATATCTATATCTGTACACTTGTAATGCTACTGTGACACTCTAATTTCCTTTGGGATCAATAAAGTATCGATCTAGCTACAAGTGTCTAAAACACATGTAGCTCATTAACACTAAATCAATTGAATCACTGTCTTTAAATGGCTAACTGTTAAGTCATGCAAGAGTTTTATTCATTCGTTGTTCTTATCAATTGGTTTAACAGGTTCTTCATGTGGCAGGATGGAGATTCATCTCTATTGAAGGAGGGTAAGGTGCTCCTTCCCTTTGTTAGCCTGCAGCTCACCCTTTGGCAAGGTTAGCCCCCTGATCAGGGTCATGTGAAGTCATGGGAGCAGGTGGTGTGTATCACAAGTTCTGGTTATGTGACCACTGACACCAGGCAGACAATCTCTGAAGAATCCTGATGAAGGGTCTTGGCCCATAACGTCATCTGTTCGTTCAATTCCATGGATGCTACTGGACCTGAGTTCCTCCACCATTTTGTGTGAATCTCTGCAGAGAATTTATAATGGTTGGGTTCACCTGTCTTGTAAAGACACTGCCCAGAAGAAGACAATGGCAAACCACTTCTGCAGAAAAATTTGCCAAGGACAATCACAGTCAAGACGATGATTGCCCACATCATACAATACATGAATAATGATGGTGACAACCATGTTCTAAGTTGATTGGTAAAAACAATGTATTATAAAAGATGACAGTATTAATCTTCTAATCACCATTATTGGAAGTTGACATTGCATATGATAGTTACTGTAGATACTTTAAAAAGCAAATTAACTCTGTTCATGATTACATCATAACACATCAACGTTCATTCTAAATGAATCATGGATGCCATGTAAATGACAGCTTTACTGATCACAGAACAGCAAACCCCAACAAAATAGTGGAAGTTTTGAAGTAGATAAATTGATTATTATTTTGGTTTGCGTTAAAACCAATGCAGATTTTCAGCACAGATTTAAAGTTGTCTTTTTAAGAGGCAAAAGAACACAGTAGGAAATAGTAAATATTAAAAATTTGAACTGTAACCATGGCGGATTGATTTATTTCTGTTAACATTCCGTTGCCCTGTAAGTCGTGATGTTATGGCCATGGTGAGCACGACCTGTATCGATTCTATTCGCACTTCTCGATTAACAACATGTTAGATTCCAACACCTTCTGAAGTTTAATGGGAACATTGATTAATTGAGTTATGTTCATAGTCATACCCCATCCAGTCCATGCCGAATTATTTAAACTATCTTTTCCCATTGACCATAGATAGTCCTTAATACCCCCACCAACTTTCTACGTCCAACTCGAATGCACCATTTGCGCTGTGGGTTTATGATATTCAGTTGATAACCAAAGTGATAATGAAAAGAAATACTAGACACACTGAACAAACAATAATAAATCAGTAGTTTACCTTAGGAAAACTCTAGGCAACTTTAAAGCATATGTTGTGACCATTAATAATAAAAAAAACCACAGGAAACTAAATTGTGCTTCAAGCCATTGACCTTAATTTAACTTTTATAATTTTGCTGGTAATGTTGTCAGTTCCCTTTTACATGTGGTTGATGTCAAATTGTAATCAGTATCATATCACTTCCTACTATTTTGGGACGAGACATTTCTGACCACCGTCACGCTCTGTGATTGACCGCTCCGCTGACCATTCGCGAGTCGTGTTCTGGAGATCCGAGCCCGGTAACGAATAGTTCCAACCAATGGGTGAGGAGCGGGTATAGGACGGGATTAGCCGTGAAATAAAGCTCTTGACTGCCCGCGACAGGTTTGAGTACGGACGCAGTGAAAAGACGGGGGCCAAGAAGCACAGCTCGGGGGAAAGTAAAGTTTTTATCCTTATAAATCAACATTCAAAATGAATACACCGTGCGCCCGCTGTGGTTTCGGGGTTTATCCCGCGGAGAAAGTAGTTTGCTTGGATCAAGTAAGTGATAATCTCTAGACTTTAAATGAAGTGCTATTATTAATGAAGATTATGGACAATTAATAACTTGTTTATTTTGCTATCCACAGACATGGCACAAGTCTTGTTTTCATTGTGAGGTCTGCAAAATGATTCTAACAGTTAACAATTTTATTAGCCATCAGAAGAAACCTTATTGCCAGGCGTAAGTGGTTTTTAATATTAGCGGGAACTTCTGTGACACTTTGCGAAAGATTATGACTATTATATCTTTA
The DNA here is from genome assembly GCF_030144855.1 of Hypanus sabinus. Taxonomy (NCBI): domain Eukaryota; kingdom Metazoa; phylum Chordata; class Chondrichthyes; order Myliobatiformes; family Dasyatidae; genus Hypanus; species Hypanus sabinus. Next base: position 59,848,930 of record NC_082727.1, on the reverse strand, counting down.
AAATATGGCAAAATATTAACAGTAAAAACAATGTCATTAGTAATTCTGGCTCAAATCTATTTCTGTTTTTCCTGTGTACACTGACAGTGTCACAACTATTCTAATTTTAGATATTTATACCATCGGAATTCGTCAACCTATTAATAGTAAGAATAGATTGTATGATTGGAGAAACTTGCCTGGGTAACTTTAGGGTAACTTACTGGACAATTCTATTAATTCTATTTTTGTCAATTAAGTGCAATGGTTTTGCTTAATTCTCAGGCACAACCCCAAAGTCAACAAGTTCACCAGTATACTTGACACTCCTCTGAACATGAACGTAAAGAAGCAAAGCGAATCTAGTGAGGTGGGTACACAAAAAAACCGTGAAAACATTTTATTCTTAAAGATCCCTCAAGGCGCCAGTCACTTCAACAGTTCGAAATGAGTCCCAGTGTCGTCTCCTTTAATAATGGGTATTATTCCAATTTAAACAATAAATGAGTTAGTAAATTGTATATAATTTAGTACTTCATGGTGGACAGGTTTTAGTGATTCAGTACAAGCTTCCAGTAACTTTGGAAGGAATCCGTGTCACGGGAACATCTATTTCAGAATGGCAAATGTGGTATGAAACTTCCGACTTCATGTACAAATTATACACCCGGCTTAACTTCTCGTAAACTCTTATCGTCTTCTGTTGCTTTTAGTTACAAATCACAAATCTGTCTTTGTGTTGCTAAAATAAAAAGCCGTGACTTAGTACGTTGAAACCGATCCTTAATAAGTTGACCTTGCAGGTACGAAAAGCAAATAACGGAAATGTCGTCGCGTACACATTCTGTCTATTATGTTATATACGATAGCTTTCCCAAACCCGCTCGCATGTCGTTTGTTGTTAATGTTCATTGGTATAACATTATTGTCACCCCTTAATGTCTTTTATTCCAGTTATACTTTAGTTTGGGCTTAATTTGATTCCATAACAAATGGAATATAAATTTCAATCTGCACCGGAAACTAGCAAAACCAAAATAACATTTTTTTTTCTGTTTAAAATGACTGTCTCATTTGTGTTATTTACAAAGAAGGAATAAGGTCGTCTAATACCATTCAAAGTGAATTCTGTTTCGTCTAATTCTACTATTCCATGAATTTTATTTTGTCTAATTCAATTCATCTAATACTATTCAACATGAATTCTGACTGATACCAGTAACTGAATAGAACAGTATGGAACTTTGTGGGTAACGATCAAGTCAACTAGACTGTGGTGCTAATTCAGTCCTTGCAGAATAGACATTTATAATGCGTGTGGTGCAGCTTAATTTAAAAAAAATAAAAAATAATATTTTTAATGGAAATATAAATCCTTTTTCTTCTAAAGCAGGTAAGTGAGTACAGTGCCTATAAAAAGTATTTACCCTCTTGGAAGTTTTCATATTATTGTTTTACGTTTGAATCACAGTGGATTTAATTTGGCTTTTTTGACACTGATCAATAGAAAAAGACTTTCATGTAAAAGCGAAAACTGATCTCTACAAAGTGATCTAAATTCATTACAAATATAAAACACAAAATAATTGATTGCATAAGTGTTCACTTCCTTCAAGTCAGTATTTAGTGGATGCACCTTTGGCAGCAATTACAGCCTTGAGTCTGTGTGGATAGGTCTTTGTCAGCTTTGCACATCTCAACACTGCAATTTTCCCCCATTCTTCTTTACAAAACTGCTCAAGTTCTGTCAGACAGCATGGGGATCATGAGTGAACAGCCCCTTTCAAGTCCAGCCACAAATTCTCAATTGGATTGAGGTCTGGACTCTGACTTGGCCACTCCAGGATATTAACTTTGTTGTTTTTAAGCCATTCCTGTGTGGCTTTGGCTTTATGCTTGGTGTCATTGTCTTGCTGGAAAACAAATCTCTTGTAGACTGCATCACCTTTTCCTCCAGGATTTCCCTGCACTTTGCTGCATTTGTTTTACTCTCTACCTTTACAAGCCGTCCAGAGTTTGCTGCAGTGAAGCATCCCCACAGCATGATGCTTCACGGTAGGGATGATGTGTTTTGACGATGTGTGGTGTTTGGCTTGCACCAAACATAGTGTTTAGTCTGATGGCCAAAGAGCTCAATTTTGGTTTTATCAGACCATATCACCTTCCAGCTGACTTCAGAGACTCCCACATACCTTCTGGCAAACCCTAGCCGAGATTTCACGTGAGTGTTTTTTCAATGGTAGCTTTCTCTTAGCCACTCTCACATAAAGCTGTGACTGGTGAAGCACCCGGGTAACAGTCGTACGTGCAGTATCTCCCATCTCAGCCACTGAAGCTTGTAACTCCTCCAGAGTTGTCACAGGTCTCTTGGTGGCCTCCCTCTCTAGTCCCCTTCTGGCACAGTTACCCAGTTTCTGAGGATAGCCTGCTCTAGGGAAATTTACAGCTGTGCCGTATTCTTTCCATTTCTTGATGATTGACTTAACTCTACTCTGAGGGATATTCAGTGACTTGGAAATTTTCTTGTATCCATCTCCTGACTTGTGCTTTTCAATAACCTTTTTGTGGAGTTGCTTGGAGTGTTCTTTTGTCTTCATGGTGTAGTTTTTGCCAGGATACTGACTCACCAGCAGTTGGACTTTCCAGATATGGGTGTATTTTTCTACATTCAATTTTAACACCTTGACTGCACCTGATAGTCTCCATTTAATTATGTGATTTCTAAAACCAATTGGCTGCATCAGTGATAATTTTGTGTGTCATATTAAGAGGGGGGGGGGGGGTATGATTACTTATGCAATTAATTATTTTGTGTTTTATATCTGTAATTAACTTAGATCACTTTGACACAAAGGAATCTTTTTCTGTTGATCGGTGTCAAAAAGCCAAATTATATCCACTGTAGTTCAGCATTGTAAAACAATAAAAAATGAAAATATCCAAAGGGAGGTGAATACTTTTTATAGGCACTGTATACAACCAAATGTTGTTAATATTTCACCATTTATTGGAGGTGAAATTCTGCTCTTATTTCAAATTAGGCATGGGTCCAGAATTTGCAGTTGAAGTAAATTTGCTAAATTTTTAGCTACATTGTTCGATCTACTTTCTGTTAACTCTGTTTACTGTTTCTTGCTTTTCAAATGATTTCTGTTTGTTTATTTATATGGGACAGATCACCACTCTTCATCTACTTACATAGCAGAATTTTTTGAAGAAAGGAATTTAACTTGGGCTATTCAACTTCAGTGATATAATGTTCCTGTTGCTCTCAAGTTGAAAATGTTTAATTCTGAAAAGTCCAACAAGGAAATAAAGCATGCACCCAGAGCTAATTACAACTAATTAGAACACAAAAGGACTTTATTTTATTTGCTTACCATATGTGAACATTTGTTGTCCATCTATGATTACCCATAAGACCATAAGATAAAGGAACAAAAGTAGGCCATTCAGTCCATTGAGTCTGCTCCACCATTCAATTGTGGCTGATCTAATTCTTCCAGTTATCCCCACTCCCCTGCCTTCACCCCATACCCTTTGATGCCCGGGCTACTCAAGAACCAATCTATCTCTGCCTTAAATGCACCCAATGACTTGACCTCCACAGCCACTTGTGGCAACAAATTCCACAGATTTACCACCCTCTGACTAAAGTAATTTCTCCACATCTCTGTTCTTATTGCATGTCCTTCAATCCTGAAGTCATGCCCTCTTGTCCTAGACTCCTCTACCATGGGAAACAACTTTGCCATATCTAATCTGTCCAGGCTTTTTAACATTCAGAATGCTTCTATGAGATCCCCCCTCATTCTCCTGAACGCCAAGGAATACAGCCCAAGAGCTGCCAGATGTTCCTCATAAGGTAACCCCTTCATTCCTGGAATCATTCTCATGAATTTTCTCTGAACCCTCTCCAATGTCAGTATATCCTTTCTAAAATAAGGAGTCCAAAACTGCACACAATACTCCAAATGTGGTCTCAGAGTGCCTTATAGAGCCTCAACATCACATCCCTGCTCTTTTCTATACCTCTAGAAATGAAAGCCAACATTGCATTTGCCTTCTTCACCACTGACTCAATCTGGAGGTTAACCTTTAGGGAATCCTGCACAAGGACTCCCAAGTCTGTGTTTTGAATTCTCTCTCCATCTAAATAATAGTCTGCTCATTTATTTCTTCCACCAAAGTGCATGACCATACACTTTCCAACATTCTATTTCATTTGCCACTTCTTTGCCCATTCCCCTAAAGTATCTAAGTCTCCGCAAGCTCTCTGTTTCCTCAACACTACCCGCTCCTCCACCCATCTTTGTATCATTGGCAAATTTAACCACGTCCATTAATGCCGTAGTCGAAATCATTTACATACATCGTAAAAAGCAGCGGTCCTAACATTGACCCCTGTGGAACTCCACTGGTAACCGGCAGCCAGCCAGAATAGGATTCCTTTATTCCCACTCTCTGTTTTCTGCCGATCAATGAAAACTCCACCCATGCTAGTAACTTCCCTGTAATTCCATGGGCACTTATCTTGCTAAGCAGCCTCCTGTGTGGCACCTTGTCAAAGGCCTGAAAATCCAAGTACACCACATCCACTGCATCTCCTTTGTCTACCCTGCTTGTAATTTCCTCAAAAAATTGCAGTAGGTTGGTCAGGCAGGATTTTCCTTTTAGGAAACTGTGCTGGCTTTGACCTATCTTGTCATGTGCCTCCAGGTACTCCGTAATCTCATCCCTAATAATCGATTCCAACAACTTCCCAACCACTGTCAGGCTAACAGGTCTATTGTTTCCTTTCTGCTGCTTCCCACCCTTCTTAAATAGCAGAGTAACATTTGCAATTTTCCAGTCATCCGGTACAATTCCAGAATCTATCGAATGGATCTGCCTGCTAGAGCTGTTGCAGTCCATGCTGGAAGGAGTTCTCGATGTATTATTTGTGTTTGTTTCAAGATTTAGGCTCTGTAATAATGTAAGAACAGAGTTTTCCAAGTCAGGACAATGTGTGACCAGGTGATTTGGAGTTAGTTCCATACAGTTACAGTCCAAGACTTTGTTAGTGGTAGGAGATGGCTGGAGTTGGAGCTGCTGTTAACACATTATGACCATAAGATATAGAGGCAAAATTAGGCCATTTGGCCTATCACCGTTTCATCATGGCTGACCCATTTTCCTCTGGACCCCAATTTCCTGGCTTAGCATTTATCATTCCCCATTTGCCTCCAACTCTCAACTAGACTAAACTGAACAACCAAGACAAAGAGTACATAATTATACTCACTCACTTCTACCACACCCCAACCCACATGTCAAATTACCCATAATAAACATGCAACACGGAATACAATTCAGACAGAAAATAGGTACATGGCTCCTGTAGGTGATGTCATTGGTTGTCAAGGATATGAGGTTGGATTCAAAAGAAATTGTAGTATCTGCATTACTATGGACAGGAACCCCCTAAAGATATGTTTTAAAATTCATCATCATAAACTGTCTACTGAATCTTTGTACTCAGATTAAGTACCGCGAGGAAGCCGAAAAATTCAAATCCGTATTTCAGTGGGATTTAAAATCAAAGCAACTTGAGCATGCCAGTAGTGTCGGACAACTTGCCAGTAAGGTAAGCAATTTGATCTTATTGTGTAATGTGGGCATTGTAATTCATTATTAACAAGACAGTGGCCCTGAATATTTATAACTGTTTTAGTTGAAACCTGCCATTGCTGTGGTCAGAATCCAACACCGCAATCAGAAGCATGTCTGGGGAAGGGCCTGCTAGATTGTGCCTCTTCCTGTCTCTTGGAAGCAATTCACTTTGAGTTTCCATGGCAAGGATCTTCTATTGAGCTGCCCAGTACAGATAGTGCAGTTCTCCCAGGCGGAACAAAGGACCAGACTTCCTTATCTTTAGCCTCTTCAGTAGTTGGGTTGGGTACGATGAAGGCATATAAATTAATGGCCCTCTCACTGATGCCACAAACTTTAGTGGAGTTAGCGGTGGAGATGATTACAGGTACTGTATGATTCTGCATTCTTCCAGATCCTGTGTGGCTAATGATAATAGAACCCTGGAGAAATTTAAAATGGAATTCTGACTAATTAGATCCATTTACACTATTGTACAAAATCAAATATTACCACATTATATTTGTAACAATTGTTTTGAAATTATATAAAAATGGAAACTTGCCTTTGTTCAGCAAGTTTTAGTTACAAAATTTATCACAACTTAGGGAGGATTGTTCCTGGGCCTAGATTCAAACATTAGAGTTTGAAAATTGGATGTGAACCCTGCAGTTTTTCAGTGTTTGGTGTTTTCTCTCTTGTCTCTGTGGGAACTAATTTTAAACATACAAACAAATAAGAGAGAGTTTTCTTTATTACTGTGGTTTGCAGGTGCAATATACTAAAGACTGGGATGAAACGAAGGGATCATATCACTTACCACCAGGCATTCTTCAAGCACAGAACAATCTGGATCTGATCAGTGAGGTAGCATATGACTATTAGCCTTACTAATTTAACAATATTTTATGTTGTACATGTTAAGGTTTGTCACTAGATATAAATAAACAAGGTTTCTCACTTTTCTAACATTCCAGAAAGCTTTCCAAGCTACGTATGGAGGAGGTAACAGTTGGTATTCTGCTACAAGTCAAGAGGTTGTACAAGTTCCCCAGGCACAAAAAGTAATCAGTGAGGTATGTGAACGGAGATTTATGTAGTTATTCATTCTTAAATAAGTTGTATCATGTCTGGTTTCCGCAGATCTGTTTCTTACTGCTGCTTTAGGAGTAAGACCTGTAGATTAGATCATTCTTATTTTCAGACTACAGATCACATACTGCTGAAAGATAAGAATAAAGAGTACTAGTGAATGATGCAGTACATAATTATATATTTATAACTCAGCATTGCGGATTGCTATTCATTCCTGCACTACTACAACAATTTGATTGTTAAATTGGAGTTTGAAAAGCAACTAAACTGAGTATACCTAGACTGTTTCAAAGATTCTGCACTTTGATGTTTAATATTCTGTGTGTTATTGTCTCTTTCTTTGCTGTTTGCACTATTTTTTTGTGCATGTTGGGTGTTTGATGTTTCCTTGAATGTTTGCTTGACTTTCAAATAATGGTCATGGGTCTAAAGTTGAAAAAGTTTCATCCAAACTGATCATATTAGTGTAATTTTTTACTCCGCTTCTGTTGGCTGGTAAATCTAGGGAAGGCAATCTCTGGCCCTGCCAAACATGTGAGATTAATGTGTAAGCTCATCTGAAACCTCCTGTTTGTGTGGATACTGCGTGATTCGTTACCCTGTTACAAGTCAGTACCATGAAATACCAGACAGTACACCATGCACAATTAACGATTTAACTTTATAATTCTGAATTTGACTACATGGTTAGTAAAGAAAAAGAAAAAAAAGGGGCCCATTTTAATGTAACGGTCTAACGTGCACAAGTTGGAGCTCACAGTTTCCCCAAGTCACCGCCCCTCCACTGATTTCCCCGGGCTTCGTTGACTCCCGGCTCCACTCCAAGTCCACTCCTATGACCTCTCGTCTTCGGTATCTTCTGAACAAAAGACCCAGATCACCTTGATGTCAAACGCACTCCCTTCATTGGACGGCTCACATTCCAAAGCACCCATTATCTCTAACCATAACCCAAACACTGCTTCTACAGAAAGACCATTTCATTAGCAATGAAATCTTTCCCAGGGGGATACACAAGTAGCAGTAATAATAAGAAGCCTGCTTTAACTAACGTCGAGGGATAGTTGAACCAAATTAAATGTAATACATGCCCCATTGCTAATTTATGTCTGAGCAGTAGGAAATCTAATACATGTCGACAAATTGTCACAGTTCTAAGAACTTTTAAATGATTAAAGGCATCATTTCTCCCAGCTTATTTGTCATTAATGTTGCATGAAATCTAATAGATTTTAATACTTATTCTTTTTTTCAAATTGGGAAAGGTTGTGTTAATGTTGCATAAAAGGGTTGTTCAGTTTTTTTCATTAATATTTGTAGTGTATATGTTTCTAATTAGTATTACTTGTGAAGAAATACACCAAGCAGATAGTAAGTGATAAAATTAATCACTGAGTAGATAATGTAATTCATGAGAACAGATTTGTATTGATAATTTTAAGTTGGATCTGCATTATTTTCATGACAAATATTTGTTGCCTGAAACATGGATTCTGTGAAAATCAGCAATTGCCATAGTATGGTATACCTAATTTTAGGAAGTTAGCACTCCAATTTAATTCCATTATATACAATTCCTGCACGTGACATTGGCAGACTCAATCCTGTTGATGAACTAATAGCCTTATTGGTTAGGATGTCCTCGGGGCATCCAGGTATGTCTGATAGATGCCAATTTGGATGTAAACCTAAATATGAGGGATTCTGCTGATGCTAGAAATCCAAAGCAACACACGCGAAATGCTGGAGGAACTCAGCAGGTCAAGCAGATCTGTAGAAATGAGTAAACAGTCACATTTTCAGGCCGAGACATTTCTTCCAGTCCTGAAGGAGGGTCTTGGCCCAAAACATTGACTGTGTATTTATTTCCATAGATGCTGCCCTACTTGCTGAGTTCTTGCTGCATTTTGTGCGTGTTGCTTTGGATGTGAACGTCTGTTTCAGGCTGTTTCCCAGACTGTAGCTAACTGCAGTTTGCACCCATCGGGCTGCAAGCAGTGAACAGGAAGTGCAGAAAGGACCTTGGAATGGTGCAAAAGGCTAATTAAAACTTATTTTACATGAGCTGGAGTTTGTAGTGGAAGTAGCAACCACAGTTGGCCTTTGCAAAGTGCCCCTGCGTTTCCTTCTCCCATTAATTAGAGAGTTGTCATAAACCAGAGTATCCAATCTCACTTTCAGGTTGGAAAAGATGCTGTGACTAACCACTGAGTCATAGACTAAATGACTAGACTAGAAGATGACTGAGAATGGTAGACTAATTTTGTGCATTTATATAGCATATAAAATGACAAGAAGCAGGGATCGAGTGGACAGCCAGAGATTTTTTCTCAGAGTTGAAATGGCTAATATCAGGGGCATAATTTTAAGATGATTGGAGGAAAGTACTGGGGGATTTCAGATGTAAGTTTTTTACGCAGAGTGTGGTGGGTGCATGGAACACCCTGCCATGGTTGAGGCAGATACATTAAGGGTGTTTAAGAAACTCATAGTTGGGCACATGGATGATAGAAAAATTGTTGAGCTGTATAGGAGGGAAGGGTTAGATTGATCTTAGAATAGGTTAAAAGGTTGGTAGAATTTAGTAGGCTGAATGACCTGCAACCAGTTGTAATGTTCTATATTGCTAATTTACTCAATCATGTGTGGCATACACTACACGAGAATTGACTCCATGTTATGATCAAATTTGCAGCCAGCTGAAACTAAATAATTTTATTTTGGATTGTTATGCTGTAAGCAAGCACACCTCTGAAATATAATTTCAGTGAATGATTAATAATTAAAGTTAATGTTTCAAAGTCCAAGGACATGAGAATTTTACAGTAAAGGGGGTCAGAATTAGAAGAAAACATACCTGGAAAACTGGTGAAAGATCATTTCTGAAATATTCATGCCCACAGGTGTTTCCTGACCTGCTGAGTGATTCTAACATTTTCTGGTTTTATTTAAGTCAACATTTGATACTCTTGATTTTCTTTTTAAATTTTACATCGCAGTTTCAACATAGTGAAGAATACGAGAAGGACATTGAAAAACAATGGAACCAAGCAGCAGGTGCTGAAGTGGCCATAAAAAGAGAGAACTCACTGAAGTACACTCAGGTTAGTTGGGCAACAAAAGATTATGTTGATACACAAACATCACTCTCCTCAATTCTTTCCTGATTGAATGATTGACTGATATTAATAAAAGTGAATTTCCTAATTGACCAGCTAATAACACAGAATGCAAGTCAATTAATAGTTCAAAGTTCAAAGTAAATTTCATTATCTAAGTATAGATATGTCACCATATTTAATCCCAAAATTCTTTTTCTTATGGGCATACTCAGCAAATCTATAGAATCATAACTATTACTGGATAAATGAAAGATCAACCAGAGTGCAGAAGACAAAAATACTGTGTAAATGCCAATGTAAATAAGACCATAAGACCATAAGACCTTAGGATATAGGAGACAGATTAGGCCATTTAGGCCATCAAGACTGCTTTACAATTTCAACATGGCTGATCCATTTTCCCCCTCAGCCCTAATTTCCTGCCTTCTCCCCATATTCCTTCATGGCCTGACTAATCAAGAATCTATCAACCGCTGTCTTAAATACACCTAATGATTAGGCCTCCACAGCCACCTATGGCAATAAATTCCACAGATTCAACACAATAAATAATGAGATCTTGCGATAATGAGTTAAAGAGCCCTTATAGTGAGATCATTGGTTGTAGAAACATCTCAGTGATGGGGCAAGTGAGTGGACTCACTTTTTATTCAAGAGCCTGATGGTTGAGAGGTAGAAACTGTTCTTGAAGCTGGTGATTAAAAAAAATCCTGAAGCTCTTGAGGGCAACAGTAAGAAGAAAGCATGACAAACACAATGCCAGAGGATCTCAGCGGGCCAAAATGTTGGCTGTACTTTTTAACATAGATGCTACCTGTCCCGTTGAGTTCCTTCAGCATTTTTTTGTGTGTGGCTTGGATTTCTGGCATCTGCAGATTTTCTCTTGTTTGAGGAGAGAGAATGACCTGGGTGGTGGGGATCTCTGATGATGGATGCTGCTTTCCTATAACAGTCTTTCATGTAGATGTGCTCAATGATGAGGAGAGCTTTACCTGTGATGGACTGGGCTAAGTCCACTACCTTTTGTAAGATTTCCCGTTTAAGAGCGTTGTTGTTTTCATACCAGGCTGTGATTCAGCCAGTCAATATACTCTTCGCCACACATCTATCGATTTGTCAGAGTATTAGATGTCATGCTGAATCTCCACAGACTCCTAAGGAAGTGCTAATATATTTAGATTGAAATTTGACATTAACATTTTTATGCTTCACGTCCTACCTCAGTGGGACTTGAATTTTGTTTACTATTTTACCAATGCCATTCCTGTACAACAAATACCCAATGAAATTAATCAGTCTTTCTGTATTCAACCTGAACCAGTGAAAAGCTTTGCTCAATTCTGTCCATGTCCCTCAACTATTTTCATGGTTACTGTAAACTAATACAGCTCCGGTTTAAGTCATGTTCTCATTGCTATCCCATGAAATGCAGAGGGCAAAGGTATTTAAATAAAACATTAAAGATTAGCTGTATTTGTCAAACAAATACTCAGTGGGCTACTTCATTTGGTATCTGCTGAACCTTATAAAGTTGCTGCTGAGGGCAGGTTCGTGGTCTTCTGCTGCTGTAGACTATCCACTTCAAGGTTCAACGTGTTGTGCATTCATGGATGCTCTTCTGCACACCACTGTTGGAATATGTGGTTATTTGAATTACTGTTGCCTTCCTGTCACCTTGAACCAGTCTAGCTCTCTTCTCTGACATCTCTTATTAACAAAGCACTTTCCCCAACAGAACTGCCACTTACTGATTTTTTTTTTTGTTTTATGCACCATTCTCTGTAAACTCTAGAGACTGTTGTGCATGAAAATCCTAGGTGATCACATATTCTGAGATAATCAAATCACCCCATCTGGCACCAGCGATCATTCCACAGTCAAGTCACTTAGATCACGTTTCTTCCCCAGTCTGATGTTTGGTCCAACCAATAACTGAACCTCTTGACCATGTCTTCATGCCTTTATGCATTGAGTTGCTGCCACATGATTGGCTGATTAGATATTTGTTTAAATGAGCAGGTGCACAGGTGTACCTAATAAAGTGGCCATTGAGTAATCAAAACACATGGATTAAAATAGTAAAAGGTTAAAAGATAAATTAAAAATATATAACAATTGTAAACAGTAACAATAATTAACATGAAGAAAGGAATCTCAAACCACTTTCCTTTTCATATTGGGTTATTATTCCCATTCAAATGAGTGGTGTTGTGTTCCATGGTTGAGAAGAGCTGAAAGACTAGATGTAAAGTGTGTTTGCCCCTCAGCTTAGTATACCTGGGTATCGTTCTTCACCCAGTGGCATGTCGAATGGACAAGATGTACCTGGCCTCCACCACCTTTCTGACTTCTTTGATTCATTCCATTGGTGCAGAAGTTAGAAATCTTTACAGAACTACAATCTTCTGTTCCAGACCATTTATTTCTAATTAGTTTTTAATGCAAAAGATATCTGCATGGCTATTTTTCAGGACAAGGAAGTAGTAATTCAGCCTTACTGAGGCTCCTTGATGGAGGTAGTATGTGTGAGGGAGAGTTGAAAATCCACAGAGGCTACATGAAATGCTTCTATCCTTATATTAAGTTAGGGATGTTTTTGGTTTAGCTGGTAGCTGACTGAAACAGAATATTTTTTTAAATATATGAAGTAAACACTGATCCTGTTAGATATTTTATTTGCTCATGTCCACGTGGACTTTGAAGAGTGAAAAAGGAGTTGGGCTGCTAATGTGTACAACCAATTAAACAGCCTCTTAAAGCAGTGACTGTGACCAAAATGTACATTCCTTCAGAAATTAAAATTAAAACTTCCAAGAAGAAGCTGGAATTCCCTCTGATTCCACAATATGGGGAGTGTCAGCAAATTTCCAAATAATAACTTGCCCCTGGTAACAGGCAAAGGAAGCTGATGATATTAGGTATTTCAAATGGGGGTGTAACCTGTCACAGGAACAAACTTTGATTATTGACACCCCCATTTGAAATACCTAATATCATCAGCTTCCTTTGCCTTTTGTTTTGGAAATCTCCCAGCAAACGATTGCACATTAAAAAATGCTGATGTCAACTGCTTGTCATAGAGTTGTATGGGGCGCTACAGCGCACGCTGGCCACGTCAACCAAGTTGTCTACTTGCGCTAGAACTGTTTCCCAAACATTTGGCCCATATCCCTTTAAGTCTCTCCACGTAGCCATCTAAATGTCATCTAGGCACCATAATTGTACTGAAATTTACATCTTCCTCTCACAGCTCATTCCAGAAATTCGCCACACTGTGTGGAAAAAGTTGATATCAGATCCCTGTTAAGTCTTTCCTCCATCACTTAAAACCTATTCCCTTTAGTCATTGGCCTACCCTACTCTGGGGAAAAAGATTGTGACTATTCACATTTGAATGGGATGAAAAATCATATACACCAGGTCTTGTAATTTTTAATATATTACCTCAAGGCAAGGCAAGTCATTAAATCATCTGTAGTGTTGAATTTTCCTTTGTAATTCTATTGTTCACATTGTTAATGTTTTGTGGTAATGTACTTTACCATATTAGCTATGCCTTTTTTTTTATAAGGCATAGGAGCTGAATTGGGCCTTTCAGCCCATCGAGTCTACTCTGCCACTTCATCATGGCTGATCCATTTCCCTTTGCCTTCTTCCAGTAACCTTTCGTGTTCTGACTAATCATGAACCTGTCAACCCCGACCTTAAATATACACAGTGACATGGCCTCCACATCAGATTCCACAGATTCTCCACCCTCTGGCTAAAGAAATTCCTCTTCATCTCTGTTCTAGATGGACACCCTATATTCTGAGGCTGTGCCCTCTGGTCCTTGATTCCCCCACTATAGGAAACATCCTCTCCACATCCATTCTGTCAACGTTCGATAGATTTCAATGAGATTTCCCCTCATTCTTCTAAATTGCAGCAAGTACAGGCCCAAAGCCCTCAAACCCTCCTCACAGGATAACCTTTTTGTTCCTGGAATAATTCTTGTGAACCTCCTTTGAACCCTCTCCATCCTTTCTTAGAAAAGGGGCCAAAACTGCTCTCAGTGCATCAAGTGAGGCCTCACCAGTGCCTTATAAAGCCTCGACATGACATCCTTGCTTTTCTATTCTAGTCCTCTCGAAATGAATGCTAACATGGTATTTGCTTTCCCTGCCACCTGCAAGTTACTCGTGAGAGGATTGCCAGGTCTCTTTGAACCACGGATTTTTACTATTAAATTATGTGGCTTTCCAAATGTGGCTGCCGACCAATTCTATTTGTTTGTTGGCACAAAATAGGATTCACTAGTCAGTTAAATGGCTGGATTATTCGGGTTGAAATGCAACGGATTGATCAAAGTCTGGAAACAACTGATAACTTTGAAGGTGATGCCATCTTATTTTGTTGTTATAACTTCAGCTGAAAAAAAGCTAGTTAGTGCATTGGCATTTTGTTTTAATGATCTAAAGTACCTGTTTGGTTAAGCAATGATAATGATAAAAGCAACCCAAATAAACTGGAAATAAACCAAAGATAAATCAAGAACATTAAATCAGTGTGATCTCAGTTCTTGAGTAACAGATTTGAAGTAAATAGTCTGGGTTATAATTTAGCTAATTTGCAAATTTAAATTAATGAATATTGAGGCTTAAGTCAGAAAGATAAATAGGTGTGTATCAGTGATATATCAGAAAATCTGGTCTTTAAATGTAATTGTCAATATGGATTGACTTACAATTTGCTTCTCCTTTGACAGCCCGAGTTCTCTGCTGAGTTTGAGGAAGCGAAGGGGAAAGGGAGTTTCCCAGCAATGATCACACCAGCATACTACAGTGCCAAGAGAGCCAATGATCTTGCAAGTGATGTGAGTATTTGATTAGGAAAAACAAGGGTTTCATTGCAATACAATTGTTAGGCAGAACATGGAATATTCCAGAATTAAGTTGTTTTCAAGAAACTGGTGTACTATATGACAATCTGCTTAAGGTTGTTTATAGTATGGGAGGTAGTGGGGATGAGTTCCCACTGTCTATTAAATGCTCCCAATTGCAAACATTTCAGATAGCCTCTGATAACCAAGTCCAGCTCCTGTGGTTTAGCTACTAAGCCAGGTGCAGCTGTCTCTACTGACAAGAGAAGGGGCAAAGGCAGGTTACTGGCATCGTAAAACCAGTTGCTTTGGGCCAATGGGGCTTGTCGGTCATGGCTGGCATCTCACCTAGGAGAAGGAAAACTCTGGTCTTGGACCTCCGCTGCCTTGCAGTTATACCCACTCATGGGGAAGACTTTGGGAGTAAACCCTGAGGCAGTCCTGTGTAGAGTTCAACGCAGACTGGCAACTTAAGTGACACTACTAGTTCCTAATTGTATCGGTCTCTGCCATTCCTTTTGATTCATTGGCGGCGTGGAGAGGGGGAGCCTGCTACATGGCAACCGCTTGCTCTCCATGTTGTACTGTCCTGGCTTGTGTATCATGTAGAGAGCTGGGACGCAACATCCACGGCCGACTCTGACTTCTGATAAGACAGATGCACAGAATGAAGTGAAGTGAACTTGTGTCATCTTTATCTACTCCCAGTTTCCAAAGTGAGCCACGGTGGCATAGATAATGTCTCTGTGATTACAGTGAGTGTTCTTACTCAATCAAGTTTCTCTATCCTCTCTGAAAAGTAAGAACAAGCCCAATACCAGATCACTGCACTGTGTGAAAGAAATTTTAGGCACGTATCTATAGCTAGGGTGCCTAAGACACAGTACTGTATTTGTCAAGGTGGAGCGGAGAATGAGTTTGTAAATCTGGGCGGAGCAAAGTATGTTGGGAATGGTGAGAGTGGAGCACCGCGGGAGGGTGTGGGACAGTTGGCAAAGGAGGAGTGCCAGCGGTGGGATATGGTGTGGGTGCAGACACACCCAGCCCTGAGACACCAGGCAGGATCAGTTGATTTCAAACAATTGGCTTATCGATCATTACAGGATGTCTGTCTGATGCTTCCTGTTCTCCCCCCTCTCCCTGACCCCTTCCCACTCTTGGTCTACAATAGGGAGCCATAACAGAATCAGGTTTATCATCACTCACTCATGTCATGACATTTGTTTTCTTTTTGCGGCAGCAGTATAGTACAATACATAAAATTACTACAGTATTGTGCAAAGGTTTTAGGCACCCTAGCTGGATATATGTGCCTAAGACTTTTGCACAGTGCTGTATGTGGCCGCGGTATTGCAGTTTGTTCTTCCCTGCAAAGTCTCTATCCCAGAAATGTAAAATTCCCTGGGAGGCAGCGTAATCTGTCACTTCGAATTTCAGGCATGTGAATGCAGCATTACCTTGATTTCAATCACCCTGTCTCTTCTGATGTCAAGTGAGTTCCAATTACTAAATCGGGTTTCAAACTTCATGAAATTCTCAACAATTTTGATTAAGGTTTATTATGCTAAGCAACATTTTGACTTCATGTTGTCTGCAAAATGAATATGCATAACGTTTTTCCAAGTACAGCTATTTTGTATGTATGTAATAAAGTACGTGTGTGCTGGGGTGGAGATACATCTCCAGCAGAGGAACTGAAAGGTAATCCTTCCCTCTGCTAGCCAGTAGTTCACCCTTTGGCAAGGTGTAGCACCTGCTTAGCTCTCCAGTCAGGGTCACGTGAATCCATGGGAGCAGGTGGTGGATGCTGATCTCTGGAACAGAACCCCTGGTTTCCCATTTTTAGTAGCAATTTGACAAATCTCATCACCCACAGATAGGAGAACAGACCGATGAGTTAACCTTCCTGTAGCTAGTGACTCATTCTTCACTTGGAAATCTTCAATTCACACTCGTGTGTTAATCGTCATCTCACTATGTCCTGTATCGTATGATGTAGTTGATCATGAATTTCCCTTTTCCTCTAGCCCTTGACCTTTTCTACCCACCTGGCTTCACCTCCTTCCCCTCCCTCCACCTTTATATTCTGGTTTCTTCTCGGTCCTGAAGAAGGATGTCACCCCAAAGTATCGATTATCTATTCATTTCCACAGATGCTGCCTGACCTGCTGAGTCCCTCCAGCATTTTGTGTGTGTTGCTTTGGATTTCCGGCATCTGCAAATATTCTGATGTTTATGATCTGACCATGATTGTTACTGGCCAATTTTTCTACGGAAGTGGTTTGCCATTGCCTTCTTCTGGGCAGTGTCTTTACAAGACGGGTAACCCCAGTCATTACCAATATTCTTCAGAGATTATCTGCTGGTGTTGGTGGTTGCACAACCAGGACTTGTGACCATCACCACCTGCTCCCGTGGCTCATGTGACCCTGATCGGGGGTTGGGGGAGGCTGAGCAGGTGCTCCCCTTATCCAAGGGTGACCATCTGGCTAGCAGAGGGAAGGGGCAGCTTACACCTCCCTTGGTAGAGATGTATCTCCACTCTGCCACCCATGCTTTATCTACAGTTGATTTATTGATATTTTGTGACAATGGTGTCATTTATAATCTGATTTCCCTCATCTTCCTGGTGTTAAAGAATCACTTCTCATTGCAAAACTCAAAGTAAAATTTTTGCCCTTCTGATTCACGATGCAGTCACACAAGAGATTCTGCCAATGCTGGAAATGCAGAGAAACACACACAAAATGCTGGAGGAACTCAGCAGGTCAAGTAGAATCTATGAAGAGGAATGAAATGGAATTGTTTTTGGCTGAGACCTTCATCCTTTATTCAGTATCAAATCAACATCACTGACGTATGTTGTGAATGTTGTTGTTTTGCAGCAGTTTTCCTCTTCATGAACGAGCTTTCCTCTCCACGGTTGCTGTCTGACCTGCTGAGTTCAAGATGCAGTATATTTTTATGTTCTGTAATTTACAGCTGGTATCACCGTGGTTATTAATCAATTTTTTCCTTATGTGTCAAGCACATTATCACATATTACATCTTTCTTCAGTATGCTTTCCCATCAACTTGACATGTAGACACATACCAGTCCCCTAATCTAGTTCATTCATGACCAAGACCTGAGAGTTGTGTAACATCTTCCTTAAAATCTTTAAGCTTTTGATTGTCATAATCTTGTCCTTGACAAACAATCATTGATCTTTTTATTCTGAAAACTTAGTTGTGTTCCGAACTTTGAACCTTTGCCCTTCATTCTCATTCTTTACAGAAGGAAAAATGACATGTGGAAAGTAGTCATTGAGGGAGTATTTTGAGAAGAATGAGTACAGGATACAAATACACGGTTAATTGCTGTCATTAAAGAATGATGTTGTAAGGATTATGTCGATGACAAGACACTAATGTACATGATTAAGTCACAATCTCTTCCCGATTGCAGATAAAATACAAGAAAGACCTTACACGGATGAAAGGATCGGCCCAATACCACACAATGACAGCTGAAGAGAACTTAACCATGAAGCGTGCCCAGGAAGTTAACAAGCTTGTCAGTGAGGTAAAGGAACTTAATTGCTTGTGTATTTTTATACCTATTGGTGAGGAGCCATAACTGTAAATTTTCATATAATTCATTATCCTCAGAGGAAGACTGTTTACAGTTTTATTGATTTGTTGTGGGGTAATTAAAAATATCAGAGTCCAGTATGAAGAAGAGCAAATGGATTTTCCACCTGATGATCTGTATCTGTAGCTGATGCCTTTCCAGTCTGATTAATGACAAAGGTTGTATCAGAACTACTGAAATATAGTTCAGTATTATAGGGCTACGTTATGTCTATCTCAGGAATACAAAATAAGATTTAACATGAATTTAGTAATTTAGTGGATGCAAACAATTTTAAATACTGGTCTATTGATGATGGTCTGGAACTCCTGGTTCTACCTGATCTTGGAGGTCAGGGTAGAATTTGGTTGGGAGCACTGCATCTAAACACTAGGTCTAGAAAAGTTTACGTATGAAAAGCTCGGGTTCCAGAAGGTGGGTCCACCAAAGAATCTTCTGCAAAGCGAAGTGCAGCATCTAAGTTGCCTCAGTACTTGCTGCAGCTTTAGGATTGACTTAGTTTTTGACAAGGAAATGATGTCAACAAATGAACATTGGTTTATAAATATTTTTACATTGACTAAAAGATAAAGGAACAGCATTAGGACATTTGACCCATCGACCTGTTCCACCATTTGATCATGGCTGATTTAGGTATTTTTTAATCCCATTCTCCCATCTTCCCCCGTAACCAACTAAGAATTTATCAGCGATAACTTGAAATCACTTTCCAATCAGGTCTGATATCATCGGCATATGTTGTGAAATTCGTTGTTATGCAGCAGCAGTACATTGCAATAGACAATAATAAAAACTGCAATTACACATGTCCTGGGTGATAGGGGAACATAATGATGGATACCACCCTTTTGAGGCATTGCTCCTTGAAGATGTCCTGGGTGCTGGGGAGGCCAATTATAAAACATGAGAATGTACAGATTAGTATCCAAATGTAAATTGTATAGTTGGCCAAGTCTGATCAAATTCCCCTCACTGGCCTCGGTGTCACTTCCTTCTCACATCCCAAAGAGGTGCTGGTTGGTAGGTTAATTGGGAATGCAGATTGTTCCCTGTGTGCAGGAGAGTGATAGACAATAGACAGTAGGTGCAGGGGTAGACCCTTCGGCCCTTCTAGCCAGCACCGCCATTCACTGTGATCATGGCTGATCATACACAATCAGTACCCCGTTCCTGCCCTCTCCCCATATCCCTTGACCCCGCTATCTATAAGAGCTCTATCTAACTCTCTCTTGAAAGCATCCAGAGACTTGGCCTCCACTGCCTTCTGGGGCAGAGCATTCCACATATCCACCACTCTCTGGGTGGATAAGTTTTTCCGCATCTCTGTTCTAAATGGCCTACCCCTTATTCTTAAACTGTGGCCTCGTTCTGGACTCGCCCATCAGTGGGAACATGCTTCCTGCCTCCAGTGTGTCCAATCCCTTAATAATCTTATATGTTTCAATCAGATCCCCTCTCATCCTTCTAAATTCCAGTGTATACAAGCCCAGTCGCTCCAATCTTTCAACATATGACAGTCCCGCCATTCTGGGAATTAACCTTGTGAACCTACGCTGCACTCCCTCAATAGCAAGAATGTCCTTCCTCAAATTTGGAGACCAAAACTGCACACAATACTCCAGGTGGGGTCTCACCAGGGCCCTGTACAGCTGCAGAAGGACCTCTTTACTCCTATACTCAATTCCTCTTGTTATAAAAGCCAGCATGCCATTAGTTTTCTTCACTGCCTGCTGTACCTGCATGCTTGCTTTCATTGACTGATGTAGAAGAACACCTAGATCTCGTTGTACTTCCCCTCTTCCTTACTTGACTCCATTTAGATGGTAATCTACCTTCCTGTTCTTGCCACCAAAGTGGATAACCTCACATTTATCCACATTAAACTGCATCTGCCATACATTTGCCCACCCAACCTGTCCAAGTCACCCTGCATTCTCATAACATCCTCCTGACATTTCACACTGCCTCCCAGCTTTGCGTCATCAGCAAATTTGCTAATGTTACTTTTAATCCCTTCTTCTAAATCATTAATGTATATTGTAAACAGCTGCGGTCCCAGCATCGAACCTTGCGGTACCCCACTGGTCACAGCCTGCCATTCTGAAAGGGACTTGTTAATCACTACTTTGTTTCCTGTCAGCCAGCCAATTTTCAATCCATGTCAGTACTCTGTCCCCAACACCATGTGCCCTAATTTTGCCCACTAATCTCCTATGTGGGACTTTATCAAAAGCTTTCTGGAAGTCCAGATACACTACATCCACTGGCTCTCCCTTGTCCATTTTCATAGTTACATCCTCAAAAAACTCCAGAAGATTAGTCAAACATGATTTTCCCTTCATAAATCTATGCTGACTCAGACTGATCCTTCTACTGCTATCCAAATGTGTTGTAATTTCCTCTTTTATAATTGACTCCAGCATCTTTCCCACCACTGACATCAGGCTAACCGGTCTATAATTCCCTGTTTTCTCTCTCCCTCCTTTCTTGAAAAGTGGGACAACATTAGCCACCCTCCAATCAGCTGGAACTGTTCCTGAGTCTATTGAACATTGGAAAATGATTACCAATACATCCACGATTTCTAGAGCCACCTCTTTAAGTACCCTGGGTTGCAGGCCGTCAGGTCCTGGGGAATTATCAGCCTTCAGACTCAATAGTCTATCCAACACCGTTTCTTGCCTGATATAAATTTCCTTGAGTTCATCCTTTACCCTAGTTCCTTTGGTCACTATTACATCTGGGAGATTGTTTGTGTCTTCCCTAGTGAAGACAGACCCAAAGTACCTGTTCAACTCATCTGCCATTTCCTTGTTCCCCATAATAAATTCACCCGTTTCTGTCTTCAATGGCCCAATTTTGGTCTTGACTATTTTTTTGCTACTCACATACCCAAAGAAGCTTTTACTATCCTCCTTTATATTCTTGGCTGGTTTACCTTCGTACCTCATTTCTTCTTGGTGTATTGCCTTTTTTGTTATCTTCTGTTGCTCCTTAAAAGCTTCCCAGTCTTCCGGTTTCCTGCTCATCTTTGCTATGTTATACTTTTATTTTTATACTGCCCTTTACTTCCCTTGTCAGCCATGGCCACCCCTTACTCCCCTTAGGATCTTTCTTCCTCTTTGGAATGAACAGATCCTGCACCTTCTGCATTATTCCCAGAAATAATTAGGAGCCATTAGGAAGTAGTGATCATAACATGATAAGTTTTTATCTACAATTTGAGAGGGATAAGGGCAGATCAGAGGTGTCAGTGTTGCAATTAAATAAAGGAGACTATGGAGCCATGAGAGAAGAGCTGGCCAAAGTTAAATGGGCGGATGCCCTGGCAGGAAAGACAGTGGATCAGCAGTGGCAGAAATTCTTGGGCATAATACAAAAGATGCAAAAGCAGTTCATTCCAATGAGAAGGAAGGATTCAAAGAGGGAAGGGGTCACAGTGGTTTACAAAGGAAGTCAGAGATTGTATAGCATTAAAGAAAAAGAAGTATGATAGGGTGAAGATGAGTGGGAATACAGATGATTGGGAAAGTTTTAAGGAACAGCAGATCTTAACTAAAAAAGCAATACGGAGAGAAAAAATCAGGTATGAGCTCAGTCTAGCCAGGAATATAAAAGGGGATAGCAAAAGCTTTTTTAGCTATGTGAAGAGAAAGAAGATATTTAAGAACCATGTTGGCCCCTTGAAGAACGAATTGGGAGAAATTGTTATGGGAAACAGGGAAATGGCAACAGAATTTAATGCGTACTTTAGATCTGTCTTCACCAGGGAGGACACAAGCAATCTCCCAGATGTATGGATGGGCCAGGGTCATAAGATATCAGAGGAATTGAGACAGATTGACATTAGGAAAGAAACTGTGATGAGTAGACTGGTAGGACTGAAGGCTAATAAATCCCCGGGTCCAGATGGTCTGCATCCGAGGGTTCTAAAAGAGGTGGCTCAGGAAATTGCGGATGCATTGGTAATCATTTTCCAATGTTCCTTAGATTCAGGATCAGTTCCTGAGGATTGGAGAGTGGCTAATGTTATCCCACTTTTCAAGAAGGGAGGGAAGGAGAAAACTGAGAACTATCGCCCTGTTAGCCTAACGTCAGTCGTGGGGAAGATGCTTGAGTCCATTATTAAGGACGAAATAGTGGCACATCTTGATGGCAGAAATAGGATTAGGCCGAGCCAGCATGGATTTACCAAGGGCAAATCATGCTTGACTAATCTGTTGGAGTTTTTTGAGGGTGTAACAGGGATGTTAGACGAGGGTAAGCCAGTGGATGTTGTGTACCTAGATTTTCAGAAGGCATTCGTTAAGGTGCCACATAGGAGATTGGTGAGTAAAATCAGAGCTCATGGCATTGGGGGCAGGGTTTCAACATGGATAGAAAACTGGTTGGCAGATAGAAAGCAAAGGGTAGCAGTGAATGGGTGTTTCTCGGACTGGCTGGAGGTGACTAGTGGGGTACCACAGGGCTCTGTATTGGGACCACAGCTCTTTACGATTTATGTCAACGATTTAGATGAGGGCATTGAAAACTATATCAGCAAGTTTGCTGACGATACTAAACTGGGTGGCAGTGTGACATGTGAAGAGGACGTTAGGAGAATACAGGGAGACTTGGATAGGCTGGGTGAGTGGGCAGATACTTGGCAGATGTCATTCGATGTGAACAAATGTGAAGTTATCCACTTTGGAAGCAGGAACAAGAGGGCAGAGTATTGTCTGAATGGTGTAGAGTTAGGAAAGGGAGAAATGCAAAGAGACCTAGGAGTCCTAGTTCATCAGTCAATGAAGGTGAATGAGCAAGTGCAACAGGCAGTGAAGAGGGCAAATGGAATGTTAGCCTTTGTTACAAGGGGAATTGAGTACAAGAGCAAGGATGACCTTTTGCATTTGTACAGGGCCCTGGTGAGACCACACCTGGAATATTGTGTACAGTTTTGGTCTCCAGGTTTAAGGAAGGACATTCTGGCAATTGAGGAAGTGCAGCGTAGATTCACTAGGTTGATTCCTGGGATGGCAGGGCTGTCTTACGCAGAGAGATTGGAGAGATTGGGCTTGTACACGCTGGAATTGAGGAGATTGAGAGGGGATCTGATTGAAACGTTTAAGATAATTAAAGGATTTGATAGGATTGAGGCAGGAAATATGTTCCAGATGTTGGGAGAGTCCAGTACCAGAGGGCATGGATTGAGAAAAAGAGGTCAGTTATTTAAAACAGAGTTGAGGAAGAGCTTCTTCTCCCAGAGAGTTGTGGAGGTGTGGAATGCACTGCCTTGGAAGACGGTGGAGGCCAATTCTCTGGATGCTTTCACGAAGGAGCTAGATAGATATCTGATGGATAGGGGAATCAAGGGATATGGGGACAAGGCAGGGACTGGGTATTGATAGTGAATGATCAGCCATGATCTCAGAATGGCGGTGCAGACTCAAGGAGCCGAATGGTCTACTTCTGCACCTATTGTCTATAAATACCTGCCATTTTTGTTCCACTGTCTTCCCTGCTAGGGTATTGTTCCATTGAACTTTGGCCAGCTCCTCCCTCATAGCTCCATAGTTCCCTTTGTTCAACTGTAATACTGACGCATCTGATTTTCCCTTCTCCTTCTCAAATTGTAGGTTAAAACATATCATATTACGGTCACTACCTCCTAATGGTTCCTTTACCTCGAGGTCCCTGATCAAATCCGGTTCATTGGACAACACTATATCTAGAATTGCCTTCTCCCTGGTAGGCTCCAGTACAAGCTGTTCTAAGAATCCATCTCGGAGGCACTCCACAAACTCCCTTTCTTGGGGTCCTGTACCATTCTGATTCTCCCAGTCTACCTGCATGTTGAAATCCCTCATGACAACTGTATCATTACCTTTGCGACATGCCAATTTTAACTCTTCATTCAACTTAGACCTTGCATCCAGACTGCTGTTTGGGGGCCTGTAGATAACTCCCATTGGGGTCTTTCTACCCTTAGAATTTTTCAGTTCTATCCATACTGACTCTACATCCCCTGATTCTATGTCCCCCCCTCGCAAGGGACTGAGTATCATTCCTCACCAACAGAGCCACCCCACCCCCTCTGCCAGTCAGTCCTTTCAATAAGGTGTATATCCTTGAATATTTGTTTCCCAGGCCCTGTCCGCTTGAAGCCATGTCTCTGTTATTCCCACAACATCGTACTTGCCAATTTTCAACTGAGCCTCAAGCTCATCTACTTTATTCCTTATACTTCATGCATTCATATTTAATACTTTTAATTCGGCACTCCCCTCTCCTTTCATATCAATTCCTATTTCACTTGGCCATACTGTATGATCTCTTCTTGAGCTTTCTACTCCATTGATTCTGTTGTCCTTTTTAACTTTTCTTATTTTCACTTTCCCTTTAACTCCATCCTTATATTTCCCGTTCATCCCCTCCCCCCACTACTTAGTTTAAACATATCCGTGTTGCAGTGGCAAACCTGTCTGCCAGAATGCTGGTCCCCCGCCTATTAAGGTGCAACCCGTCCCTTTTGTAAAATTCATCCCTACCCCAAAACAGATCCCAGTGGTCCAAGAATGTAAATCCTTGCTTCCTGCACCAGTTCCTCAGCCACACATTCAGATCCATTATCTCCCTGTTCCTGCCCTCTCCAAACCAGAGATAACCACCCTGGAAGTCCTGCTTTTCAGCCTTCTTCCGAGTTCTCTGAAGTCCCGCTGCAGAATGTCCTTCCTCTTCTTCCCGGTGTCATTTGTGCCGACATGCATTACCACTTCCGGCTGTTCACCTTCACCCTTGAGGATTCCCTGCAATCGGTCCGTGATGTCCTGGGTCCTAGCACCAGGGAGGCAACACACCATCCTTAAATCTCGCCTGTTCCCGCAGAAACCCCCTTTCCATACCTCTTACTATGGAGTCCCCTACTACCACAGCTCTTCCTGATGCCTGACTCCTCGGCTCTGCTTCTGCACCAATTTTCGGCTCGTAGACCTGTCTGCCTCTCAGACTGGCAGTATCTTCTGTCCTGATAGCTTCCAAGAGGGTGAACCTGTTTACGAGAGGTACATTCCCCAGGGTCTCCTGTACTTCAAGCATCCTTTCCTTTCTCATCGTCGCCCCCTTTCTCTCTTCCGGTATCCTTGGTGTAACGACCTCACTGTAGGTCCTGTCCAGAAAACCCTCGTTTTCGCTGATAAACCTGAGGTCATCCAGTTCTTTCTTCAGTGCTGCAACATGCTCCTTCAGAAGCTGAATCTGGACACACTTTCCACAGCTGTAGCAGCAGTAAAGAGTCGGGGTTGGGGAGGTGGGGCATGTGGGGGTGATGTTCAGATGGGGTGAGGGGGAGAGTGTGAAATGGCAGTGGTTCTGAGGGGAATGTGGGGAGACTAAAATGAGCTTAGTGTAAGATTAGCGTAAGTGGGGTCTTGATGGTCTCTTTGAACCCAGTGAACTGCAGGGCCTGTATCCATGCCAAATGGCCCATGATTCTATTGAAAACTCAACAATACCATTGCCAAAAACATTCAGCCAGATTGGCTGGAGAATCATCAGCTGGCAAAGTGGTCAGGAACTCAGAAGTTGATATTATTAGAGGGAAAACTGGAAGAAAGTACACTCTATAATTTAGTTTGTCATAATAGCACACATGATTGTCCAATTAATGTTAAGCTCAAGAGAACTTGGGTTACTTGCCAAATTTATACAAAGGCTTTGAATACTTGATATTTGAAATATTGTCATCCCAAAATATGTGTTTATTTAAATTGCAAGGTACACTACTGTGCAAAGGTCTTGGGCACATGTTCTGTATATAGCAAGGGTGCCCAAAACTTTTGCACAGTATTGTATTTTTTTTGTTTTCTTGGAAATGGAGAAGTATTTCAATGTAACTAACCAGTTACTACTTTGTATTCTTATTAATTGACTATTTTATTTATAACTTTTTCAGATTGGGTACAAGAAGGACCGAGAAACATCCAAGGGTCACAGCATTAACTACTGTGAGACCCCCCAATTCAAGAATATTGCTAAATTATCTAAATTTACAAGCAACGTAAGTCATCCCAACTTTGTGCAACTTTTAGGGATAAAATTGTTGCTCCTGAGATCAATGATTGAATAATTATTGTATTTCTTGTATTTAATTATAATAAGAAATTAGAAAGGTGTATTTATTCTTTGATATACAGTGCTGTGCAAAAATCTTAGCCATGTATGAATAGCTAGGGTGCCTAAGACTTTGGCACAGTACTGTATTTGACAACATGGAGTGGAGACTAAGTTTGTAAATTTGATGGGAGCAAATGATGTTGTGAATGGCAAGATTTAAGTGCCATGGGAGGGATGTGGAACAGGTGGCAGAGGGGGAGTGCTGGGGTGGGGGGGTTGGCACAGCTACAGCTACACCCAGCCCTGAGACACAAGACAAGGTCCTTTGATCCCAAGCAATTGGTTTATTGACCATTACAAAATGTCTCTCTGGTGCATCCCACTCCCTCCCTCTCCCTTCCCCTTTTCCTAACCATGATTCCCCTCTCCCTGCCCCCTTCCCACTCTCAATCCACAATAGAGACCCATATCAGAATTGGGTTTATTATCACTCACATATGTCATGAAGTTTGATTTTTTTTGTGGCAGCAGTACAGTGCAATACATACAATTACTACAGGACTGTGCAAAAGCCTAGCTATATATAGCAACACACATAGAGTGCTGGAGGAACTCAGCAGGTCAGGCAGCATCTATGGAGATGAATAAACAGTTGATGTTTCGGACTGAGGCACATCTTCAGGACTGAGAAGGAAGGGGGAAGATGCTAGAAGAAAAAGCTTGGGGGAGGGGAAGCAGGCTAGCTGGAAGGTGAAAGGTGATACCAGGTGGGTGGGAAAGGTCAAGGTTTGGAGAAGGAATCTGATTGGAGAGGAGAGTGGACCATTGGAGAAAGGGAAGGAGGACAGGACCCGGGGGAGGTAAAATGCAAGTGAAAAGAACTAAAAGGTCAGAGTGGGGAATGTAGGAGGAGGTGGGGATATTTGTTTTCTGGAAGGAATAATTGATATTCACACCATCAGAGTGGAAGGTACCAAGACCAAATATGAGGTGTTGCTCCTCCACCCTGAGGGTGGTCTCATCTTGGCACAAGAGGAGGCCATGGACTGACTCGTTGGAACAGGAATGGGAATTAAAATGTTTGGCCACTGTAAAGTCCCGCTTTTGCAGGGATTGAAACAGAGGTGCTTGATGAAGTGGTTTCACTTTTTATTTGTTTGTTTGTTTCAATGTTCATATGATAAAGGCACTTGATTCTTGAATCACTTAGGTTAAAATTCAGAGTTTAGTTGCTATTGACTTTTGTACATTTTGGTTCCCCTTCAGTGTTTGTGTAGATCTATAATTTAGCCAGATGCAGTATAAAGTTCCTTTTGCTTTGCTCTAGCGCTGGCTCTCTTTGTGGTTTAGGGGTTCCCAAATGTTTTTGTGCAATGGATCCCTACCATTAATCAAGGGGTCCATGGACCCCAGATTAAGATGCTGTGATTTAAAGAGTTACTATTACTGCAGACCAATTCAGTGAACAGCCTTCAGTATCTGGACTCTTGCAATTATATTGACAAATAATAATATTCCAAGTGGTAGTCATATTACACATGTAAATCCGTGAGAGAATTAATCAAGAATTGGTCAGATCACATTCTTTTGATGTTCAGTGCCGTTGCTATAATTGAATTTCCGACCAGAAAGTTAACTGAATTGAGACGGGATGGATTGTTGTCAGGAGGAGATGGAACAGGAGGGTGATTAAAACAAAAAGAGCACAGGGAGAAAGAAAAAGGAATTGCTGGAGCTGGTCTGTTCTGACACAAACTGGAAAGGCTGGTTATCTGAAGTTGCATTCGGTTTCCTGCTCAGCTTTCATTCTCGTTTCACTTCTTCCAGACAACTCACTCGGAGTTAACACATCTTCATTACACCATTTCAGCCAGCACTACTAACATATGTGTCGTTTACTCTGTCCAGATCTTCTGCACAAATATACCCTTTCTTTGTTTTCTCCACCCCCCGAAACTTAAAGCATTTTTAATTTTCCAAACCAATTCTGATAAAATGTGAGTGCCCAGAAACATTAGGAGTATTTTTCCCTCTATAGACATTGGATTATTTCTGCCATTCTCAGTTTTGATTTCAACTTCAGTACATAAGGGCGGCATGGCAGTGTAGTGGTTAGCACAACACTTTACAGTACCAGGAACTTGGGTTCAAATCCCACCGCTGCCTGTGAGGGGGTTGTATGTTCTCTCTGTGACCACTTTGGTTTCCTCCGGTACTCCAGTTTCCTCCCATAGTCCAAAGACCTTCATGTTGGTGGGTTCCATGATTAGGCTAGGGTTAAATCAGGGGATCTGCTGGGCAGCATGGATCGAAGGGCCAGAAAGGCCTGTTCTGAGCTGTATCTCAATAAATAAATAAATATAGTAATGGTATTAATGTAGCATGAATGGAATTCTCTTCTTTTGATGTAAGACAATTCCCAGTCAGTTTTGCTGGTTAAGTAGTTTGTGACTGTGTGATTAAAACATGACATTAATATATTACTCTATTTCCTTTGCATAGCTCAAGTACACGGAAGACTACCAAAACCAAGTGAAAGGTCACTATGAGGGCATTGGCATGGATAGGCGCACACTACATTGTATGAAAGTTGGAAGTTTGGCAAGTGACGTGAGTATAACAAAGAATAGTAATTATGAAGTTCATTGTTAAATTCACTGATCAGATCAATGCTAGAGTGGATACTATAGAAAGAGTGCAGAGTATATTTACAAGAATGTTGCCTGCATTGGAGAGCATACCTTATGAGAATAGGTTGAGTGGACTCGGCCTTTTCCGCTTGGAGCGACGAAGGATGAGAGGTGACCCGATAGAGCTGTATAAGATGACGAGAGGCATTGATTGTGTGGATAGTCAGAAGAGGCTTTTTGCCAGGGCTGAAATGGCTAACACAAAGGGGTATAGTTTTAAGGTGCTTTGAAGTAGGAAACGAGGAGAAGTCAGGGGTAAGTATTTCACACTGAGTGATGAGTGCATGGAATGCACTGCTGGCGACAGTGGGGCAGCAGGGTACAATAGGGTCTTTTAAAAGACTCTTAGATAATGCTTAGAAAGATAGTACATGGAGCTTAGAAAGATAGAGGGCAATGCGGTAGGGTAAATCTAGAAAGTTTCTCGAATAGGATACATGGTCAGCACAACATTGTGGGCCGAAGGGCCTGTAAATGTGCTGTAGATTTCTATGTTCTCGACTTTCCTAGGAATGACCAGGCAATGGGATTCACTGCTGCCAAACACTCGGTGTGGGGAGGATCATCCAGTACACTCAGTAAACCTGCACCAAGTTTCCCATGGTGCAGCGGAATGGCGGGGGAACTGCGGGACGATGGTATTCCACAGTAGCTGGAATGACAGCAGTGAGGCACGTTAGGAGGTCTGAGGCTTACAGTCACACACTCTTGTATGGGACTCCGAAACTTCCTGATAGTTCTACAGTCCATCCCTGGTTCTGCTTTTGCAGACGTTCTCAAACCGAATTTGAACACAAGTCATAGAAATGTACAAAAATCATTTGATACAGCAACCAAACCTTCACGGTGTTGTAATGAATGGCATCAAACACAGAAGTCTGACAAGAAAGAACAACAACCAAAAGGAGGAGGGGGAAGAGGGAAAGAGAGGGAGAGGGAGGGGAGGAGGGGATTGGCAGGGAGCAGAAAGTAGAGAGGGAGGGGAGGGGGAGAGAGTGGAGGGAGGAGAGGGAAAGAAGGGGAAGGGATTGAGGAGAGGGAGGGGAAGGGGTAGAGGGAAAGGGGGGTGGGAGGGAAAGGGATTGAGTGGGAGAGGGGCAGAGGGAAAGGGGGTGGGACAGAAAGGATTGAGGGGGATGGGGAGAGAGGGGGGAGGGGGAGAGGCAGACAGTGAATACAAACTAGTTTGGCTGTTCATAAGAATGAGCTTTGGTATGTACGACAGACTATTAAATTTAATATCATGGGAGCTTGTTCACAGATACAAGGTCACTAAGTTAGGTGTTCATAGCCCTGAGATGACTTGTACCATGCAGAATTTCTATCATTCCTCAGTAATTTCATGTATATTATGTTCAGTAATGATTTCTAATTATAGCCCCATTCTTTTAAATAATGATGATAATGAGGTCACATCATGTGAACAACACACAAAATGGTGGAACACAGCAGGCCAGGCAGCATCTGTAGAAAGAAGTGCTGTCGACGTTTTGGGCTGAGACCCTTCGTCCGGACTAATGAAGGGTCTCGGCCTGAAACGTCGACAGCACTTCTTTCTACAGAAGCTGCCCGGCCTGCTGTGTTCCACCAGCATTTTGTGTGTGTTGTTTGAATTTCCAGCATCTGCAGATTTCCTCGTGTTTGCTCACATTATGTGAGATCCAGTGCTGGTTTATGCTGAATACCACTGCTAGAAGCTGCAAAGTATTTCATAGACGGTAATTTTATGTATGGCAAGACACTTCATAAAAATGATGTCAATTTATGCCTTTTGTGAAGCAATGCAAAGAACAGGAAGTGAACAATGACAAGCTTTTAAGTCAAGGTAACATTTCACTTTAATTTGATTGATTTTTAATCCAAGGCTGTTTACAGAGCGTATACACAAGAGATTCTGCAGAAGTTGGAAATCTAGAGAAACACACAGAAAATGCTGGAGGAATGCAGCAGATCAGGCAGCATCTTTGGAAATGAGCAAACAGTTGATGTTTTGGGCTGAGACTCTTCTACAGGGCCTACTTATTTTCTCCAGCATTTTTTGTGTGTTGTTCCAGTTTACAGAGGGAATATAATCTCAAATATTATAATAGTTTTGTTACGTGCCTGGCTACAGTAAATATGACTGATTCTGAATAGATTGCAAATATATCTATCTGCTTGTTATATTTTAAGGAAAGCTATTAAGTGTATGCAGAAGTCATATGCTAGAAACAACAATTAACAATTTGATAATGAGATAATTAACTTAAACCTACTGGTCTGACCAAGCAACAGTTCGACTCTTGTTTACTAAAGTTGGCATTTACTTAACAAAAAGACATTGCTAAATGCCAATTTTCTGGTATTTGCAGTACAAAGGGCATGAAACTTGTGCATGAGAATTCATAATGTAGGCAAGAGGCAAATCACGCAAGAAAAGATGGGGGCAAAAAAGTAAATATTCAGATTTCCAATGAGAAAATTATTTTTGTAAGTGGGGAGTCACAGTTGCTTAACAGTTGGCCACATTAAAGTAACTTCTGGGTAAGGAATCTGTACGTCCTCTCTGTGGAATGCGTGGGTTTTCTCTGGGTGCTCCGGTTTTCTCCCACAGTCCAAAGATGTACTGGTTATTAGGTTAATTGGTCGTTGTCAATTGTCTGGTGATTAGGCCAGGGTTAAATTGGGCGTGGCTGGCGGTATGGCACAAAGGGCTGGAAGTGCCTATTCAGCACTCTCTCAACAAATGAATAAATCAATAATGCTATCACAGTGCTAGTGACCTGGGTTCAATTCCAGCCACTGTTTATACGTTGTCTTCATGAATGTGTAAACTTCCTCCGTGTGGTTTGGTTTCCTCCCACGGTTGAAAGGTTAGTAGTTTAATTAGTCACATGGGTATAATTGGACAGTGTCATGTATTGCGCTGCATCTCTAAATAAAGAAAGAAGTATACTCTCCGTATGAAGAGAGTTTGAGCAAATTGGAACTTCATTCAGTGGAGTGTAGGAAACTGAGGGTTAATATTTAGAGATGTGTACACACAGGCTGAAAACAATCTTTTCCCCAGTCGGGGAATCAAGAACTAGAGGACATAGGTTTAAGGTGAGAGGGGAGAGATTTAGAATGAAACTGATGGGCAATTCTTTTCACTCATAGGGTGGTTCATGAGCTACCAGAGCAGGTGGTTAAGGCAGGATATAAGACAAATAAGAAAGACATAAGAAACATTTAAAAGGCACTTGGATATGTACATGGATAGGAAACGTTTCGAGAGATATGGGCAACATTCCCTTGGTTTTAAAGCTGCACAGACCAATCATTGCTTTGAGCAGGAATTTTTTACATGGCCTGAAAACTGCACTGCACTTTAAATGTGTTTTTTGTGATTTGCATACTCTGAATGTTTAGAATGAAAATTGAAAAATCACAAATTTTGATTTTATTTATTAATTGGAGGATATAATGAAATATAGCGCAACAAAGAAAATCTTTCACGTTTTGTAAACATTTTCTTGTTTGTCTTTATTCTAACTGCACGGCAACAGAAGTTATGTGCGCAGAGGTATTGCAGTCACTGTGTGGCTGCACACTTGTGCAGATGAGAGGGACAAATGCAGGGAAATTCAGGTCGCACAGTAGTGTAGGGTTAGATCGGGAGATTGCTGGGTGGTGTGCACGAAGGGCCGAAAGGGCCAATTCCACGCTGTATCTCAATAGATAAATAAATGATAACCAGCAGACAGACCTGGCCTAGATAGGGATCTTGGTTGGCATGCACCAGTTGAGCCAAGTGTCTATTTCCAATGTGTATGTCTGTATGACTAAGAAATCTAATAGACAATTCAGGACTAACTTCATTACCCAGAGAGTGATATGAACGAGGATTTCCGTACTAACGTGCATCCAAGAAATTGTGATGAGATGATCATTCATGTAGCTGGATGATATTCTGGCTGCTGGGTACCATTAAGCTGACACCTGAGAGCAAGGAAAAAGAAATCTAACAGAAGTCTAAGAGAAAATCCATCGCTGACATACTTTGTAAACTATAACAAATTGTAAATCATTTTACAAATCAGGTAAAAATAATTGTGACCAGCTTTCTTTGGAGTCAATGGAAAGCATTTTCTCCAACACAATTTGTAGAATTACTTTTTTAGTAATTATCTTTATATTTTATGAACCATAAGATTGACTATTATGTTAGATACCATTGCTTAGGAATAATCAAACACTTTTTGGCATGCAACATAAGAATAAATATTCATTTTCTTGACAGAGTCCAATGCACTCAATGCTAATTAATGTTTCACAGAATTATGTATTGATACCTGTCAGGATTCAGCCCCTGTCACTGACAGACACAGAATGTTTTCAAAACCATATTGGTGCTAATCCAGTAAATGCAAGCTTCTTGAAGGAATAATATTTACTGCAAAATTCTGACGTATTTTTTCAGAGGAAGTACAAAGGTGGTTTGGAAGGGGACAAAATGCTTTGCTTTTACCCAGCTGATGTCACACCTTCATATGAGACGATGAAGAAACTGGTCCCATTAAAAGATGTAAGTGTCATGTTTTGTAACTTAAAAACATTAAACTAATTCAAAAGAAGTCACAGGAGTCTAACTTTGTGTTTACTTAAGCGAGGCACGCACGTATCATGTGGTGGCTTGATTTATGTATGCAATTAATGTATTTATACATACAACCTGTAATGAGTTACTTAGAAGAACAAGAATGCTTAATCAACAAATATATATATACAACACACACAAAATGCTGTAGGAACTCAGCAGGCCAGGCAGGAAAAGACTACAGTCGATGTTTCAGGCCGAGACTCTTCAAAAAAAATTGGGATGACTAGATTGTGAAGTCTCTTCCAGGGATGTCTACCCTGAAGAAGTTTCATCTTCCCTATGAAGTGTCTCAGCCAGAAACGTCGACTATACTCTTTTTCCAGAGATGCCGCCTGGCCTGCTGAGTTCCTACAGCATTTTGTCTGTGTTGCTTGGATTTCCAGCGTTTGCAGATTTTTTTCCTGTTAGTATGTACACAAGATTACTCAAATATTACTGCTGAACTATTAAATACACAGCATTCCTTGCAGCTTAGCTATATACACCAAATCGAAGGAGGCTGCATCTCCACTATACATACAGTTGTGGTTGTCTGACAATGACTAAAAACCTGTGCCGGAGGTTTTAAAGAGGAGAAGAGTTGCACTGGGGCAATTACACTCTCTCGACCTCAGAAGCCCTAGTCCAGTGTTATAAACAAGCATCACAAACTGGGGTCTTCCTTGGTTGCAGTGAATGACCATGACATCTTCTGGCCTTATCATGCCCTTCGCTCTCCATGGAGTGTTGCAGTACCGTCTTCTGGGTCGTTGGATCTCACTGTAGATCTCATCCGCCTGGTGCCGACTTCACATACTTGGACAGGCATGTCCACGTCTCGCGGGGGCGTGAGGCCGCCAGCCTATTGAAGCAGTGTACTGGGCTGTGGCTACTTGGAGCCACAAGTGAGAGCTGAGTGTTTGGTTTCTTACTCCTGTGGGATAATGTTTTCTTTGACAAGAGGGATTGCTCTGCTTGACAGGTGAGACTTGTGGTTGTGAAACAATCTCAGGTTCTGAGGCCCCCCTCTGCAGAGTTGACAGAGCCTGCAGGAGGTGGTTCTGACAGAGCCTGCAGGAGGTGGTTCTGACAGAGCCTGCAGGAGGCAGCCACCTTTCTTGTTCATTTCTCTCTGAATCTACTTCTCCCCCAGCCCTGGTTTCATTCTTTCTCTTCTATTTCCTCACACTCCTCCCTTTGTTTTTCTCTATCTCTTTCAACTTCTTGCCTTTTGTTTTCTCACCTTCCTTTTTCTCCTTTCTAGGACATGCATCTTGTCTTGGGAAGGTGCATTTGGTTCTGAGACTGCAAAAGTGGTTCTGAAAACTCTGGGCTCCTTTCTTCTTCCTTTTTCTAGTTCGCGCATCTCGATCTTGTGAAGGTACATTTAGTTCATTGAAGTATTCTCTTATTAATCCTATGTCTCCCTTTACAACCTGATCTCTCCTCTTGATCTTCTCATGCACAGCATCATGTGGCGAGTCCTCTATTTTCATATCTCTATTGATTCCTTTCTCTTTGTCCTTCCATTCAGCCAGATAGGTTTTGGTTTTTGCATCTACTTTTACAAGCAGCTTTTTGTCTTCTACTTGAAGTTCATGCAATAACCTTAATGCACGCAGAGTAGATTCTGCTTCTTCAAACTCTCAAAAGCTGAATGGTTGTAACTTTCCTGAAGCTCTTTGAACTCTTTCCCATCTTAAAACCAAGCCTCATTCACAAGTAACTGCCTGATTAACATATCCTTGGTCCAATATGCTTTCCAACCAGAGGCTGGCAACAACACCTGTTTGCCCTTGGTTGGGCAATAGTTCATGGTGTACAGCATGGAGACAGTTGTGGCATCGCCCAGTACCTTTCTTAGTTCACTTTCAGTTGACTCGTTTGCAGGGGATGTGGCATTGAAATGGTGAATGGATCTCCAATCAAGTTGTCATTGTCTCAGTCAATCTCGCCCCCACAATACTGGCCCTCCTGCTTTTACCACAAACAAGCCCAATGTGGCTTGTTGGTTGCTGTATTTCACTGTTATGAACATCATTCTCCATTGACTTTATTTTTTCTCCAGTATAAGTTTTTAGTTGAATATCTGCAGGCTTTAATTTAGTATCTTTAAAATGCTGTTCAAGCTTATTTTGTGGAGTGACTGAAACCGCTGAGCCAGTGTCCAGTTCCATTTACCATTCACACTTATAGTCATTGCTTGTCTATCGTTTTCACATGGTAAATCTCAAGGCTACATAATCTGGCATCACTCTCATCATTCAGATTTTTCATCAACAGCATGCAGATTAGTACTCATTTCAAAACTGCAACTTGACTTTTATCTTTTTCTCTTGCCTGAGCAGTTCATTTATCTTTTTCTGCCCAATATGCCATTTGTATGTGTCCTACTTTGTTGCATTTTCTGCCAGTTTCACCTTTAAACCTGCATTGGTCTGCTGTACGTGAGCCCCTGTCACAAGGTAATGTAATTTGTTCAGCCAGGAGGAGGCAGGTTTCTGTTCAGATATTGAAATTCTGTTCATGCTCAGTTTCATTCCTGACTTCAACTCAATTGTGTCTCTATCCGCCATTGCCGTTGATAGAGCAATTTCTCTTTTAAATGTAGGGTGTGCTTGAGCCATTTTTGAATGCTTTCTTGTAAGATTCCACAAACAACACAATCTCTCAGTGCATTATAGGACCACTACCGAACTGACAATGCTCAGACAGTCTCTTTAACTCAGCCACGTACACCGAAATGGACTCCCCTTCCTTTTGGTTCCACTTGTGAAACCTAAAGCATTCTGCATTCAACAATGGCTTCAGTTCTAAGTGCTTCTGCATTACTTTCACAACATCAACAAAGCTAATCTCTGCTGGCTTGGTTGGAGCTGTTAAATGTTGAACAAAACTTAAATCCAATGCACTTAGCAAATTTCATAATCGCTTCTCATTGGCTATTCCATTTGTTCATTTAGCCCAGTATACGTGAACCCATTACCTGGGAAGCAATCAAATGTGCCAATTTTCCAATGTAGTCAGCTATTTCTGCTTTATTTTTAACGATTATTATGAACCCATGAATTCTTCGGTTTTCTACCTTTTTTAAACTCAGTTGTGTTTTCACTTCCAAGGAACATGTGCTGTGCTGCCTTTTTTTAAAAAAAAACCTCACATTTCTTGTTGTGCTTCAACAGGTTGATATTTGTCTAGGCTCGCTGTAAAAATACTTTCTTTGTAACTGCATAACATTCAACTAATTCCAAGGAAGACATGGGAGTCTGACATATGAGTCTAACTTCATGTTTACTTTAAGCGAGGTGCACACGTATCACATGGTAGTGTGATGACATATGCAATTCATGTATTTATACATATAACCCATAATAAATTATTTAAACAAGTCCATAATCAACCAATATATATACAAGATTATTCAAATATTACTGAAACATTAAATGTACAACGGTGAGGTTCTTCAGTAATCCACCTGTGCCACTTGGTGCTGGTTCTTGTGAAGCCAAGGGTCCCACTGTCCTTTTCCACCTTTGGCCCAAATATCTCATCCTGAAATGTTGACTGTTCATTCATTTCCGTAGATGCTATCCAACCTGCTGAGTTCCTTCAACATTTTGTGTGTGTTGCTTTGGATTTCCAGCACCTGCAGATTTTCTTGTGTTTATAGTTAATTTTATCAGACTACTTGAACCATGTTGGTCATCGTATGCTAAAATATCT
Organism: Hypanus sabinus; assembly: GCF_030144855.1. Classification (NCBI taxonomy): domain Eukaryota; kingdom Metazoa; phylum Chordata; class Chondrichthyes; order Myliobatiformes; family Dasyatidae; genus Hypanus; species Hypanus sabinus. Next base: position 59,811,504 of record NC_082727.1, on the reverse strand, counting down.
CTTGACGATCCTGTTCCTGTATCCACCATCCCTAATCTCAGCTACTTTGGATGTTTTTTGAAGCATTTCCAGTTTCAGTTGTTAACTCTGGCAACCATGCTGTCAGCTGCCAAGTCTAGAAGTCCCTTGTTGAATCCTTTTGGCTTCTGCCTCTCTGCTTCAGTATGCTTCTTGGGATCAGTTAATAGGCCAAAATTTTCACCATCTTGTCAAATATTTCTTTATGTCAATTTTTGTTTAGTGTGGGCAGTCCCCATGTTATGACAGGGTTCTGTTCCTGAGAACCCACATTTTACATGAAAGCACTGTGTGGGAGAGGAGCAGAGAAACGGCTCCATTGGGAGAGTGAGCAGGCTTGGGAAGAGAATTCGCCAGTTGGCCTAATGGACTCTGTGTGTGAGTCTGCTCAGCTTGATATTCCTCTGTTCTGGCTCGGGGTGGGGGGGTAAGGTGAGAAGCGAAACGATCCATGTGACAAAAGATGCCTGTGGCCCCACAGGATCCCACAAATCCATCGTCATCCATTCCGCTGGCTTCCCAAAAACTTGTCTACATGTATGAATATCTGTAGGTTGGGTGTTTGTAACCCAGTGAGGTCTAGCAATGTGGCTTCAGACACTCAATTGTGTTAAAAGCACTTAGTTTTCTTGTTACAATGTTGTGGCGAAGGGCAATGTTTAATTTCTATACGCCATTTGTTATATTACTGTAAGCATCAAAGAATTTAGTCTTGACTGCCTTTCCTTAGGAAGGATTTTTGAAGCCCTCTGTTGGTCAGGGTTGTCCATGGATGTTGCATTCCAGCTGTCTACATGATACGCAAACCATATGGAGAGCAAGCTGTATCCCGCGTAGCAGGTTCCCTTCTCCCTATGGTGCTGAAAGGAACAGCAGAGTCCAATACAGTTTGGCATCAGCGACGTCGCCAGAGTTGCCAGTCAACGTTGAACTCAACGTAGGAATGCCTTGGGGACCCTAGCTCTGGATTTTTCATCAGGGTTTACTCCAAATGGGCCAAATGTCTTCTTTCTCTGTTATAAAGTTCAGTCGTCCACATTTTAAGCATTTACTGTTTCTTCTTGCAGAGTATGCATATAAATCATAAACGCTTCACATTTTCCAGAGAATTTAAGCTGTATTCATTGTATTCCTGTCTATCTCTCTTGCCCTCTGTGGTTTTCTGTGTGGTTCTAGATGTACTACAGGCAGCACGTGGAGAAGCTGAACTACACATCGGTAACAGACACTCCTGAAATTGTTCGAGCAAGGACTAACGCTCAGCAGCTAAGCAATGTAAGTTATTGTAAAATAACTGAATTAACAGTTGGATATGGGGTTACTTGGGATGCCTATGTCAACTATGGGGATAAAATAATTGTTTTAAAAATGCTCTCTTCGAGGGAACATTTTTAGAGTCATTTGAAAGGATAATGGTAAATGCAGATTGTTTTTTTTCCTTCCGCTTTTTTTTTTCCAGATTCTCAGCAGGAAAGCTCTATGAGGAGACAATTTACTGCTGTCATTGACAGTTTGGTAGACGTGTTTAACTTGCTTTGTGTTTTAGTTACAAACTTGAGCCTCTGCCTCTTTCTTTTCAGTTAAATTATCGAGCACAGTATGAAAAGACTAAAACCAAGTACACGTTGCCTCTTGAAGTACCACAGCTAGTTAAGGCTAAGGCTAATGCTGATCTTTACAGTGATGTGAGTATGGAAGCCTGCTATTAACTTTTTATTCCACATCAGAATGTAGTGCTTTATTTTATGAAGTGATATCAATAATTCATCGTTAATCTGATTGCTGTCTTGCTTAGTTTTCGAATACAGTCAAAATCGTGTGTTAAGTTCATGTTGTTGTCATTCAACCATACACATGTATACAGTTAAATGGAACAGCGTTCCTCAGGGGCCAAGGTGAAAAACACAGTGCATACAGTCACACACAGCACAAAGTCACGATCCAGCACGTACAGTCGCAAATTGATATCAGCACAGCCCCGAGTGGCTGGGCCTGAAGACTAACAGGTTGACATAAAGCATGAGGTACATGGTTATGGGGGACAGTATAATGCTACTGGCACTATTATAGTGAAACACACAGTCATATAAATATGTGAAACAGCAGCAATAAAAGATGAAAAGTGACCAGGGCATTCATTCAGGGTATACTTGTGTTTTCGTCTTGGGCTCTTGGCTCCCAGTGGAGCCTAGGCCATTGATGACCTTCCATCTCTGTCGATGTGATGGTTGGAGCTCATCAATGTTTCTGCAATCCATCGTACCCTCTGTACAGGGGATTGGCCTGTACAGCTTCACCAGAGCCCTGTTGGCCAGCCTTATCTCTTTTCACCTCTCACGACAGGGGCGTAGGGTTAGATTTTGAAAGGTGTACAGATGTACTGAATGGTTTTAAATCTGTGCTGCTCACTCAGATCTAACTACGATTGATGTGGTTAGTATGAACAGAGGAGTTTTAGCAGAGGAAAGGTCACCGGAGGGTTCAGTTTGCAATCCTGCGCACATAACCCCAAATGGAGCAGCAGGTAACTTATCTACATTTAATATCTATTGGTGCTGAAGAGCTTGAGAAAGAGAGTGTGGGAGGAGAAACTGGGAGGAGGGACGCAATGACAGGGAACATTGTCAAGCAGCAAGCAAGTGCACCAGATTGGGCCTTTGAGAGAGACTAGGGGTGATATCCAGGGTAGGCGCTTACCCCAAGGCCCAAGACATGTCATAATATTGCCCAGGAGGGGTACCCTGTAGGTGGTCACCTGTAACGTTTCAAAACCAGAAGAAAGGCTGCAGATGCTGGAAATCCAAAGCAACACAAAGAAAACACTGGGGGCACTCAGCAGGTCAGACCAGCCTCTTTGGAAATGAGTAGATAGTAGATGTTTCGGGCTGAGACCCTTCCTCAGCACTGAGAAGGAAATACCAGAATAGAAAGGTGGTGGGGAAGGAAGCCAGCTGAAAGGTGATGGGTGAAGCCAAGTGGGTGGAGAAAATCAAAGAACGAATTTGACAGGAGAGAAGAGCGGGCCATAGGAGAAAGGGAAAGAGAAGGGGACCCTGAGGGAAGTAGTAGGCAGGTGAGAAGGTCAGAGTGGGGAATAAAGGAAGTGGTTTGTTTACAAGGAGTAATTGGTATTCATGCTATCGGCTTGGAGGGTACCCTCCACCCTGAGGGTGGCCTCATCTTGACACAAGAGGAGGCTATGGATGGACATGTTGGAACGGGAATGGGAATTATAATGCTTGGCCATAACATTTCAAGTCTTGTTGATATTGGGTTCCAGCACTTTGGATGACTGAATGGAGATTGGAGACAAATCTGTAAGTGGAAAGTGGCATTTGGTTTGGTCTCTTGGCTGTCTGCAGTTTCAGTTTTCAGCTGGTCAATTTGTGGTGGAAAGGTGGTTAGAGTAAAGCTCAGTACCAGTGTAATTGGCACCTAACTACACCACCCCACCTCTGCAATCATCCATAGCCCGCTGGGTTATTGCACCACACCAAGCCTGCAGGCACACTAGGCATTTGCTGCTGGGTAGCTCCCCCACTGCCCCAGGGACCTGGTTGTGTGGCTGTCCCACACAGCAGAGCGCTCCATCAGTCACAGGCTGGGCTCTCCCTCCCAGTCTACACTGACACAACGATCCCTCTCTGAATGTTGCTAATAATCAGAAATGGAACAGTTCAGATTTAAAATTACCAAAATTAAAAATTGTTTAAAACATTCTGACTTCCTTAGAATATAAGACATAGGAGCAGAATTGGGCCATTTGGCCTATTGAGTCCACTCCGCCATTTTATCATGACTAACTTATTGCCCCCTCAACCTCATTTGACACCCTGACTAATCAAGAACTTATCAACCTCCGCTTTAAATACACTCAATGACTTGACCGTCACAGCCATCTGTGGCAATGAATTCCACAGATTCACCACCCTCTGGTTAAAGAAAATTCCCTCCTCAACTCTGTTCTAAAAGGATATGCTTCTCTTCTGAGTCTGTGCTCGCTTGTTCTGGACTCTCCCACTATAATAAACATCCTGTCCATATCCACTCTATCTAGGCCTTTCAATATTTGATGGGTTTCAATGAGATCCCTCCTCATTCTTCTAAACTCCAGTGAGTACAGGCCAAAATGCTCCTCATACATTAATCTTTTCATTTCCAGATATATATAAAATTATTAATATAGTTTAATTTGAAAGACAAATATGAAAAACTTAAATTCAACAGTTCAGAAATACAGGGATTCTGCAGATGCTGGAAATCTTGAGGAACTCTGCAAGTCAGACAGCATCTGTGGAGAGGAATTAGCAGTTAACATGTCTGATCAACACGTTCATCAGGACGGAAAGGAAGGGGACGGAAGCACGAATTAGAAAGGGGGCTGGGATGTAGTACAACTGGCAAGTGATAGGTGGGAACAGGTGAAGAGGTAGATGGTTGAGTGGGGAGGGGGAAATAAAATAAGAAACTGGGAAGTGATAGGTAGAAGAGGTAAAGGACTGAGGAGGAAGGAATCTAAGAGGAGAAGGCAGTGGGCAATGGAAGAAAGGGAAGGAGGGTAACTCCAGTTCAATAGGGACTCCTCACATGCAGAGCTGAAAACCTACCACAACGCTGCCAATTGCTCGGTTCAGATCCATTAGGAGCTACCTCTTTGCTGGCATTTTGGCAGAATTAATACTGCTTAACCAAAAAGAAACAATACTAGAAACTTTCTTAAAGCTCCTGATAAATGATGAGATTAATTTCTATAGTTGCTGCCTGACCCATTGACCTGTTTTTATTTCAGATTTCCAGTATATTGAGCTCACTGCTTTTCAATGCTGTTCCTCTCATTTAGTGTATAGCGCTGTAGTTCCACCAAGCAGCCAGGAGATGGCAGTAATACCCCACATAAACAGCACCTGAACATTTGACAAACATAACACTGCTCTTTTCCCAAAGAATAAAGGGTATTGGAGATTAACTTATTAAAGTTACTTTAGGTCCACTCCAAACATTGAGATTTGGTTTGTTAAATACCTTCCTGCAAAGGAAATTGTAATTCTTTTAAACAGTGTACTTACAATTTAGAAAGCTCCTTTCGTTTGCTCTAATGTTAGTTTTGATGACAAGGTGGATGCAGCTATGTTATGAACATAGAATGTTACAGCAGAGGGACAGGTTCTTTAGCCCATGACCCTGACAATGATGCCACGGTTAGCGCGACACTAATACAGCTCAGGGCGTCAGAGTTGAGAGTTCAATCCTGGCTCGCTCTGTAAGGTATCTCTGTACTTCGGAATGTATGGGTTTTTTCTGGGTGTTCTGCTTTCTTTGCACAGTCAAAAGAGATACTGGCTGGGTTAATTGGTTATTGTAAATTGTCCGTGCTTGAGGTTGTTGAGAGTTGCTGAGCGTTGCAGATCGGCTCGATGTGCCAGAATGGCCTTTTCCGCACTGTATCTCTAAATAAAATAATAAGTTATTAAAATCTGCAAAACGGAGACACAAGAGGTTCTGCTGCTGCTGGAAATCTTGAGCAGCTCAGAGACAAAATGCTGGAGGAACTCAGCAGTTCGGGCAGCAGCTTCGGAGGGAAATACTGAATGATCCCATCCTGAAACAGCAACTGTTCATTTCCCTTCATAGATGCTGCCTGGCCTGCTGTGTCCCTCCAACACTTTGTGTGTGCTGCTGTGGAAATCAGCAAAATGATCTTCGTAGAAAATTCGAAGAGGAGAAATGGTATTTAAGAATAAAATAACAAAGAGGCAGAATGAATAAAATAAACCTGCTTTTGTTGCTAGAAAGCTTGGAAGCTGAGGGAGGGCAAAGAATTGAAAGTGACAAAAAAATTACTTCTTTTGCAAGGGTATATGAAAACAGGCTGGAGGCAGGTTGAATTGATGGCTTTCAGAATGGAATTGGATAATTACCTAACCGGGAACCTATTGAGTGTTGAAAGGCCTCGATAGAGTGGATGTGGAGAGGATGTTTCCTGTGGTGGAGGAGTCTAGGACCAGAGTGCACAGCCTCTGAGTAAAGCAGAGGTTCCCAACCTGGGATACATGGACCTCTTGCTTAATGGTATTGGTCCATTACTAAAAACGGTTGGTAGCCCCTAAAATAGAGGGACATCCATTTAAAACGGAGATGAGGAGGAATTTCTTTAGCTAGAGGGTGGAGTCCATTGCCACGAGAGGCTGTGGAGGCCGAGTCATCGGGTGTATTTAAGGCAGAGGTCAATAGTCAGGGTATGAAGTGATACGGAGAGAAGGCAGGAGATTGGGGCTGAGAGAGAATTGGATCAGCCATGATGAAATGTCAGAGCAACTCAATGAGCCAAAAGGCCTAATTCTGCTCCTATATCTTATAGTCCTATGGAGATTTGCATGTCCTGTATTGAAAAACTGGCATAGACCAATGGGCCAAATAGCCTTTTTTTAATCGTTAACAATTCCTTGATCCTATTTGTATGTGTGTCAGTTGCTTTAATCTTAATCAGTGCAATGGGCAACATTTTCACAGCTAAATCAGTAGTTGAAACCACACACACAAAACGGGAATCACTGGGCATCTGCCGAGAGAGAATTAGAGCTAATGTCCCAGGGAAATCTTGAAATGCAACACAAGTTGGGGTGTAGGGAAAAGGAGGTGGTGCAGAGAGTACAAAAGGAAAGTGGCATGTGTGGTTGGAGAACCAAAGGGATTTAATGGCTTATGTGATGATGGTAGTGAATTTATGTAATTAAAAAAAAAATGTACCAAATTGACAATTGACTACCAACAGTGGTTCAGTATTAGTACTTCTGCTTAACAGTACTATGATTAAGTTCCATCCCAGCCTGAAGTTTCACCCCAGTCTTGACATGCCAATATCTAGGTCCTCATTTAAAAAAAAAGAACAACAATCCATTCTTTCGGATGAGATGTTAACCTCAGATTTTCTTCAAACAGTAAGGGAAGAAAATCCCCATGTCAATTCTATAAGGAATATCAGGGCATTTCCTTCTGTATTCCAGCTCATATCTATCCCATTCAAAAAGGATTTTTTTTACTGTAATGACTTTGCTGTTTGTGGGAGGTTGCTTTGCTCAGATTTGTAGCTGTCAATCCTACATCACAACACTGACACCTCAGACGTATTTCCTGCATTGTAAAGCTGTTTGGGACATCCTGAGGTTGTGAACGCTATTACATAAGTTTTTTTTTTGAACTATCATCATTTTCTGTACATTTATTATGCCAAATGTTCATGGTGTCTGCGATTCATCTCGGCGAGTTCCATTGTTAATCCAATCCCACACATAACTGCTGATAGAAACTGAGGACTCATGGAATTATGTTGGAAAAATATTGCAAACCGTCGATTGGTGCTCCCGATTGAGTCATAGAATGTTTACAATGCAGGAAGTAGTCGATTGGTTCATCCTGTTCTTGCTGACCTAAGTAATATTCTCCAGACTTGGAAGCTCTGCAAATGAAGGACTGTTTAAATTGTGTCTGGTGTTCCTGATGCAGCCTCCTCGATGTTGATGGGACCCGTTGTAAATTGGGGGACTGCTTCGTCAAGTATCTCTGTACCATCTCCCACAAGTGGGACTTCCTGGTGGCCAAACACTTTAATTCTGATTCCCATTCTGACATGTTGATCCATGGTCTCCTCTTGTGCCACAGGGTGGCCACCCTCAGGGTGGAGGAACAACACCTTATATTCCATTTGGGTAGCCTCCAACCTGATGGCAGGAATATCAATTCCTCCTCCTGGTAAACTAATTTCCTCTGCCCCCTTCTTCTATTCCCCAATTTGACCTTTTACCTCTGTCTGGAACTTCCCCTGGGTCCCCTCCTTCCCTTTCTCCTATGGTCCACTCTCCTCTCCTATTAGATTCCTTCTTCTTCAACCCTTGACGTGTCCCACCCACCTGGTTTCCCCTGGCTAGCCTCCTTCCCCTCCCCCCACCTTTTTATTCCGGTGTCTTCCCCCTTCCTTGTCAGTCTTCAAGAACAGTCTTGGCCCAAACGTCAACAGTTTGTTCATTTCCGTAGATACTGCCAGACATTCTGAGTTCCTCCAGCATTTTGTATGTGTTGCTTAATCTAAACTGAATGTCTTGATTACTTTGATAAAGATCCTTCCTGAGCATTGAATCAAGAGAAGTATCACAAAATGTTAATAGAAATCAGAAACTACTGGAAAAGAGGATCGGTGTCTCGAAGCTAATATGTTTCAGGAGTCCATTTATTTGAGTAGTTCCAATCAACTTGCTGTGCTGATCAACATTTCTGAAAATACCATTTGCTTTAGGTGAACACTCAATGAGTGAATCAGTGGCAATGCAGAACCTCAAAACAGAATTAACTTTTATTTTCTATTTTCAATGGACCCCAAGGGTTCAATGTTTAGTAACTCTGAGCAACTTCCTCCAACTTCCCAGTGGATAATAATAATGAACAATAATAACTTTATTTATAGAGCACTTTTCCTGCGGATGCATTCCGAAGTGCTTTACATTGGGATAAATGTACAAACATGAAAATAAAAGACAAAAAGATGTTAGTTAAAAGCAAGGTTAAATAAATTGGTTCTGTGCTGGTGTTTAAAAGTGTCAAATGAGTTTGCATTCTTTATAGTTTTAGGCATTGAATTCCACAGTTTAGGAGCATAGTACAAAAAAAGTCTGACCTGCCAATTTGTATGCTAAACAATAGCCAGCTGCTGTGGTGCCCATTAAAAGTGGCCACAAAAAGAACGAGGAACGTTAGGAGCTCAAAGCAGTGGTTGGCGAAATGATCTCTGATTTCATTTAGTTTTGCAGCTGGTCCTGTGGCTCAGGTCTTCTACGCTGTCTAATTTCTGTGTCTTTTCTGATTCCTACACCATTAATTTCAGCATATAATGTAGTCGGTGACTGAGTGTTCACACCTCCCTGCAATCCTTTGCTCAAAAATTGTACCCCCAATCTCCATCTCAACGGCCCTCTACTTATTATGACTGTGTGTTCACAAATCTAGACTCTCCATCTAGAGATAACCACATAGCATAGGCAGCCATTTGCTGGCCCCCATCATAATTTTGCTAACCCTCTGAATGGACTTAATTAGTTAGGTTTATTCCACCACTCTGGCACTATTGCCCTGCAATTTCATTTTGATTATTTATGCTATATGCCAATTAAATATTGTCATATGCACAAACATGTGTGATTATATAATTGGCATAAACTCTCTGTTCTCAGGTCAAATACAGAGAGCTGTGGGAGAAGAATAAGGACAAAGGGTTTCAAGTGAAGCTGGATTCGATTGCTCTTTTAGCTGCTAAAACCTCTGGGGACTTGGCAAGTGATGTAAGTTGCAGAATTTTTTCTCTACAGTTTCTCCTTAACCTAGATTCAAAGCCATTTTCACACATCCTGTCGATATTTTTTTTTTACCTCTGTCTGCTACACCATAGCTAGGGTGATATTGAATGCTGAAAATTAATTACTAACATTGGTCAAAAAGGTCCTAAGGTTTTGCTGATTGAAGGTGGAATCATGTTTCTGGCAGAGAATTGTTAGAATGAAACACATTCCTGATCTTCTGAAAAGGTTGTCAAAGAAACTCAGACAAAAACTGGGTCTTATTTCCATTGATCCAGATTAAGTCACATCACTTATGCTAATACGAAGCTCAGTGATAAAATATTTTGTTTGATAGATAAAAAGACAGTGATTCCTGAATGAATTCAAAGGGTTGAGGCATGATCTAACCATTGTTTAAAATTATCTAGGTTATGATAGGGTTGGTACAGAGACAGTCATTTTGCTGCTAGTTAATTTACAAGGGAGTTCTATCTTAAAGCTTCTCCATTAAGAAAAGTTAGGAAGCCCTTTGTTGCAGAAGGGAAGATGAAAATCTGGAATTACCACCTTCAAAATGGCTATGAATGATGGCTTCATCATGGTAATGGAGACTGCACAAACTTTTTGTTGGGCAAAAATATCAAAGGATGTGAATTGGCTTTGGGTCAATGGAGACAAGGAACTGAGCAACCGTTATCCAACTAAGTTATAGACTAAAACGGAGAGGTTTATCCATGATTCATGCTCTGTACTGCCACCCCAATGTTGTCTTCCACCCCAAGTCAGCCCAGCCCTCCTCTCCAATATTATGCACTTCCATCCTGTCCTCACCCCACCGGCAACTGAATCCTCACCTGAAGTTTGATTTGACCACCATCATTCCCCAGGTATGGAGGTCTGGTTGCAGTGATGTTGACTCATCGGGTATGAGAGCTCAATTCGTGATGACGGTATTTTGCTGTAACAAATCGTGCCATTTGCGTGATTTGTTTCTTTGCACGGGGGTTGAAGTGGTTAGGTTTTCTCTGAATGGTTTCTATGGTTTACTTTGTTCCATGTCTGTCTGTGAAGAGGATAAATCTCAAGGTTGTATACTGCAGACATACTTTGAATATAAATGTACTTTGAGAGTAATCCATTATATTGAAAGTAGGATGCTGGATTTTTCTTTAATGAAAGTATCCCCTTTGTACGTTAAGGAATGGTTAATCTTTCACTTTCCAAGCTACCCAATCCTAATTCTTCAGGTCTGTGCTGCCTGATGTTGGACCACAGTCCCCTAATGGGTCAGATTTGTATCTCATTCCCTCTGAGGCCTGCCTCTTGCTCTTCCCTGTGGCCTCATCCAACAGTGATTTCCTTTTCTGTGACCTACCCCTTCTGACTGGGTTACACGGTCCGGAATTGTCTTCCTAAATGCCTTACCTCACCTTACCTTTTTTTTATATAGGCACCTTTGACCAAGGCTTTTGGCATTTATTTTCGTGGGTCAGGGTTCTAATAACCAACAGCACCTCCCCACACCTTCATCATCTTATTCCCTTGTGAAGCACCTTGGCATCTTCTGCTTTATTTATTACATTAGCAAAAAGGATTCTAACAGTTGCTGATACATATTTCAGTAAATTTTGCACTTGCACGTGGAATAGCAATTTCCCTTGGAAGTGACTATGTTCTTAACGTCCACAATTTGTTTAATAAATAACTGACATTTCATTCCCTGCTACTTTAACATGTTTTAAATAAATAGGCTGTAGCTTTGTTCACATGTCATCTTCTTAGACACCACATGAAGGCAAATGGACATCTCTTAGCTCCACAAGATTGAGAACATGTTTAAATCGTTTATTTCAACTCTTTATCGCCAGGCAACTGCCACATGTTTAATTTAATTTCTTTCTCCTGTTGTTTGAAAGATAAAATACAAAGAAGCATACGAGAAAAGCAAGGGCAAAGCAATGAGAAGCAAAGTGTATGATTCGAAGACTCTGCATTCTCTGTGGGTTTCCAAGATGAGCAGTGAGGTATATTAGATAAGAAAAATCAAAATCTCATTATTTACCTCAGTTCAATATGCAATTTAAAATCATAATGGATTAACACATCAGTTATCGAAGGGCTGAATTTTTCTTCAAATTGACATTGCATCGTGCTTATGATCTACAGTTGCTAAAGATGCATTTTCATACAGTAGATTGAAATAAAATTTGCACATAAATATGTTGTTACATTGGTTGTAATACATGTTTAATTTATAACCTTGAAAGTAAATATTCATGTGTTTAATACATAAATACAAAAATGTTAAAAGCATAGAAATTCATTCTACTTTCGTGTGTACTAATTATAAACTCTGTCCTTCCACTCCTTTTATCAGCCTGTCACTTGCCCCTGGGTTCCTTCCTCATTCCCTTTCTCTCGTGGTCCACTCTCCTCGCCTATCAGATTCCTTTACCTTTCTTACTCACATGGCTTCACCTATCACCTTCCAGCTATCTCCCTCCCCCTACCTTTTTATTCAGGTACCTTCCTCCTCCCTTTCAGGTCCCGAAGAAGGTCTCGGCCCAAAACATCAACAGTTTACTCTTTTCCATTGATGCTGGATGCCTGATTATATGTGTTGCTTTTAATTATAAACTCGATCCAACATCTCCTCGTGCGTCAATGGTCATAAATGTATCTCCCATTCCCACACCAATCTATGCCAGTTGGTGAACCAACTATTAAAGTGTTATTGGCCCACTGTAGGCAATGTACCTAAAAAGATGCCTTTCAAGTTCCAAGTTATGTACTTTACAATGGAGTGCCTTCACTCCTGTGTTAATACCTTTTCTTTGGATTTGTGTCTCTTTCCTTATTAACAACAGGTAGCATACAAGAAGAACTTTGCAGAGACGTGTAAGAAGTTCCACCTACCGATGGACATGGTGAATCTGACTCATGCCAAGAAAGCCCAGGCTTTGGCCAGTGACTTGGACTATAAAACGAGGCTTCATGACTACACACTGTTGCCTGAAGATATGAAGCTGAAATGTGCAAAGAAAGCCCATGGGCTACAGAGCGAGGTGGGACTGTGATAGTGGAAAATTGACCTCCTCTTAAAGAAGGGTCAAAGTTCAATGGTGAATCAATGGAATTCACTGCCACAGGCAGCTGTGGAGGCCAATTCACTGGGTATATTTAAGGCAGAAGTTGATAGACTCTTGATTGGTCAGGGCATGAAGGGATACGGGGAGAAGGCAGGAGACTGGGGCTGAGAAGGAATTTGATCAGCCATGATGAAACGGCAGAGTAGACTCAATGGGCCAAATGGCTTAACTCTCTGCAGGCCAGGCAGCATCTATGGAAAAGAGTGCAGTCAGTGTTTCGGGCCAAAACTCTTCAGCATGGTTTTGGCCCGAAACATCGATTGTACTATTTTTCAGAGAGATTGCCTGGCCTGTTGAGTTCCTCCTGCATTTTGAGTGTGTTGCTCGGATATCCAGCATCTGCAGATTTTCTCTTGTTTGTAGCTTAATTCTATATTTTATGCTCTTAATTATTGTTTTAAATGTTCACTATAAGATTGCACACTTTATTTATTTGTATAGAAATCACTGGCTATTTGAAGGGTATTGTGTTTTTATTTGGAAGTTGTAGGTAAAAATAAATGCAGTAAGCATCCTGATAAATACGTGGATTTTTCCTGCAAGGTCCCTTGCTGCCTTTCGGAAGATGGATATTTTTGTTGCATCACTACACTTGACTGCCCAGCTTCTCACATAAAGGACAGTGAAATGCTGACGGTGGAGCCTCTGGACTACAGCTCGTTCGCTTGCCAGCAAGGGTCAGAGACAAGCAATTAAGAACTGGAAACCGTGCAATTGTGGGGTTGCTAAGAGCACTTGCACTGCCTTTATCATTGTCGGGATCAGTTAAATCAGCAGTGATCAGACCAAGCCAAGTAACAGGCTGTAGGTGGCAGTCCAATACCAGAAAGTGATTTGTAAAAGACTTCTCTGGTGTGAGAGAGAGGCCCACATGAGTTGAAAGGCTGAACATGAGATTCTATGTTTTGCACAATGTATACCTATCTTTGTCTCATTAACAAGATTTTGGTTGTTAACGAAGATTATTTTAATTTTAAACTGCAGAGTAAATACAGAGCAGATCTGACGTGGATGAAGGGAGTAGGGTGGGAGGCAAATCAAAGTCTGGATGTGGAGCAGGCGAAGAAAGCTGGAGATATTCTGAGTGAGGTGAGAAAACAAACTGGCCAGAATTAAAATGCATTGTATTGCAGCGGTTTGAAGAAAACAAATTCCTCTGATAATACTTCTGCTAAATATACTAACTGATATACCATGGGTGCTTGGATGCCACTAATAAAAATGGTAAAAGAAAGTTTGTGCCAATATATTCTAATCAACCCTGATGCTCTTGTGATCCAAAGGTTATTCTAAAGTCAAGAATGAGGCATAAATATTGTTTCTTATGGCTGGTACAGCAGGAGCATATCACAATTCTTGGTTATGTGACCACTGACGCCAGGCAGGCAATCTCTGAAGAGTATTGATAATAGCTGGGGCCAGCTGTCTTGAAAAATTCGCCAAGACCAATCACGGTCATGGAAAGATCATTATCACCCATGCCATATGACATGCCTCATGATGATGATGACCATTAGATTGAAGTGGGGAATTGTTACTTTTCTTGTATTTTAGCTTGTTTTTCTTTTAAGTTGCTTGTGTGTATTTTTAAATAATCACTTATGTACATGCATGTGATTGGTGAATTTTCCAGTAAATGCAGTACAGTTGCCTCTATATTTTTATTAAGTCTTACAAAGAAGAAGTATCAAGAGAGATGAAGGAAGAGAGCAGACTAAAAAGTAGTTGTGGTCTTCTCAAACCAGACTGGAGATCAACAGAACATCCATTCATAACAGTTAACCAATAAGATAGTCAGGTTCAAGTAATATGACACCTGTGACTGAAACCAAAAAGTTTCCGGAAAAATAGAAGCAACTCTACTGCAGTTACTGGGAAATTCACTGAAAATCATATATACCTAAGTGATTACATAAAAATACACACAAGCATTGGAAAGTTAAACTACAGGACTAATATAAGAAAAATAGCACTTCTACACACCAATCCAACAGTCATCATCATCAGTATGTGCCATGTTGTATGACATCATCATTGTGCTGTGTCATCTGATGTAGGCGATCATGGTCTCATGGCCATGATTGTTCTTGGCAAATGTTTGTACAGAAACGGTTTGCCATTACCACCTTCTGGGCAGTGTCTTTACAAGACGGATGACCCCAGTCATTATCAATACTCTTCAGAGATTGTCTGCTTGATGTAGGCTGTCGCGTAACCAGGACTTGAGATGTGCACCGATTGCTAATACGACCATCCACCACCTGCTCCCGTGACTTCACAAGATCCTGATTTGGGGGGGTGGGGGGTTAAGCAGGTGCTACACCTTGCCCAATGGTAACCTGCAGGCAAGCGAAGGGAAGGAGCACCTTACATCTACAAGTACTTTGGTAGATGTATCTCTATGTGCCACCCAAAAATCCAACAGTACCCAACAAAAATTTCATTTCCCACATACGTTGTACTTCTGGACTTGCTAGTAACTGGCTATGTTTTAGAAGGCATGGTACAACTGATGACTGCTGGGAATAAACAGGCAGTAATGACTGTGAAGTGATCTGCATCCCAGTCTCTGGTACATCAACCCCTTTGGAAAAACTTCCAAAGACTACACATTAGTCTTTGAGGTTCTAATAAAGTTGTGATAAGATCACAAGAAAAGCTAAACTGAAAATTTAATTGTTAGGAAGTTCATATTAGAAGCAAAGCTAAATAAAAAATATACTCAGGTGGCCACTGCTCAACAATCCTGAAAGAGGAGGGCTGCCAACGTTGTTGAGACGTTGAATGGACTGGCCCATAACATCCTCAAATGCAAATGAGGGCTGTATGTTTTATTGAATGTGAACAAGTAATATTTTCATTCTGAATGATTGGGACCTACTACATGGTGGATAAGATACTAACAAAAATCTAATTTGGGATTAATAAATACAATCGACACACTACCATTGGTTAACCTGAAATGATCCTTATAAGCAACACACACAAAATGCTGGAGGAATTCAGCAGGTCAGGCAGCATCCATGGACAAGCATAAACAGTTGACTTTTCACGATGAGACCCTCCTTAAGGAGGATTTTGCCTGAAACATCAATTGTTTATCCCTTTCCATAGTTGCTATCTGACCTATTGAGTTCCTCCAGCATTTTGTGTGTGTTGCTTTGGATTTCCAGCATCTGCAGATTTCCTTGCATTTATGTTTAAAAGCATGTATATTGTACTTCTGCCAGAAAGACAACAGATTTCTTGACATATGCTGATGTTAAACCTGATTCTGAGCATATACTATTTTCACATAAAGTAAATCATTTCTGTACTTATTCTGAGGATGAGAGAAAAATCAATAATTGTTAAGTGGTTTGTTTTCACTTGTGTTTCGATCTGTTACTGTGTCAGAGTGAGCCAGCTCAGATGAACAATCTTTGAATTGCCAACAGGTGCCCTTCTAGAAGCCATTGAGGGAAGCTTACCTGAATTAATGTTGTGTCTGTGAAGCAGAGAGACATTTGTGGCTGATGTTAGCGAGCGTAATTTCCTGTTCAATTTTAAATTCATTTTGTGCACTGGATGGGACTTCAACTGAGCGTGGCAGTATGTTTTAAATTACAATTGGACCCGAAATCTGCCTTTAGTGGGTCGAGTTCAAAAATTTTAGGAAATATGATCAAGATAATCACATAAAGTAATGGAAATGTACAAATATTCTATCAGTTTTGATGGGTTGTGCTTTTTTTAAAAAACACATAAATATGATCCCATTAAAGTCATAGATTTGGCCCCTAATGTCTGTATGTTCTCACATCACAAGTTCTGAAATGTTTCTTCATATGAATTCCTGCATCTTTCTTATAAGATCATACTTAAAGCAATTTCCTGGATTCCTAATAATAACAGCATCCTGACAAGAATTTTAAGAGACAACATGAATTTAGTCCATGCCCTGCCTTGGCTCAATTGTATTCAAAGCTTTTATTTGACAGAAGTTTGTGAAATGGGTTTGATGAAGAATGCATCAGATCTTTTTGAAACAAAATAAAATGCCACGTAACATAGGCATGGACAGAAAAAGCAAAAATACCATTATCCAGGATAATTGAGCATTTTTTTGGATCACAAAATCAGTTTTATCTGGGGTAATCATGAATACTTCTGTTTGAAGAAAAACCTGAGTTTTGTGGTTTTAGCCTGACAGTAACCAAAGTGGAACTATTAATATTGAAGTGTGGTGGCTGGATTTATGCTGCCGTTCTAGACCTCGACCTGACACTTGGTCTGGGAGTTAGATTTAATGTTTCTCATCGCTGTTTAATATCAGCAAGACTGTGTCCTTTAACAATCACTCACCAACCTTGTTATGACTGTGGGACAGAAGCTTCACGTTAGGAAACCTTTAAAAGAAGGATGTGGCAGATCTGCTGCCAGATTAACCTGCTGTTCAGGGCATTGCTGTGAATTCTTCAAACTCTTGAGTTCACTTCCTAATCCCCTCAGTGCCACCACCATTACTTTCATTTCATGTTCAGCTATTTTGCTCAAAATTCCATCTTTTCACAACATTTTTGAAGCCAACATTGTTCTTCTGTGTCTGTTTGTATCATGTCAATTTTACTCCTTTATGATATTCTGTTCTATGTACACAGACAATTGTAGGATTATCTGTTATAATAGAAGAATAACACCACACTGTCTCCATGGTCTGTGCACCACAGAACAGCCAGGAGGGCTCTGATTTCTCCCTTTTGTGGTAGCATCATCATTACGTGCCTTGTATGGTGAGGCTGATCATGGTCTTTCCATGACTGTGATTATTCTTAGCAAATTTGTCAGCAGATCTGGTTTGCCATTGTCTTGTTCTGGGCAATGTCTTGACAAGACAAGTGAGCCCAGCCATTATCGATACTCTTCAGAGATTGTCAGCCTGGTGTCAGTGGCCACGTAACCAGGACTTGTGATATGCACCAGCTGTTCATACGTCCATCCACCACCTGCTCCCGTAGCTTCACATGACCCTGATGGAGCAGAGGTAGCTAAGCAGGTGCTACGCCTTGCTCAGGGGTGACCTGCAGGCTTGTGGAGGGAAGGAGCTCCTTACACCTCCTTTGATAGAGACGTATCTCCACACTGCCTCCCAAATTAGATATCGGGTCTTTTAACTTTAATCAATCGTAGCATTATCTTGGGCTATGTTTTTCTCTCTCTCTCACTTAGTCTTTGTCTTTGTCGTGTGCTATTGCTGCAACAAGCTAACTTTAATGAGATTGATTACCTGTATACATATGCCTAATACAACAGTAACAAAGAACTTGAACAAGGGTACTGATAACTGGGGTTATTATAATTGTTTATTTTGTTATTTGGGTTTTAATAGGAATATAGTAGTGTAAAGGATAATCAGCAGTATTAGGATGTGGCCATGTACAATTTCAACTTAATTTATAGTGCTGTATTAAAGACTTGGGCACATATATATAGCTAGGGTACACAAGACTTGGCACAGTACTCTATTTGTCAATGTGAAGTGGAGATCAAGTTTGTAACTCTGGAGGGTGCAAAGAATGATGAGGGTGGAGTGCCACAGGTGAGCGTAGGACAGGTGGCTGAAAACAAGAGACAGGGGGGTACAGACACTCCCAGCCGTGAGACACCAGGCAAAGTCATTTGATACCAAACGATTGGTTTATTGATCATTACTGAATGTCTCTCTGGTACTTCCCATCCCTTCCCCTCTCCCTTACCCTTTCCCCAACCATGATTCCCCTCTCCCTGCTCCCTTACACTCTCAGTTCACAATAGAGACCCATATCAGAATGAGGTTTACACTCACATATGTCATGAAATTTGCTTTTGTTTTTTGTTTTTTTTTGAAGCAGTAGTCCAGAGCAATACTTAAAATTACTACAGTACTGTGCAAAGGTCCAAGGCACCCTAGCGATACATACGTGCCTAGGACTTTTGCACAGTACTAAATAGATTTCAATATTGGCTACTTGGGAATATTTATTGTCCTGTATTTCATCTGCCAGGAGCAACGAAACCTTGCTATCAGCAAGACAAGATAATAACTTTACATTCCGGATGACAGGTGGATGGCAGGTTATGCAGAAGGGACAGGTTAATTATCAGGCTGATGCAAAACACAAGGCAGCCATGTAAAAATAAATATGGAAGACATATCAGAGAGTGTGACAATTGTTGGTAAACTGGGTTCTACTTGCTAACAATGAATCTTCATTTAATGATATTATGATCCTGAAATAGTGGAATAACCATTTCAAACAGCAATAGTCAAGAAAAGACTGAAAATGAATGTGATCATAGTACATTGGTTTCCTAAACCCTAGCATGCATGATTCACTAGAATCAGGCACAGACTTTTTTTTCGGCTGATTTAAAGAGTAAGTTCACTATTGTCAGAGATTAAATTGTACCTTCTTTTAACTTGCAGAAAAAATACAGACAGAGAGTTGATGAGTTAAAATTCACCAGTGTGGCAGATACTCCACAGATTATTCATGCTAAGAAGAGCCAAGATTTGCAAAGTGATGTGAGTACTGCACTGGCAGAGGGAGATCACTTACGGAAAAAAAAATTTGCTGTGTTTCAAAGAGTGACGGGTGCCACTGACATAATCAAAGATGATCAAACCAGAAAAGTTTGGAAGAAAAAGTTTCATGTGTTTATTTCTAAACATCAGAAAGTTTCTGATTTTTTTTTTTCTTATTGTGTTTCATAGTTCCATACATAAATTTAGTGCAGGCAACTGGGTGCTTAAAATTGAACTCTTTCAGTTCTGAATGTAGTTAGCTCCACTAGCCCACTGATGTAAAAATATCTCTTCTCAACAATGCTGACTGTCATACAAAGGAATAGGTGAAGGTATTTATATGAACACAACACTAGAGATCTCATGCATTTCAAGTACCTTTACTGCGTTATCATTTTGCCTTTTATAAATTGAAGGGAATTAGTGATCACTGACACAAAGGAAGTGGATAAAGGATGTGTAACTTCAGTACCACTTGCCTCCTCCAGGTGGCACAATAGAGAATAGTGGTAAACAATGGCTCCACAAATTCTTTTTTGAGTTTTTCTTTAGAATTTCAATGTTTATATCTGTTTATTGATTGTCAAGCCTGGACAGTTACACTATACTGTGCAAAAAGTCTTAGGCACATATAAATAGCTAGGGTGCCTAAGACCTAGGAGCACAATTAGGCCATTCAGCCCATTGAGTCTGCTCAGCCATTCCATCATGGCTGATCCTGGATACCACTCTACCCCATACACCTTCCTTCCTGTCAGATCCTTTGATGCCTTGACCGATCAGGAAATGATCAACTTCCTCCTCAAATATACCCATGGACTTGGGCTCCACCTCAGTTTGTGGCAGAGCATTCCATTGATGCACTACTCTCTGGCTAAAAGAATTCCTCCTTCTGTTTTAAAAGGTCACCCCCCCCCTGTTTTGAGGCTGCGCTCTCTAGTTCTGGATGCTCCCACCACCCTCTCCACATCCATCCTATCTAGTCCTTTCAACATTTGATAGGTTTCAGTGAGATCCTCCCACATTCTTCTAAATTCCAGAGAGTACAGGCCCAAAGCTGCCAAATGCTTCTCATATGCTAACCCCTTCAATTCCAGGATCATCCTTGTGAACCTCCTTTGGACTCTCTCCAATGACAACACATCCTTTTTGAGATATGGGGCTCAAAACTGTTGACAATGTTCCGAGTGTGGACTGACTTAGTGTCTCATGAAGGCACAATATTAACTCCTTGCTTTTATATTCTATTCCCCTTGAAATAAATGCCAACATTGTATTTGCCTTCTTTACCACAGACTCAACCTGTAGATTAATCTTCTGGGACCCTGGCACAAGGACCCCTAAGTCCTTCTAAACCTTTACTGTTTGAAGCTTCTCCCTACTTAGATAATAGTCCACACTATTGTTCCTTTTACCAAAATGCATTATCACATTTTCCAACGCGCTATTCCATCTAACACTTTTTGATCATTCTTTAAATTTGTCTAAGTCCTGCTGCAATGGCATTGCTTCCTCAGCACTACCTACCCCTCCACCCACCTTGGTATCATCTGCAAACTTTGCCATAACACCGTCAATTCCATTATCCAAATCATTGACAAACAATGTGAAAACTAGCAGTCCCAAAATTGACCCCTGAGGAACACCACTAGTCACCGGCAGCCAACCAGAGAAGGTCCCGTTTAATTCCACTCCCTGCCTCCTGCCTGTCAGCCATTCCTCTATCCATGTGCCCATCCTGCTTGTTACCTCCTCAAAGAACTCTAACAGATTCAAAGACCCTAAGACCTTTGCACAGTACTCTAGTAATTTTATACATTGCACTGTACAGCTGGTGCTTCAAAAAATACATTTCATGGCATATGTAAGCGATGATGAGACTGATTCTGATCTGGGTCTCTATTGTGGACTGAGAGTAGGAAGGGGATAGTGAGAGGGGAATCATGTTTGTGAAAAGGGGAAGGGAGGGTGGAGGGAGCAGGAAGCACCAGAGAGACATTCTGTAATGATTAATAAACCAATAGTTTGGAATCAAATGACCTTCCCTCACCTGGTGTCTCAGGACTAGGTTTGTCTGCACCCATGTCACCCCCTGCTTCTGCCACTCCTTCTCTGTCACCTGTCCCCCGCTCCTCCCACAGCACTCCATCTTCACCATTCCCAACATCCTTTGCTCTGCCAGATTTACAAACTCTCTCTTTGCTCCACATTGACAAATACAGCACTACGTGGAAGCCTTTGGCCCCCTCGCTGTACAGATGTGCCTAAGACATTTGCACAGTACTGTATGTAATTATAGTATTTCAAAAGCTGAAATCCTGAGTATATTCTGCCCCAGTCACTGTGAGCATATAAAGGAAAGCTGAGAATAACAAAAACTTGCAGATGCTGAGAATATGAGATAAATACAGAAAATACTGAAAACAGTTTTTTAATGTTGAAGTCTTGAATTGTTGCATTTAGCATTGGCAAAGGATATTTATTCAAGATCTGTTGTTTTTTGTCCATGTCACACAGCTAACATACAAGGCAGTGGGTGAACAGAGTCGTCGTCAGTACAGCATCAGCAAGGATGAGCCATTGTTCATGCAAGCCAAGGCTAATGCCCAGTACTTAAGTGATGTAAGTAACAAATTATTTAAAAAGCTGAAATTAAAAGTTTGGGTGTCCTTGGGTTCGGCTTTTGTTCCATGATTCAGTACTTAGGTTTTAGAATTGGCCTGAGTACAGGTGAGAACAATAGGTGAATGGTATTCTGGTGAAAATGTTTGTTTATTGAAATATGGCGTAGAATAGGCTCTCCTGGCCCTTCGACCTGCGCTGCCCAGAAATCTCCTGATTTAACCCCATAGGACACTGGCTGGTAGAATGACCTACCAGCCAGTACGCCTTTGGACTGTGGGAGGAAACCCTCACAGTCGTGGGGAGAACATACAAACTCCTTGCACGCAGTGGCAGGCAGCTACCGTGCAACCTCGAAATGTACGGTATTATTTCTCCCTGAGATCTCGCTGTATTTAGTAAGGCTGAATTTTGTGTCCATTTTTCTTTGTTCTCGGAAGGGGCTGATGGATTGCTAGGTCACTTCTGACAATAACTCAAGGAATATGGAGTCATAGATTAGTATCAATAAATTTTAATTTCTCTAGGGCATTAATGGGATAGTTGGAGTTTATAATACAATTTCATGGCTTCCTACGGTTAATGACATTGGGGCTTGAACTTGTGATATCCGTAGCACTGGTTCAGCACCATACCAGCTGCGCTAATTAGCTTGATTCAAACACAAATACTTTATGTGGAAGATCACTAACAAAAACAGTGAATAGATTGTTTATAAACTATTATTCAAAGTAATTAAAGAAACTGTGGTTTAGGAGTTCTTTGCTATTGCTTTGAAAAGTGTTGAAGAGTTGTGTGGCACAGAGAGCTATCTTAGAACAGAACAATGTAGCACAGCAATAGACTCTTTGGCTGTACTAAACTAATAATTAAATACCAAACCAAACACCAGAAAGTCTGCAGATGCTGGAAATTGAAAGACAGACAGACAGACACAGGCAGCACCTGTGGAAAAGAGTAAATAGGTGACATTTTGGACTGAGAATAAAAAGGTGGGGGGGAGGGGAAGGGGACTAGCTGGAAGGCGATAGGTGAAGCCAGGCGGGTGGGAAAGGTCAAAGGCTGGAGAGGAAGAGAGGAGAGTGGACAATAGGAGAAAGGGAAGGCGGAGGGGACCCAGTGGGAAGTAATAGGCAGGTGACAAGAGTTAAAAGGTCAGGGTTGGGTATAGAAGGGGTGCATAGACTTGTTTGTCGGAAGGAGAGCTCAATATTCCATCAGGTACCCAGATGGAATGTAAGGTGTTGCTCCTCCAGCTCAAAGGTGGCCTCATCTCGGCACCAGAGGAAACCATGGATCAACAGGTTGGAACAGGAGAAGGGGAATTGCAATCATCTAAACTAATTCCTTGTGCTACCATGTGACCATGTCAATCTATTTGCTGTACATTTATGTGGCTATCTAAGAGCTTCTTGAATTCCTCTTTCATATTTGCCTTCACTACGATTCCCGGCAGTATGTTCCAGTCACCTACCATTCACTGTAAACAAAAAAACTTCTCTCTTTTCCCCACACATCTCCTCTGAACGTACATCACCACCCCCCACCCCATCGTAAATGCATGACTTCAAATATTAGACATTTCAACCCCAAGAGAACGATACTGTGGCCAGGGGTTTGCTTCTGAAATTTCACTTGTACCTGAGACCCGTGGGAGAACAGGGCCACCTGTTGGGAATCTGAAGGTTGTGGAGGGTCTTGGATGACATCAGATAGTTGGTGGTAGGCTTCCTCCGAATAACGACTGAGTTTAAGAAAAAGAAATTAGACAGTATTCACTTGTGTCAGGTCCCAAGAATGTAGTCTGGGGTCATCTGTAAGAGCCCCTATTTACATGATGTTGATCCTTGGGAGGAGGTAATCCACTCTCCTAATCAGTGCTTCAAAGTAGAGCTGAACAGTGTCATGCCACCGAGTCCTGTACAAGTGTGTCTAAAAGACAAATGTTTAGGGGAAGACAATGGTCAGAGGGAGACGAGGAGAGAGAGGGAGTATAGAGGACGAGAGCGGAAGGTATGTCAGTGTGTATGAGAGAGGGAGAGGGAGATGGAGACATGGAAGCAGAACAGAAAGGAAAAAAACGAGAAAAACAAAATGGATTTTAAGTTTGGGAGATGTGCAAAACCTGAACTTCAGCAAGAAGTGGTTTTAAATTGGCAGTTGTGTGAGTGACACAGCAGCAGATTAACTGCTATAATTAAAAATGTATAAATTAACATATAAATCTGAGCAGTTTCTGTGCACAAATAACTCATTGTTGGAATGCTGTACCCAGGAACAAAAGCACTTGCTTGGTCACATCTAGTGCACTGCACAAGCAGATAAGAGAAATGGAGAAAATAAGTTGGCACTTCATTACAGAGATAAGCCCAATAAAGTCCAGGCATAATGGACTTCACTTGTGTTTTTCTCTCTGCAGACCAGAAGCAAAATAATGATGATTATATGGCTTTGGTTAGATTTTAGAAGTGACCATTTTAATTTTAATTGCACTTGGCTCCTGCATTGAAAGGTTGCATTTTATATCTGGAGGTAGGAAGACACAAACTCTAATTCCCATTGTGCTTCTGTATTTTTACTGTGATTTTGTAAGGGGTATAGAAACTTGGGAAGAATGGTATAATTTTGGCCCTCCAGCTTGTGTTACTGTTGGAAACCAGGAAAATCCCTGTGCAAATTCCCCAGTGACCTTAAATCAAGACTTACCTGGGGTTAGTCAGGAGCCAGATGAGTTCCTGATGTTTCTTTTCTCTACCTGAATGATGTAAACTCTAATTAGCAAAGGGTACAATTAACCGAAACTATTGTAAAATCTGTCTTTCATCAAGAAAATCTACAAGAGTCACTGGGAGGCAGAGAAAGACAAAAGCTTTGAACTGCGGCTGGATACTATAGCCATCCTGGAAGCCAAGGCAAAGAGAGATCTTGCAAGTGATGTAAGTTATCTGTTCTGAGCAATTTGACACACCATTAATGTTTCAAATTTGAATAAGTACTATCTATGCTGAATTTTCTTTATTAGACTAGATCTTGCAAACAATATTACACTATTGCCACTTAAAATTAATTTATCTGAAAATAAAAAGAAGCTTGCTTTAAAAAGACTTGCAATGTAAAAGTCAATATAGAAGTAACTCCAAAATGTTGTAGTCACGAAAGCCAGCAGAGCCTCCAGGCAGTGTGGCTGACCCCCCCCAGGACTGGTTGAGCAAAAGTTTTCTCAGAATGAAATATTTGGATGAGTGAAGCCATCTTTCTTGACCAACATCACAAATGTTGGTTCGTCTCCCACTGACCCAATTTGAAACTGAAGCAGATTCTTTGCAACTTAGCTGTCGACATTCAGTGCTCAGTGCTGTGACAGCTCTGACATTGCTTACCTTCACCTTCATGTCGTCTGACAACCCAGGTCTCATCCTGATCTTTGTTACCCCCAAACTTGTCCGGTCTATCCCACTCCTGGCAGGCCTTTCTTGTTCTCATGCCTGCAAACCCAAGGAGATCCAACAATCTTCAAACTGTGACCAGCCTTACAGAAAACAGATTCCCACAACACACAGGAAATGCTGGAGGAACTCAGCAGGCCAGATAGCATCTCTGGAAAGAAAGTACAGTCAATGTTTTGGGTCGAGGCCATACCCAAAACCAATGATCTAACCTTAAGAACTCTTTATCTCATTATCTTATGTTTTCAGTATTTATTGCAATTTATTAATATTTGCATTTGCACAGTTTGTTGTCTTCTGCACTCTGGTTGATCTTTCACTGATCCTATTATAGTTACGATTCTATAGATTTGTTGAGTGTGCCTGCAAGAAAATTAATCTCAGGGTTGTATACAATGACGTATATGTGTTTTGATAATAACATTTACTTTGAACTTTGGAGTGCGTTTGCACCAGATCCCTGGGTATGCCGACTTGTACTAAAGCTTTGCTTAAATGGGGACCAGTTTTAAGATAGTTTTCAAATTCTTTCATTGTCTCATCTCCCTATATCTTTATGATCACTTTCAATCCTACTGTGATTCGACACATCCCGAGAATTTAACAATTCAATTTTGACCGTTGCATCAAAGATCTAAACTTCAGATTCTCTTCCAGCACCTTTGTCTTGCATTTTGCCACTTTCTCACATTCTCACTTCATTACTTTATCAAACCCTCCCTCTCTCTCCGTAACTCTGGTCTTCTGTTAAGGTGCTCTTTAAAATCTACATGTTTGGTCGAATCTTCTTTTTGTCACCTTTCTTTACTCACATGGCTTGGCAACAAGGTTTTAGTGTGGTAACTCTTAAGTAAATCACTCATACAGTTATGTAAGTGGTTTGGTATTGTTAAAGTCAATCTGTCATACATGAAGCACATTGGCAGAAATAATATAGCATATAATTGCATGATGTAATGAATCGTCTGAATTAGGCAAGGAAAGCTGCATATAGAAAATCCGCAACAGAACTCACAAAAATCTAGAAGTCTGTCAGGATATTTGTCTTCTGAAAGGGGGGGGGGAGGGTAAGTTGCTAGAAGTCTGTGGAACACAAACCGATTCTCTGAAAGATCGGTGCCACTTAAAACAGCATGAATCCAGCTTTTATGTGAAGATAGAAAAGTTGACAATAGATACAAAAACAGTAAGTATGAACAGAACTTGTATACTCGACAGAAGCATTCCCGCTCAGTGATGTTATCATACAGCTTCATAGCATGGGTGGTTTTATTTATTTTATTGATTAAGAAACAGGGTAGAATAAGTCCTTCCAGCCCTTTGAGCTGCAATGCTCAATAAAATAAAGGAATCCCTCAATTTAATCCTAGCCTAATCACAGGACAATTTGCAATGACCAATTAACCTACCAGCCAGTATGTCTTTGGACTGTGGGAGGAAACTGGAGCACTCAGAGGAAACGCAAGCAGTCATGGGGAGAACGTACAAACTCCTTACAGGCACCCGAGTCTCTGGTACTGTAAAGCGTTTTGTTAACCACTATGCTACTGTGGCGTCCTGGAATTATTTGTATGCCTGGAATAAAATGTCAAGTTTCAGTAAATGTACAGGTTTATGGTTTGCTCTTGGCTGGGTTTATGCTTACTTAGATACCTGCCTGGTTCAATGTTTTGAAAGTACATTGCAGGCAGTTCAATATCTGCTTTTCCTTTCTCATTAGGTAGGGCAGGTGATGAAAGAAGGATTGGCCATTCATTAACCTCTTTATGAAATACTTTGACAGCTGAAGTACAAGGAGGAACACGAGAAGCTAAAAGGCAAGTTGATCGGGGTGAAGGATGTCGCAGGTGACTCTCAGCTGGCCCATTCCATCCAAGCCTCCAAGCTGCAGAGTGATCTAGAGTACAAAAGGAAATCGGAGGCAATCAAGACGAAGTTTCACCTCCCAATGGATATGCTGGAATTGGTGCATGCAAAAAGGGCGCAGAGTTTGGCCACTGACATGGGCTACAAACAGCGGTTCCACCAGTATACTGTCCTACCTGGAGACATGAAAACCGAGTGGGCTAAAAAAGCATATGCTCTTCAAAGTAATGTAAGCAACAAGCTGCTAAGTTCAATTGTGCTCTTTACTGTTGTGATGTGGTTCTTTATGGTGCAAAGAAAATTTAACTTATTTCTTTAACCACATGGTATTGCTTCCTTCCTGCCGAGATGTGCCCAGATTGAAGGTGAGATGTTGTTGTTCTGTTTTGACTTGCTCCTTGTTGTAAGAGTGCAAGGTGGGGTAGCCAGGATGGGAGTAGGATGGAGAATTCAAGTGACAACCTGCAGAAAACGGAAGGTCTCTCCTGTGTCTGGGTTTGTCTTCTCCGGTGCAGAGGAGAGACTGCATTGTGCACACCATATGCAACACAATAGGTAGGAAGAAATCAAAGTCTTGATATACGATTGGCTTGATTCTACACACGTATCACAGAAAGACCTAAACGCAATGAAAAAACACACTTGCGTACACTTCTGACATGTTCACATTTCTACATCAGCAAGTAATTGTAAATTTATAAAGCCCTGGTGAGGCCTTACTTGGAGTATTGTGAGCAGTTTTGGGCCCCTTATCGAAGGACGGATGTGCTGACATTGGAGACGGTTCAAAGGAGGTTCACAAAAATGATTCTGGGATTGAAAGGTTACCATATGAAGAGTGTTTGATGGATTGGGGCCTCTATTCACTGGAATTCAGAAGAATGAGGGGTGACCTCATAGAAACCTATTGAATGTTGAAGGGCCTCAACAGAATGGATGCGGAGAGGATGTTTCCTTTGGGGGCGGGGAGCCTGGGATCAGAGGACACTGCCTCAGAATAGAGAGGCGTGCTTTTAGAACAAATTGAGGAGGGATTTCTTTAGCCAGGAAATGGTGAATCTGTGGAATTTGTTGCCACAGGCAGCTGTGTAGACCAAGTCATTGGGTATATTTAAGGCAGAGGTTGATATAGATTCTTGATTAGTCAGGGCATGAAGGGATATGGCAAGAAGGCAGGAGGTTGGGGCCGAAAGGGAAAATGGATCAGCCATGATGAAATAGTGGAACAGACTTGATGGGCCAAATGGCCTAATTCTGCTCCTATATCTTATGATCTTATTTCTGATACTCCAATTTCTCTGATGCATACTCTCCCTTAACTTAATTATGTATAACCTTGTTTGACTCAATTTACCACATGCACAAAGCTGTAATGGCCCTAAAATGTTGACAGCATTAAGATTATCCTGCTAAAAGCATGGATTCAATTAAGCAAGATTATAGTATTTCAGTTTATGTGAAATTTTCTATTTATTCAATTTTGCAGTTGTCAAATCTGGAAACTCTAAGCCAAGTAAAAGTTTGTTTCCTGCCTTACAGCATGTAGTTGTCATCACATATTCCAATGCATTAAAGAGAGCTAATGCAAGAGGGAGCCCAGCTGGTTCTGAAGTGTTGGGTATTATTTATAGTGTGAGCTGTCTTAAAGCTTTTGCCCAAATTCATCCACATGACTCATTAACCAAAGCCCTGGATCATATAACTTTGGAAAATTCTTCCTTCATAAAATGAACACAAATGGAGGAAGGACAATTCTGGTGCCTGTTCACAACATATATTGTTTTTGCACCCCAATAATTTAGTAATCATTTGTGTTACAGTCTTGTTTAATAAGGTTAATTCAATATATTGATGCCCAGTGAAACGAGCTGAATACAAACTCTGATCAAAAGTACTGAAGTGGAAGAATGAAGGGATGTTATGTTTTGTACTTCCAAAACTAATTGAAAGAAAAACACAGGAGTCAGGGATAACTTGCTTTAGTTTGTGTTCTTTAGTAAGGCACTCACATATGATGTGGTGTTGGAATAATATATGCCATTTATGTACTTTTACATGTGGCCCATATTGGAATATGTAAAAAAAAATAAGGAATGCTTAATCAAGCAATATATTTACATATTACTTAAATATTACTGAACTATTAAATATACAATATGGGGGTGATAATTTTCCTTTAAGAAAAACATTGATATGGGTAGATATGTTTTGTAACTTCAAAATATTAAACTAATTCAAAGGAAATCCATGAATGCAGGTCTAACTTGGTGTTTACTTTGAGCGAGGCGTGCACGTATCATGTGGTAGTGTGATGATGTATGCAATTCATCTATTTTTATACACACACACGCGCACACACGCACACACGAATTATTTAAATAAACAATGAATGCTTAATCCACATCAAATTTACAAGATTACTCAAATCTACTGAAATATTAAATACACAATGGTAGAGGAGAGGAAATTACTTAGTTTCTTTTAGCAAGGCAGTTTGTATCTCATGCTAAGACTTCAAGTCTGAACTAATGTTGGGAGATGGTAGAGAGGAAATACAGTGACTCCTCTTGTAGTTTATGAAGCTCGCTTATGTCACAAAAGTATGCCTTGCCTTATAATCCTCTCTGGGAAGATTGATATGGTATTACTTTCTCAGAACCAGTACAAGTCTGACTTGAATTGGATGCGTGGTGTTGGATGGATCACCAGTGGTTCTTTAAGTGCTGAACAAGCTAAAAGGGCAGGAGAACTGTTCAGTGAGGTAAGTGTGATAAATGGTTCCTACTAATCAAAACCATCCGCCAGCACACAATTAGAACACAGAACCCAGCGCCACTTCCATGCCATTCAACATCACACTGTTTCTGGAATTGATTGGAAAGATTTAGAGGCTAATTGAGTCCTTAAAGGTTGAACATGATATCTGCAATATGAACACACATTTTGTGGGGCAAATTGAGGCATCTACTGGTGTTGCTTACGGAAGTTGGCTCATGCACATCTGTCCAGATATGCCAGGTTGTTGCTAGTGCTGCCATTTTGGAGCACAACACTTCATCCTGCCCTTTACTTTGCCTCTTATGTAAGTTCAGAAGCAGCAAGGAGCACCTCTATGCTCCCCACTCCCATAACCATTTCTATTTAAATGGGTCATCAATCATTTGCAGATTAATGTTGGTTAATGCCATTGGGATATAACTTCTAAATGTACTTCACCCTTAGAGTTATTTGAAGTTCAAAGCTGCTTTTGGGAAGTGTTGTGGCAAGTCTTGAAGGAAATTCAGCAATTCTGCTCTGAGCTTCTCTTGGATGTAAGATATTCTGGGTGAAATTTACCAGCTGGCTTCAGCAGGTGGTACGTTTCAGCTGGAAGGCCAAGGGCAAACCCCACATTGTCACTGGCTGTCATGCCAATAAACCTTTATGCATTTGGCTTTATACAGTCTGGAACTAGGTACTGCTAGAAGTACTTGTTGGATTAGGTTGAACCTATGGAGAAAAAACAGAATTAGTCTTCATGTCAATAACTTTTTATTGACTCTGAAAATAATCTGTTAGAAATATGCACTCAGTATTTATATTTGTGTCAATGATAATTCTTGATTTTACATTTATACCTTTCAGAAAAAATATCGTCAATATCCTTGTAGCTTGAAATTTACGAGTGTTACAGACTCTCCTGAAATGATACAAGCCAAGATTAGTTATAACCAGGCTGTGGATGTAAGTAGTTGATTGACATGTTTCATAAATTAACTGCTCAATTATTTGCCCTATGTTATTCTTTTATTGAAGAGAAAATATTAGTAATAGAAAGCTAGGAAGTATCCGAGGAGACAGAAAGAGAATTAACACTGAATGTCTATTGCATTTTATCAGAACCGTTCTATTTTTCTGTAGGAAATGTTTCTCTTTATGAAGTCATAGAAAAGAAAAAAGGTCTCTGTAAATATATCTGGTTATGTTCACATTCGCCGGGCCTGGACGATGAAGCAACAAAAGAACTAAGTATAGTTTTAAACTAGGATTGAATGACAGCGTATGGGACTGTACAATATCTACCAACTTTGGAAGCAGAACAGTTTAACTGTTTTCTTTCTATTACTTTTCTCAGTTTGGAGTGAATGCACTGTGGACAGGGCAAAACAAAATTGTATATTTTGAAGTTCAAAGTAAATTTAATATCAAACTACATATATGTCACCATATACAACCTTGAGATTAATTTTCTTCTGTGCATACTCAATAACTCTATGGAAAAACTATCAAAGGAAGTCTGCCCACCTAGGGCATACAACCAGGGTGCAGAGGACACCAAACTGCAGACATGAAAAGAAGGAATAATAATAATAAATAACTAAAGAATAAATGTCGAGAACATGAAATGAAAAGTCCTGGAAAGTGAGTCCACTGGTTATGGGAACATTTGAATGATAGGACAAGTGAAGTAGTTATCCCCTTTGGTTCAAGAGCCTGATGATTGAGGGGTAATAACTGTTCGCGAACCTGATGCTGTGAGTCCTGAGGTTCCTGCACTGGCTTCCTAATGGCAGCAGCAAGAAGAGAGCAAGTGCTTCACTGCATTTTGTGGTCTTTTATCTACAAGTGTCTTGATGGTTAGGAGGGAGTATTTCAGATCAAATCTATCAAAAAGGCAATGGGCTGTTGAGAATGTGTGAATTTACAGTTGTTCTGCCTGATATAATGGAGACCTGCCGTCCGGCCTAAAGACCCAAGACTACCTTTGAAGGATCAGCTGGGGTGGTATGGTAGAACAGACTAGATGGGCTGAATGGCCTAATTTTGCTCCTATACCTTATGGTCTTAGAGTTAGTAATTTTTAAGGTGAAATGACAGAGATGGGGACAATTTGTCCCTTTGAGTCTAAGCTGACTCAAAGATTCATCACATCCTGTCTTCCCACTAATTTCCCCTGTAACCTCTTCTTCCAATTCTCATCTCCCACCAGTCTCCAATTCTACCACTTACCCATTCTCTTAGGGAAATTTATAATAGCGAATTAGTCACATATTTGGGATGTGAGGGGAAATGAGAGGTTTTGGAGAAACCACCTGTTGTCACAGCGAGCATGTGAAAACTGCACGCAGGAAGTCAGGACTGAACTCGCATCACTAGCAGTGTGAGGCAACAACTACACCTCTGTTCTGCCACAGAAAAAGACTTTCCAAGTTCTCTAACATCATAAAGAAAGTCTTTGGCACGTTGACCTTCGTAAATCTAAGTACTTGGTAAAGGAGATGGGATGTTATGTTGAAGTTTTACAAAATGTTGCTGAGGTCTAATTTGGAGTATTGTGTATTCCTCAACCTGCCAGTCATTAAAGTGAACTGATATTGATCTGCTTTCAGCAACATGTCACTCCTTTGGATTATCAAAACTGTCACATATGACAGCAGAATAAGAGATCAACCGATCTAATGCCTTGGTGTGATTGGGTTTGACTGGATTTGCAAACAATGTCCACAACTATTACATCCAAATCGAATTGTCCATATTGTCAGTAGGGGACTGAGGAGAGCTGCAGAACAAAGGGATCTGGGAATACAGGTCCACAATTCATTGGAAGTGGCGTCACAGGTAGATAGCACAATAAAGAAAGCTCTTGGCACATTCCCCATCGTAGATCAAAGTAGTGAGTACGGGAGATGGGATGTTATGCTGAAGTTGTATAGGACATTGTCGGGGCCTAACTTGGAATATTGTGTGCAGCTTTGGTTACCCACCTATGGGAAAGATGTGAATAAGGTTGACAGAGTACAGAGAACATTTACCAGGATATTGCCGGGTCTGCAGGACCCGGGTTATAAGGAAAGGTTGAAAAAGTTAAGACTTTATTCCTTGGAACATAGAAGATAGGGAGGAGATTTGATAGAGGTATACTAAATTGTGAGGGGTATAAATAGGGTAAATGCAATCAGGCCTTTTCCACTGGGGTTGGGAGGGACTAAAACTAGAGGTCATGGGTTAAGGGTGAAAGGTGAAAAGTTTAAGGGGCAACTTCTTCCCTCAGAGGGTGGTGAGTGTGTGGAATGAGCTGCCAGCACAGGTGGTGCATGCAAGGTCAATTTCAATGTTTAGGCCAAGTTTGGATAGGTACGTGGATGCAGGGGTATGAAGAGCTATGATCCTGGTGCAGGTCGTGGGGAAAAATTGGCAGTTTAATTGGCTCGACATGGACTAGATGGGCTGAAGGACCTGTTTCTGTGCTGTACTTTTCTGTGACACTATAACTCTAATGTCTACATTTTTTTAAGGAAGCCTGATAAACATCGTCCGATCTGATGTTAGCTTGTCATTGTACTTCGTGCATACTCTGTGCCTCTTTCCCAAATGGGCCTTCCTTGTTTGCTAGCTGGAGTGAAGTAATTTTGTGATATTCCTTCCTGCATGATGCACGAGGATCCCCACCGGCTGAGAAAGTAGGCTGCACCCATCATTCCTTCAGAACGTCCTTGTCTTTCAGTTCTCTTCCCTCTGCATCATTATCTCTAAAGTCCCTGTGGAAGGGAATAGGCATACTCCTTGTAATGCAAGTAAGATGATTAAAGCCTTTCCTTGTGGCATTGTAAATAATGTTTTAAAAAAAGATTAGCTTTATTTGGCTCATGTACATGAGAACATACGGTGAAATGCATTGTCCTGTGTTAAATCAAATAGTAAAGATTGTGCCAGGCAGCCCATCGGTATCGTCTGGTGCCAGCATAACGTGCCCACAACTCACTAACTGTAACCGTACTTGTTTGGACTGTGGGAGGAAACTGGAGCACCCGGAGGAAACCCATCTGGTCACAGATGGCAGGAATTGAACCCTGATCTTACTGCTGGCTGCAGTGAAGTGTTGTGCTAAGCTGCCATGCCACCCAGCAATTTCTATAAATACTTTCCATTGATTGTTCTTTTGAACATGTTATAAAATCAAATATTTTTGGAATTATCTGTTGTTTCCGTCATAATAGTTGTTCGCTTGTATTTGGAGCTGGTTTTAAATTCTGTTTTTCAGTGTGGAATAGATCCTTCAGATTCTTCGAGCTGGTGCCACCCAGTATCCTAAATGATGCTTTACTTCATATTAACTCATCAGATTTAATACACAAACCTAATATTAGTTCTCACTTGAACATGGTTCACACCATGATATTTTATGAGTTATTTTAGACATAACTAGCCAAAATGAAAATTAATTGAAGAATATCATTCCTTTTCTATAAGTTTAAAAGAGTGCAATTGGTTTTCAGAGCCAGCAATCACCAGTTGGGGTTCATTTCCTGCTGCTGTCTGTAAGGAGTTTGTATGTGCTCCCCGTGACTCTGTGGGATTCCTCTGGCTGTTCTGGTTTCCTCCCACATTCCAAGGATATATGGTTCGGTTTAGTGAGTTGTGGGCATGCTGCATTGGCACCAGAAATGTGGTGACGCTTATGGGCTGAGTTGATATGATGCGCATAATGCATTTCACTGTATACTTTGACATGTCAATCTACATGTGACAAATAAAGGTAATCTTAAAAAAAAATAGTAGAGGTGCTGAAAGCATTCATATACACTTCCTCATTCTGATTCCTAAATGACTTGCATTAAATAAGTTAACATCTACTTTAAAATAGTGGAAAGTTAAACTGGTACCAGCTAAATAAGCCCGTGAACATTATTCATTATTTAACATGTTTATTGCTTTGTGGCTACCTATTTCTTGAGTTGTTAATGTAATTTGTTATTCAATTAATAATCTGTTAGTGGGATGTGCACAATTGCAACTGTTATATGCATATTTCTCTTACAAGATATAATACTTTTTCCATCTACCAAGATGTAAGATGACGTTGCCCTAGATACATATTAAAATGGAACTTATTCTTTTATTTGACAGAGACTGTACAGAGAACATGGAGAAAGTGTAAAACATGACTACACACTGACAAAGGACCTCCCAGAATTTCTGCAGGCTAAAGTTAATGCAAAGAACATCAGTGAGGTGAGATTTAGAACCGTGTCTCTCTGCCCTGATCCAATGTTCAGTAGGTTTATTAGCTGATCAGAGGCACTGCTAATGCTTATTAGTGAATTAAAATTGTAGTCATTTCTGTAATGAGCAACCCAGGCAATAAAGGCAGTTTGGTTAAAAGATTTTACTTACATTTTCTGTAATTTCACGAGGATGAAACACATATTCCTCAACCTGCCAGTCATTAAAATGTACCGATATCGATCTGTTTTCAGCAACATGTCACTACTTTGGATTATCAAAACTGTCACATATGACAGCAGAATATGAGTTCAACCGATCTAATGCCTTGGTGTGATTGGGTTTGACTGGATTTGCAAACAATGTCCACAGCCATTACATACAAATTGAATTGTCCATATTGTTAGTCGGGCACTGAGGAGTGCTGTAGAACAAAGGAATCTCAGAATACAGATTGAAAATGGCGTCACAGGTAGATAGGGTCATAAAGAAAGCTTTGGGCACTTCATCTTTCATAAATCAATGTACTGAGTACAGAGATGGGATGTTACGTTAAGATGTTGGTAAGGCCTGATTTGGAGCATTGTATACAGTTTTAGTTACTAGTCTACAGGAAAGATGTAAGTAAGGTTGAAAGAGTACAGTGAAAATTTACAAGGATGTTTCTGGGACCGGAGGGCCTCAGTAATAAGGAAAGATTGAATAGATTAGGACTTTATTCCTTGAAACATAGAAGACTGAGGGAGATTTGACAGAGGTATACAAATTTTTGAGGAGTATTCATAGGGTAAATGCAATCAGGCTTTTTCCACTGAGGTTGTGTGGGACTATAACCAGAAATCTTGGATTAAGAGTGAAAGGAGAAAAGTTTAAGGGAAAATGAGGGGAAACTTCTTCACTCAGAGGGTCACGAGAGTGTGGAACAAGCTGTCAGCACAAGTGGTGCATGTGAACTTGATTTCAATGTTTAAGAGAAGTTTGGATAGGTACATGGATGGTAGGGGTATGGAGGCTTATGGTTCCAGTGCAGGTGGATGGAAGTATATGGGTTAAATGGTTTGGCATGGAGTAGATGGGTTGTTTCTGTGCTGTACTTGTCTATCATTCTGTGCCTCTATATAATGTAGCGAAGACCCAACACTAATTGATCCTTGCTTCCTAGCATACATAAATATTAAATCTCAAAGAGCAATTACATTTGTTCTTCACCTTTGGGATGTGGACATCAGTAGTAGGGCAGCAGTGATTGTCCTTGAGAAGGTGGTTATGAACATTTTGTACAGGGAGCTATCACATTTGGGTCCTAATTATAAATTTAGAACAGAAGGGTTAACATTTTATATCAGTTGCATGAGGCTTCTTTCTACAACAACTTGCATCAATATAACAGCTTTAATTTACTTAACATCTATAGCATAGCAAAAACATCCCAGCCAGTTTATCCTGGGAGAATTTGATAAGAAGGATGTAGCAAGAACTTTGAACTAGGTGACGCTGTTCAAAAATAAGTGGTCACCCATTTAAACAGATAAGGCAAAATGTTTCTCTCAGAGGCTGCTGAGTCTCTGGAATTCTTCCTCAAACAATAATGGAAGCTGAGTCTGCCTATTTTTAAGGTAGAGGTAAATAAAATTCTTGCAATCAAGTGGGTGTAAAGTAATCATGGATGGATGGGAATGGGAGTTGAGACTATCATCAGATCAGTGATGATCTTATTAATTGAGAGAAAAGACTTGATAGGCCAAGTGGTCAACTTTTACTCCTTGTCTGAATGTTCAATTAGACCATAAGATATAGGAGCAGAATTAGGCCATTGATCTATTGAGTCTGCTCCTACGTTTCACCATGGCTGATCCATTTTCCCTCTCAGCCATAATCTCCTGCCTTCCTCCTGTATCCCTTCATGATCAGACCATAATTACACTGATATCAAGTAAGATTTGATAGAAAGAAAAACTGGGATTGGTTACCAATGGCTTTGTCAAAATTGTATGGGCTTTAAGGAACAAGTTAAAAATGCAGAGAAATTTGGGATTGGATGTTCAGAGCTTGGGGTGCTGCCACCTGAGGGGAATGTTCATCAGTATCGGAGCAAGAAAATATGGGCCTGTGTTAACGAAGTTCTGTGATTCTGAAGAGCCGTAGGCCTGGAGAAAGCCCAAGTGTAACCATGATGGTCTTTGAAAAATGAGGCTGAGACTATTAAGATTAATGGATGGTCACATCAAGTGTCCATGTAGGGTAGTTGGCAAATGGGTGATGTATGAATGGGAGTTACGATGTGGACAGCAGGGTTTTGGAGGGTGTAAAGTTGGAAGACCAACCAAGACAATGTTACAACTTTAACATGATAAACATCTGCAGGACATTTCAATGGAGCATTTACAGCATTTATACCATGTTGTACTAAAGTGGTGGCTCCATTCAGAGAAATCATAGTATGATTGATTTGAGAATTGAAATAATTACAGTAACTGAGATTGGAGCAGAAAAGGTAGGTTTTACTCTGTATAAAGCTCTGGATTGATAATGGAAATGTTCCATCTCCCAGCACTGGGATCACTTACCTTGACAGGCACAACATCCGCAAAAGTGAAAAACCTTTTTTAAAGATACAAAGCCTTGAGCAAATTAAACAATTTGAATCCACGTACCAAAATTCTAATTAGCCCCAGCTGGCAAGACATTGAAAAACGATGCTGTGATATTTAATGACTTCAGAATTGAATGTATGTGCTTGCTTGGCACTTAATCTTTGTGATTATATGGGCTAAGCAATTGACAATTGTAGGAAAATTATTGTGCCTCTGTTTTAAGTTATTGTTTCATTAGTAACAAGTACATCATTTCGTAATATATTTTTATGTTACTTTGTGGGGTAATTAGTCTTTCAAAAACAAGAGGCATTCGAATGATCAGGTATAAATTAAGATAAAAGTTCATTTAAATAAAATAATTTAAAGCAAAACTGCAGTTTTTCTGTGATGGAGGAGATAACAAAATGTGAATCAATTGTGAATGTGGCTGGCAGGGACACAATTGAATATGTCTGCATTTTCAATCTCTAAGATCTTACAGCTGAATAAGACATGGTGAAAGTGTTTTTACAAAATCAAAGTACGACGTACAGGAGATGGAATACAATGCTGAAATTGTATAAGACATTGATGAGGCCTAGTTTGGAACAGTGGGTGCAGTTTTGGTCGCTTACCTACAGGAAAGAGGTAAATAAGTTTGGAAGAGTACAGAGAAAATTTACGAGGATGTTGCTAGATCTGTAGGACCTGAGTTATAAGGAAAGATTGAATAGGTTAGGACTTTATTCCTCGAGAAATAGAAGATTGAAAGGAGATTTGATGGAGGTATACATGAAGGGTACAGATAGAATAAATGGAAGCATGGTTTTTCCACCGAGTTAGGGTGAGGCTACAGCTAGAGGTCATGGTTAAGGGCAAAAAGTGAAATATTTAAGGGGAACATGAGGGGAAACATCTTCACTCAGAATGTGGCAAGTGTGGAACGAGCTGCCTGTGAAAGTGATTTGATTTCAGTGTTTAAAAGAAGTTTGGATAGATACATGGATGGAAAGGATATGGAGGACTATTGTCCCAGTGCAGGTCGATGGGTGTAGGCGGTCTAAATAGTTTGGCACAGACTAGATGGGTCAAAGGGCCTTTCTCTGTGCAATGCTTTTCCATGACTAAGACTGTAAAATCACTTCTTGTCTTAAAGATTCGCTACAAGGAGGCATGGACAAAATTGCGAGATGGTGGATACAAACTACAGTTGGATGCTATTCCATTCCAAGCTGCCAAAGCTTCCCGAGAAATTATTAGTGATGTAAGTATAACCTTAGATAACTGCTTTGGAAATTGTTGAAGTTAATACTTTCCAGAGGTGCAAAGAAGATGAAGTTAAACAGTTCATGTGCTATTTAGAATTAATGCCATTTACTTGAGAGCAATTTTGGACTCATACACTTGGATAAAATCCAGGCTTAACTATTCCTTGGCCTTTGGCAAACTTACATTTTGAAGCTATTAAAACTACTCTCCAACATGTATGTTGGGATGGGTTCTATCATGATTACGGTCTGCATTGGCATATTTTACTGACCTACCTCACTTTTTTTTACGC
This sequence comes from Hypanus sabinus, assembly GCF_030144855.1. Lineage (NCBI taxonomy): Eukaryota > Metazoa > Chordata > Chondrichthyes > Myliobatiformes > Dasyatidae > Hypanus > Hypanus sabinus. The sequence continues at coordinate 59,772,413 of NC_082727.1, read as the reverse complement.
GAATAATTATCAGAACGAAATTCAGAGCAGATGATTAGTGCAAAAGGGAATAGTACGTTAGAGTTACTGTAGGCTAAGTAATATCCTTTTTAAGAGCCATGATCTAGTAACAAAGCCTTTAATATTTTAATGAAGTCCACTTCTGATTAAAATACATCTCTCAGCATTCTGAGAACCGGCCACTTTTGGTACGAAGTTCCTCCTGTTTCATTCCTTCCAGTGCTCATAGTTCAGTTAACACTTGAAGCCACTTATTGAGGCCTTTGGCAGCACTCTGCAACCTTGTAGGAACGTCATTTAAAATTCTGACATGTTTGACAGTGTCTTTCCATTGGGATTTTGAACTCCTTTAAGACTTTTGGAAATTGGAAAAGTTTCCAACTTAACAGAGCAGATTTCATTTTTAAGTATTTTAACATCCTTCATACAGAAACATATTGATTCTGACATAACTTTACATTTCAGATGTAAGATGTTGCTTTAAAATGCTCAATATTTGTACACACTGCTGGATGGCTTTAATTAATTTGCTAGAAAGAGAATCAGTCAGGATTATTATCACTGACATATGTTCTGAAATTTGTTGTTTCATGGCTGCAGTGCAGTGCAGGTATTACAAATTATGACACGTTTTAATAAGAATTATATAAAATAAATTAATAGTGCAAAAAGAGAGCGATAGTTCTGTTCATGGGTTCATGAGCAGTTCAGAAATCTGATGGTGGAGGGGAAGAAGCCGTTCCTGAAACGTTGAGAGTCCATCTTCCAGCTCCTGTACCTCCTTCCTGGTGGCAGTAATGAAAAGAAGTAGTAATGACATTTGGTGACATAAAGGATGGTTTACTGCAAACACATCTTTTTGATATGAGCATTAGCTTCATACAGTACTGTGCCATTACTCCAGTTTCAGGCACATGTATATCACTGATAAACCTGATTCTGATATGGGTCTCTGTTGTGGACTGGGAAGGGGGCAGGGAGAGGGGAATCATGGTTGGGGAAAGGGAATGGAGAGGGGAGAGAGCAGGAAGCACCAGCACCAGAGAGACAGCTGAAATGATCAATAAACCAATTGCTTGGAATCAAATGACATGGCCTGGTGTCTCAGGACTGGGTGTGCCTGTACCTGCACTACTTCCCCCTGCCCTTGGCACTCCTCCTCTGCCAGCTGTCCATGCCCACCCATGGCACTCCACCCTCACCGTTCACAACATCCTTTTCTCCCGCCAGATTTACAAACTCGCTCTCCACACCACATTGACAAATACAGTACAGTGCAAAAGTCTTAGGCAGCCTAGCTATATTTGTGTGCCTAAGACTTTGGCCCAATTCTGTTTATATGCAGTATATTTCACAGTCAACATCACACACAGATTGTTTGTCATGATAACTTTACCTTTCTGTATATCAATTGGTTGCCGCGTTTGCTCCATTACAATAGTTACCGAACTTCAGATATGTCCTTAGCTTTAAATTGAATTTCTCTTAGTGAAGGTGTTGAGTTTATGATATACAGAACAGCATGGGGGACTATCACACACAAAGTGTTGGAGGAACTCAGCAAGTCAGGCAATATTTATGGAGAAGGATAAACAGTTGATATTTTGGGCTGAGATCAAGGACTGGAAAGGAAGGGGGAAGAAGGTGGGGTGAGGGGAGGGAGTACAAGCTGGCAGGTGATAGTTGAGTCCAAGTGAGGGGGAAGGTGGTTGGGTGAGGGAGGGGGCTGAGTGAGAAACTGAGTGATAGGTGGATAAGGAAGAGAGGGGAAGAAAAAGCGATCTGTTTGGAGAGGAGAATAGAACATGGGAGAAAGGGAAGGAAGAGGTCCACCTGAGGGAATAGAAGGGGGGAAAGGTGAAGGTGTACGATGAACTTCTCACTACACATGTTACAACCGTCACTTCATTTATGTCTGTTACTTGTAAGGTAGCTGTTGGTTAATCATTGAGATCATTTTGTTTAAAGAGCTTTAATTCAGAAGAAGTCAACACATAGATCTTGTACGCAGGCCCACTGCCCACAATGTTTCACAGAAACCAGCCTCCCTTTTATAGACTCTGTCTATATTTCTTGCTGCCTCAGAGAAACAGCCAGCATCACCAAAGACCCCACCCACCCACCCAGGGCATTCTCTCTTCTCCCCTCTTCCACAGGGAAGAAGAGGCAAAGACCTATACCAGCACGCTCAAGGGTAGCTTCTAGCAGCTGATATAAGACTATTACATTGATGAAGTGGACTCTTGACCTCATTATGATTTTACATTTTATTGTTCGCCTGCACTGCACTTTCTCTGAAGCTGTTGTATTTTATTCTGTTGTTACTGTTATACCTTGTTCTACCTCAGTGCACTGTGTATTGATCTGATCTATATGAACAGTATGCTTTTCACTGCCCTTGGTATGTGATGATAATAAATCACCAATTCCAAAACCCCTAAGCTTACCTGGTGTGGATTTACAGAGCCAACCTTACTCTCTGACAGTATAGCCTGAATTGGGGCACGGCTTGATCACTATATTGGAGCAATTCCACTCCCGAAATACCTGTGACGGGCCCAAAACCCAGCTCCCATCTTTCCTGTCTGTCAAACCTGCTGGGTTTTAAATGAAATAAAGGACAAAAGCAAAATGTTTAAGTTGTTAACTTTCTTATTTACTGCCTGTTATGCCGCTGGCATTTAGGGCAGCAATGAAGGTCCTCCATCTCTGGCGGTGTTCAGGGCTTCCTTCACTGAGTCAGTAACTCCTCTTGGTTTTCACTACTGTCGGTCGTGCAAGTCCCAGGTGGAAACTCAGGAATACCGTCGCACTCAGGTGTAGAAGGATTCTTCACTGCTACTTTCTTAACAACTTTCTTTTCGACTGGTCAGGGTAGTTAGCCCTGAGCTGACCCCCCCAACCCAACCCGGAGGACCGGTGGACCACTCTTAGTCTAGCCTCTACCCGTTGATCTGTTTGGCATGCGTGACCCTACCAATAGCCAAAGCATAAAGCCCTGACTCCAGCCAGCATAGCTCTCCCCGTCACTGAGGCTTCCAAACCATAAAGGTTGTAGTCCTCCTGGAGGTCAAGTTGTTTACAACATGATAAATCTAAAACCATTAAACAGCAACATGTTCTTCCATGGCCCTTCTTCCCTGCAATTCAACAGTCTGGATTGAAGTCAGTAGGGTCACAGATGTCCCACCAGGTCTAACCTAGAGCTGATATCCCTAGGGTCAATGTTGAGGAATCTCAGGAAGATTGAGCTTAGTTCTGGATGCTTTTGTGGAATATGTATCATCAATACTGTCAAGAAAATTTGGACTATTCAGAGAGGACAATTCTTACTGTTACTGATCAACAACTTTGGGGTATAAAAAGACTATCCTTCAACAAATTTGTAATGGTACTCTTAGATGCAGACCAAAGTTCCCACTAATTATTTTTGCAGTGGAGTGGACTAACCCCAAACATTGCACTGAGCAGGAAATTTTTACGTGGTTTGAAAACTGTGCTGTACTTTAATAAATGTTAAATAAAACAGATTCCAGATGCGTGGCTCCATATGCTATGTGGCTGGGAGTGTTTTAGTTACTGCACGCTGTGCACTCGCGCAGCTCAGAGGCAGCCCTTTTAAGGTGCAAAAGGCTTAGATTCTGCTGTGTGTTATTAGTACAGCAGAGAAACAGGCCCTTTGGCCCATCTAGCCTATGCTGGACTATTTAAGCTGCTTGCTCCCATCGACCTGCACTGGACCAATGCTTGAGCATATAGACATTAAAATGGAGGATGTGCTGGAGCCTTTGAAAAGCATTGTTAGATTAGTCACTGGATCGGGACAAGATATGCCCCAGAATACTGTGGGAAGTGAGGGAGGAGAACGCTGAGCCTCTGGTGATGATCTTTCCATCATCAATGGGGAAGGGAGAAGTACCAGAGGATTAGAGGGTTGCAAATATTATCCACTTCTTCAAGAAAGGGAGCAGAGATAACCCAGAAAGTTCTAGACCAGTGGGTCTTCCTGCAGTGGTGGGCAAGTTGTTGGAGACTATCCTGAGAGGCAGGATTTATGAGCATTTGGAGAGAAATAATCTGTTGGGGACGGTCAGCATGGCTTTGTCAAGGACAGGTTGTGCCTTATGAGCCTGCTTGAATCCTTTGAGGATGTAACAAAGCACATTGATGAAGGTAGAGCAGTGGATGTAGTGTATATGGATTTCAGCAAGGCATTTGATAAGGTTCCCCATGCAAGGCTTATTGAGATAGTAAGGAGGCATGGGATCCAAGGAGACATTGCTCTGTGGATCCAGAACTGGCTTGCCCACAGAAGGCAAACAGTAGTTATAGATGGTTTATATTCTGCATGGAGGTTGGTGAACAGTGGTGTTCTGCAGGGATCTGTTCTGGGACCTCTCCTCTTTGTGATTTTTATAAATAACCTGGATGAAGAAGAAGAAGAAGAAGAAGGTGTATTAGTAAGTTTGCCAATGGGGTGGATTGGGGGGGGTGGTGTTGTGGATAGTCTTGAGGGTTGTCAGAGGTTATAGCGGGACACCAGTAGGATGTAGAACTGGGCTGAGAAGCGGCAGATGGAATTCAATTCAGACAAGTGTGAAGTGGTTCATTTTGGTAGGTCAAATTTGAAGACAATGTAATATTGGCATTGTGGAGGATCAAAGAGATCTTGGGGTCCGTGTCCATAAATCACTCAAAGCTGCTGCACAGGTTGACGGTGCTGTCAAGAAGGTGGTGATCAACCATGGGATGGAGTTCAAGAGCTGTGAGGTAATGTTACAGCTATATAAGACCTTAGTTAGACCCCACTTGGAGTACTGTGTTCAGTTCTGGTCACCTCACTACAGGAAGGATGTGGATACTATAGAGAGAGTGCAGAGGATTTACAAGGATGTTGTCTGGATTGGGGAGCATGCCTTATGAGAATAGGTTGAGTGGACTCGGCCTTTTCCCCTTGGGGCAATGGAGGATGAGAGGTGACCTGATAGAGGTGTATAAGATGATGAGGGGCATTGATTGTGTGGATAATCAGAGGCTTTTTCCCAGGGTTGAAATGGCTAACGTGAGGGGGCATATCTTTAAGGTGCTTGAAAGTAGGTACAGTGGAGATGTCAGAGGTAAGTTTTTCATACAGAGAGTGGTGGGTGTGTGGAATGGGCTGCCAGCAATGGTGGTAGAGGCGGATATGATAGGGTCTTTTAAAAGATTCTTAGATAGGTACATTGAGCTTAGCAAAATTAGTGGGCTATGTGGTAGGGAAATTCTAGGCAGTTTCTAGAGTAGGCTGCAGGGTTGGCACAACATTGTGGGCCGAAGAGCCTGTAATGTGCTGTAGATTTCCATGTACTATAGCCCTCCATATCTCTACATCCAAGTGCCTATCCAAACTTTGCTGAAGCGTTGAGACTGAGCAGGCATGCACCATTTCTACTGCTTGCTCTCTTTCCACACTCTCACCACTCTGAGTGAAGAAGTTTCCCAAAGTTTTGAAGTTTTCATAAAATGATTGAAATTCCTCTCAGCACTAGAGTAATATTAGATTAATTGAAAGAGTATAATCACCTAGGTTACAGCTTCAGATGTACGCATTGATTGTGTGGTTCACTTGGCTGTGTTTCTAGAGTATCAGCCTAAGAAAATGAAGCACTTCTTCAAGCTTCATTCTACACAATTGTACTACTTCCCTCCACTTCAGCTGCCTCCTAACATCTGTTTTCTATTGCAGCATAAATACAAAGAAGCATTTGAGAAGACGAGAGGTCAGATGGTTGGAACACGAAAGCTGGAGGATGATCTGAATATTTCTCATTCGGTTCACGCAGCCAAACTCACCAGTGATGTACGTAGGAAAACAACTTCACAGCGTATTGTTCTGAGATACATTTTTCAGCATTGTGGGTAGTCATGGGAGATACTGATGGTATTGTGGTGTAAGACAGCATCGTATCATCAGCGTTGTGTTGTGTGAGGCAGAGAGCAGATTGTGAAATGAATGTTTAATGTTGGCCTGTTGGGTTTACACGTGTGCTTTGGAAATATTTGTAATTTAATTTGATTTAAAGTTGCCTGATGTTGAAGGAAATCATGGAGGTATCAGTGCATTGTTATCCTCCCAAGTTCAGGTCAAGGTGTATTTTGAACTTTTCCACTAAAAAATACCTTTTCAGGATTGTTTAATGACATTTCCTGTACACAATGTAATGAAAATGAAATAATTGTTACTCAGGATCCAATGCAGCATGAATATAAACCACAAAGGCTAAAGAACAAAAAAAATAAAAAAGAACACCAAATAAATATAAATGCATACCATAAGATAACTTATACGTAGTTCGATTGTAAGTCCATAACGTGACTCCGGGCTGTACATACGGTGACTGTTGGGAGATGATAAAATAGTGGTGGAGTTAATAGGTGGAGATGTTGATGAGCCTTACTCCTTGGGTAAAGGAACTGTTTTTTGAGTCTGGTGGTCCTGGAGTGGGTGCTACAATACCCCCTCCCTGGTGGAAGTGGGACTAACAGTCCATAAGTAGGGTGGGTGATGTTACTGGTCCTTTTCTGGCAACTTTCTGTATATACATTCTTGATGGCAGGTGGGCCGGTGCCTGTGATGTGTTGGACAGTTTTGGTTGCCCGTGGTAGAGCCTTCCAGTCCATCACAGTGCAGTTTCCATACCGCGCAGTGAGGCAACTTGCACATCTGTAGAATGACGTATGGATTAGAATGCTAAATTAGAGACATTTATGTTTACATATACTGTTTATTTACAGTAGTTAGCTTTTGAATGACTGGTTCTCTTGGATAAGGCAATTACTGTTTCAAGGCTCAACACCAGCTTCTCCTGTGTCTACGTGATGTCTGGATAGAAGAAGGGAGGAAAGGGAAAGAGGTGCTTCTCTTCCCCTGTTGAGCAGTAGAGTAGAGCAGCGGTTTACAGTACCATTGATCACTGATTAGGGTTCAATTCCTGCCACTGTCTGCAAGGAGTTTTGTACCTTCTCCCCATGACCAGTTGAGTCTTCTCAGTGTGTTCGTTTCCTGCCACGGTACAGTACAGTTAGTGTTTGTGAGTTGTGGGTGTGCTATGTTGGTGCAAGAAGTGTGATGACACTTGCAGGGCTGCCTGGTAGAATCCCTGCTGATTTGATTTGCCACAATTGATGCATTTCACTACATGTTTCAATGTTTCAAAATACATATGGCAGATAAAGCTAATCTCTATCTGAAGGCCTAGACACTAACCTAACTCCTTGGGGAACAATAATCCCAGAATCCCTGATATAATGTCTTTTTTTCCTCCTTTTTCCATGAAATATCAGTATTTCATCAACTTTATGGGTAGTATTTTTCTTCCAGGAACTAAATGATCATTGATCGGAATAATGAAAAGATATTTTCTTGCTTGTTGTCTAAACCAGCTGAAGTACAAGGATGATTTTGAGAAGACAAAGACAGACTTCCATCTACCAATGGACATGCTGAACTTTGTACATGCTAAAAAAGCCCAGGCCTTAGCTAGTGACCAGAACTACAGGAGTATCATTCATCATTATACGACACTACCGAGTGACATGAAGGTGCAATTGGCGAAGAGAGCATATGACCTACAGAGCGAGGTATGTTTCCGTTAACAGCTTGGTACTTCACCCACATTCGGCTTTCTCCCTGGAGGGTACTGCCTCAAACTCTGGTGAAATTTTCTGACTGCTGCCCTACCTCTGGACCAAGGTCTCCTCTAAATTTTTTTTTACAACTGCTCAGTTCAACCATCGCTCCGAGCAGGAAATTTTTACACGGCCTGAAAGCTGCATGGCACTTTTATAAAACATTATATAAAAGAAAATTCCAGCTCCATGGCAACAAAGGCTATGTGCATGTCCATATGTTTGTTACTGTGTGGCTTACGGGGAATGGTGCTCGGGATATTTCTTTTCCCATGTCTCATTACACTAGGAAGGACATCCCTGTGCTGATCTTGTGTATATCCTTGTGTATTTTCTTTAAGATAGCGATTCAATTTTGCTGCTGCTTAATCTCCAACTATGCCATGATTTGTAAAATATATTCTTTTCAGTTTTTAATGCTTTAATGCCCAGGTTATCCATGGATTACAAAACAATGGAAACTCTTACATATGAATGGTCTCTCATAATATTATTAAATTCAAAACTCCTATTTATATACATGTTTCTTTCTACAAATGGCAAAATTAGTTTTCCTTCTCAAAGTTCAAAGTAAATTTATTGTCGTAGTACATATATGTCACCATATGCAACCCGTGATTCATTTTCTTGCGGGCATACATAGTAAATCCAGGAATCACAATAGAATCAATGAAAGACTGCAGCCGATGGGACAGACAAAAACCAGTGTGCAAAGGACAATAAATTGTGCATATACGAAAGAGAAAAATAAATTAATTAATAAAAAAATAAAGTATTGAGATCATATGATGAAGTCCTTGAAAGTGATTTCATGAGGTTGTGAGAACTGTTGAGTGATGGGGTGAGCGAAGTTATTCCCTTTGGTTTAGAGCCTGATGATTGAGGGGTAATAACTGTTCCTGAACCTGGTGGTGTGGGTCCTAAGGCTCTGTGCCTTCTTTCCGATGGGTGGTGGGGGCACCTTGTCGATGGATGCTTCTTTCCTGCAACAGCTCTCTGTGTAGATGTACACAACGGCGGGAAGGGCTTCTCTGTCTAAGTCTTGGCCATTCATTGCAGTACTCCAGAGGCAGGGTTACCATGGTTACCATATTGAATGATTTTTGTGTACTACAACTTATGGACAAAATTGATTTTTAGATGCCTGTAAAAATGGAACTGGCCTGTAATTAGAAAAGTAACTGCTAGATCTCTTGAGATTAAGAAAAGAATCTATAAAATAATTAAATAAAATGTCACTGGGAAGCACAAAACACGTGTAATTTGATCTTTTCCAAAGAGGACGGGTGCTGATTGGAAAAGGTGGGTTCACACCCAGTGAAGTTCTTTTCCTGAGGTGAAGATAATGAATTACCAAATCTAGTCCTATCCATTCATTGTCCCCAAAACAGGTTCACAAGCAGCACTCATGCAAAAATATTAACTTTGTGTTCTTAAAATCTTTTTTTCCAATGTGAATTGAATAATGTACGATCAGGATATTTTGGCGATCTGTTTTTTCTAGAATTTGTACAGATCTGACCTGAATTTCATGAGGGGAGCGGCTTGGATTTCAACAGGGGCATTGGGGATTGAAAGGATGAAGAGAGCGAGTGATCTTATCAGTGAGGTGGGAATTTTTTGATATTGGGTTTGTATGCTTGTGCTGTTTAACACTGTGAAATCTGAAGGTGCAGTCTAAGATTAGTGTAAATGGAGAGATATTTTATTGGTTCCTTTGATCGTAATATCTGCTCTAATGTTACCATAGCAATTGTGCAAGCCTGCAAACTACTTACACTGCTATCATTTAAGACAGCAATAAGGTCTTCCATCATGTCAGTAACTTCTGCTTGGTTTTCATTACTGTCAGTCTTGCAAGTCTCAGGGGGAGACTCAGGAATACCATCACACCGAGATGTAGAAGGATTTTTCATTGCTGCCTGTAACAATTTTGTTTTACCAGTCAGGGTGTTAGACCTGAGCTAGACCCCCGAACCTGGAGGACCGGTGGACCACTCTTAGTCTGGCCTCCACCATTTGACCTGTTTGGCACGTGTGATCCTACCAAGAGCCAAAGCATAAAGCCCTGACTCCAGCCAACATAGCTCTCTAGGTTATTGATGCACACAAGCCTCCAAACCACAAAGTGTGGCCCTCTTGGAGGAAGCTTGCAAGCTAAGCAGGGAATAAACCAGCTTCTGGCATCCTGAATGCTGGAGGAACGTTGCCCAGAAAATAATAAATTAATCTCTGCCTACTTCCAAATGATGCCGTGGAATCTTACCCAAAAGTGGGAATTTCGGTGATGCATTTGGTACAGGCCTGAAGTGCTGGTGTGGAATTCGTTCTCTTGTGGAGTGCAGTTTATGTTTGGATGTGAGACTGCCACCATCTGGCCAAAACTGAGATGGAAGTAATTGTGGTGACCTTCCTACATGCTTTGTCATTACCACGTGACATAAGCCTTGGTTCGCTACAAAGAGGTAAAATTTGTTTGGACCAACCATGGAGAGATGGTCCAGTTTTACTAAAATGCTCGTATTTTCTATCAAAGGGAATTGGTTGAGAATAGTTAAACATGTTTCATTTTCCTTCTAAATTCACAAGTTTGGTTGAACTGCCAGGCCATGATTTTACTAAATTTATTTAGAGATGTAGGCCCTTTCGGCCCACCAAGGCTGGCTCACAGCAACCCACCAAATGAACCTTTAATCTAATCACAGGACAATTTACAATGACCAGTTAACTTACTGAATGCTCAGCCTTTGGACTGTGGGAGGAAACTGGAGCACCTGGAGAAAAGCCGTGATCACATGGGAAGATGGTACAGACTTTCTTATAGAGGACATCGGAAATTAACTCCCAACTCCGACACCCCGAGCTGTTGTGCTAACCGCTATGTTCAAACCATACCAATGATTTCCACTTGAAGGACAATAGTCATTCAAAGAATTCCAAAGGGCCTTCACTAATGAATAAATGCAAAATTTCCAGCCCCAAAAAGCATCAATCAACATGCCTATTGTTAAACTGGAGTTATGTGAACTATATGCATTATAACCTTCCAATTTAGACACGCATCTGGATTTATATCGGTTGGAACATAATAGTTATTTTCTGGTGCCATCTTTGTAGATGCTTGGTGTACATTGTTACCCTATTTTCAAGTTTGATCTGCCAAAGTGTGTAACTTCACTTCCACATAGATATTATGTAGATTCAGAACTGTCTTGCCCACAGAAGGCAGAAGGAGGTGGCAGATGGACTGTATTCTGCTTAGAGGTTCAATGATAACTGGTGGTCTGCAGGAATCTGTTCTTCGTCTATGCTGACATTTAATGTAGTCTTGATGAAGGTTCTCAGTCAGAAATCTTGATATCTTTTACTCCCCACCACAGGTGCTGTCTGACTTGCTGAGTTTTCCAGCATTTAGTGTGTGTTGATCAAGACTTGCAGCATCTACAGACTCTCTTGTGTTTAACACTTTAATATTTCTTAGGTGGTGTAAATGGTGACAGGAATGTAGATGGAGGGTGCCAGTGTCAGTAAACACAGAACGCTAGAGGAAACCAGCAGGCCAGGCAGCATCTATGGAAATGAACGAACAGTTGATATTTCGGGCTGAGACCCTTCATCGGGACTGGAAAGGAAGGGGGAAGATGTCAGAATAAAAAAAATGGGGGAGGTGAGCGGAAGGAGGTGATATGTGAGGCCAGGAGGGTAGGAAAAGTAAAAGACTGAAGAGGACGGAGTCTGATAGGAAGGGAGCATGGACCATAGAAGAAAGGAAAGGAGGAGAGGAGCTGGGGGAGATGATAAGCTGGTGAGAAGAGGTAAAGGGCCTGAATAGGGAATAGAAGAAGAGGGGAGTGGGAGTGAATTTTTTTTAACTCGATCAAAGTTCATGCCATTAGGTTGGAGGCTACCAAAATGGAATATGAGGTGTTGCTTCTCCCCCTGATGGGGGACCTTATCATGTCACACCAGGAAGCCATGGACTGTCGTGTCAGAACAGGAATAGGAATCCTTCTCCAAAGACCCTTGTAGAAACAATGAAAAAAATCTCTCACCCCTCTGGAAAACAATATAGTATCTGCACCAGGCATCTAACTTCCTGGGCACCATTATGAAAATTAACAATATAGTATCTGTACTGCTCATATAACTCCCTGGGCAGCATTATGGAGATTAACTGCCCTGTCCCTTTGCCAACCTTAAGATCCACCCCTTTATAAACTCCAGCAGAAACTGATATATCTGTGCGCTGGCATATTGTTACACTCTGATGATCAGCATATTAATCAATGAGTATTAGCATTTTCTGACATGATGGCAATGTGAAAATGGATAATCTCTTTAGCGCTGAACTGAAGTAAGGTGAGGGAATAGATTAAATGGTTAAGAATATCTTGTTTTGTTACTTACAGAAAAATTATCGACAGCATCCGCATTCACTAAGGTTTACGCAAGTGACAGATTCACCTGATCTGATTCATGCAAAACTCAGTAACATCATCGCCAATGAGGTTAGTAATTTCTACAATTCGATAGAATCTCACTGTGGGGGTCACCATTCAGAATTGAAATATTATTCACTTATTGAGAAACAGCATGGAACAGGCCTTCTGGTCCTCCGAGCCGAGCTGCCCAGTAATCCCCCGATTTAACCCCAGCCTAATAACGGGGCAATTTACAATCATCAATTAACCTACCAATTACTACATCTTTGGACTGTGGGAGGAAACTGGAACACTTGGAGGAAGTTTACACAGGAAGAATGTACAACTCCTTGCAGGCACAGGGGGAAATGAAGCCGGGTCACTGGTACTGTAAAGCGTTGCGCTAACCACTATGCTACCATGCTGAATGTGATACAGGACAATAGACAGTAGGTGCAGGAGTAGGCCATTTGGCCCTTCTAGCCAGCACTGCCATTCACTGTGATCATGGCTGATCATACACAATCGGTACCCTGTTCCTGCCCTCTCCCCATATCCCTTGACCCCGCTATCTATAAGAGCTCTATCTAACTCTCTCTTGAATGCATCCAGAGACTTGGCCTCCACTGCCTTCTGGGGCAGAGCATTCCACATATCCACCACTCTCTGGGTGGAAAACTTTTTCCGCATCTCTGTTCTAAATGGCCTACCCCTTATTCTTAAACAGTGGCCTCTAGTTCTGGACTCACCCATCAGTGGGAACATGCTTCCTGCCTCCAGCGTGTCCAATCCCTTAATAATCTTATATGTTTCAATCAGATCCCCTCTCATCCTTCTAAATTCCAGTGTACAAGCCCCGTTGCTCCAATAGAACCAATAGAACAACCTGAATGTACAACATTACTTAGGGAAGAGAGGCTGGTTGTGATGGAGTTGGTGAACTTTCTTCCTCTACCTTAGTTCCACAGGACTGGTGATGAGTTACCTTCACTCTGGTTTTTTTAATGTTCTGAGGAATTTTTGGGGCAGGTGCAGGAGCCGCAAACCCTTCTGCAGAAGGGCAGGAGCAGGGCAAGTGGGTGAATCGCTCTCTGTGTTGATACTTTTTTGGTTTTTATGTTGACTTTCTCTGTCATCCTTCAATACCATTCTGAATGCTCTGTGTCTGCTTCACCCATCATGGGCCAGGGAGTGCCAGGATTTGAAGGGATATTGAACTTCTTTTCAAGGAAGCTTGGAGAATTTCCTTGAATAATTTTCTGTGTCCAACCGGCAGTCAGTCCCCTCCTGTGATATATTGTGGAACTGTCTGCTTTGGAAATCTGAGGCTGGGCTGGCAAATGACATAATCGGCCTCACACCGCCAATTGAGAGATCGGTAAGACTTTGATGCTGGGGGTGTCGGCTTGGGAAAGGACGGTGGCATTAGCTATTTGGACCTTCCAGTTACACCTGAGTCAACGGAGATGATTAGGATTGGTCATATGGTGGCCAGCAAAGTCAGGAGGTGCCCTTATTATCTGCTTATGTGTTCCATATTTGGTGTGCAAGTTGGGCGCTAACTGGAGGCATTTATAGTGATAGTGAACACTGTGTCTTGGGATCTTTGAGTAATGGGGCAGCTCTGGGAGAAGAAAACATTGGGAATACGATCCAGACATTAGTGAATACCGGGGGTTGTCCTGGGGATTTTAGAGTGGGGTTGGAATCCATAAGCAGCAAGGATGAGTGTCCGAGCCATGTATCATATTTTGAGCTGCATGTTTAGTATGGTAATGTGGGAGAGGATGTGGTGGAAATGAAGGGAATAAGTTACATATTCATGCCTTGTTCTAGGCGTTTTGGTTCTGGGGACCACTGGGTGTCATATTTTTAGTTGACTGCTTAATTGCATCGCTTCAAGATTGTATGTTTTGCTAGTTACTAATAAAGGATCAAATGCAGTTCTTTGACTTTTTGGACCAGGGTTATTGAATTGATCGGAGGGTACGTCATAGATGATAACTCCCTGCATGGTTGCCAGCAGCGGCATTAGCTTCTTTGAGTTGCCGCTACAGATGAGTTTTTCCATCACTGGAGGTACCTGAGTCTGGCAACATTGTTGTTACTTGCCTCCAAATGCTTTGGTGAAGTAATAGAAATGATGCATATATAGTGGCCTGGAGATCCTGCAGAAACCTGGCCTAGCAAATAAAGTACAGTATTGCACTAAAGCCTTAGGTACATATACTGTATATAGCTAGGGTGCCTAAGGCTTTTGCAGAATACTGCAGTGATTTTTATGTATTGCTCCATACTGCTGTGTCATAAAAAAAAACATGATGAATGTGAGTGATGATAAACCTGGTTCTGACATGGGTCTCTATTGAAAACTTCGTGGGAAGGAGGCAAGGAGAGAGGAAATGGGAAGCACCAGAGAGACATTCTGTAATGATCAATAAACTAACTCCTTGGAGTCAAATGACCTTGCCTGGCGTCTCAAGGCTGGTTGTGTCTCCACTTATACCGCTACCCCCGCCCCTGGCACTCCTTCTCTGCCACCTGTCCCATAATCCTCTCATGACACTCTATCCTCGCCACTCCCAACATCCTTTGCTCCCGCCAGAATTGCAAACTCACTCTCTGCTCCATGTTGAGAGGTACAGAACTGTGCAAAAATCTAAGGCATCCTAGCTAAATATGTGCCTAAGACTTTTGCACAGTACTGTATGTTAACAGGAAGACACAACATGTTCAGGACTTTTCATAATCTGTTCATTTGCAGAGGCACAGCTTGTAGTTACTCTTCCACCTATTTGATAGTTATCTAATATGCCAGTGTAAACATCATAACCATGTTGTATTCCTTGAAGATATGTAATTTATTTTGTGATATGATATTCCTTGATCTCTGCTTCTTTCTCTGTTGCTCTGTCTCTTTGTTTTGATCTAAGACAACCTTTATTTCAGTTTCTGTGATTCTGTTGCTTTGGGGACCAATTCTCTCATGCATTTGTGCTCAGACATCATATGTGGTGGGTTGTGCAGTGTGCCAACATCCATTTACATTGTGTACCACTGCAGACGACGTAAGGATTGAGCACAGAATCCACACATCCATCCTTTTTATGTTCAGACCACTTATCTTTGCTTCAGGATGTTAGGTATCAAATAGCTGCCAATAAACTCTTAAAGGGCACGTTGAGTGGAAATTGCTAGATAATGCATGGACATAGTGTACACATAAATATTTCCATAAGTGCTCTTGGAGAGGACACTGGTTCGTGTCACTGCCCTTGGAGAGGACACTGGTTCGTGTCACTGTCCTGGAGCGGACGCTGGTTCGTGTCACTGCTCTTGGAGAGGACACTGGTTCGTGTCACTGTCCTGGAGAGGACACTGGTTCGTGTCACTGCCCTTGGAGAGGACACTGGTTCGTGTCACTGTCCTGGAGCGGACGCTGGTTCGTGTCACTGCTCTTGGAGAGGACACTGGTTCGTGTCACTGTCATGGAGAGGACACTGGTTCGTGTCACTGTCATGGAGAGGACACTGGTTCGTGTCACTGTCCTGGAGCGGACACTGGTTTGTGTCACTGTCCCGGGAGAGGACACTGGTTCGTGTCACTGTCATGGAGAGGACTCTGATTCGTGTCACTGTCCTGGAGAGGACACTGGTTCGTGTCACTGTCCTGGGAGAGGACACTGGTTCGTGTCACTGTCCTGGAGAGGACACTGGTTCGTGTCACTGTCCTGGAGAGGACACTGGTTCGTGTCACTGTCCTGGAGCGGACGCTGGTTCGTGTCACTGTCCTGGAGAGGACACTGGTTCGTGTCACTGTCCTCGGAGAGGACACTGGTTCGTGTCACTGTCATGGAGAGGCCACTGCGTCCTAATGCTCTCAGAGCGGCTGCTGGGTCCCGATGCTCTTGGAGATGTTACTGAAATTCTGAGATTTATGGATTGGACTGTGGTTCATATCGGCTTCTTTCAGTTCTATGTTTTTTTTTAAACCTGTTCTCACCTAATCTTTCTTGTTGCCAGTTGGCGGGCTGGGGATTTGGGTGACGATAGTTTTTGTGTGAGGGAAGGGTTGGGGGGGGGGGGGTTGTTGAGATTTGCTAGATTTTGTTTCTATTTTTTCATGTGGCGGGGTTGGGATTGATGTCTTTTGTTCAACTACTTCTATGGTTTTCTGTACTTTATGGCTATCGTGAGAAGCCAAATCTCAGAGAGTTATACTCTGCATACATATTTGATAATAAAATGAATCTTTGAGTCTTTCCCTTTCAGCGCTTGTACAAAGCTGCAGGAGAAGATGCACGACACCATTACACTGCAGTTGTTGGCTCACCTGAATATATTCGGGCAAAGGTTAATGCAGCCAATCTCAGTGAGGTAATATTCAGCTCCTTAGTGCTCAACTGATTCAGATTTTGTATCTATCTTTAACTACATAACTAACATTAAGTTCTGCCTCTCTGCAGGTGAGGTATAGACAATCATGGCTGAACCAGCAAGCTCTGGGATACAAATTGACCCTGGAAGCCATTCCTTTCCGGAGCGCAAAAGCATCCAGAGAAATAGCAAGTGATGTAAGAGGAAATCTCTTCAGATTCAGGGATAAAGTGTACTTGCATACAGTAATTCCTTTATTTACATATTTAGCGATACAGTGTGGAGGAGGCTCTTCTGATTCCTCGAGCAGAACCACTGCAGCAACCCTGATTGAACTCTAACCTAATCCAGGGTCAATTTACTATGACCAGTTCACCTAACCGCTGCGTCTTTGGACTGTGGGAGGAAGCCAGATCATTGGGGAAAATCCTTGTGTTCCATAAGGGTTGAACTCCAAACTTTATGCCCCGAGCTGTAATAGCATCGTGCTAACTGCTACACTACCAGGGCTTAGCGGTTAATGGTATTCTGCATACAAATATAAGAATTATAATCCTTGTCTATGACTATTTCTAGTGAAGTAACAGTGGATGATGACTTTCATGGTGTTCACTGAATTGGCACAGTAGCAGCTGTGAGATGATAGTGGCCCTCAAACAACCTACCAGCTAATTTTCTAATAAAACTGTACGGCAGTGTGCCTAAGAGCATTGATGCAGTTTAAAGGCAAAGGGTGGTCACACCAAATATTGACTTGATATGGTTTTCTACTGTTTACTGCTCTTTATAGTACATTTATTGATATTTAGAAACTTTTCAGTTTATTATTTTTGAAAGCATCTTCGTTTTACAGTTTTTTACATTTGCCTAAGTTTTGGGCAGTACTCTATGTTTGATGAAATTTGCATTAATTTTTCACCTGAATTTTTGAATACTAATATTTATTTTTCAGTATCAATACAAGAATGCCTTTGTCATGGCCAGGGGAAAGCATATTGGTGCAAGAAGCATTCTGGATGACCCCAAAATGTTGCACTGCATGCAAGTCAGCAAGTTACAGAGCGACAAACTGTACAAGAAAGAATCAAAAGAAATCCAAACTCAGTTTCACTTACCAATGGACATGGTGAATCTGGTGCACGCCCAGAATGCCCAGGCGTTGGCCAGCGGCTTGGGTTACAAGAAGTTGTTGCACTCGTATACAATGCTGCCAAGTGACATGAAGACACAATTGGCAAAGAAAGCATATAATCAGCAGAGCGAGGTGAGTCCACAGCCATAGTTTAACACAGATTAGTATAAATTGGGATGATCGTTTCCTTTTACCTAATTTATCATGGCAATGAGTCGTTTATTGTTTGAGATACAGTGCAGAATCGGCTCTTCTGGCAGTTTCAGCCTCGCCGCCCAGCAACCCTCGATTTAACCCTTGCAGGTATTGTGAACAATAGCTGTGATACAAGATACAGCCAATGACTTATAGAAGAGTACAGAAGTGCCATTCAGTCCACAATATTGAGCCATTCATAATGTCCATTTATACTGAATGTCCTCCTGTGTGTCATCTATATCCATTCATATTCATGTGCAGGTACATCTAAAAGCCTTTTAAACTCCACCAAACTGTCCACTTCACAACTATCCTTGGTAATCCCCCTATCAATCCCTGCTTAAAAATCTTACCCCATAACTCGTCTTCCCTTATATACTGTGATCCAGCTAATGATGACTAGCATCTCCAATATCCTCACTACTCTATTTACCTATGCTGCCACCATCAAAGATGCTTAGACTTGTAAAGCAAAGTCCGTTTGTTCCTCACTGCTTCGTTCTATTACGAGATGACATCCTAGTCCATTTGCTATTGCTTTGTCTATCTTACCAGCTCTTACTATCATTCAGTACCATAACCCCACCCTCTTCAATATCAGCAATAATACAATCTTTTTATCATTTACAAACTTGCCAAATCATAACTGGATGTCGAGGTGGAGCTATGTCTCCACCAAAAAAGATGGAGTGTGCTCCTTACCTCTGCTAGCCTGCAGGTCACCCCTGGGCAAAGTATTGCACCTACGTGGCCACCAACTCCACCACCCCCACCCAACCCTTCAATCAGGGTCACCTGAAGCCATGGGAGCAGGGGGTGGATGGTTGTATGAACAGATGGTATATATCTCAAGTCCTAAAGAGTATTGATAATGCCCGGGATCACCCCTCTTGTAAAGACACTGCCCAGAAGAAGGCAATTGCAAACTTTCTGTGGAAAAATTTGCCAAGAACAATTGTGGTCATGAGGCCATGATTACCCACATCGTACAGCATGGTACATAATGATGTTGATAAAACCTCGAATATTCACATCCAATTTGTCATGTGTGTAATAAGCAGTAAGAGTCCTAGTTCTGATCTCTGTTGCTAACTTGCCTTGGACCCAATGGGTTTGAACTTTTAGACTAATTTCTTATGCAGAATCTTATCAAAAGCTTTGCTGAACACCAACCACTTTGCCACCATCAAAAGGTTATTGATGGTGTGGGCCAATTTCATCTTTAAAATGGTTACAAGATGTACAATCTGGATTGGTGGTGTGCTGGAACCAGAATTAGTGCAGGAACTTTCTGCCCATGTTAACCTGTTTATCTGAACATCAGCTGAAGCCAGATAGAGAGAGGCATACCTGATAGATTCTGAAGATTTTAATCCAAAGTTCTTTCAGAAGTCAGGGAAGAGACACAAAACTTGTTGCTTCAAGATCTTTTTATTAAATGTAACAGAGCAAAGGAAAATTGAAACAGACAGTGGAGGGAAAGCTAAAATGAAGAAGATGGTACTGCTTTGTGTTTAACTATTTTTACTCGTAGATAAGTACAAATTCTATTCAAATTTATAGATAAGAGTTGACCAATTAGAAAATTATTATTCAAATATTGCAGTACAAAGAAGCTTCCAGAACTTTCCAGAATTATACATTGTATAACTGCTAGAGGCATATTAAACTTGTATTTACATACTACAGCCACACTAGGAAGCATAGTAAGCTGTTACTTGGGTATAAAAGTAATTATATATGCAAGTATAAACAGTTGCCCAATTTAGGAATGTTGACAAAGAATGCTATATGAGGTCATTAAGTCATTAGACTCTATGAGTCAACCTATAGCTGGAGAAGTGATAATTCCTTCTGTTAGACTGTTATTAACCTCTGTTTACCACACCCTTCTATCACAGACACACTGCGCAATACTACCATCACTTCTTATCCATGCAGTGTGAATGTGCACCCATTACTGTATTCTTGCACTACCATCTTATCAGTATGAACTTGTAAATCTTATAACCTTTGACTTGTAAATTTTGTACATCTTATTTTTAAGGTAACTTACTTTATATTCTTCTGATATTTGTATATCTGTGCACTTGTAATGCTACTGTGACACTGTAACTTCCTTTGGGATCAATGAAGTATCTATGGATATAAAATACAAGCAGATAATTAATCGTTAAACTGCAAAGAGAATAATAATTAAACAGCCAAATCTAATGAAACCCTCTCACTGTGGCTCGTATGCAAGCTTGGCTTATTAGTTAACTCTGCTAACAGCCATATAACTCAGTGGTGAAAAGGCCACCTTTCATAAACAATATGTCCAGGATCAGAATGATTTGGGATTCAACCAAACAGGACAATTCTGATGTTCCAATTGATTAAGTTTAATTGTAACAAATACTATGTAAGTGCTGCTCACAAACGATTATTGGTGGGTAAGAAATAACAGATTGTACACCAGCATATAATTATAAAGAAAGTTTCTTTACCAATTTTTCAACTTTATTAAACAATTAACAGGAAAAGAAAAGTCAAAAGGTCCATTACAGTTAAACCAGTCTCAATGTGCACATAAACACTGGAGCTTGTTTCTGTAGTTGCTGGGTATATTCCATTACTCATGGCGCTGAATCCCCATCATCAATCACAGGTAGAACTTCCCTTCTAGGGTCACCCCTTGGATGGGACTCTCCAGGGGTGTTCCTTTGTGCTCTTCTCTTTGTACCTCACCCCAAACCAGACTTCTGTCCTTCAGAAATCTCTTCCTGTCCAGCTGTCTCAAACCTTCTCTTACATCTCATTGGGAAGAAAGTTACAACACACACCCAGACAGTCTTGATTGGCTGACACTACATTCCTAAATTGGGCAACGTGACTCCTTTAGCTGAAGCCAAAACCCTCTTGCTAACAGGATACACTGCTTTGCAGAAAACTGCTAAGATAAAAATACCTCACAGCATAGCAGTAGAAATCTTACTCAGTGCATTACACTAAGAATTCAACAGTCAGATCCACTATTGAGCAGGTAGAATTGATGATTCATGACAAAGTCTAGTCTAATTGCTGCCTTTCAAAAGTGCTGCCAAATGTCAGGATTTAAAAACTAATCAGGATTAAAACATGAGAACTGAGAACGAATTCACCTAAAGCGATGCTGTACCTTCCATTTATTCTATATTTGGAATGCAGGAAATTGAGCAGTTTTGAGTTTTGTAATCTTATGTTTGAAGTACTAGAGCCGACGGCTTGATGTGCTTCCTTGAATTAATTCATTTTTTTTTTACCTCCCTCAAAGTTTCTCCCCATAGGTGTTTTGTGCAAGGATTATTGCCAATAGGTTCTATCACACATTATGGCCATTTTGAACAGTTAGTCCTAATGGTGCATTTAATGTAGATATTGATGATAATGGTTAAGCAACAAGCTTTACATTAAAATAAAAAAACATTTGCTGAGATTTGTTCCAACTGGTTCATCAGGCCGTTGACAGATTTTGGAGAATGTTGCCGGCCTTGAGGCCCTGAGTTATAGGGAGAGGTTGCGTAGGCTAAGAGTTCACTCCTTGGAGTGTAGAAGATTGAGGGATGACCATATAGAGCTGTATAAAATCAGAAGGGGCATCGATGGGGTGGATGCATGCAGTTCTTTCCCTACAGCTTGGCTCATCAAGAACTAGGGGGCATAGGTTAAAGGTGAGAGGGGAAAAATTTAATAGGAACCTGAGGGGTAACTTTTTCAAATTGTGTATATGGAATGAGCTGCCAGAGGAAGTAGGTGAGGCAAGTATGATAACAGCATTTAAAAAAGATTTAGTCACGTACATGGCTAGGAAAAGTGTACAGCAGGGGTTTCTAACCTGGGTTCCATGTACTCCTGGCATAAAAAAGGTTAGGAACCCTTTGTTTAGAGGAATAACACAGCCAAATAGGACTAGTGTGAATAAACATCTTGGTTGTTGTGCACAAATCGGGACGGAGGACTTGTTTTATTCTGTATGATTCTTTGACTCTGTGACAGTTCCAAAGAAATTGTTTCTTGAATTTAGTGACATTTTTCCAACTCTCTTGGCAGTGTGGGAACAGATATTCTGGAATTTGATATTATACATGTGGAATAGAACTCTTGAGGTGTGCATGGAAATTTGGAGGAATGAGTTTCTTGTGCATTTTGTGTTCATGTGTACTGTGTGAATCTTAAGTTTTATATAATGTGGCAGAATATTTCCTTTGTTGAATTTGCACAATAATTTTTTAAATTTATGATTTAATTTCCCTTTCAGAGTCATAGTCACAGAACAGTACAGTATAAAAACAGGCCCTTCCATCCATCTCGTCCATACCACACCATTTAAACTGCCTTGTCCCATTGTCCTGCACCTGGACCAGAGCCCTCCTTACCCATCCAGACTTCTCTTAAACATTGAAATCGAGCTCACATGCTCCACTTGTGTTGGCAAGCTTGTTCCACACCCACGACCCTCTGAGTGAAGAAGTTTCCTCTCATGTTCTCCTTGAACTTTTCACCTTTCACCCTTAACCCATGATCTCTAGTTATAGTCCCGCCTAACCTCAGTGGAAAAAACCTGCTTGCACTTACTGTACCTACACCCCTCATAATTTTGTATAGACAGACATACTTTATTGATCCCGAGGGAACTTGTGTTTCGTTACAGTCGCACCAACCAAGAATAGTGTAGAAAGATAGCATATAAAACCATAAATAAATAAATAATAATAAGTAAATTATTCCAAGTGGAAATAAGTCCAGGACCAGCCTATTGGCTCAGGGTGTCTGACACTGAGGGAGGAGTTGTAAAATACCTCTGTTAAATCTCCCCTCAATCTTCTACATTCCAAGGAATGAAGTCCTAACCTGTTCAATCTTTCCTTATCACTCAGGTCCTCCAGTTCCCGCTTACTGTTTATATTTCACTCTTGTAAATTAATGCAGGTTTCTCTGTAATTTCTACAGGTACGGTATAAGTCTGATCTAAGTTTCCTCAGAGGAGTTGCATGGATGACTCAGGGATCTCCACAGATTGAGACAGTGAAGAAGGCTGGTGCACTAATCAGCGAGGTAATTATACGCAGTCATTCAATCATATGTTAATACCTATGAATACAGCCAAATGAGACAACATTACTCTCAGGCCAAGGTGCAAAACACAGTACACCAGCCACACACAACACAAAGCACACATAATACATACAAGGTAGCAAGCACATATAAGACTCCAGTTAAATACAGCCACGCAAAAAAAAAGTACAGACCCTGGGTTCATGAATGCTACAAAAATCTGCAGCTAACCAAAATAGTTTGTCTTCTGCCAAGCAAACACTGGGGGCAGCACCAACTCCAGCCTGGATGCTGCACCGCATCCTCCCCAGTGAAGCACGTTGGTTTTGATGCCTCTCTCCTGGCAGCTGTAAGCACTGCAGCTTGAGGTCCAGTCCTTGCTATGACTAAGGCCACGCAGTTCCCCTGCTGTCTGCCAATAATATCAGTGAGTCGGACTTACAGCATACCACATTAATAAAGGGTCTTGCAATCACAAGTAAAGCCACGAGAACGGTCACTTGCTATTTAACTGCACACCTCTTTTGCACACTGACTCCTCCAAAGCCTCTCTGACACACTTCCTGACAAAGGTCATAAACTGTAGATGTCTTTCAACTAAATGAAAAGTGAATCTTTATTAATCAGATATCTATGAAGATTCCTGATAAACATTTTGTACTTTGAAAGTTGTGGCAAAGAATTTGTCAAGAGAATTGCAATTAAATATATGGTCATGGCATAAACTGAGTCTGTTTCTTTAGCTTTCCCTAAAAGGAATATAAAGAATTAATCTACTAAATGTACAGTGTATGGAAATATCCACATAAAGTTCATCTTTGTAGCCCCTGAATAAGGGCTTTAGTCAGTGTTAATTTGCTCTCCTGCTCATTTAGTGATGTCTGGTGTCCTTGGCAGAATTAGTTGCTATGTTTATCAGGAAAAGATTGGCACTGATAGGAGGGACACATGAAGATTAATATCACGCTACCAGTGTATTATAATCATCTCTGAGCAGAAGTGACATTCCTAGAACAGATATGGTGGAAGACAGTCTGATTCCATTAGGTACTTGGCTTTTTTTTTAGTTTCAACAGTATATTTAATTAAATTTTCCATTTCTTTGTTCTCTAGAAAAAGTACAGACAGCATCCTGATACCTTGAAGTTTACAAGTGTGACTGATTCAGCAGACATCATCCATGCTAAGACAAGCTACCTGCAATGCAGCGATGTACGTTAAGGGAGGGATTTGAAGTATCCTTTCAAGTGGCAATAATGTTTTGGTGCTGCGTCCAATTTTCCCCTTCAGATCTGAGATAGAACTTCTTCAGCAGAATAAGTAAATGTAGTTTGACAGAAGGGCAATAATTAATTCAGAGAACATACCTTGCTCTCCTTTTCTTTGACTGTAGCATTGAAAGCAAAGAGAAATCTATTGTAATTTTAGCATATTCACTGATTTTCTCACAGGAATGGGGAGCAAGATAGAGGCAAAAGAAAGCTGTGCTGTCAAATTTGATGCTGCCAGTGGCCTAATAGTAATTATTGCTTCAATGGTCCTGTCCCCAAGTGGGTGAATATAAAATTATAAACCCCAGCCAACGAAATACTTCCCCTTGGCACAAGTCTGGGTTGTGGGCTATGCTGCCTAGTGTGGTAGTAATGATAATCTGGCTATCACGAGGTGACAGCTTTACAGTTTATTCTGAGATTGGTGTGGAGGTTGGGAAAGGAGCAACAATGTTCTGTTGTTATCACTCTTCCTGACTTATAAGACCATAAGGTATAGGAGTAGAGTTAGGCCATTTGGTGCATTGGGTCTGGACCAAGGCTGACTTATTCTCCCTACAATTCCATTCTCCTGCCTTTTCCCCATAACCTTTGACACCCTTACTAGTCAAGAACCTATCAATCCTTTATTTAAATAAACCCAATGATTTGCCATCTGTGGCAATGAATTCCACAAATTCATAGCCCTCTGGCTGAAAAAATTCCTCATCTCTGTTCTAAAGGGATTTCCTATTATTGTGAGACTGAAGCTCCTTCTATTCCAAATTCTTATGGAAATTGCAATTTGGTCCAGGTCATCGCAGCCCAAAGATTAACGCTGAATGAAACTGGACATTCATACAATCATGCTGTAAGTCGGAGATACAAATGGAGTTATGATTTTAGGCCAACGGCCTTTTTCATCCTGCTCCCATTGTCCTATAAGTCTAACTTATAGCCTTAGGGTTTTGGATTTTCCTGCTCTCCCCCTCATTTTTGGCTGATGGCCTTGGTCTGCATAGTTGTCGATGGACCCAGTCTCAAGATAAGAGGAAAGGTATTTAGGACCGAGATGAGGAGAAATCTCTTCTCTCAGAAAATGGCATCCCTCTGGAATTCTTTATTCTAGAAGCCATGTTGCTGATTATATTTAAGCTAGATAGATATCTATGTATCAAGGAGCTTGGGAGAATGTGTGGAAACATATAATAAGATAAAGGATCAGCTGTGATTGCATTGTGGGAGAGCAGGATTGAAGGGATGAATGGCCTACTCTTGCTCCTATGTTTTGATGCAATAGTAAGTCGCTGCGTCTGTGTGACAAGTACTGTAACACTGTAGTACCCTGGACTGGTACAAGTGTTTATTTACTATCATCCTGCGAGTTATGTGGCTCTCATTGTGCCTGTACTCAGCTGCTGTAGAGCAGAGCAGCAATAGTGGGAGCAGCCAGGAAACAGAGAGTGCTAACATCGTATTTGCCTTCCTCAACATTGACTCAACCTGAAAATTAACCTTTAGGATGTTCTGCACAAGGATTCCCAAGTCTCTTTGCCTCTCAGATCTTTGGATTTTCTCCCTGTTTAGAAAATAATCTGCACATTTACTTCTACTGCCAGTGCATTAACATTGTATTTCATTTGCCACTCTCTTGCCCATTCTCCAAATCTGTCCAAGTCCTTCTGCAGCCTACCTGTTTCTTCAAAACTACCTGCCCCTCCGTCAATCTTTACATCATCTGAAAACCTGGCAACAAAGCCATCTATTCCATCGTCTAAATCATTGAAATACAGTATAAAAAGAAGCGGTCCCAACACCGAACCCTGCGGAGAACCACTAATCACTGGCAGCTAATCAGAAAAAGATCCGCTCACTGCTTCCTACCAATCGGCCAATGCTCTAACCATGGCAGAAACTTTCCTGTAATATCATGGGCTCTTAACTTGGTAAGCAGCCTCATGTGTGGCACCTTGTCAAAAGTTTTCTGAAAGTCCAAATATGCAACATCAACTGCATCTCCTTTATCTATCCTATGTGTAATCTTCTCAAAGAATTCCAACTGACAAAGAAAACCATGCTGACTTTGTCCTATCTTGTCCTGTTTCGCCAAGTACTCCATCATTTCATCCTTTACAATTGACTCCAACATCTTCCCAACCACTGAGGTCAGGCCAACTGGTCTATAATTTCCTTTCTGCTGCTTTCCTCCTTTCTCAAAGAGTAGAGACATTTGGCATCATGCCAGAGTCCAATGATTTTTGAAATATCATTACTTGTGCCTTCACAATCTCTACCACTACCTCTTCCAGAACCCTAGGGTGCAGTTCATCTGGTCCGGGTGACCTGTGTACCCTCAGGACTTTCAGATTTTTGAGCATCTTCTCCCTTGTAATAGTAACTGCACTCACTTCTCTTCCCTCACACCCTTCAACATCTGGCACACTGCCAGTGTCTTCCAGAGTGAAGACTGATGCAAAATACTCATTTAGTTCATCTGTCATCTCCTTGTCTCCTGCTATTATTTCTCTGACCTCATTTTCTAGTAGTCTTATATCCACTCTCATCTTTCTCATTTTTTACATATCTGAAAAAGCAGCCATTTGGGAGGTGTAGCCAAGATCTGGGGCCATCACTTGGGAAGGTGCTGTAGTGGGGAAGCTGTGCAACAGTATGATCTTGACCTACACAGAGAGAACAATCTGGAATTGTCAGGAGTCCTGTGAGCCTCTGCGCCCTTGCTGTAGAATGTTGGGTTTCTGGGTTTCTTGAGCACCTGTGTTTGCTAATTGCTGTGTTAACTAGAGTTGTTAAGCCCTTGTGATTTTTGTTTCATCTTGTCAAGTTAATTGTGACTGGCACGGGGGGGGGGGGGGGGGGTTTCTGCATTTTGTGATTATTTAAAGTGGACCTGATTAGTGCTTATCATGGGGTCCTTGTGTTGGGAATGATTTGTCTCAAGTGTCATTCAGTTGTGCCCCTGATGTTCTGGTGGAATTCCTATCTTGTTTCCGTTTCTAAATGGGAGTCTGCCGTTCCTTCGCACCTGGGTTCATTCATTGCCAGTGTGCATCATGAGAGGAATGAGAGTGCAGCCAAAGGGGCTGCTGATCATTTCAAATAACTCAATGGTCACAAACTTGGGAAACCCTGAGCTGTCAATGCGCCAGCGAAGTCTAAGCAGGATCTGGTGTCTCTAAAGGCCTGGCAGGCCTAGGTTCTTTGAGCAGGCCTCCAGCCATGAGGAACCCAGCTGACCTGGCTCAGGCAGCCCTAGTCATAACAACCTCTCTGATAGTGCAGTGCAACCTGCTGTGTGTGGAAGCAGTGTCGCAGCAGGCAACTGCTGGAAAGGCACTCAATGTTAGAAGACACATACTTAATAGTTTTGGAAGGTGTTTGAGCAGCAGCAGTCAGCTCTGAATTTGTGTAGATGGGTCACTCAGTGTCATCAGAGAGCTGATTTAAATTGTGTGTAAACCATTGGCCTAGCAATATATACTATGGGACCGTGCAAAGCAACAATGCTGTGGAGCTTGAAGATCCAGTTTATCAGGCAGGCAGAAATGTGGAATGCTTCGTTACTGACATTATTTATTGCAGGCCCCATGGTGTGTGAGGTCATGGTTACTAATAAAGCTGTTGCACGGCAGTGCTTTGTCCAGATTCACAACAAACATGATTTTAACTAGAGATGATCCCAGTAGAAAAGTGAATTTTGCATGCTTAATGCCAAAAAGGTGTCTGACCAGTTTCTAGGCTTTAGATCTTGACTATGTTGCTGGCATTTACCAGGTAAGTTATTCATTAAGCCACGACTGTTGTGGTATGGTGTTCTGGTACTGTTCAATGCACAGCCCTCTTTGGGTTTGATTAAATGTAAAAGTAAAACCCGGCCTAACCTGTTCATGGCAAATCTGAATTTGACTTGAGCCACGTGCATACATTCTTCTTTTCCTCAGGGTCCTGACTCAATCATGACACAAGTATAACAATCAGGTTTAATATCACCAGTTTATGTCATGAAATCTGTTGCCTTTGTGACACCAGTACAATGAAATACATGGTAATGATAAAGGTCATGAATTATGTGAACATGAATATCCAGTCCCAATAAAAAGTATTCACCCCCCCCTCCTTGAAAGCCTTCATGTTTTATTGTTTTACAACTTTGAATGACAGAGGATTTAATCTGACATTTGTTTGACACTGATCAACAGAAAAAGACTTCCGTGTCAAAGTAAAAACAGATCTCTACAAAGTTATCTAAATTAATTACAAATATAAAACATATGATAATTGATTGTACAAGCATTCACCCCCTTCAAGTCAGTATTTAGTAGATGCACCTTTGGCAGCAATTACAGCCTTGAGTCTGTGTGGATAGGTCTCTGTCAGCTTTGCATATCTGGACGCTGCAATTTGTCCCCATGCTTCTTTACAAAATTGTCAAGCTCTGTTAGATTGCATGGGGATTATAAGTGAACAGACCTTTTCAAGTCCAGCCATAAATTTTCAATTGGATTGAGGTCTGGACTGACTTGGCCACTCCAGGACATTAACTTTGTTGTTTTTAAGCCATTCCTGTGTAGCTTTGGCTTTATGCTTGGATCATTGACTTGCTGGAAAACAAATCTTCTCTCAAGTTGCAGTTCTCTTGCAGACTGAATCAGGATTTCCCTGTATTTTGCTGCATTCATTTTACTCTCTGCCTTCACAAGCCTTCCAGGGCCTGCTGCAGTGAAGCATCCCCACAGCATGATGCAGCCACCACCATACTTCAGGGTAAGGATGGTGTGTTTTTGATGATGTGT
The DNA here is from genome assembly GCF_030144855.1 of Hypanus sabinus. Classification (NCBI taxonomy): domain Eukaryota; kingdom Metazoa; phylum Chordata; class Chondrichthyes; order Myliobatiformes; family Dasyatidae; genus Hypanus; species Hypanus sabinus. The sequence goes on along the minus strand of NC_082727.1, from coordinate 59,743,481 downwards.
GGTGTTTGGCTTATGCCAAATGTAGTGTTTAGTCTGATGGCCAAAAAGCTCAATGTTGGTTTCTTCAGATCATTGAACCTTCTTCCAGCTGACTTCAGAGTCTTCCACATGCTTTCTGGCAAACCCTAGCCACGATTTCATGTGAGTTTTTTTTTCAACAGTGGCTTTCTCTTTCCCACTCTCCCATAAAGCTGCAACTGGTGAAGCACCCGGGCAACAGTTATTGTAATTGCAGTCTCTCCTATCTCAGCCACTGAAACATGTAACTCCTCCAGAGTTGTCATGGGTCTCTTGGTGGCCTCCCGCACTAGTTCTCTTCTTGCATGATCACACGGTTTTTGAGGATGGCCTGCTCTAGGCAGATTTACAGCAGTGCCATATTCTTTCCATTTCCTGATGATTGACTTAACTGTACTCCAAGGGATATTCAGTGGCTTGGAAATGTTCTTGTATCCATCTCCTAACGTGTGCTTTTCAACATCTATTTTGTGGAGTTGCTTGGAGTGCCCTGTTGTCTTCCTGGTGTAGTTTTCACCAGGATACTGACTCACCAGCAGTTGGACCTTCCAGATACAGGTGTATTTTTACTACAATCAATTGAAACATCTTGACTGTACATAGTGATTTAACTAATGATGTGACTTCTAAAACCAATTGGCTGCACCAGTGATGATGTGGTGTGTCATATCAAAGGGGGTGAATACTTACACAGTGAATTATTTTGTGTTTTATATTTGTAATTAAGTTAGATCACTTGTAAAGATCTGTTTTCATTTTGCCATGAAAGAATCTTTTTCTGTTGATCAGTGTCAAAAAGCCAAATTAAATGTTGTAAAACAATAAAATATGTAAACTTCTGGGGGGTGTAAATACTTTTTATAGATAATAGATGTATATAAACAGTACATTTATATACAGTTACATTAAATAAGTAGTGCAAAAGTAGAAATAAAAAGGTAGTAAGTTAATGTTTATGGGTTCATTGTCCATTCAGACATCTGATGGCACGTGGGGAGAAGCTGTTCCAGAACCATTGAGGCAGGCTTGTGTTCCTCCTCCTTGATGGTAGCATTGAGAACAGGGCATGTCCTAGATGATGTTGGCACTTAGTGATGGATGCTGCCTTTCTGAGGTATTGCCCGTTGAAGATGTCCTGGATACTATCGAGGTTAATGCCATGATGAAGTTGACTATGTTTACAATTCTGCAGCTTACTTTGATACTGTGTCTTAGCTCCTCCCCCTCCCCCTCCTCCCCCTCACAGATTCCGAGATGGCTGTTAGTTTGTCACAGGAAATACAAGAAATGTTGAAGACAGGAGAGATGTGATAATATTCAGCAAATTACCCAGCCCAAGCTGAGCTGAATCCAAATGCTTTATTGGAATGTACAGTCAGCCCAGTCCAATCAAGTACCTATAATTGGGTCATTTGGGCTTGAGCTGGGGAGACTGATTTAATCTTAAGTGCTTAATTAATTTCTTCCAGTCATTTAAGCCAAATCAAAGTCCAGTTCCATCGCTATAATCTGGTTCTGATGTTTATTGTACAAATGAAGTAACAGAGTTTGACTTTTTGGAGAGGTGAAAGAGAATATTCTAATGTAAGTTAACAATGAACTTTTCAAATGGAGTTTTTTTGCCTACAAATTAAGTTTCCAAGTGTTGACTAATCATCTTTAGAAGTAGCAAGCAATGATTATCTTTATTCGATGTTGCAATGAACAATCTTTAACGTGATAGTAATGGACCAGTTGGGCTGAAGGGCCTGTACGTGTGCAGGGGCACTTTGTGACTTCTTTGGCCTGATATAATTTATTTCGCTATTAATGGTATCTTCTGTCTCAAATTCAGTGCTGGACATGTCTAAATATAATCAATTTAGAATTAAATTTTCAGTTACTGGTATCATGTATCAGTCAAGAAAAGTAATAAGTGTTCCCATAAGTTGACAGCGCATTAGAAACCATATAAGGTAAATCTGGTAAATATCCAAGTAGGCTTGTTTGTTATTCAGTCAAATGGCTGCTTTTGGCCTTTACTGGTCAACAGTGAGCTAATGGCAACTGCACCTCCATTTGGAGGGAGAACTGAGTTTGAAATCTAATTTAGTGGTGCACTGTGTTTCAGAGATTGTACCGATCCAGATATGCACAGACTATGCACAGATCTACGATACCACCTGACCACCCTGATTTCAAGCGAGCGCGAATCAACGCCTACAACATCAGTGATGTAAGTCGCCGGACTCAGCTTTATTTCTCACATAGATGAACTTGTACTACTTCTGCTCTGCCCCACCTCCTTATTTTGGCTTCTGCCGCCTTACTTTCCATTCCTGCTGAAGGGTCTGGGCCTGAAGCTCTGACTGTTTTTTCCTCTCCATAGATCAGGAGTTCCCAACTTTGTTATGCCATGGACCGATGCCATTAAGGAAGTGGTCCATGAACCCCTGCCATAGATGCTGACTGAGCCATTGGATATCTACCTATGCATGAGAAGAGTTGGAATAGAAAAGTAACTAACAGCCAGATGATTTAATAGGCAGCTTTCTATAATCTAACACTGTTAATTTCACCGCAGCATTCATTTTTGGTGACAGTGAGGGTTTAGTATGAACTTGAAGTGAATAGTAATTGTTATAGACAGCCAGTTTTGTGGATTACTGCCAGCAGCTGGTGTCTGATGTTACTTTGTTGGATTCCTGATTTCAGCTCAAATGCTGTAAGAAAGCAACACAAAGGTGATTGCTGCTTCTCTATAGGACCAATTGTTCCAGACCAACCTTGAGCACCTCTCACTATTCATTCAGGGTTTTGACGGGGAACTGAGAATGCTACCTCCAGCGTGGTAATGAGAACCAGATGTGAGAGATGTTCTATTGCATAAAGTAAATTTTTGATTTTAATATTACAGAAAGCTTACAGGACATCTTGGGAACAGATAAGGGCATTGGGTTACGACCTTCGACTGGATGCTATTCCCTTCCAGACAGCCAAAGCATCCAGGGAAATAGCCAGTGATGTAAGAACTATTTCCTTTAAAATGTAAACAATTTAGCTCAATTTGCATCTACTGTTTATATTAAAAATTGAGTACTACGTTTTACTTGAAGATAAGAAAAACTAAAAGATTCTTAATGTCTGAATCACAAAAAATTAATGAGATGCAATCCATTAAGAAGTCTGTTACTTTTAAAATTTGTTTAGATTTTACCATGCAATATTTTTGATGAATATCATTGAATACATTAGATTTTTGGAATGGTTTTCACGTAATGTTATTATATTATTACTGCCCATTATGCCACTGGCATTTAGGACAGCAAATGTCCTCCATCTCTGGCAGTGTTCAGGTCTTCCCTTGTCGTTCTGGTAGCTTCTTAATAGTTTTCACTGCTGTCTGCCATGCGGGTCCCAGGTTGAGACTGAAGAACTGAGCTGAACCCCAGAACCTGGAGGACCAGTGGACCACTCTTGGTCTGGCCTCTACCCTTCGCCTTGTTTGGCATGGGTGACCCTAGCAAGAGCCAAAGCATAAAGCCCTGACTCCAGCCAACATAGCTCTCTGGGTCATTGAGGCATACAAGCCTCCGAACCATGACAAGGTTGTGGTCCACATAATGTACACAAAAGCAATATTGACTATTTGTGTTTGTCTTTTATAAAAGAGTATTTGCTATCAACCACAGATTTTAAATATGGGTTTTAATGACTGCTCAGAATTGGAATTGGTACCATTGTATTGATAAATAAAATGATTTTGACATAATAAAATTATAAGCTTGATCTTTATAGCATTAGATGCATGTAACAGCATTTGGTTTTAAAATTTTCTTTCTCTGGTAGTACAAATACAAGCAAGCATTTGTGCAGGAGAGAGGCCAACAGATAGGCTGCCGCACTGTTGACGATGACAGAAAAATGAGGCATTTCCTGGCTGCCAGTAGACTCCAGAGTGCAACTGAATACAAGAGGCAATTTGAGGAGGGCAAATCCAAGTACCGAATACACATGGACCAGCCTGGCTTTGTACAAGCTAAAAGAAGCCAGGAACAAGCCAGTAACATTAACTACAGGCAGCACCTACATCATTGGACATGTGACCCAGAGCAACTGAATGTGAAGCATGCTCGAGAAGCTTACAAACTACAAAGTGATGTAAGTAATGATTGTTTTCCTAAACAATCTTGAACAAAAGTTTGAAAACACAAGGCAAGTTCTTTTGCAAGGTCAAGGGGAAACAGCCTTGTATATGTGTTTTCCTTACACTTATGAAGCAAGGTTCAGACAAAACCATGTAGTTACATTATAAATAAGTTCATTTAGTATGCATTTATTATGTCACAGCATGTAGGAACCATAACAATTCTTTTGGCCCTTGACTAGAAGTGCTCAGGTAAGGACTTTGTTGAAACTGTCCATGAGAAAAACAGGAATGTTTCAAGCTCAGTGTACAAAGGACGGCCGTGATGGGTTCTTGGTAATATGGCGAATCAGGTTTATTGTCACAGACCTGTTGTGAAATTTGTTTAATTTTTTTTATTGAGATACAGCATAGAATAGACCCTTCCAGCCCTTCATGCTGCGCTGCTCTGCAATCCCCCAATTTAATCCTAGCCTAATCACAGGCCAATTTACAATGGCCAATTAACCTACCAACCTTCCACAGTCCTTGGACTGTGGGAGGAACCCAGAACATCCAGCAGAAACACACACTGGGAGAACGTACAAACTCCTTACAGGCGGCAGCAGGAATTAAGCCTGTACTGTAGTGTTGTGCTAAACACAATGTTAATGTATGGTGTTTTATGGTAGCAGTGAAGCTATTATAAATTGTGCAAAAGAGGGATAGTGAGGTAGTGTTCATGGAGCGTTCAGAAGTCCAATATCAGGGGCATTTAGGGTGGCAATGAAAATCCCCCATCTCAGGATGTTCAAGGCTTCCTTCATCGTGTCAGTAGCTTCCTTTCAGTTTTAACTACTGTCAGTCATGCAGGTCCCAGGTTGAGACTCAGGAATACCATTATATTCAGATGTAGAAGGATTCTTCATTGTTGTTTCTGTAACAATTTTGTTTCACCAGTCAGAGTTGTTAGCCCTGAGCGGAACTCCTGAACCTGAAGGATTGGTGGGCCATTCTTAGCCTGGCCTCTATCCTTTGACCCATTTAGCGTGGGTGACCCTACCAAAAGCCAAAGCATAAAGTCCTTACTCCAGCCAACATAGCTCACTGGGTCATTGAGGTACAAAAGCCTCCAAGCCATGACAAGGTTGTGGTCCTCTTAGAGGAGTTTACGATACACAAGACCATAACACATAGGAGCAGAATTAAGCCATTCAGCCTTAACATCTGCCAGACGATGCTGAGGATGTTCTACGAGTCTGTGGTGGCCAGTGCTATCATGTTTGCTGTTGTGTGCTGGGGCAGCAGGCTGAGGGTAGCAGACACCAACAGAATCAACAAACTCATTCGTAAGGCCAGTGATGCTGTGGGGGTGGAACTGGACTCTCTGATGGTGGTGTCTGAAAAGAGGATGCTGTCCAAGTCGCGTGCCATATCGGACAATGTCTCCCATCCACGCCATAATGTACTGGTTAGGCACAAGAATTCATTCAGCCAGAGACTCATTCCACCGAGACGTAACACTGAGCGTCATAGAAAGACATTCCTGCCTGTGGCCATCAAACTTTACAACCCCTCCCCCGGAGTGTCAGACAGCCTGAGCCAATAGGCTGGTCCTGGACTTATTTCCACATGGCATAATTTACTTATTATTTAATTATGGTTTTATATTGCTATAATTCTACACTATTTTTGGTTGGTGCGGCTGTAACGAAACCCAGTTTCCCTCGGGATCAATAAAGTCCATCTGTCCGTCAAAGAAGCCAACATAACTGGAAAATAAGACTGAACTATATGAAGGCATAAATTAGCAAATTCAGTATAAATATTGAAGTCACAATTCTCCTCACTAACTACTGGAATCCATACTGGAGCGTAAGATGTTGCAAAGTGCTTTTCTGTCCTGAGTGATTGTGGGGCAGGGTGAGCTGGAGTTTTGATTGACTGTAAATGTTTTCCTAGGTTGCATACAAATCTGACCTTAACTGGACTCGTGGGATTGGTTGGACACCTCCCGGTTACCATAAAGTTGAAATGGCCAGGCGTGCTGCTAACATGGCTTATGCCCAAGGGCTGGACCCTCAGGAAGCTGCTATTCAATATGAGCAATTCATGGTGAGTAGTTTTACATTACAACACCGAACATATCCTTTCATCTTCCTCACATTTATGTGCCTATCTAAACATCTCTTAAAAGCCTTCAATATATTTGCCTATACCACCGAACCAGGCTGCACATTCCAGACATCCTCCACTTTCTGAGTAAAAAAATTATCCCTCACATGCCCTTTGAACCTACCCTCTTTCACCTTCAATACATGCCCCATTAGGACAGGGATTCCCAACCCTGGGGTTCATGCACCCCTTGCTTAATGGTAGGAGTTCATGGCATAACAAAGGTTGGGAACCAATGTTCTCTCTGAAGTGTGCACTTGCCCATAATGGAATTTAAAATGCATACAAAAGGTTGTCACCCTCTACCTCATTGGCATGTTAAGTATATTTCACAATCATGCACAAACACATTTCCTTTTCCGGTTTCTTATGTGGACAGTGTGAACAATGTGGAGTTTGTGACAATTTGTTTGCAGATTTTGAAACTGGCTTATTTATGTTGTTTTTATTGAAGAAATTATTCAGTGAGCACATGTTGTTGCCACTGGGCAAAAATTGCACAATACAAGATTTTTGTGCACACTAGTCATTACAAATTGGAGGGAACATTGTTGGGAACCCCTGAGTTAGGGCATGTGACAAATTATTGGGTCAGTCAATAATTATTGATGATAAGATACCCATCAAAACCATCATAATCAGTGCAAAGATTGCTGGAAATCTGAAATAAAATGCCAGAGACTCTGAGTAGAACAAGCTGCAGAGAGGGGGGAGAGAGTTAACATTTCATTTTGACCCAGAATGTGAACTCCACAGATGCTGCCCGACCACTGAATGTTCCCAGTACTTTTCTGTTTTATTGTCATCAGTATAAAATCATTCTCTCCGACAGTCACCATAACCAAAACCCGTCAAGATATTTGCAGGAATAACCAGGATCTGCTCCTGTTCTGACCCTGTAAGTCCACAAGAATCTGTGTGGTGATGTGGAGCATCAGGCACTTTGTGAAATTTCTCTGCCTTTATAATGATAGACAACCAGGTATCACAGCACATAAACTTTTGAAGAATATTCTTTTTGTCTGATGTATTAGTGGTTTCCGTGCTTTGAAGAAATAGCTCTGAATCTGTGCATCAATGGCATAGGTTCATTAAAGGAACATTATACATTGAAAGCATATAAGTGAACCAGATAATATATGATCTAAATTTAAACTGTATGTTCCCTGAGTAATATTGAGTGTGATAAGAAATGAGTTCACCAAAAATAAAGCTTTAATATGACAGCCACAGTCAAAATGAAAGCATCAGAGAATTAAGAATATCATACTTAACATTCAACATCTGATGTCAAATGAAGATCTTAATAAATATCAGATTCAGGTTAAGCTGTGCTTATGCACTTGGAGTTTTACTGACCTACATCTATTCCTGCAAGGATCAATGCTTTTGAATACAAAATATTAAACTGGAACTTTGGGAATCATTCCGGTGAGTAGTTTGCTCATGTTTCAAAAAGCTGAATGAACAACGTGAACCCTTGAAATGAATGGGCAGAATACAGAAGTGCACTGTGCACCCTGGCTTCAGATATGTCCTCTGGCAGATGAGACTCCCCAGGAGAGCAGCAAGTTAAATAAGCACCTTTTAAACTACAAGAAATCATTTATATGTCTGTGTACTCAGAATGATGTGATGGGGTCTAATCATATTACATTGAAGGACAATGTAAAGTACCCTAAATTTCTGAAGTTTTAATGCTTGGAGCTATTCTTTGTGCTTTCTTGATGGTTGCACTGGAAAATGATTGATGTCTTATGGAATGTGACTGAAATGTATTAACACAGAATTATTATGCATGAATCCAAAAGCTCACATTCCCCTTTTTGTTATCAGCGAGCTCAAGCAAACAGGAGTACAGAAGAATTTCAGCGGACAGATGTGATGCCAGATGCAACTGAAATACTTCAAGCAAAAAGATTCAAGATGAAACCCAGTGAAAAATAAAATGCTCACATGGCTAATTGCTGCCCTACTTTTTAAATGGCATATTTCCCCAACATTATATATAAGCTACATTTAATTTTTAGTCAAACTTTGCATACATAATTAATGCACCTTCTGCACTGCCAGGTACTTCTCTTTATTAATTTTCTATTCAGTCATGCATTAAACAATTTTAAATTGTAATTTTTGTCTAATTTTTAAAAAAGTATGCATTAAAAGTGATAGAAGTCTTAAAGTATATTGTGGTTTGTAAATGTTATTCGCCTGTTCGATAGAATAACTCATTTTGCATTAGCACAGGGTCATATTTGATTCAGAGTTCACCATAAGTGATGGGGAGGCTTTCTTTGTTAAGCAATCAATACTCAAACCATTGAAGGTGCTTCAACAAAGTCTACTTAACTTTTGACCATCAGGTGGCCAAAATCTACCTTCAGAATTGGCCTTCAGTGATGCCTGAAGTATGAAAAGGACACTTTGCAGAGGACTTAGAAAGTCTGCTGAAGTGGAAATTCGGTTTGTAGGTTAGACGTGTTAGAGGACAAGTCCAGACAGAAGGAAGATGGGCATCAGCAATGGGCTGGAAGATTTTCCTAATGCAGCCATTATAAAATTGACATTGTAAAGCAAATAACTTCACATAGTAACTTAAGATATAACATATATCATCCATGATCATGTTCTTTTTATTAACAATCGCCTACCATTCTATAACAGAGATGGCTGTCCAGGTTGGATCGTTCCTTTTTCAAAGTTCTCTCACTACTGCCCACTATGTCACCGGCATTTAGGGCAGCAATGAAGGTCTTCCATCTCTGGCGGTGGCCAGGGCTTCCTTCATTGTGCTGGTAGCTTCCTCTCAGCTTTCACTACTGTTGGTCATGCAGGTTCTGGGTGGAGACTCAGGAATACTGTTGCACTCAGATGTAGAAGGATTCCTCATTGCTGTTTCTGTGACAGTTTTGTTTGATCAGTCAGAGTTGATACCCCTGAGCTGAACCCCTGAAACCTGGAGGACCAGTGGACAACTCTTTTCTGGCCTCTACCCTTTGACCTGTTCGGCATAGGTTTAAATTAAGTTTATTATCAGTTCAAACTAAATTTAAATTAAATTCATTATCAATGAAGGTACAGAATATATCACTATATACTACCTTAAAATTCATTTTCTTGCAGGCATTCACAGTAGAACAAGAAAATATAACAGAATGAATGAAAAACTATATGCAAAGACTGACAAATAAAATCAATGTGCAAAGGATAACAAACTGTACAAATTAAAAAAATACACACACAATAATGACAAGCACAAATAACACTGAGAACATGAGTTGTGGAGTCCTTGAAAGTGAGTCCATTGGTTCTGGAATCAGTTCAGTGTTGAGGTGAGTGACGTTATTCATGAAAGCTCAGAAGCCTGATGATTGCGGGGTAATAACTGTTACTGAACCTGGTGGTGTGAGATTGCTCCAGTACCTCCTTCCCAATGTCAGAAATGAGAAAAGTGTGGACGATGGGGGTCCTTGATGGTTCTTTTCCTCTTCTTCCTCCTTTTCCAGTCCTCAACTGCTTTCCACTTTCCACATAGCTTCTTCTTTCAGTCTTGTTTAATGTGCAACGAGCTCAGGGATTAGGCCAAGGTGGGAACTGCAGTCTCTCGCTCAAGCAAGGATCCTGATGGGACAGGTGGAAAGTCAGTTTCTGAGGTAACACACTTAAGCCATTGCTTCTTCAGTTCTTCTGTGTGCTCCTGATGAATCATCAAGGCCACTTCTTCACTTTGTGTAGATATAAGCAAGAAAATGCCAAGAGTAGGAATGTTTCGAAGAACCTTTGAGAACTTTCTTGAATGTTTTTCACTTCCTACCTGGTGTGCTCTTCCCAAGATAGTGCTAAAGAGGTGTGATTAATTAATCTGAAAGAGGCCAAAATGGGGAATAGAAGAAGAAAGGAGAGGGAGGGATTTTTTTAAACCAGAAGGAGAAATATCCTTCATTCTGTTAACCTCACAAGATAGACATGTATAGAGCAGCTAGAGGAGGTCATTTAAAAGCATCAGTAGCTGTAAAAATGTTGATTTCTCCCTCCAGTAAAATAAAAATTCCCTCCCCCTTTCCTCTTCTTAAATTCCCTGCTCTGGCCCCTTACCTTTTCTCAACAGCCTGTAACTAATTAATTACAAAATCTCTTCCTAAGATTTTATAGGCTGTCAGTGGTGTTCACCTGTGGCAGCTTAGTCTTTCAGAAGAAATGTCCTTACAGAACTAAAAGTGTTCTTCATTGAGCTTCGTAAAGGTGGGTTGCTTTCTAAACATGCTGGGTGAGTTTGGTTCCCTACTGAAAGCCTTTCTTTTCCTTCTCCTAATGATTGTTATTTTGAGGGTCACAAACAAGGCAAAATCTGCAGATGCTGGAAATCCAAGCAACACACTCACAATACAGGAGGAACTCAGCAGGCTAGGCAGCATCTATGGAAAAGAGTATGGTTGACATTTTGGGCCATGGCACTTGGAGTCTTGCTTGTCATTTCAAGTGTATATTCTGCACACCTGCCCAGATAAGGTTTTGAGCTGTTCTTAATGTCTGGATTTGCAAAGAAGTTGGTAAAAATGACCTTTAACATTCAAAGTACATTAACTAACAAAGTAGATATACTGTACACAACCTTGAAATTCATCTCCTTAAAGGCAGCCACAAAACAAAGAAACCCAATAGAATCCATTAAAAAAGACCATCAAACAACAAATGTGCAGAAAAAAACTAATGATGCAAACAGTAAAAGTAAGCAAATGCCATTCAGAATTGAAGTTTATGAAAGCGAGTCCACATCCTCGAAGCTGTATGTAAAAATACAGGTTATACGTAAAATTATGTTAATTGCATACATCATCATGCTGCTGTGTGCCTTGCTTAAAGTAAAACTGAAGTTACACCCAGATTTTTGGATTCCCATTGTTGTAATGAATTAATTTAATGTTTTGAAGCTACAAAATATAATAGCGGTGAGCTGAACACTGGCCGGTCCCTTGCCCCCATACCCCACACCCTGACCTTTTCCATATGAACCAGTGCTTAAATCAGCCAAACAGTAGATCTTTTCTTGCTTTCAGACCCAGGCCCTGCCACCTCGGCTTGCTCTTGGCCCCACTATCATAACACTTCCTATGGACTTTAGCTACTTCAAGGACTCTAACAGCACTAAAACTGTGTAACATTGGCACAATAGAAGGAATGATGTTCTCTGCTTTATAGATGTGTTGCTTGTTAGATTGACAGAGGTTGTAGGCTGGAAGGTGGGGTTAGCATTGGGTTGTGGGGTGGAGATAAATCACTACCGAAAGAGGTGTAAGGCACTCCTTCCCTCTCTGTAAGTCTCCCTTGGACAAGGTGTAGCACCTGTTTAGCCCCTCAAACAGGGTCAGGTGATGCGTGGATGGTTGTATGAGCAGCTGGTGTATATCACAAATCCTGGTTATGTGACCACTGACGCCAGGCAGACAATCTCTGAAGAATATTGATAATGGCTGGGGTCACCTGTCTTGTAAAGACACTGTGCAGAGGAAGGCAATAGCAAAGCACTTCTGTCGAAAAATGTACCAAGAACCATCATGGTCACAGGACCATGATTGCCTACGTCACACAACACGGCACGTAATGACGATGATAAGTGTTAGCATCACATCAGTGTTTATCATCCGCGGCTGCTCACTCCTCTTTGTCACCCACTGAGATCTTGAGCATCACTGCCGGGTTGCACGCCTGTGCGGTGGGTGCCATGTTTAATTTGAATTCTGAAGCTGGAGCTGCTGAAGAGAGAGTACTGCTGACCTCAATTTCACACTCGGGAGGTTGAAAGATCTATGTATTCGCAGCAGCCTTCATTACTGCAGCCTTCCTGACTGCCTTAGTGCGAAGAATTGAAACATAAAAGAAGCTGACACCATAGACTTAATCCACAAGTAGATGATATTTAATCTTGTATGATGTTGACAATGCATGAAACAGGCAAAGAGATAATAAGAATCACCCCAGACAGGTGTGAATCGCTTCCAGACAGGATGAAACACATAAAATTGTTTTAGAAGTGTCATTGACCAGATTTAAACAGTAAGATCCTTCAATATCTAAGCATTTGAGAAACGACTGTTGGCACCGTGTGAAGTTCAGGACCCTCAGCAGGCTATAAACAGGAGGAAGACTAATGTTGCAGAGATATGACTTTAAAAGCACGGGAACTGTGCTTGGCTACTGACAGAAGGGACGCGAGAGGAACGAAGCCCCTGTCCTCTGAATGAGAGCATGTGCTCCACTTCCAGGGCGCTTGATTAAAATTTCTAGAGGTATGCCAGCTTGTTTGATCTTCTCTGAATGCATTCCTGGAATTCAGTAGTTCCTGTGCCCGTTTCTAAAATAATTAATGCAAGCCACTTCAAAGCAAAGACGATCACGATGAGAGGGCTATGCATAAATTTTCCTTAAGTGGAGGAGGGGTTCTGCATCAGCCTTTCCCCTTCTTTGACCTTGCCCATCTGGTGCCAGTTGTATAATGAGGTGTGCAGCAGCTGGAAGCCACATTGACTGCAGTCTGTTGCCGTTGGATGGTAAATGTGCCAGATCATCTGCCCTTCCGAGAGTTGTTCCTCAGAATCTAATGCACTAGGTGTCAGTTTAAACTGACACCATTACCACCTGCATTCCTTCCTTGCAGTTGTGTTCTGCAGACACCACTGAGGTCAACATGTGTAACGCTGGCTTTGTGTCATAGATTGTATTTGGGAAGCAGCCAGGATTCATTTACTGTAACACCTATTCAAAATTTGTGATAAGTTTTACTTGGTTGCTAAAATTTGCAGCATAATGGACTGCTGAAGGAAGTAATGATAAATGATACCAGGTATTATTTATTTATAACTATACTAGCCCATCAGAACAGGTGGAAAATATTTGCTATCTTGTCGGGTTAAAAGCTTTGTATTTTTTAATGAATTAATTACGTCACTGCTATTAATTCTGGTGAGGTGCAAGATATGTTTCCACCAAAGTAAAGCGCTCCTTCCCTCCACTAGCCTGCAGTCACCTTTGGGCAAGTTGTATCACCTGCTTAGTCTCCCCAGTCAGGGTCACATGAAGCCATGCGAGCAGGTGGTGGATGGTTGTATGAGCAGCTGGTGCGGATCACATCCTTGTTATGTGATACTGACGCCAGGCAGACAATCTCTGAAGAGTATTGATGATGGCTGGGTTCACCCGTCTTGCAGAGACACTGCCCAGAAGAAGACAATGGCAAACCAGTTCACCAGCTGTTCATATGACCACCCACCACCTGCTCCCATGGCTTCACGTGACCTAGAATTGGGGTCTAAGCAGGTGCTATCCCCTGCCCAAGGGTGACCTGCAGGCTCGTGGAGGGAAGGAGCACCTCATACCTCTCTTGTTAGCGACATATCTCCACCCTGCCACCCATAGTTAATCTTTAATATTCCCTATTATGAAGCGGTGACTTGTCTGGTCTGTTTCGTGGGACTCAGTGCAACAGTAGCATCGCAGGAAAGGGTTTAAAAGCAATTTGGTTACCCTGAAATATTAGTTAGAATTCTGAAAATAAAATAGATGCATAAACCATTGCATATGACTGAAAGCATAAAACCAGAAATCATAATGATATTTATCAAAAACTTTTTTTTTGGAAATAAATGTTCCTGCAAGATTTGTCTATGGTAATCAAATCCATCAGAGATTTTAGTTTTAAGAGAAAGTAATTACTTATATAATGAAATAAAATGTATCAATTGAGTTGTGTGAGTTTTCTGTTTATATTTTAGATGGCAAATAGAGTCAGAGTCATTGAAAAGTACTGCATGGAAACCGGCCCCTTGACCCATCTAGTCTGAGCCGACCCATTTAAACTGCCTACCCATTGACCTGAACCAGGATCTTAGCCCTCCATATCCCTACTATCCATGTACCTGCCCAAACTTTCCATAAGCTCAAGTTTGTGCCGGTACACTCTCATGACCCTCTGAGTAAAGGGGCTTCCCCTCATGTTCTCCTTAAACTTTTCACCTTCACCCTTAACCCTTAACCTTCCACCCTTAACCCTTAATCCACCCAACCTCAGTGCAAAAAGCCTGCTTGCATTTACCCTTTCTATAGCCCTCATAATTTTTGCAAATCTCTATCAAATCTCCCTTCAATCTCCTATGTTCCAAGAAATAAAGTCCTAACCTATTCAATCTTTCCCTTATAACTTGGGACTTCCAGTCCTGGCAACATTCTTGTAAAATTTCTCCGTACTCTTTCAAGCTTATTTACATCTTTCCTGTAGGTAAGTGACCAAACTGCACACAATATCCAAATGAGACCTCACCAACATCTTATACAACTTCAACATACCATCCTATCTCCTGTACTCAGTACTTTGATTTATGAAGGCCAATGTGCCAAATGTGGTCATTGCAACCCTATCTACCTGTGATGCCACTTTCAATTAATTATGGATTTGGATTCCCAGATCCTTGAGTTCGACTGCATTCCTCAGTGCCCTACCGTTCGCTGTGTAAGACCTACCCTGGTAGGTCCCATTTTGCATTTGTCTGCAACTGAATTCTATCTGCCATTTTTCAACCCATTTCAGTTAAAGAAAAGTACAGCGCAAATGCAGACCCTTTGGCCCATCTAGTCTGTGTCAAAGCATTTAAATTGCCTAGTTTCATTTACCTGCACCCACACCATAGCCCTCCACACCCCTCCCATCCATGTACCTATCCAAACTTCTCTTAAGCGTTATAGAATTTTGTAATAAATACATTGTTATAAAAGACATCCTTAATAAGATTCTTATTATTCTCAAATACTTATTGTATTAACTTACCACTTCATGCCTTTGGGAGATTTTTGTGCTGTTTATTTCTTTGCTAAAAGTAGCAAAGACAGAGATGGATTATAGGCACTCTAAGTGTTTATACAATAACATGGTAGACAGTCACCAGCTGTAGTAGGTTCTCCTATCATGAAGTGGTCTGAAGCTTGTAATTAAATTTATTATATATTATGCCTGGTTAAACACTGCATAAGCAAATGAAAAGGCAATTAATGTGCTTCAATTTATTAAAATTGAAATACAAAATATTTTTCAGTCATTCCAATATCAGTATGGAGATATATTCATCACTTTCTCTGTCATAACTATATGGAAATATGCAATATATTAATTTTTGAATTATTACTATAATTGGTGGTTGGGATGATACATTATATGCAGAAAAGCACACACAAAATGTTGGAGGGATTCAGCAGGTCTATCGAGAGGAATAAATAGTATTTCAGGCGAAAACTCATCATCAAGACTAGCTTCATCACTCAATGTTGATGAAAGGTCTCAGCTTGAAACGTGAACTGTTTATTCCTTTCCATAGACGCTGCTGAGTCCCTCCAGCATCTACAGAAACTCTTGTGTTTACATTATTAAACAGTTTTTATTTTCTTTGCAAAATGCCTACCTGATTTTGTTACAGTGTACAGTATCGAAAAGCAATTAATATATAGTGAAAGTAACACAAACTATAGCTGAGCTATTAAATTTAATTTTGATTTTATTTGCAAGTTGAAAAATTAAAAACTAGTTAATTATTCCTTGAATCCAGTTAAGGAATGTGGTGACACGGGCATAAACACCCGGTTTGTTCTTCACTCCACAGTGATCCCCCCAGCTCACTATTCCATAGATCTCATAGCGTCCATCTTTCAAACAGGTCAATGGTCCTCCTGAGTCTCCCTGTACAAAATGAACAGCATTGCATTAATCTATTGTTCTCATTTCTTTACATTTATTCTGTTCCTCTTCTAATTTACCCTACTGAGCAAAAATCTTAGGCACATGTACATAGCTAGGGTGCATCAAACTTTTCCAGAGTACTGTAGTAACTTTATGTGTTGCACTATATTGCTTCTGTAAAAAGACAACAAATTTCATGACCTATGTGAGTGGTGATAAACTTGATTTAGATATGCACAAAGTTGGAAGGAGGTAGGGAGAGGGGAATCATGGTTGGAAAACAGGGAGAAGAAAGTACCAGAGGGACATTCTGTAATGATCAATAAACCAATTGCTTGGGTTCAAATGACCTTGCCTGTTGTCTCTGGGCTGGGTATGTCCGCATTCCTGCCAAACCCGTCCCTGAAACTTCTTTGTTGCCACCTGTCCCACACACCTCCCGTGGTCCTCCACCCTCACCACTCCCAACGTCCTTTGCTCCCTCCTGATTTACAATCTTGCTTTCCACTCCATGCTGACAAATACAGTACTGTGCATAAGTCTCAGGCACCCTAGCTATATATATGTGCCTAAGACTTTTGCATAGCACTGTATATGTTTGACTTCTGTTTGTTATATTTAGTTGAGAAATAGTTCTCTGGAATCTTGACCAAGAGGTTCTTTTATATCATTTTAGAGACTGGGAACACAGTGCTGTGGCCCTAGTGACATGGGTTTTGTCCTGACTACTAGTGCTCAGTGCAGATGACCTTGCCTGGTATCTCAGGGCTTGGTGTGCCTGCACCTGCACTTGACTCTCTTTCTCTTTCACGTGTCCCACACCCTTCCCGTGGTGCTCCTCCCTCGCCTTTTGGTGTAAGACTAACAAACAGCTTGCCCTCGTATGCTGAGATCACAGCATGTACAGCTGGTCTCTATATGTGGAGTACAGCATGTATAGAGTCCACAGCTGGTCTCTATATGGAGAGTGGTGGATTGAGTGTGTCTGGACCTCAGTGGAGCTGCTGTGCATCCATATTAGAACATGTTGACCATTACGGGTTTGCTTCAGAACTGTTGCAGGGCCGATACAATTTGGCCCAAGTACCTGGAATTATATCCCTTCTTCCAAACTGAGGTGACCAGAAACTAACTACAGCAAACCTATGGCTTCCTTTGTGTAGATCAGATAATGTAATGCAAATCCTGGACTTGTCAAAACAGATCTGTGTAGGATGGAGCTGAGAGAACAGAACAAGTCATAATTTGTGCTTTGGGAAGCAACAGTTCTCTGGAATATTGACCAAGTGGTTACTCCTTTTATGTTATTTTACAGACTGGGGGCAGGGAAGAGCGCCACTGTATTCAAAAGTTTATTTACAGTAATATTTTAGAACTCGGTGATTTAAGAAGTCTATTTCACAGTTAGATCCCCCGCCCAGCAGTTGTCAGCTTTGCCTCTTCCTTAAATTTGTTCCTAGCTTCAAAGTCTAATTTTCAATAGCCATCGTCAAACATCATCTACATGATTATGTTTATTCTTGGTTATTGCCTTCTTCTGGGCAGTGTCCTTACAACAGGGGTGACACCAGCCATTATCAATACTCTTCAGAGATTGTCTGCCTGGTGTCAGTGGTCGCATAACCAGGACTTGTGATCTGCACCGGCTGCTCATACGACCATCCACCACCTGCTCCCTTGGCTTCACTTGAACATCCCCTCTTCTGGCCTAATGGCAGAAAGACCATTGACAGGGCATTTGAAAGTGGTTGGAACTTGGACACTACCCTGCATGACATGGTATCCTAGGAACTTACTTATTGAGATACAACACTGAATAGGCCTTTACAGCTCCTTGAGCAGCACCGTCCAGCAATACCCGATTTAATCCTAGCCTAATCGCCTAATACAATGACAAATTAACCTGCCAACCGGTATGACTTTGGACTGTTGGAGGAAATCAAAGCACCAGGAGGAAACCCACATGGTCATGGAGAGAACGTACAAACTCCTTACAGGCAGTGGCAGGAACTGAACCAGGGTTGCTGCTACTGTAAAACATTGGGCTAACCACGATACTATAATGTTGTATGAGGTACAAATCAAATCATTGGTATGACATTTCCACCTTGAATTCAGTTTTACCAGGGTTCACTGATGACACTATGCTGTTTTGATACCACCTTATATCATCTTGTAAATATAAGCAGAATATATTTGGTCAGTGTCAGTGTTGTAACTGTATGTTGCAGCTTGGGTAGCGATACAAATAGTTCTGAATCAGGTTTTCAGTACCACAGCTGCATGTCTTGTTGTTTAGCCTTGGCTGTTTCTGATGTTCTCAGAGTTTTCTTGGTAACGTGTGGAGTGAATTGACTTGTCTAAAGCCTGGTTTCCATAACGATCACCGGAGGAAGATGAAATGGAGCTCATATTGTGCAGTTCCGTCGGATGTAGTTGCAAATTTTTCAGCCTTGCCTTTAGCACTCACATGCTGGGCTCTGCCTTCATTGATGAAGGGGATGTTCATGGAGTCTTCTCCTCCCATTGACCACTTAATTGTCTTGCATTGTTCACAATTAGATGTGGTAAAATGGCAGAGTTTTTATCTGATGCATTGGCCAAGAGATTCCTCAGCTCTGTATATATCAAGCTGTTCTTGCCGTTCAGCATGCATATAAACCGGAATTTCATGGAAATTGTGAGCCCCTGGATGTTGTGTATCATTTTAAAGTCAAGGAAGCCTTATTGAAGATTTGAAACAAACCAGAGAGCAATGGAAACAGTCAACAGCTCAGAAATCTGTGGGAAAAAAACAGATCTAATATTTGATGGCCAAGAATCCATCTTCAGAGGTGCCCTAGTGATGGGGTCTGGGATCTGAAGTTTTAACTTTGTTTCCTTATCCACAGGTGCTGCCTGTTCTACTATGTTCATTTTCCTATTTCATTTTGGATTTACAGAACCTGTGGGTTTTCATCTGATTTTGCTCATTTGCAAAATTGTATTTAAAAGCAATACATTGGACAAGTCTTACAAATGGTGGAACTTTGAACTTTGACAAAATTAAGTCTATAAAAAATAGGAGAAATGTACAAAACTTTGAGGCTTAAGACAGAAACTAAAATTCAAGCAGATAAATTTTAAAAGTCTCAAACAAACTAATAAACAGGAGGAACCATACAAAAGACAACTATATGTAGCTAAAGAAAGCATTAAAATGCAAACAGAAAAGAAAGGCAAATTATAGAGTACAGCCAAAAGTGCTTTAGGACCAAGTTTGTGGTAAAGGGAAGGTCATGGACCAGATGGGTCTATTAGAAGATAAATTGGGTAAAACTATTACAGATGATTAGGATATAGGAAACATATTGAATAGATTTTTCACATCAATTTTCACAATTGAACACTGTAGGCAAATTCCAGCCAGAGTGAATGAGACTCCATGAGCCACAGATCCTTTGTAAGTTAGAAAGGAATGGTCCGGAATTTGCACCAGTAATGACCGCAAGATTACTGATGTTCTCTGTTATTATTTGAGCAGAAGTGACAGCAGTGGTGGGATTTCTGCCCTTTCCTAGTTTAACTGAGCATCTCTGAGGCTGCTGTCAACAATTTAGTTTCCACGGCTCGGCTGCTTGCAGTCTTTCCCATTGTGGTCGAGAGAATTGACACTTCCATTTAAGCTATTCATGAATGACTGTCTTTGCAAAACACCCTGACAATTTTACACATTGCTAATACATTTATAATGACCCATTTTAAGTTGCACCGTATGCCTAAGCAAACTATCTGGTCTTAGCAAAAACTACATTTCAATATAAGTACATTCAATATAAGGAATATTTAATACAATAAGAGATAAACTCTTCTTCAGAGATTTGTCTTTATTAACCTCAATGAAATATTAGGAGTTTATTGCAATCCATCGTGAGTTTAGCATACACAAAAGGGGACTAGTAATATCGAAGGTCGAACTCGATAGTAGGGAAGGCATAAGAGTGATTATACTACCTGAAGTGATTAAGGAAAGCTAATCGGCCTCAAAAATTGCTGGCCAACTTTTATCAGTGTGCGATAGAGGGCATACTAACATACAGAATGACAGTCTGGTACTCTAGCTGCAGCAGGACAGATCTCAAAGCACTCCAACAAGTGATTAGGATCATTGGGCTTCAACCACCAGACCTGGAGACAATCTACAACTCTTGATGCCTATGGAGTGCTCATAACATCAGTGCCCAGAAACTGTTCCACCTTCTGCCATCTGGTCGGAGATACAGAAACACCTTAGCCAAGACAGTAAAACTGAAAAACAGCTTCTTCTTGAAGACTGTGCAAGTATTATGGACTATCAATGTCACTTGTAAATATGTGATTTAAAAAAAATTAGCTGTGTTGTAATTTAATTGTAAATATAAGCTTTGCATGGACTGGAGTAGCACTACAGTCCTGTTGTCTTGAGCAATGAGAATAAAGTTCTATTCTCTTCTAATTTCTGTCCTTTAGAATTACAAATTTTTGCATTATCTTAAAAACTACTAATGATTAGCCAACTTTTTGCTTAATGGCACACATGTCAGAGTGTATTTTTACCTGTTTGTATATTGTTAAATAAAAACTATTAAAAAATGTGACTTTTACTATTTGGCCTGCTAATACCGAGAGTTGTGATTGGGTGGCAACCAACCGACTTTATGACATCACAGGTGTTACACCTAGAATTCCCATTGACAGGAACCCATTCAGAAAAATGAGTGGTGGTGGGGGTGGGGGGTGGAGGACACACTCATCGCAGGGATTATTAACTCTTTGTGGGAAACCTTGCTTAAAGTCAGCAGAGAGTACCGCTACTATATGTATGTTTTGAGCTGAGAAGAAGTTATATGGAAAATACAAAAATGAAACAGCTGAAGAATTAGGTGAAGTAAAAGAAGTAGATCATGGAGTCACCTTTTAATTTATTTATTGAGATGCAGCACCTTTCCATCAATTTGAGCCTCACCACCTTGTAATCCCCCAGTTTAATCCTAGCATAATCACAGGACAATTTACAATAACCAATTAACCTAACCACTGGTACGTTTTTAGAATGAGGGAGGAAACTGGAGAACCTGGAAGAACCCACACAGTCACAGGGAGAACATACAAACTCCTTACAGGCAGCAGTGGGAATCAAACCCTAGTCATCTGTACTGTTGAGCAATGTGCTAACCACTATACTATTGAGTCATAGAGCAATACAGCCAGGAACCAAGCCCTTCAGCCCAGCTTGTCCAGGCTGATTCACGTCTAAGCTAGCCCTATTCACCTATGTTTGGCCATATTCCATTAAACCAGTGGATTCTAACCATTTTTATGCCATGGACCAACACCGTTAAGCAAGAGATCTGTGGACCCCAGGCTGGGAGCCCCTGCTTTAACCTTTTCTTATCCAGGAACCTTTCTTCTAAATTGTCTTTTAAATCTTGAAATTTTAAATCTTAAATTTAAATCTTAAAGAATTTAAATCGCAAAATAATGAAGATCAAGCTTATATATTTCAGAACTCCAGAAATAGAGAATAAATAGAGGATGATCATGACTCAGGAAAGAATAATTGCATAATCATGGGTCAGATGTTCACTTTGTTATTGGGAAGATTGTTCATCCAGTATGTGCCGTGTCATGTGTCAGGGATGATCATGGTCTTTTTATAACCATGATTGTTCTTGGCAAACTTTTCTACAGAAGTGGTTTGCCATTGCTAACTTCTGTGCAGTATCTTTACAAGATGGGTGACTCCAGAGGTACTCTTCAGAGATTGTCTGCCTGGTGCCAGGACTTATGATATGTACCAGCTGCTCATACGACCATTCACCAGCTGCTCAGAATCCTCATATTAAACCCATTTGTTTTCTG
This sequence comes from Hypanus sabinus, assembly GCF_030144855.1. Classification (NCBI taxonomy): domain Eukaryota; kingdom Metazoa; phylum Chordata; class Chondrichthyes; order Myliobatiformes; family Dasyatidae; genus Hypanus; species Hypanus sabinus. The sequence continues at coordinate 59,721,582 of NC_082727.1, read as the reverse complement.
AAAGGAGCAAACAATATTCACAGAGTCTGATTATGTAATTCTATGCTGACTTCTAGCCTAATCCCTGAAAGGGACAAGAGAAATTTCCATAATATTAGTGATATACGATATGAGGAATAGATCTTCAAGAAGAATTTGTAAAGTCACAGCTTTGTGTAATTATATCTACCGTGGTCTATACACCTCTTGTCCACTTCTCTCTGTTCTTTTCAAAGAACCCACAAAAATTGTAGTTATTCAAATATCAGTATAAATGGTCATCTAGCTATTGGGTTGCCATTTTCACTGTGTTATCTTCCCTATAGGGAATATATGTCTTTACCAAAGGAGGAGTACGGTGCTCCTTCCTTCTGCTAGCCTGCAGGTCAACCTTGGACAAAGTGGAGCACCTGCTTACCCTCTCCCAATCAGGGTCACATGAAGCCATGGGAGCAGGTGGTGGATGTCATATGAGCAATTGGTTCCGATCAGAAGCCCTAGTTATGCGACCACTGACTCCAGGCAGACAATCTCTGAAGAGTACTAATAATGGCTGGGGCCACCCATCTTGCAAAGATGCTGCGCAGAAGAAGGCAATGGCAAACCAGCATTGTAGAAAAATATGCCAAGTACAGTTATGGTCAAGTTCATGATCACCCATGTTATACTCATGGCACATAATGACTGAATGAACTATGTTATTCAGTTAATCCTTGCTCCTATGTCTTATGGTCTTATAATTCATAGTGTTAAGTGTAAATTTCCTACTATCATCTCAAGGCTGACTAGCTGCAGTGATGGAAGTTGGGTTACACATTTTTGCCTCAGTTGTCTTGTTTTTATGGGATGTAAACTGAAGCCCTAGAAATCATAAACTTCAGCTTTGCCGCTACTCTGCTGCACCTTAATATTAGTTCTGCAAGTGTGAAGTTTAGACCTTAGTGACTTGTTTTACCTATTGTTTTCTCCTATTCTGTCCCATGCCCACCTCTAGTGAAATAAAGCAGTCTGCCTTGAAAATTCTATTGGGTGGTATCTTTTTCACAGGCTCTGCACAATATGAGTTAACTAAGTTGTATTCCCTGATTTCCAGTTTGCTGAATTTTCTTCCAAGTTTCCTGTGTGGATAGCATTGTCACAATGTCTGTTATCCAAACAAGATATCTGGACATGTAAAGTCGTGTCACTGGCAAGATGAATGGTTTGGACCACTTGTGCAAAAGGCTTCACAATGAACGTAGGGCAGCCCACAGCAGATAATTGGGACCCCTCCTCACTCTTCCCTGATGCTTCAAACTGACCATCATCTGGACGGAGGGACTCTTACACTCGGGCTACTTTATCAGGAACAGGTAGTGGAACCCAGTGCGGCTTTTTGCTGCTGCAGTCTGTCCACTTCAAGTTTCAACATGCTGTGTGCCCACAGATGCTCTTCTGCAAACCACTGTTGTAACATATGATTATTTGAGTTACTGTCACCTTCCTGTCAGGCCATTCTCCTCTGACCTCTCTCATTAACAAGGCATTTGTACCCACAGAACTGCCGCTCACTTCACTGGATGTTTTTCTGTTTTTTTTGCACCTTTCACTGTGATAACTGGACTGTTGTGAGTGAAAATCCCAAGAGAGCAGCAGTTTCTGAGGCAATCAAACCACCCCGATTGGCACCATCCATTCCTTGGTCAAAGTCACTTAGATCAGATGACTTCTTCATCCTGATGTTTGACCATGTCTGCATGCTTGTATGCATTGAGTTGCTGCCACATGATTGGCTGATTCGATATTTGCATCAGTGAGTAGATAGATGTATGGGTGTGTACCCAATAAAGAGGCCACTGAGTGCATAGACTGTGCACTAACAATGTGAGTGGCTTGGGCCATTTGTGCAAAAGGATTCACAAAGGTTAACTTTGAGGAGATGCGAAGGGATTTAGAGAGAGTGGATTGGGTCAAGTTGTTTTATGGGAAGGATGTAATAGAGAAATGGAGGTCATTTAAGGGTGAAATTATGAGGGTACAGAATCTTTATGTTCCTGTTAGGTTGAAAGGAAAGGTTAACGGTTTGAAAGCACCATGGTTTTCAAGGGATATTAGAAATTTGGTTCGGAAAAAGAGGGATGTCTACAATAGATATAGGCAGCATGGAGTAAAGGAATTGCTAGAGGAATATAAAGAATGTAAAAGGAATCTTAAGAAAGAGATTAGAAAAGCTAAAAGAAGATACGAGGTTGGTTTGGCAAATAAGGTGGAAGTAAATCCGAAAGGTTTCTACAGTTATATTAAAAGCAAGAGGATAGTGAGGGATAAAATTGGCCCCTTAGAGAATCAGAGTGGTCAGCTATGTGTGGAGCTGAGGGAGATGGGAGAGATTTTGAACGATTTCTTCTCTTCGGTATTCACTAAGGAGAAGGATATTGAATTGTGTAAGGTGTGGGAAACAAGTAAGGAAGTTATGTAACCTATGACAATTAAAGAGGTGGAAGTACTGGCGCTTTTAAGAAATTTAAAAGTGGATAAATCTCCGGATCCTGACAGGATATTCCCCAGGACCTTGAGGGAAGTTTGTGTAGAAATAGCAGGAGCTCTGAGGGAGATCTTTAAGATGCCATTAGAAACGGGGATTGTGCCGGAGGATTGGCGTATTGCTGATGTGGTTCCATTGTTTAAAAAGGGTTCTAGAAGGAAGCCTAGCAATTATAGACCTGTCAGTTTGACATCAGTGGTGGGTAAATTAATGCAAAGTATTCTTAGAGATAGTATTAATAATTATCTGGATAGACAGGATCTGATTAGGAGTAGCCAGCATGGATTTGTGCGTGGAAGGTCATGTTTGACAAACCTTATTGAATTTTTTGAAGAAGTTACGAGGAATATTGACGAGGGTAAGGCAGTGGATGTAGTCTATATGGACTTCAGCAAAGCCTTTGACAAAGTTCCACATGGAAGGTCAGTTAAGAAGGTTCAGTCATTAGGTATTAATGCTGGAGTAATAAAATGGATTCATCAGTGGCTAGATGGGAGATGCCAGAGAGTAGTGGTGGATAATTGTTTATCGGGATGGAGGCCGGTGACTAGCGGGGTGCCTCAGGGATCTGATTTGGGCCCAATGTTGTTTGTAATATACATAAATGATCTGGATGATGGGGTGGTAAATTGGATTAGTAAGTATGCCAATGATACTAAGGTAGGAGGTGTTGTGGATAATGAGGTGGGTTTTCAAAGCTTGCAGGGAGATTTATGCCGGTTAGAAGAATGGGCTGAATGTTGGCAGATGAAGTTTAATGCTGAGAAGTGTGAGGATCTACATTTTGGCAGGAATAATCCAAATAGAATATACAGGGTAAATGGTAGGGCATTGAGTAATGCAGAGGAACAGAGAGATCTAGGAATAACAGTGCATAGTTCCCTGAAGGTGGAGTCTCATGTAGATAGGGTGGTGAAGAAGGCTTTTGGAACGCTGGCCTTTATAAATCAAAGCATTGAGTACAGAAGTTGGAATGTAATGTTAAAATTGTACAAGGCATTGGTAAAGCCAAATTTAGAATATTGTGTGCAGTTCTGGTCACCAAATTATAGGAAAGATATCAATAAATTAGAGAGAGTGCAGAGACGATTTACTAGGATGTTACCTGGGTTTCAGCACTTAAGTTACAGAGAAAGGGTGAACAAATTAGGTCTCTATTCATTGGAGCATAGAAGGTAGAGGGGGGATTTGATCGAGGTATTTAAAATTTTGAGAGGGATAGATAGAGTTGACGTGAATAGACTGTTTCCATTGAGAGTAGGGGAGATTCAAACGAGAGGACATGATTTGAGAGTTAGGGGGCAGAAGCTTAAGGGAAACACGAGGGGGTATTTCTTTACTCAGAGAGTGATAGCTGTGTGGAATGAGCTTCCTGTAGAAGTAGTAGAGGCCAGTTCAGTTGTGTTATTTAAGGTAAAATTGGATAGGTATATGGACAGGAATGGAGTGGAGGGTTATGGGCTGAGTGCGGGTAGGTGGGACTAGGTGAGATTAAGAGTTCGGCACAGACTAGGAGGGCCGAGATGGCCTGTTTCCGTGCTGTGATTGTTATATGGTTATATAGTTATATGAACATGGGGCAACCCACGGCAGACTTTCGAGATCCCTCCTCACCCTTCCCCAATGCTTCAACCTGACCATACATTTAGGTAGAGGAAGGGATACTTATAATTTGCAAATGAATCATACATTGATTCACAGTAAGGATTAATGCACTTCTCCAGGCCTACAAAAATATCTTATGGATTGATAAATCTACCTTCTGTTTTGATGCATTTAACTTAATTTTTTTGCATATGTATTTATGAACATGCTTTCTAGACCTGCTGGAAAATATACTCCCAACTAACCAAAGATACAGATTGATCATTAAAGGAATCAGAATGAACTTAAAAAGGTACAACCCACCTGGCAAGAATCCACTCCACCTTTTTCTAAATTTCCTGCACAAAACATTGATGCATCAATGACACCATTGTAAGATCTCACTCTGTTACAAGATTGTTGCGAGATTAACTTGACAGATGCATCCAATAAATAATCTGAACTGTTCCCTGAAAAAAAGGAAAACTATTGTGTATAAGATGATGAGACACACGAGCAGAATTAGCTTAGTTGGCCCATCAAATCCGCTCTGCCATTCCGCCATAGCTGATTTAATAAACTTCTCAACACCATTTGCTTCCCTTCTCACCCTAACCTTTGATGCCTTGACTAATCAAGAACCTATCAACCTCTGCTTTCAGTATATTTAAAGACCTGGTCTCCACAACTGCATGTAGCAATGGATTCCACAGATTCTCCACTTTCTGTAGACATTCTAGAGAATTTCCTTCTCATCTCTGTTCTGAGGCTACATGCTCTGGTCCAGGACTTCCTCACTATATGAAACATCCTCTCCACATCCACTCTTACAAGTCCTTTCAATATTCAATAGGTTTCATTAAATCCCCCCACCCCATTATTTCAAACTCCAATGAGTACAGGTCCAGAGCCATAAATATTCTTCATATATTAACCCTTTCATTCCCAGAATAATTCTCATAATGCTCCCCGCTCCAAAGCTAACACACCTTTTAGATAAGGGGTCCAAAGCTGCTCACAATACTCCAAGTGCAGTCTGACCAATGCCTTATGTAATGCCCTAGTTAGGATTTCTATTTCTATGCTGCAGAAATTTCACTTCAGCAGTTTTCTACAAAAGCTGTGTGTCCTGCTGCTAGAATGTTTTGGTTTCAGCTAAAGATAACAAGCCCTGCAGTTCAACTTAGGAATGTAGTGTTAGCCAATTAGGATGGTGGGATCTGGAGACAGTTATAGAGAGAGCAGGGCAGAGAGAGTTTTATGATGGTCAGTAATCTGGTTTAGGGACTTTTGGCTGTGGATAGGGACAGAAGGGATTATGCCAAAGAACGCCTTTGGAAGGAGAGTCCCTGTTGCAAGAAATGCATTGTGAAGATAAATGGCTCCAAGGAGCAAGTGCAATACTCCCGAGAGACAGAGCTAGTTTGCTTGAAATGGTCTTCAAAAATCTGGTGGGTGTTTTCACGCAGACTGCGGGTCCGGTGCGTGAGTAAGAGATACACACGAATATCCAGTTTTGGAAGACACAAGCTCCAACAGATTTATGCACATTGGACTGGCTTTTCTGTAATGGGCCCTTTCCTTTTCCTAATAACTCATTGAGAAAGCTGAAATGAGCAAATATGCTTTCTTTACAATTTTATGAGGTATACGATTTATTATTTATTGCCAATGGATAATTGTGTATGGGCAGTATTTACATAATATTTGCTCAACTTGTAGTTTCTTTAATCAGAACACCATGAAGTTCTTGTTTGGTTGAACCCCAAATCATATTGACTCTAGATGTATATTATTTATGAAAGATGGCCTTCTCACTGCCAAGTCATGGGACTGATAGCAGAGGAAGCTAATGAGTCAAGTTTGCATATGTGCCTGGTGAGGGGGTTACATTTATAAAACTTCAGCATTATATCTTTGCTCTTATATTTTAGTCCTCCCCAAATGAATGCTCGCATTGCATTTACCTTCCATACCACCGACTCAACCTGTTAGTTATTCTTGAGGGAATCCTGCACAAAGACTCCCAAGTCCGATTGCATCTATGATTTTTAAATTTTCACCATTTAGAAAATGGTCTACACTTTATACCAAAGTGCATGACCTTACACTATATTTGATCATCTACTTCTTTGCCCATGCTACCAATCTGTCTAAGTCCTTCTGCAGATTCCCTGCTTCTTCAACACTACCAGCCTCTCCATCTATCTTTGAATCGTTCGCAAACTTGATCACAAAGCTATCAATTCTGTCATCCAAATCATTGGCAGACAAAGTGAAAAGAATCAGCCCCAACACCAACCCCAGCACAACACCACTGGTCAACTGCAGCCATACAGAAAGGTCCCCTAATTATTCCCACTGTTTGCCTCTTACCAGTCAGCCAATCTTTGATCCATGTTGTTACCTTTCTTGTAATACCATGAGCTTTTATCTTGTTAAGCAGCCTCTTGTGCAATAGCTTGTCAAAGGCCTTCTGAAAATCCAAGTAAATAACATCCACTGATACACACAAAATGCTGGTAGAACGCAGCAGGTCAGGCAGCATCTATAGGGAGAAGCACTGTCGACGTTTCGGGCCGAGAACCTTCGTCAGGACTAATAGTATCTTCCATAGTGAAGACACATGCAAAATATTTATTAAATTCATCTGTCATAAATTAACTTATCCCCCCTGACTACCCCTCTGCATCATTTTCCAGTAGTCCAATTGTTTCTATTTTACTCATTCTATATATGAAAAAAATTGCTTCCTCTTTGATATTATTGGATAGCTTATCTTCATATTTCATATTTTCACTCCTTATGGCTTTCTTAGTTGCCTACTGCACTTTCAAAAGCTTCCCAGTTCTCTGGGTTCCCATTTTTTTGCTATGTTATATGCCCTCTCTTATGCTTTTATTCTGTGTGTGACCTCCCTTGTTAGGCATGGTTGCCTCATCCTCCATTTAGAATACTTCATTCTACTTTTCACTTTCAAAAATGCCTTCAAAAACTCTAGCCAGCATTGTTCTGCCATCATCCCTGCTAGTGTTCCCTTGCAATCAACCTTGGCCAGATCCTCTCTCATGCTTCTGTAATGCACTTTACTCCACTGGGATACTAATACTTCTGACTTTATATTCTACCTCTCAAACTGCAGGTTGAATATCATATTATCATTGTCTCCTAAGGGTTCCTTTGCCTTAAGCTCCCTAATCAAACTGGTTTATTACACATCACCCAATCCAGAATTGCCTTTGCCCTATTGAACTCAACTACAAGTAGCTCTAAAGAGCCTTCTCATAGACTTTTTACAAATTCATGGGTTCCAGCACCACCCAGATTTTCCAATCTACCTATATATTGAAATTTCCAATGACTATCATAACATTGCCTTTTTACAACCCTTTTCTATCCTACATCCTGTCTATTATACAGAACCCTGTATAAAACTTCCATCAGGGTCTTTTTACTCTGGCAGTTTTGTAACTCTCTCGACAAGGATTCTACACCTTCTGATCCTATGTCACCTCTTCCTAAGGATTAAAATTTTTTTTAATTGAATTTTCAAATAGGTTACAGAAAGAAAAAAATTATCAACCCTTCTCCCCTCCCCTTAATCCTCCCCCAACATATCCCTATAGAAAAAAAAGAGAAGAAAAAAGAAAGAAAGAAAGAAAGAAAGAAAGAAAGAAAGAAAGAAAGAAAGAAAAAAGAAAGAAAAGAATGCCTGGATATCGGAAGATCCCCACATGCTCCATGGAGTTCATAATAGCTTTAATACGTATATTTATTTCTTTCCCCAGATAACCAATAATTTTATCTTATTTTATCTTCGGATTTAATCCTATCTTTTGTAAATAAGGGCGCCAAATTTTCAGAAATATTTCATATTTATCTCTTAAATTACGTAATTTTTTCATGTGGAATGCAACTAAAAATTTCATTCTTCTAATGATCTATACTTAAGTATGAATCTGATTTCCAAGTAACTGCAGTAGCCTTTTTGGCTACTGGCAATGCAATTTTTATGAATTCTTTCTGATATTTATTCAATTTGGATTTCAATTTTATCCCTTCAATATTGCCTAGTAAAAATAATGTTGGATTATATGGAAGTTGTATTCCAATAATTTGCTCCAGTAAAACTCTTAAATTTGTCCAAAAAGCTTGAATTTCAAAACAAGACCAAGTTTTTCTTTTCACCGGTCCATTAAGCCCATTAACATTAAAACTTTAAAAATTCAGTAAATTAGTCATTATTTTTAACCGGGTTACTCCAGTCTATAATAATTCATAATATTTCAACTCTCATAGTACCTTGGGGAATTATTTTAAAATTCTCCATGTTGCTATGTGTCTCCCCTCCGATCATCCAGGCAAAGAAAGAAAGATAAAAGAAAAATAGATTATAAAGAAAAAAAAATAACAAAAAACCCCACTGCTAATGTTGTGAATGAAAAAAAAACACAACATTACCCCCCTCTGTTGTACGGGTCACAGCAAACGCCATGATTACACACGTGAATCCTGTAGCGATCAATCCGAAGTTACCCCAGCTCCCCCGTAACATGAAAAAGGTATATATAAGAGAAGAAAAAATAATATCACTACTCTCGATTAATATTTCTCAAATTTTTACCTTTCTCCCCCTGTATCATATAATTAAAAGTATATTTAAATATTCTTCTGTCCTTAATGTCCATCAACTCACTTCACTGTCCCCGTCTTCATCTTTAATCTGTTTCACTTTTAAATCTTTACTGTGTCTAGCGAATATCTGGGAGTTCTTGTGCAAACTCCTCTGCATCCCGTTGATCAGTAAAAAATCTTCTTTTTCCGTCATCCAAAAAAAATTATCAGTGTTGCCGGGTGGTGCAATATAAATTTATAACCCTTTTCCCATAAAACTTTTTTCGTTGGATTAAATTCCTTCTTTCCCTTCAAAAGGTCATAACTTATATCAGGATAGAAAAGAACTGCTTTCCCTTCTATCATCAATGGCTCATTTCTCTTTCTGCCACATTGGGCAGCCGCCTTCAGGATCTTTTCTTTATCTTGATATCTTAAGCATTTTATCAAAATTGGTCGTGGGTTTTGATCAGGTTGAGGTTTTGCTCTTAAGGCTCTGTGGACCGTTTCGATTTCAATCAACTGGGTTCCCTCTTCCATTTCCAAATTCTCTGGGATCCATTTTTGAAAAAAATTTATTGGATCCTCTCCCTCTATCCCTTCTTTAAGACCAACAATTTTAATATTATTTCGTCTACTAAAATTTTCAAGCATGTCTATTTTTTCCAACAGTCATTTTCTTTCTGATGTCCAGGCAAGAATATTATCTTCCATTTTATTCACTCTCTCAATAGTGTCTCCCATTATTTCTTCCAGCTTTTTAACTTTCTTGTCCATTTTCTCCTGTTTTTTCACCATTTTATCAAACATAATCTTCATATTTTTAATATCTTCTTTTATTATTTTTAATGTTTTTAATTCTTTTAATTCATGCATTATTTGTGCCAAAGCTTCTCTTATGTCTCCAGAATATCTTACACCTCCAACCTCTTCCTGTTGTTCTTCTTTTGCCTCCTCATCTTCATCTGTATGTTCCAGAGAATCCGAATCCACCTCGGATTCATTTTCACTCCCACTTCCAATTGTAGCTGGGATTTGTAGTTCACGTTGCTCATGATTGTGCATGCCCCTTCCTGCGCGCATGCAGAGTTCCTGTTGTTCCTTCTGGGAGACTGTTGATGTTGCCACCGATTCCTGTTCTGTATCGCTGGAGGTGAGATGCACTTGAATCCGAGGCTCCTTCATGGTGGCCGGCCCAGCTTGTACTGTCTTCAAAGTGGTAGTTTTCTTCTGTGTCTGTTTAGGAGGCATATCTAAGGAAAATCCTGAGTAGTTTAAATGTAGTTTTTAGAAAATATTTACTAACTTTTCTTCACTTAAACATTAATTTATTAGTTTTTTATGGGAGAGCTGGACTTCCACGTCTCGATCCTACGTCATCACGTGATGTCCCCCCCTCTTTCTAAGGATTTGATTTCATTTTTAACCATAGAGCTGTGTCACACCCTCTGCCTGTCTTTTCAATACAATGTGTATTCTTGGATGTTAAGCTCCCAACTATGCTCTTTTTTCAGCCACGACTCAGTGATGCCCACAATGTTGTACTTGCCGACCTCTAATTTTGCTACAAGTTTATCTACAATATTCTGTATACTGCCTGCATTCATATGTAACACCTTCAGTCCTGTATTGATCAGCCTTTTTGATTTTACCCCCATGTGAATTTCAACTCATCCTGCCAACTGCAATTTCTCCCTATCCTCTGCCGGTCCTTCCTCATGGTCTTATTGCAGAATGCATCAAATTGTTTACCAACTGCCCCATCCTCAGCCCTGTCACTCTGCTTCCCATTATCCTGCCAAGTTAGTTTAAACCTTCCCCAACAGTTCTAGCAGACCTGCCCAGAAGTATATCGGCTCCCCTCAGATTCAGGTGTAACCCATCCTTTTTGTACAGGTCATATCTTGCCCAGAAGAGATCCCAATGAACCAAAGATCTGAAGTTCTACCTCCTTGCACCAATTCATCGGAGCTCAATAGTTGATATTTTGAGCAAAAAAATCTTTCATCAGGACGCAACAGTCGATGTTTCAGGCTGAGACCTTTAGTTGAACTGTCAACTGCTCACACAAAATGCTGGTGGAACACAACAGGCCAGGCAGCATCTATAGGGAGAAGAGCTGTCGAAGTTTCGGGCTGAGACCCTTCGTCAGGACTAACTGAAAGGAAAGATAGTAAGAAATTTGAAAGTAGTGGGGGGAGAGGGAAATGTGAAATGATAGGAGAAGACCGGAGGGCGAGGGATGAAGCCTCTGCTTTCCGAAAACTCTGCTCTCCGCTCCCTCCGCACCAATCCCAACCTCACTATAAAACCTGCTGATAAGGGGGGAAGCTGTTGTTGTCTGGCGTACTGACCTCTACCTGGCCGAGGCTCAGCGACAACTCTCTGATACCTCCTCTTATTTACCGCTTGATCATGACCCCACTAAGGAGCACCAGGCCATTGTCTCCTATACCATCACCAACCTTATCAGCTCTGGGGATCTCCCATCCACTGCCACCAACCTCATAGTCCCCACACCCCCCACCTCCCGTTTCTACCTCCTACCCAAGATCCACAAACCTGCCTGTCCAGGTAGATCTATTGTCTCAGCTTGTTCCTGCCCCACTGAACTCATTTCTGCATACCTTGACACTGTCTTATCCCCCCCTTGTTCAATCTCTTCCCACCTAAGTTTGTGACACTTCTCATGCTTTGAATTTTTTCAATGATTTTAAGTTCCCTGGCCCCCACCGTCTTATTTTCACCATGGACATCCAGTCCCTATATACCTCTATCCCCCACTGAGATGGTCTCGAAGCTCTTCGCTTTTTTTTGGATTCCAGACCTAACCAATTCCCCTCTACCACCACTCTCCTCCACTAGCGGAATTAGTTCTTACTCTCAATAATTTTTCCTTTGGCTCCTCCCAGTTCCTCCAAACCAAGGGTGTAGCCATGGGCACCCATATGGGTCCCAGTTATGCCTGCCTTTTTGTTGACTTTGTGAAACAGTCCATGTTCCAAGTCTATACCGGTATCCACCCCCCTCTTTTCCTTCGCTACATCGACGACTGCATTGGCGCTGCTTCCTGCACACATGCTGAGCTTGTTGACTTCATTAACTTTGACTCCAGCTTTCACCCTGCCCTCAAATTTACCTAGTCCGTTTCCGTCACCTCCCTCCCCTTTCTTGATCTTTCTGTCTCCATCTCACAGCTACCTGCACTATTCCTCTTCCCACCCTGTCTCTTGCAAAAAGGCTATCCCCTTCTCACAATTCCTCCGACTCCACTGCATCTGCTCTCAGGATGAGGCTTTTCATTCCAGGACGAAGGAGATATCTTCCTTTTTTAAACAAAGGGGCTTCCCTTCGTCCATCATCAACTCTGCTCTCAAACGCACCTCTCCCATTTCCCACACATCTGCCCTCACCCCATCCATCCGCCACCCCACTCAGGATAGGGTTCCCCTTGTCCTTACCTACCACCCCCCCAGCCTCCAGGTCCAACGTATAATTCTCCGTAACTTCCGCCACCTCCAACGGGATCCCACTACCAAACACATTTTTCCCTCCCTCCCCTTTCTGCTTTTTGCAGGGATCGCTCCCTACACGACTCCCTTGTCCACTCGTCTGCCCCATCCTTTCCCACCGATCTCCCTCCTGGCACTTATCCTTGTAAATGGAACAAGCGCTACATCTGCCCTTACACTTCCTCTCTCACCACCATTCAGGGCCCCAGACAGTCCTTCCAGGTGAGGCGACACTTCACCTGTGAGTCGGCTGGTGTGGTATACTGTGTCCGGTGCTCCTGGTGTGGCCTTTTATATATTGGTGAGACCCAACGCAGACTGGGAGACCGTTTCGCTGAACATCTACACTTGGTCCACCTGAAAAAGCAGGATCTCCCAGTGGCCACGTATTTTAATTCCACGTCCCATTCCCATTCTGATATGTCTATCCATGGCCTCCTCTATTGTCAAAATGAATCCAAATTCAGGTTGGAGGAACAACATCTTATATTCCGGCTGGGTAGCCTCCAACCTGATGGCATGAACATCGACTTCTCTAACTTCCGTTAATGCCCCTCCTCCACTTCTTACCCCATCCCTGACATATTTAGTTATTTGCCTGTTCTCCATCTCCCTCTGGTGCTCCCCCACCCCTCCCGTTCTTTCTCCTGAGGCCTCCCATCCCATGATCCTTTCCCTTCTCCAGCTCTGTATCACTTTTGCCAATCACCTTTCCAGCTCTTAGCTTCATCACACCCCCTCCGGTCTACTCCTATCATTTCGTATTTCCCCTCTCCCCCCCACTACTTTCAAATCTCTTACTATCTTTCCTTTCGCTTAGTCGTGACGAAGGGTCTTGGCCCGAAACGTCGACAGCTCTTCTCCCTATAGATGCAGCCTGGCCTGCTGTGTTCCACCAGCATTTTGTGTGTGTTGTTGTTTGAATTTCCAGCATCTGCAGATTTCCTCATGTCAACTGTTCACTCTTTTTCTGTAGATGCTACCTGGCCTGCTGGGTTTCTCCAGCATTTTGTGTGTTTTGCTCGCTCTGATGAGTCTTGTCTGGGTGGGTATTGGATTTTAAACACCGAACTTTCACATTTATTATGAAAAACAGAACATGATGCATTTGATTACCTGATTCTGTTACACCCCATCCTGAAATGTAGCACGACAAGTTGAGAGGTGGATTGCTAACTGGTAAACATACTGTTTTGACATATTTGGTTTCATTGGCACACCATCCGTCAATACTTTTCAACTTTATTAAGGCTGAAAGATAAGTTTTACTAGCTTAGGATTTCACAAACAAATTTATAACATATCTTTAGTGAGAATTTCTGTTCTGAGTTGTTAATAATTTTCTTAGAATTAGTCACGGTGAAACTTCATGACTGCTTATAACTTTGAAAAGGAGAAGTGGATTTAAAAAAAGGGAACCAAAACAAATTGTGAAAAACAAATCTATTCAGGGAATCATTAATAATAAAGCGAATCTTGTTTATGATTTAAACTTTGAATCTTGTGATAACAATACTGGGAGTTATAGCAGACTTAAGTTACAAAATTTGAAAAAAATTATAAAATTACTCTTAATTAATCAGGGACTGAGTAATTATAATTGGATCCAACCACCCAATTAATTTGACACTCTATAAAACTGGATGAGAAATAGACAAGAATACAAAAATTTTTCTTACCAATATCATTGTGTAAGGCACTGTCTGTCTCTTCATAGTTTGGATGTACAATGATTCTCTCAACATCAAACTGTTGTTCATTGAGTTCTATGTATTCTATATTATGTTTCCCGAGTAATATTTGATAATGCTTGGGTTGTAGGCTACAAATCATTGAGGAGTTAAAAATAAATATATTTTTATTGGAAATTAGTGCCCAAATTAGATTCTACTATGCATTCATTTCCATATCAGCCCATTGAACACAATATCTAAGCATTTGCAGGCAGGTAATTCAGAAGGCTTTCATGTAAAAAAAAATCTAGAGTATAGCTATCTATATTTTCTACTTGTTTTTATTTTACAAATTTCTCTATTTCATAGCAATTTTTGTAGGAAATACTTAACTATTACTTTGTGCTTTCAACATGCCATTAATTGATTGAGCTGGGATTTGTTTGAAATTCCCTCCAAAAGATTGACAAGTAATTCAAGATAAATAATGGTCATTGAACAGAATAATTTTTGCATTATTTTCCTCAGCCAACATTAATGCCAAGTTAGGGAACTGTGTCTTTTTCCTGAGAAATACTGAACAATTGTTGCTGATCTTGGGTAATCACACAGATTCTGGGAAATATTGTATACGCTGTTATATTCCGTAAGAAGATATGTGAATGATTTTCCTTTCCTAAACACAAAGAACTAGTAAGTGTCAGTATCTAGAATATATCACAAACACGAGAAAATCTGCAGATGCTGGAAATCTGAGCAACAAACTCGAAATGCTGGAGGAACTCAGCACTCTGGGCAGCATTTTGTGTGTATTACTTAGAATACGTAATAGTTAATGGCAAGTTGCACAAAAAAGTATTTTAAGTGTTACTTGAAGACTACAAGGGATTTGTTATAGCCAGGGGGCAGGTAATAGGGATAAGCTCTCTCTATTTATTCAATGTCCCAAATGGTGTGCACCTCAAATATCCCCTGACAGCCAAGTCCGGCTCCTGGCCTAAGACCAGCGGAACCAGTTCTACTGACAGGAGAAGGGGAAAAGGTGGGTTAATGTTTGTGTAAAACCAGTTGCTTTGGGCAGATGGGGCTCGGCAGCCGTGGTTGGCAGCTTCTCTCAGAGAAGGAAAACTCTGATCTCAAGCCTCCGCTGCCTGGCGCTATACCCACGCATTGGGAAAAAATTAGGAGTAAATACCAAGGAGACATCCAGAGTTGAAGTGCCCAAGACAGTCCTATGTTGGGTTCAACGCCGATTGGCAACTCCTGCAACACCACTGGTGCCAAACTCTCTGCCGTTCCTTTGGATCAGCGCTTCCTAATCCAGGGTCCACAGACCCCTTGGTTAATGGTAAGGGTCCACGTCATTAAAAAAAAATGATTTTTGATTCATTAGCTGAGTGGAGAGGGGGTGTCTGCTACATGTGTAACAACGTGCTTTCCCTGGCTTTCAGACTGGCTTGTGTATTACGTAGACTGCTGGGACGTAACATCCATGCTCACCCCCAACCAACTGAGGTCTTTTCAATGTTATATAGCATTCGCACAGTTTAAGTAGAGGAATTCAAATCATATCTACATTAAAAAGAAGTTCAAGTATCAAAGGAGCATCAGTTGAATCAGCTGTCAACTGTATTCATTTTTTGGATGAATTTTAATTGAAGGAACTGTGTCACAAACTACAGGAGATTTACTCCACACTACAAGAATGGATTCATATCTTTGTGCATTCATTGTTATTCTGAATTTCATTGGACGAAACAATTCAGAGGATGGGCTTCTGGAATAGATTTCAGTTCAACTCCTTCTCTTAAACCAAATTCAACACAGTTTGATTCCCTGCACTTGGTGCAGCTCTACTTTCACGGTGAGCTGAAGAACTGTTGGGTAGTGAAGACAGAAAAGACCCTTCATCCACACACAATTTCTATCAGCCTTTTCAGTTTATTATCTGGTGAGGAAATTATGTTGACAAAGATTTATCTCTGGAAATAACTAATGTCACGCAAACCAGCACCTGGCACTTAGACAGCTGTCCGAAAGACAGTCACACCAAGCAGTCATAAGAACGGTGTTGGGTCTCTCTAATGTAGCTTTCTCGAACATTCATGCCACTTGGTAACCTTAAGCTTTATGTTGCCTATCATATCACACCCACTCTGCCCTAGCTAGTCCAGAGCCACTTGCTCTGTTGCAAAAGTGCATGCCTGTCCTTTGGAATGTATTCAATGATTTCTGATTTTATCTAAGATTTCCAGCGTCTGCAATTTTATTTTTTATTTTTACCCAACTAGGTGTTTCTTTCAGTTAAAATAGAAACAGTGTAAAAAAATTAAAATTTATTTATGTTTTCCTGCACGATATAAATTATATTGGTTCTAGTTCCACATCCTTCAGATTATACAGTTACATTGATAATTTATGTTATCATACCTTGCTTCCAAGCAGTGAGCTGCCGTAAGAACCCAGCAAGGTGTAATCAAGGCCCCTCCACACAGATGTCCTTTTTCATAAATACCTACATGAGATTTTAGTTGTAAAGATGCTTGCCAAGGGTGTCTGCCAAGCAATGTCTTCCTTCCACCATAGATACGACTTATACTTTGCCTGGGACTCAATGCTTCGCCACAGCTTTCAAAGGTTTGTGGGAGCTCTGTTGCAGCAATGCTCTCGGTGACTATGTCAACCTCAGGCATGGTGGTATAATCTACATCAATTACAAAATGCTTTTCGTTACTAATAATTTTAATTCTAATCCTTGTCCAAACAACATATTCCTTGTCCCAGATACTGTTTGCAATGATTTGGTTAGAGTTCTCAACACTATCCCACCATAAGCATGTTATGACCAGCTTCCGAGGTTTGGACTCCCTGGATTATGGTAGTTGTCGTGGCCCTTTTAAAGATTCAGGACAGTCCCACCAGTTGGCAATCATGCTTTGGGTGCCAAGGATTGAGCATTTAAGGAGCACCTGAACTGAAGTTTGGTGCTCAATCATAAGCCTACTCGTGATCTCCTCTAATGTTTGTTTTGTGCTCAGATTCTCGATCCAGTTTGAAACCGTGTCTCGATTTTTGCCTTGGATACTCCAGTATTAGGGTCCAGACCATTCTCATCAAGTACTCTCGCCACAAAGCAAGCTTCCTTAACCTTACTCTACATTTCCTGAGTATTCTGACCAGAATAAGAATAAAGTGCATTTTAAATCTGAAACTTGGTTTGAAAGGGTTTGTTGAGATCCCAGTATGCAGACTAAGATCTTCATAGCCAAGTCTATACACCGTAAGCTAAGTGAAATTTCATTAACCTACATAAGGTTTGGAATTTTCTGCATATTAATATCTTTGAGGACCTAACCTGGTCCCAGCATATCAATGCAGCTAGAAAGAAGGCAAGACAGCGACTATATTTCATTAGGAGTTTGAGGAGATTTGGCGTGTCACCTAAAACACTTGCAAGTTTCTACAGGTGTACTGTGGAGAGCATTCTAACAAGCTGTATCACTGTCTGTTATGGGACAGTGGAGATGGGGGAGCTACTGCACAGGATTGAAGTAAAATTAGTCAGCTCCATCATGGGTACTAGCCTCCATAGTATCCAAGACATCTTTAAGGAATGGTGCCTCAAGAAGGCGGTATCCATCATTAAGGACCCCATCATCCAAGACATGCCCTCTTCTCATTGTTACTGTCAGGAAGGAAGTACTGAAACTTGAAGGCACACTCTCAGTGATTCAGGAACAGCTTCTTCCCCTCTACCAACAGATTTCTGAATGGACATTGAACCCATGAACACTATCTCACTACTTTGTTATTTCTGTTTTGCACTACTTATATAATTTAACTATTATATATATAGTGTGTGTGCATATTTACTGTAATTCACTGTTTTGTTTTCTATTATCATGTATTGCAATGTACTTCTGCTGCAAAGTTAACAAATTTCACGACATATGCCGATGATATTAAATCTGATTCTGATAAGGAATGAACTATTTAATGACATAACCTGGTAGAATAGAACTGAAACAAGTGAAAATCTGCAGGTGCTAGAAATCCAAGCAACATGAACAAAATGCTGGAGGAACTCAGCAGTCCAGGCAGCATCTGTGGAAAAGAGTAAACAGTCGATATTTTTGGTTGAGACCCTCCAGCAGGACTGGAGAAAAAAAGATTTGGAGTAGAGTTAAAAGGTGGGGGGGGGGGGGGCGGTGGGAAGGGAAGGAGAAACATAAGGTGATAGGTGAAACCAGGAGAGGGGAAAAGACAGGTGAAGTAAAGAGCTGGGAATTTGATTAGCGAAAGAGAGAAAGGGGGGACGAAATAGGAGAGGACAGAGGGCCTTGAAAGAAGAAAAGCATGGAGGGGCACCAGAGGGAGACGATGGGTGGGTAAAGAGATAAGGTGAGAAAGGGGATGGGGAATAGTGAAAGTGGCGGCAGGGAGGGGTGGTGGGGGGAGGAGGCCTTGGATAGACATATCAGAATGGGAATGGGAAGCGGAATTAAAACAGGTGGTCAGTGGGGGATCCTGCTTTCTCTGTGGACTGAGTGCAGGTACTTAGTGAAACTGTCTCCCAATCTGCATCAATTCTCCCTGACACACAGGAGGCCACACCGCGAGCATCGGACACAGTATAGGACCCCAACAGACTCACTGGTGAAGCGTTGCCTCAACTGGAAGGACTGTTTGGGACCCTAAATGGCATGAGGGAGGAGGTGTAGGGGAAGCTGTAGCACTTGTTCCACTTGCAAGGATAAGTGTCAGGAGGGAAATCAATAGGGAGGGACAAATGGAGAAGGGAGTCACATAGGGAGTGACCCCTACAGAAAGCAGAAAATGGTGAGGGGGGAGGGAAAGATGTACTTGGAGGTGGGATCCTTGGAGACAGTGGTAGTTGTGGAGAATTATGTGCTGGACGAGGAGGTAGCTGGGACGGTACATGAGGACAAGAGGAACTCTACCCCTGGTAGGGTGGTGGGAGGATGGGGTGAGAGCAGATGTGTGTGAAATAGAAGAGATGCAGTTGAGGGCAGCGTTGATGGTGAAGGAAGGGAAGCCCTTTCTTTAAAGAAGGGAGACATCTCTTTCATTCTGGAATGAAAGGCCTCATCCTGAGAGCAGATGCAGTGGAGTCAGAGCAATTGAGAGAAGGAAATAGAAGTTGTCAAGACAAGGAGATTGCAGTGGACAACAAGCACTTTGAGCATGGAATGGAAATTTTTCATTGTGAAGCAATGTAATAGATACCTTTTGATTCATCATGCTTGCAACTGTCTGAATTTTATTTAAACTTCTTTGCTCTAATTCCCTTAGATATGAATGGTATTAAAAATAAGATACTGAGAATGGAAATGGCAGTAGCCATGGGAGCACGGGTCCTTCTTGTTCTTCCTCTGCCATTCACTAACTGTTTGAATCACTGTCTTCCATAATTTTCTGATTCCCTTCTTGTCCAAAACTCTATTGATTATAGCTTTGAGTGAAATCAGCAACTGAGAACCCACAACTCCCTGATCTAGAGACGTCCAAGGGCAACTGTTTGAGAAGCTTTGCTTCGAAACCCAAAATGACTCATCCATTATCTTGAGACCATGGGGCCTGATGTGAATCTGCTCGAATTAACTTGTTTGCTCCGTGTATTCAAAGAACATTTGTTAGGAATATTTTTCTCCTGACCATATCTTTCATGCCACTGGATTTGTATATTCATTTTGGATTGTATGGATAAAATAAGGTTGTGCAGAGACAGATGCACACAAACAAAAGAGAAATCTGGAGCAGGTAGGGCAACAGATCCTGGAAAGGTGTAATAATAACAGAGTTGTCATAATGGGAGATTTTCAATTTCCCAAATATTGATTGGCATCTCCCTAGAGCGGGGGTCGGCAACCTGCGGCTCCCGAGCCATTTGTGGCTCTTTCACCTCTGTGCTGCGGCTCCCTGTGGCTTTGGGAAATAATTGGTCAGTATTTAATTAAAATGTATTTTATGTTAGTTTGTTAGCTTTTGAAATGTAATTCTAAATTTGATGATTATGGTGATCTTGTACAATCTAAGTGTGGCGACACATTTCCTGGCACATCCGAAACGGCTCACAATTAGCCAGCATTCCGGCTAAGGGAGATAGCCTACGGGGGTTTGTGAGTACGCGTCTTTTGCAGCATCTGCGTCCATGGGGGCTGGGTTGAGGGAGGCTTAAAAGCAAGGCTGTTTAGTTCAAATAAAGTTATTCGACTGCAGTTTACTGACTGCGTGAGCACACCGCTACAACGTGTTTTTATCGCTATTAATATACGTCACCACTGCCAATACCTGACACCCGCCAGTGCGCGATTTCTTTAATTTTTCGATCCAAGGTAAGCCAACTATGGAGAATTCTAAAAAAAGAAAAGTGACTGAAGAAAACAGAACGTTTAATGATACGTGGACAGATTCATTTGCTTTCACTGTTAATGAGAAACTAGCAAACAACAAAAAGTCAAATGTCGCAAGGCATTTCCAGAATAAACACGCAGCCTTTGCTCAAAAATATCCGGATGGAGATGAGAGAAAAAAAGCCGTTTCGGAACTGATGCGGAAGGTTGATCTGAGCAAAAATCATTTCCAGAAATGGATGAAGTCTGGAAAATCAACGACATACGCCAGTTATATTGCCGCTCAGGAAATAGTCAGGCACGGGAAGCAGTTTACAGATGGTGAATATATAAAAGAATCTTTCATTAAGATTTCAGAACATCTATTCACGGACTTTAAAAACAAGAGTGAAATTGTGCAGAAAATCAGGGATATGCCCCTCTCTGCAAAGACTGTCAAAGACAGAACCATAAAAATGGCAGAAGACATCACAAGACAGCAAATTAAAGACATCAATTCAGCTGTGGCCTACTCGATTGCCTGTGACGAGTCTAAAGACAAAGGTGATATTGAACAAATAGCGTTGTTCTGCCGGTATGTAAACTCTGCCGGGCCACAGGAAGAACTGATTGAGTTGATACCTCTAAAAGACCAAACACGGGGGGAGGACATCTGTGAGGCTGTCTTGAATTGTTTAAGAGTCAAAGGAATAAAGACCACCCATCTGGTGTCAGTAGCTACTGATGGGGCTCCGAATATGACGGGAACGCACAAGGGATTTGTGGCTTTACTGCAGAAGTCGCTGGACAGAAAGCTGCTGACTTTTCACTGCATCTTGCACCAAGAGGCACTGTGCGCTCAAACATTTCCTCCGGAATGCACAGAAGTAATGGATGTTGTCATTCAGATTGTCAATAAAATAATGGCAAAAAGTTTAAATCACCGTCAATTCCGTTTGTTACTGGACGAGCTGGAAAGCGAATATTCTGATCTCCTGCTGCACAACAAAGTCCAGTGGCTGTCAAGAGGGGAGGTGCTGAAACGCTTTGTCGCGCATCTGGAAGAAGTGAAAACTTTCCTGGGCAGCAAAGGGCTCACCTTTCCTGAGCTGGAACAGCCAGAGTGGCTGGAAAAGCTACACTTCATGGTAGACATGACAGCGCACCTGAACACGCTGAACACAGCTCTTCAGGGGAAAGGACGCACAGCCCTGCACATGTTGGAGGATGTCTTGGCATTCGAGCGCAAGTTGACAGTGCTTGCCAGAGATTTACAGAAAGGCACTTTGTCTCACTTCCCCAATTTGAGAGAGTTCAAACAAGCTCACGACATGATAAATTCGGAGTATTTACATTCTGCAATCATCGCAATGCAAACATCGTTTGGGAAACGCTTCTGTGAGTTCAGAGAGGAAAAAAACACATTATCCTTCCCGGTCACTCCCTTAAGCATCGATCCATCCCTACTGAATACGACTGCATTGGCAGGTGTGAGTCAACCTGATCTTGAGATGGAACTGGCCGACATAGCCGACAAAGACATATGGGTGTCCAAGTTTAGACGCTTGACAGCAGACCTTGAAGATGTTGCCCGTCAGAAGGCCGTTCTTGCTCAGAATCACAAATGGAGTGATATTGAAAACCTTCCAAAACCGGACAAACTTGTGTTCGAAACATGGAATGCTATGCCCGACATTTACGTAAACATGAAAAAGTATGCGCTTGGAGTCCTGTCGATCTTTGGATCCACATATGTATGTGAGCAGGTGTTCTCCAACATGAACTTTATTAAAAACAAACATCGCGCACGCCTCACAGATGACAGCTTGCGATCCTGTGTAAAGATGAAGGTGATGTCATACAGCCCTGATGTGCAGACGCTGTGCGCTGAGGTCCAGGAGCAGAAATCCCATTAACCAAGTATGATAAATATTTTAATTGCCTATTATTTTATGTATATTCATATTTTTTCATTGTTCAGTGAAATAGTCCTTTTATTTTTCAGGCTGACAGCTGGCTGATGTTATTTTTGGTTTGCTGCTGGCGGAAAATTTAAGTTCGGCGTTTTTCATAAATACAAGAAGGACTCAAATAGACGTTGAGTATTTTACTTAAAAGTAACTTTCAACCCAACGTCTTTTTTTCGGAGTTCAAAATGTTTTTGTTGCATGCAGAAATGTAATTTCGTTTTCTCTGCAGGAGTTCATCAATTTCATAAATGCAACACATTATAGTTTGTTTATACATAGCATAAAGGCAAAAAAAACGTTGTATGCAGTGTTATTTCATTTTAAATGTCAAACGGGTTTTGCGGCTCCCAGTGTTTTCTTTTCTGTGGGAAACGGGTCCAAGTGGCTCTTTCAGTGGTAAAGGTTGCTGACCCCTGCCCTAGAGCAAAGGGTTTAGATGAGGTAGAGTTCATTAGGTGTGTTCAGGAAAGTTTCTTGACACAATATGTAGATAAGCCCACAAGAGGAAAGACTGTTCTTAATTTGGTATTGGGAAATGAACCTGGTCAGGTGTCAGATTTCTCAGTGGGAGAGCATTTTGGAGATAGTGATCATAATTCTATCTCCTTTACAATAGCATCGGAGAGAGAGAGGAACAGACAAGTTAGAAAAGAATTTAATTGGAGTAAGGGGAATTATGAGGCTATCAGGCAGGAAATTGGAAGCTTAAATTGGGAACAGATGTTCTCAGGGAAAAGTATGGAAGAAATGTGGCAAATGTTCAGGGGATTTGTGAAGAGTTCTGAATAGGTATGTTCTGATCAGGCAGGGATGCTATGGTAGGGTACAGGAACCGTGGTGTATAAAGTCTGTAATAAATCTAGTCAAGAAGAAAAGAAAAGCTTTCAAAAGGTTCAGAGAGCTAAGAAATGTTAGGGATCTAGAAGATTATAAGGCTAACAGGAAGGAGCTTGAAAAGGAAATTAGGAGAGTCAGAAGGGGCCATGAGAAGGCCTTAGTGGGTAGGATTAAAGGAAACCCCAAGGCATTCTACGTATGTAATGAGCAAGAGGATACAACATGAAAGAACAGGACCTATCAAGTGTGATAGTGCAGCAGACTGAAAAACTTGAGCGTATAGATATTAAGAAAGAGGATGTGCTGGAGCTTTTGGAAAGCATCAAGTTGGATAAGTCACTGGGACCGGATGAGACGTACCTCAGGCTACTGTGGGAGGTGAGGGAGGAGTTTGCTGAGCCTCTGGCAATGATCTTTGAATCATCAATGGGGACAGGAGAGGTTCCGGATGAATGGAGGGTTGTGCATGTTGTTTCTTTCATTCAAGAAAGGGAGTAGAGATATCCCAGGAAACTATAGACCAGTGGTTGGTAAGTTGATGGAGAAGATCCTGAGAGGCAGGATTTATGAACATTTGGAGAGGTATAATATGATTAGGAATAGTCAGTATGGCTTTGTCAAGGGCAGGTCGTGCCTTACGAGTCTGGTTGAATTTTCTGAGAATATGACTGAACACATTGATGAAGGAAGAGCGGTAGATGTAGTGTATATGGATATCAGCAAGGCATTTGATAAGGTACCCCATCAAAGGCTTATTGAGAAAGTAAGGAGGCACGGGACAATGTCCAAGGGGACATTGCTTTTTGGATCCAGAACTGGCTTGCCTACAGAAGGCAAAGAGTGGTTGTAGACGGGTCATATTCTGCATGGAGGTCTGTGAACAGTGGTGTGCCTCAGGGATCTGTTCTGGGACCCTTACTCTTTGTGATTTTTATAAATGACCTGGACAAGGAAGTGGAGGGATGGGTTAGTAAGTTTGCTGATGGCACAAAGGTTGGAGGTATTGTGGATAGTGGGGAGGGCTGTCAGAGGTTACAGCAGGACATTGATAGAATGCAAAACTGGGCTGAGAAGAGGCAGATGGAGTTCAACCCAGGTAAGTGTGAGGTGTTTCATTTTGGTATGTCAAATATGAGGGCAGAATATAGTAAGACTCTTGGCAGTGTGGAGGATCAGAGGGATCTTGGGGTCCAAGTCCATAGGACGCTCAAAGCAGCTGCGCAGGTTGACTCTGTGGTTAGGAAGGTATATGGTGTATTGGCCTTCATCAACCGTGGAATTGAATCTTGGAGCCGAGAGGTAATACTGCAGCTATATAGGATCCTGGTCAGACCCCACGGAATACTGTGCTCAGTTCTGGTGGCCTCACTACAGGAAGGATGTGGAAGCCATAGAAAGGGTGCTGAGGAGATTTACAAGGATGTTGCCTGGATTGGGGAGCATGCCTTATGAAAACAGGTTGAGTGAATTCGGCCTTTTCTCCTTAGAGTGATGGAGAATAAGAAATAACCTGATAGAGGTGTATAAGATGATGAGAGGTATTGATCGTGTGGATAGTCAGAGGCTTTTTCCCAGGCTGAAATGGTTGCCACAAGAGGACACAGATTTAAGGTGTTGGGGCGTAGGTACAGAGGAGATGTCAGGGGTAAGTTTTTTACGCAGTGAGTGGTGAGTGCGTGGAATGGTGGTGTCTTTTAATAGGGTCTTTTAAGAGACTTCAGGATAGGTACTTGGAGCTTAGAAAAGTAGAGGGCTATGGGTAAACCTAGTAATTTCTAAGGTAGGGACATGTTCGGCACAGTTTTGTGGGTGGAAGCGCCTGTATTGTGCTGTAGGTTTTCTATGTTTCTATGTTTCTAATGCACCTGATGCATTCTAGTCAACATTTACAGCATAACAAAGCCTGAAATGTACACACCTCTCTCACATTGAGAGATTGAACAAAAATCCCATTTCAGTTTTCCATTGCGTTCTTTGAAAAAGCACCAAGGTTTAACATCATCGTCAGGATTTCTGTTGAATGATAGAGTTAAGAACAGTGTTGATTGTTTGCAATATGATTGATATAAATATTCATTCTTTTGTTGCAAGAAAGTAGCATACAACATCAGGCACCCCCACCCTTGGGCCATACTCTCCTCTCGCCGCAGCCATCAGGGAGAAGGTACAGGAGCCTCAGGACCTTCTTTCTGATGGTACCACACCACCAGGTTCAGGAACAGTTATTACACCTCAACTATCAGGCTCTTAAACCAAAGGAGATAACTTCACTCAACTTCACTGAACTGTTCCCACAACCTATGTATTCACTTTCAAGGACTCTTCATTTCATGTTCTCAACTTTTATGGCTTAGTTATTTATTATTATTATTTCTTATTTTTGTATTTGCAGTTTGTTGTCTTTTGCACACTGGTTTCATGCCCAAGTTGGTGTGTCTTTCATTGATTCTATTATTGATTTATTGAGTATGCCTGTCAGAAAATGAATCTCAGGGTTGTATATAAGGCAAAGAGTGGTGTTCTTGACATGATTTCCTGCTACTAAGAGCTGCTTCATGAAGAAAAGGCAGTCAAATCTCAAGGTCTAATTGATGAGGAAGTCAATGTTAGAGGGGGACCCATAGTCTGGCCCCTCCTCTAATATGTAACCACCACCCGCTTCCCTCCACTTTTGTACAGGTTAGGTCTATTTGTGTATTTGTTACTCCATGAATTACTGTGGATACATAAACTAGCGTATCATATATTTTGGGTTTGTTTTTTTAATCAGACACACATGTCCATTTCTGACCCCGCATAGCGCTGATTTCCATAGCGTTCCCTCCCCGAGGAATGCATCCTCACTGTTAGCGAGGTCTGAGTGTACCTTTGGTTTTATTTATTTATTGCAGACTATAATGAAATGCAATTAAAAAAAAAGAAAATATTTCGTGTTGTGTTCAGTGGATTGGTGTTTTATTAACAATGAATTACTGACTTCCATTCTGTGTTTATTGTTACAATTCATAACAGAATTGTAACTTGAAACACTGATAATGTAAGTACAGTATGTTGAAGCTCTAAGATGTTTCAAAGTAAAGGTTGTGGCATGTACATTATTTAGAAAATTTATGAATTATATTCATTAACACATAAATAATTACAAGGTAAGGTATTTCACAATTATATTAACATAGATTTTGAAATTATATTGACATTATATAAAATAAAATCCCAGCTGTGTGGCAACAAGGGCTATGTGTGCTGGAGCATTTCAGCTACTGTATGGATGTGAACCTGCACAGCTTAGAGGGAACAGTGATTGAGTCCGTAATTATTATTGTACAGGTTGGTTCAAGCCTTCCTCTCCAGCCCTTTACCTTTCCCATCCTCCTGGCTTCATCTGTCTCCTTCTTCTCCTTTTTTTTCTGGCATCTTCCCCCTTCTTGTCCAGTCCCGAAGAAGAGTCACAGCCAGAAGTGTCATTTCCATGGACGCTGGCCCGCTGAATTCCTCCAGCACTTCATGTGTGCTGCTTCAAATATCATTAATTTGTGGTTTTAATGAGATGCATCAATGCTTTAGCTCCAATTTTGCAATCACCGGTGCTTCTGCCCCTTATGTGTCTGTTTTGTATTTGATATTGTAGGCTTCTCATGGGCAATGTCCTATAGATGCTGGTCAGTGTATTAAAGATCCTGGTGTTACACCAGCTCATATTTAGGATTGAAATTAGACTCAGTGATCACTACATTAGAAATATGAATGTTTTATTTACCTACAAAATCTGTGATCTCCAAGGCCGTTTACTTCAGCTTGGTCTCCAAGTATATTAATATTTTTCCTTAGAAGCAAGTGAGAACTCCAGTATAAACATGTTTTCCCTTGTTCTGTTATATCAACATTGCCTCTGTAGTTTTCACCATTATCTTCATAACAGTCATCTACATCTATAGAAGGTTAAGACCAAGTGTCATATGCAGATTGGCAAAAATTCTACAGTATTACACATCCCATTTAAGCTTTAAACTTTACACTAGATCAAAACTCAAACAATTTGACAAGTACTGAGTCACAAATTTTGCTTTTAACTATTTGGCTTAATAAGCGATTCTATACCTTTTTAACGATTAGCATAGAATGAAGTGCGAATATAAAGAAACCTAGGAAGTGCTTTACCCAAAAAGGAAATCTAGCCTCAAATAACTAACTTAAGGGTTTCTATTCAACTGTGTCAATTGAATTGAAATAGAGATTTTTAAAGGAATGCTCATCAAGTACAAATAAAAAAAAACCTTCTTACCTATTTCACAAAATCTGCCTGTGAATTTCTTTGGACACAAGCAAGAGAAAGATCTTCTTGTTCGTCCCACTTTGCAAACTCCTCCATTTTTACAGGGGTTTCTTGAACAGGTGAATACTCCTAAGAGCAGATGCCTGTCAAACCTTACCAAAGTGTTATCAATTCTGCATCAATTTTAGAAATACTTTGAGAAATTATTGGTTTCTTCTAGAACTTTGAGACTTAATTAAAGTGAAACAATATAAACCCAGAGCCCACCCACACCCCACTTTCTATGCTTCCACCAACCAGATGAAAACACACAGGAAAAACTGCTCGCAGTTATCCCCAAATACTTTGCAATCATTTCTCTACCTAGACATTGAACTTTAAGCATTTCTTGTAGGTTAGACCAAGATGCATTTGCTAAAGACAAATCAGAAAATACAAAATAATTATGTAATTACACATCTTCGCTTTGTGAAATCATTATTTGCTGCACTCTAAAAGTGTTTAAACAATGAAACCTAGGCATTTCAAGGTGGGAACTGGAGCTCAGGCTGTTATGGAGATGAGGATGAGTGGGTGGGTGATAGTGGTGAAATGGCAGTACAGTATATACAGAGGTGGGAGAGGGTGATGATGCAAGGATCTTCATGGAGGGATTATGGTTCCAACACACTACAACAATTAAGAACACAAATCAGGGAGAACTGATCTTTATGGAGGAGTATCAGCACTGATATTTTAAAAATAAAACATACCATAAGACCACAAGAAATGAGAACTGAATCGGGCCATTTGGCCCATCGAGTTTGATCCACTATTTCATCATGGCTGATCCATTTTCCTGCTCAGTCACAATCTCCTGCCTTCTCCCCATCTCCCTTCATGTCCTGACTAATCAAGAATGTATCAACCCCTGCCTTATGTACGCCCAATGACTTAGCCTCCACAGCCACCTGCGGCAACAAATTCCACAGATTCGCCATTCTCTGGCCAAAGAAATCTAAATGGACGTCCCTCTTCTTCTGAGTCTGTGTCCTCTAGTCTTATACTCCCCCACCATAGGAAATATCCTCTCCACATCCACTCTATCGAGGCTTTTCAACATTCAACAGGTTTCAATGAGGTCACCCCTCATTCTTCTGAATCCTGATGAAGTATTCTTCTGAATTCTCCAGAGCCATTGTAAGTTCTTTATATGACAAGCCCTTTAATCCCAGAATCATTTTCATGAAAAGGGGATGTCCTTTTATGCTTAAAAACTCTAGAGCATTTTAATTCCAGATTACTATCTTCCTTGTTTTGTTAGTAGTTATTATAAAGGAAATAAATCTATAAATTTATAAAGGAAATAAATTAGAATTCTAAAATTCTAGTTTCTTTGCTAATTATATAAACTGTGTCATGAGCAATGCAGGCCTGCGCACCTGTAATTGTTGATTGCTGCCTTATCCAGAGTCATTAAGCCCTTGTGATTTCTGTTTAATCTTGTCAAATTTATTTTGACTGGCATGGGTTTTCTTTGTACTGCGATTATTTAAAGCAGACTCCCAGTTAGCACAGGTTGCAGGATCCCTGTGTGTTTCGAGAATGATTCATCTCACGGTGTTGCATGGTCAAGCTACCAACGTTCAGTTGGAATTCCTATGAATAAATTCCTGTTTCTATCTTAATATGGGAGTCTGCCGTTCCTCCATTCCCAGTTTCAGTCATCAGTCAGTGCACAGAGCTGTTCATGTTAATATTGTATGCGCAATATATGATGGGAAATGAAATCTGTGCTTTGATAAATTGCAATGGGAAGTATCTGGTCAAATTACCTAATGGAAGGACTCTGACTATAAATAACTGCAAATGCTTCAAAACAAGCATTTAAAAATTCTATGCATGATTTACATATTGGAGCAAACTTCTAATTTCATGTCTGACTAAATGTTGGCTACTAATTTACCAGCTAGTAATGTCAAGGTATAAAGCAAGTCTGTAAATACGTTAAACAGGAGTACATTATATAATGGTTTGTGGTAATAATGCCAACCGAATTAGATCAGCCATTTGTCACTAAACCTTGTTTACTTGCTCTGCAAAGAATATTTACATTAATAGCAACAAGGAACATGCATCTCCTGGCTCCTCAGTTGCTAGCCCTCCCTTGTCACTCCTTTGATTTGTCTCTGCTTTCCACAGAACTGGCCTAAGGAACAAGTCTACATCAGAGCCAGCTGATCACATCCACAGACCAACACTTTACGTATGAACTATTTTGGAGTGAGCTTAGGACCTTTGTATCTATTACGGTTCTGGGGTTTTACCTTTTTCTGGCAACCAATATGTAGAAACCAATGTTTAACTTGCAAATCATTTCCTATTGATTCCTTTAACGAAGCAGACTAGCTGGATGAGCAGTTAATAATACAGTATCCTTAAATATAGCCGCTTTGCCAATTCCATATCTAGTGAGTCACCAGAGAGCTTAGGTGTTCTCAACTTCTGAATCAGTCAAGCCATCTTGGATCTTCTTGGTGCCTAATGACACATGCACAGCTGTTGCCATAATCTCACCCTGTCCAACTCATATCACTTCTCTAACAAGTGCCTCGTTTGCCATTTTTTTTCATCATTTTGATTCCTTGATGTACTGACATCAGCAAACATAATCCTATTGTTTTAAGATTAATTGTGGATTATTTATGAGTAGCAGGAGCAATAGTTCCTGATGGCAATGGGATTAGCTACTTTGATTGTTCACTCCGGTTAATGTCCTCACTTTTTGTGGCTCAGAACCCCCCCACCTGTTTCAGCCCGCTGAATACACAGCACCTGCTTGTAGAACAATTTATTCAATTCCTTCCCTTCTGTCCTGCCCAGGAGCCCAATTGCTATTCCTTATGTCCACCTGATGTCCAGTGAATGCAATGATTAACTCGACTTCAAGCATCCTCTGTTTCCACAGAGTAAACCATACTCTGTGTAAAACAATATCTCACCACACTTTCTTCTGGTCTACGCCTGTTGAATCTTTGTTCCTTAGCCCTTAAACTACCACCTTTGTAAAAGTACATCACTGTAAAAATATGTCTAAGATCTCATGGAGTGTTATATCACTTTGGTTAACCTACCCATCATATTCAGACACAAACAACTATCTCTATGAATTCAACTCTAGCTTTTCTATTGGGAGAACCAGTATGAATTCTTTAACACCTGTCTTTAGCTTCCTTTAGTCTTTGTTTAGGGCTCCTGAATTTTTTAACTGACATGCAGTTGGATCAATCCTTCACCCCCTTTCTCCATTACTGCTTTATTGTTCCTTTCCAATTTGTTTGCCCCATTGATACGTTCGCAAGCCTTTTTTATTCATCCTGCTTTGCCGTGCTTCAAAGTAATAGCAGATTTTGTCATGGAAGCCAGCTGGCGGGCTGTGCAGACATCTGCCAACATGGAGCCAACACGATCAGTTGTACCAGCTGCTTTCACATATTAGTTGTGTTTTGACTGATTTCATGACAACATTTTACAGGAAACTGTTCACTGAGAGAAAAGACAGACTAATCATATGGAAAAATATAACTGGTTACTGTACGTTGTTTGCAGTTCGGAGGCTTGTAAGGGTAGTCACATTTGCACTTGTGATATGGTGGTGTATCTGTAAGGACACATTCTCCATGCAGGCACGTTCTCTTCTGACAGGGATTGTTCACTGTAAGATAGAGAACAACTTTTCATAAAAGTTCCATGTTCAAAGCTCAAAGTTAATTTATTATTAAAATACATATAGACCACTATATACCATCCTGAGATTCATTTGCTTGCAGGCATTTGCAGTACCACAAAGAAATACAGCAGAATCAATAAAAGAAAACTACACACAAAGACTGACAGGGAATCAATGTGTAAAAAAAGGCAAACTGTGCAAATATAAATAAACAAATAATACTGAGAACATGTCCAACCTCCTGCTCACTCGCCTCCTCTTGCTGTAAATTGGAATGTGATGTTGACTTAAGATATCCACAATAAGTTACATCCCAACTACAAGCATGGAATTAATTAGAATGTTTTAATATTGGTTAATAATGGTTTATGAACCAGACAGAACTTGCATTCATATGATACCTTTCACACCCTTATAATGTCCTAATTCCTTCGTAACCCAAATGATGATATTTAAAGAGCAGCCATCACTGTATTTAAGGAAAATAGTTTAAACACAATATGTTACATTATGAATGTAATTAAAAAGCATGTACTAAGATTAATATTCAGTTACCTTTTTTAATATTTTGTAATACAGTTTTGTATAAGAAATACATGAAAAAATAAAAATCAATGGTAAATGAGAATCTGGGAGTTACCCAACAAATGCCTCACCATCTTACTCTGTAAAACCTTTTGCTTCCAACAAACTAAATTCAGGAATGCCCTTGATGTGTCTGGATAAACTCAGCACCACTGAAGGAGAAGAAGACTTGATCCAGGTTAAAATAGCACATCTGATTAGCACCCCGAGCTAGCCATTCACTCCCTCTATACCTGATGCATCGAGACCACTCGATGTACAGAACGAGCTGTTCTAAGTGAGCAACACCCAAATCCATGACTTTGTTCATGCATAGCAAAGCCAAGAGAAACATGGGAAGATCATCGTGGTAAAGTTACAACAAAGTTACTTACCATCCAGCCTCGAAATATATTGCTTTTCCTTACCCAGTAGGGTAGGCTCCACATGCCCACCTCACAGGGTGATAGATACTTTATTGATCCTAAAAGAAATTACAGTATCACAGTAGCACTACAAGTGTACATATATTAGAAGAGAAGTAAGAAAAAATTTAAAAATCAGTTACCTTAAAATAAAATGTACAAGATTTACAAGCTAAAATTGCATTTCAAGATTTACAAGTTCACACTGTTGAGGTAGCACAAAAATTACTGTGATGTTATACAGTGATGGGTGCACATTCACAATGTCAAGGTAAAAAGTGACGGTAGTATTGCACAGGCTGTCCGTGATAGCAGGATGTGGTAAACAGAGGTTAATAACAGTTTAGCATCACTTTCCCAGCTATAGGCTGACGGGATAAGGCTCAGGGTAAGAATGACCTCATATAGCACCCTTTGGAGCAGCACAGTTGTCTTAGTCTATTACTGAAAGTGTTCAGCCAAGGAGGCATGCAGAGGGTGAGAAACATTGTCCAGAATTGTCAGAATTTTCCAGAGGGTCCTTTGTTCTACCACAGCCCCCAGTGTGTCTAGTTTGACTCCTATGACAGAGCCAGCCTCTCTGATCAGTTTATTGAGCCTGTTGGCATCACCTGTGTTGATCCTCAGTGTGCTGCCCTGCTTATCCACATGGGAGTAGGCTCTGTTCAGCAGGTAGGTGACAGCATCATCAACTCCTGGTAGGCAAACTGCAGGGGATTGAGGGCTGAACTAACCAGGGGTCAGAGGTGAGCCTGGATCAGCCTCTTTAGGGTCATCATGATGTGCGAGGTTAGGGCCACTGGACGGTAGTCATTCAGGACTTTCAGTTGGCCCTTCTCAGGTACTGGACCACACCTGATGTTTTCCACACAGTTGGGACCCTTTCCAGGCTGAGACTCAGATTGAAAATGTACTGGAGTACTCCACACGGCTGCTCAGTACACTCCGTCAGGACCTCGGGGTTCACACCATCCAGTCCCAAAGCTTTGCCATGTCTGAGTTTCCTTAGAGCCCTTCCCACCTGCTTAGTAGTGAAGTTGAGTTGCTATGTGGAGGTGTGGATGGTAGGTGCAGGGCAAGGAGGTGACATAGACTGTGAACGTCCACGCATTGAACTGCAGGGCGGGAGGAGGGACGAGGGGAGGCACTGGTGCTGAGGGAACATAGGGTGCCTCGGCACCCTATCCTGAGGGAGGTGTGAACAAGGGGGAATTGTCAAACCTATTGGTTTAACTCATTAGCCCATCCTGCGGTTCTACAGCTAGGCTTCTCCACCGCACCACACCCCCCCGTGTGCTACTCTGCCCAGGCTTGTTCTCCAGCTCTCTCCTGTATTCATCTTTAGCCACTTGGATCATCTCCTTTGGCTCCCTCTGCACATGTTTCAATTCCTCCATGTCTACTGTGGTGAATAAAAGCCTTTAGATCACTGGTGAGCCATGGTTTGTTGTTAGGGAAATAGCCAACAGTCCTTGATGGTATTACAGTGTCCACACTGATGTAGCCAGTAATGCAATCGGGAAGTCTGTTAATGTCCTCCCCATATGGTTCATATTCCAGTCAGTTACCCCAAAGCAGTCCTTCAAGGCCTTCAAGGTCGAGCAAGGAAGATAGTTGAAGTCCCCCGATACTACAATGACTGCATTGGGGTGTTCAGTCAGGAGTCTTGTGATGGTAGCGTGTATGATGTCACACAGCATCGGGAACTTGCAACGTAGATAACGAGCAATAGGGTATAGCTGATACTATGAATGTAAACTCACAGCATGTAGTTCAATGTCCAGACAGAAATGTGACTGGGATTACACCACCTGCTGTTCACAAGCATAGCAAGCCCACCTCCCTTCCTCTTACCGCACTGTAGATGAACTCTGTTTGCTTGTAGCTTTGAAAACCCATTCACCGTAGCGTTGGAATCTGGGATCTGCTCATGTAGCCATGTTTCAGTGAAACACATCACACTGCATTCCTGGTATTCGTTCTGTGTCCTTTGGGATGGGTAAGAAATGCTGATCTCGGCAATGATGCCACATCCGCAGGCGGCCATGACACCAAGACCATGGAACCCATTCAAGAAAACATCAAATGCCCATTTCAAAGGTAATATTACAAGTCATGCAAGTGTTATCGTAAAGACCAGCAAAGATACCTGCAGATTCCATATATGTCGGACTGCAGAAATTATTGAAAAGTTAAAAGTAAATGTGGTAATATCATCATGGGTTGAGATTCAAAACGTCAATGCATCTGCTATGTTGGCTAAAACATAGAAGATGTGCCAATGGTGTAGAAAAGGCCATTAAAACTGTCGTAACCACCTTACTAATGCCTCTGTAAGTGATGGATTACTCTGCGGCTCCACAGGTTATTGAAGAATAAGAGTATCATCGCCTTACAGCAGGGGTTGCCAATTTGGGGTCCATAGACCCTTTGGTTAATGGTGGTGGCCGATGGCACAAAAAAGGTTAAAAAGGGAGCAAACCATCACTTTAATGTTTGTGACATCAAACTGTCCACTAGGCCACCACAAAGTCTAAGGTATATTCCAGATGTATTCCTTGAATAAACCGTACAAGCTTATTTGAGTTCATTGTATCTCAGCAGTGCAAGTCAGTCCACTCCCCAACAAACTCAATGGCCACCTATACAATTCCTCACTAGTTCAAATATCTGATCAGTGCAAATTTGTGGCAGCATCTCAATGCATATAAGTGTGCAGACCTGGTCAAGAGGTGCAGTTGTTGTTCAGACCAAACATCAGAATGGGGAAGAAATGTGATCTAAGTAACTTTGACTGTGGAATGATTGTTGGTGCTAGATAGGATTGTTTATCTCACAAACTGATCATCTCCTGGGATTTTATGCACAGCATTGTCTAGAACAGGGGTTCCCAATCTTAATGCTTAATGGTATTGGTCCATGGCATAAAAAAGGGTTTGGAACCCCTGTTCTAGAATTCACCGAGAATGGTGCAGAAAACATTTAGTGAGTGATAGTTGATGAGAGAGGTCAGAGGAGAATAGCTAGACTGGTCCAAGCTGACAGGAAAGTGACAGTATCTTAAATAACCACACATTATAATTGTGGTGAGCAGAGCATCACTGAATACACAACACGTGAAATCTTGAAGTGGACAGGCTACAGCAGCAGAAACCCATGAACATATACTCTGTGGCCACTTTATTAGGTACAGGAGGCTCTTAATAAAATGACCACAGAGTGTGGGTAGTATATACATACTGCATGTATGTATGTTCATTAGACTTCTGAATTCTACAATATTTTAGGAGATCACTGGTATTCAGGGAATCCATGAGTGGTGCAAATAACCCAAAGAGAGCTGCTAAGCCAATGTGCTTTCAAGTCTACATTGAAACTCATTTTGTTGTAGTTATGGTATAACACAAAAGGAAGGGGCTGGTGCTAAAATTCAAGGACATTTTTTTTTTAATTAAACTATTTTTCTACATTGGTTTTGAACTTTGCTTTTTGTTTCCTTAAACAGTAATCACTGACTTTCTACTCTTACACTTTTCTTCCTAACTACATTACTGAATTTAGTGGGGCAGAAGAAAAATCATCTTTGATCTTCATTGGCTTTGAAGTTAATGGAATGTACAGGGTGACTACAATCAGAGGACAATATTATATGTATTTGACACTGGCAAGCAAGGATAAATTTCTCCCTAGCATGTCTTAACTTCAAACTATGGTATTCATTACTTCAGTGTCAATTGATGCAAAACTAATACCTCTTTCCAGCAGGGTAACATAAAAAATGTAAACTCTCTAATAACCTATCACCATGAAAATCTCTTCGCTTAATACTATTTAACATTTTTTTTCAGATTGACCAGAATTGAAAACAAAGATAGTGCACTCATTCAGATTTTGAAATAATTTTAAAAGCTCATCTGCTTACAATGTCCTTCAGAGATGATGACTCATCTCCCCTAACTTCTCTGTTCTGCATCTGACTCCAGTTCTACACTAATGCTGTTCCCAGGACAAATAACAGTAGAGATTATATACTGCCTCTCCAGCCTTCATAAAAAAGTTAATAACTACTGTTTTCTTAATTTTGCTGTATGTTGTCCTTGTGGCACTGATTAATATTAATCTTTCATTTATTATGAAATTATTAGAAAAAGCTACTTTTGACAGCTTATTGTCATAGTCATAGAAAAGTACAGACAGAAACAGGCCATTCAATACATCTAGTTTATGCTGAACCATTTAAACTTCCCAAACTGAACCATTAAACTTCCCTACCTTTTTATTCTGGCATCTTCCCCCTTCCTGTCCAGTGCTGAAGGGTCTTGGTCCAAAACATGGACTGTTTATTTATTTCCATAGGTACTGCCTGACTTGGTGTGTGTGTGTGTGTGTGTGTGTGTGTGTGTGTGTTGCTTTATAAATGCACGTTTATTGCTCAGTTTTGCGACACTGCAATGGTGCTTTTACATGAATTTAAATTGAACACTACAGTTCCTATATGTCATTCATTCAAGGTCCAACTGCCCTGCTCCAGGTTCAAAGTGCATTCCACTGCATTCAGTTCAACCTACACCTGACAAGCCTGAAGGTTTGGGTTACATTTGACATTTTAAGATTAAGTAAATATTGTTTAGATTATTTCTTAATATTTCTAATTATTTTCAAATGGCAGAAACATTTCCAAAAATATAATTCAGGCAAGCATGTTATTTTCCATCAAACAGAATTTTATGTTATACAGATCATCTACAAAGAGAATCAGAAATGTGGAGTACATAACCTATTGTCATCTTAAGAACGTTCTGCCATTGATCTAAAGTGTAATCCTGAAATGATTGACAGGATGAAATATGAAAAGGACCAGGATAAACAATGTTAAATCAAATTTACCCGAGCACAAATTTACGTGTCTCACTGTGTAGAATGGATGCTTTACCCTTTTGCCAATTCGGTCAGAGTAAAACCCATGCTGAAAATAATCTCTTTCCTTCCAGAACATTAGAACTCAGAACAGAATAAATTGAGAAGGGGTCGAGCTGTTGCATTTGAGAATATGAAACATAAAGCAGTCAGTATTCAGAATATGATGTAAACTGTCTGCGAAAATATCTGGGGCAGAAAATGGTCAAGCACTAACTGGTAATGTGAGAGATGTGTTCTGCGGTAGGGCTTCTAGTATTTTTGGGATAACTCGTGGGGAGAAAGGAGGTGGATAGAAGTGATCATTGGCACTGAACTACAGCTTCTGATGATACCAATTGAAAACAAAATGAAAAATAATTGCACCTTTTTAAGGTCCACCTTCATTCTTCTGATGTGCACATATATTTTTATTTATTTTATTTAGTGATACAGCACACTGTAGGCCCTTCCAGCCCTTCGAGCATGCCACCCCAGTAACCCCTGATAAGCCCGATTAACCCTCACAATGATCACCATTCTGATACGTCTTTCGTCTGTGGGAGGAAACCAGAACACTGGGAGCAAACCCACACATTCCATGGGAAGGACTTATTCCATAGAACGGTGTGGGAATTGAACTCTGAACTCCAGGCCACCCTGAGCTGTAATAGCATCGTACTATTCCTGCCGCTGCCAGTAAGGAGTTTGTACACTCTCCTCATGACTGTGTGGGTTTCCCTTTGATACTCTGGTCTTCTCCCACAGTCCAAAGGCGTGGTAGTTTAATTGGTCATGGTGAATAATCCCATGATTAGGCTAGTTTAAAATTGGTGGGTTGTTGTACAGTGTGGATCAAAGGGCAGAAAGGGCCTACTATATTTCAACAACAAACATATAAATAAATAAATAAATAAATAAATAAATAACCACCATGCTACTGTGGTGCCCATATGCTGAAATCAAGCACATACACAGATCAAATGAACTGATTGCAACACACGTGTGCTGCAAATGCTAACAAACTTGATAGACTGCAGCAACTACTGTGAACCAGCTGGGAATGAGGTAGAAAACTAAATAAATACAGTAACCTTGAACCTTGTTTCACAAATTTGTTTTTAAGTCACGTGGGGCAGATTTACTGCAGACCATGTCTTTACTTCAAACTACAAGAGTCAAGAAACGCTGTCACATTCACTGATGTCATGTAATAAACAAATCAATATGATTTGTACAGGTTTAGTTCGGGTACATTAGGAGTTCTAACATCCTTTGACCGGAAAAGTAGGGAAGCTGCTTGTTTTTCATTAAAATTCACAGACCACCACCAGAATCGCGGGGCCCTTGCAACCTCCATGTGGTTTATTCTTGAAAACGCAATTTGATCTGAAACACTAAGGTCAATCACTTTGCATCAGTTACCGTGCCATCTGATGTATGGATTTCCTGTGGTCTAAAAGACAGTATAACTGAATACGGTAGCTTCTTCTGGCAACCTAGCAAGTCTCTCTCTGAACGTTAAGGAGGATAGTGATATTCAGTTTTGAAGGTGGTTGTCCCCAATGAAGAGCAGAGAAGTTTAGAAGCAGATTCAGTAGAGGTGTTTAAACTGAGGACAGATTTAGATAGAGTAAATAATGTAAATGGTCTTCCAGAACACATGGATCAATTATAAAAGGGGCGGATGTTAATGTGCTTGTGTTCAGTTTTCAAATCCGAAAGAGACTAGGGAAATGATTAGAGGGATATACGGAATGAGCATCAGAATGTGAGGTGTGTGCAGCTAAGTGGATTGCTGATGACAGGGCCTGTATCAGACTTGGCTGTACTAGTCTATGAGTCTATGATTGCATTCTGCAAAACCAGTTCCTCTTTTAACACCGTGTAGCAAAGATAGGGAATCAGGTAGGATATTTCAATTCCAGGTAATGACAGACTTTTAAGCCATATTAATGATTGCTTCGTGACCGTGCTAAGTTGTTGACTTTCTGGCAATAGACTCATCAGCAGGAGAGCTATTTGCTCAGGCCAAGTGCCTACGGTGACTTCTGGACAAGTAAGAGGTATATGTAGCTGTTCCACTCTGTGAGTCTCCCATTATCCTTTCATTTATGAGGACCAGTCTCAGTCTCTCCAGTCTATCTAATTTACTAATTATCGTGTTAACTATATCCAGTCTGCATCATGCTCGATCCTGACCTCAGGTGCTGTTTGTCTGGAGTTTGCATCATTTTTCCCAGAATGTACACTACTGTGCAAAAGTTTTCAGCACAAAAGACAGAGGAGCAGAATAAGCCATTTGGACATTGAATCTGCTCTGCCTGATCTATGGATCATGCCAGATCCATCTTTCCTCTCAACTCCAATTTCTTGCCTTTCCACCATATCCCTTCATATTCTGACTAGTCAAGAATCTATCAAGCTTTGCCTTAAGTATCCACAGCCATGAATGACAACCAAATCCACAGATTCACCACTCTGTGGCTAAAGAAATTCCTCCTCATCTCTATTCTAAAAGATACCCCTCTATTCTGAGGCTGTGTCCTCTGGTCTTAGACATTGCCACCAAAGGAAACATCCTCTCTGCATCCTCTCTATCAAGGCTTTTCACCATTTGATAAGTTTCAATTAGGTCACCCCTCATTCTTCTGAATTCCAGTGAATACAGGCCCAGAGTCATCAAATGCTCTTCATATGCTTGTAGCCATTCAATTCTGGAATCATTTTCGTGAACCTCCTTTGAAGCTTCTCTAGTGTCATCACATCCTTTCTAAGATAAGGGCCCCAGAACTGCTCACAATACTCCAAGTGAGGCCTCACTTGGTTTATTAAGTCTCAACATTACACCCTTGCATTTATACTCTAGTCTCATGAAATAAATGCTAACATGTACTTGCCTTCCTCCACCAACTCAACCTGCAAATTAACCTTTAGGGAATCCTGCACAATAATAACCTTTAGGGAATCTGCTTCGGTTTTCTGCATTAGAAAACATTCACCCCTTTCATTTCTTCCACCAAAGAGCATGACCACACACTTCCTGACATTGTATTCCATTT
Organism: Hypanus sabinus; assembly: GCF_030144855.1. NCBI lineage: Eukaryota > Metazoa > Chordata > Chondrichthyes > Myliobatiformes > Dasyatidae > Hypanus > Hypanus sabinus. The sequence continues at coordinate 59,681,607 of NC_082727.1, read as the reverse complement.
GCTGTTTCTTTTCCCAGTCTCCTAATCTGTCAAAGTCCTTCTGTAGCCTCTCTAACTCCTCAGAACTACCTGTCCAACTATCTCCATAACATCTGCAAACTTTGTAACAAAGTCGTCAATTCCATCTTCCAAATCATCGACATATAACATAGAAAGAAATGGTCCCAACACAGACCCCTGTGGAACACTACTAGTCACCGGCAGCCAACTAGAAAAGGCTTCCTTTAATCCTGCTCTTTGCCTTCTACCAATCAGCCACTGCTTTATCCATGTTAGAATGTTTCCAGTAATACCATGGGCTTATAGCTTGTTAAGCAGCCTCATATGTAGCACCTTGTCGAAGGCTTTCTGAAAATCCAAGTACAGAACATTGATCGATTCTCCTTTGTCTATCCTGCTTGTTATTTCATCAAAGAATTTCAACGTATCTGTCAGGCAAGATTTTTCCTTGATGAAACCATGCCTACTACGCCCTATTTCATCATGTTTCTCCAAGTACCCCAAAACCACATTCTTAATAATCATCTCCACCATCTTCCCATCTGCTTTCACGACATATGTGAGTGATGATAAACCTGATTTTAATATGGGTCACCAATGTAGACTGAGAGTGGGAAGGGGGCAAGGAGAGGCGATGGAGGAAGGAAGCATCAGAGAGACATTCTGTAATGACCAATACACCAAACGACCTATCCTGGTGTCTGCCACCCCCTGCCCCTGGCACTCCTTCTCTGCCATCTATCCCACACACCTCCTGCGGCATCCTTGCCATTCCCAACATCCTTGGTTCCTGCCAGATTTACAAACTTGCTCTCCGCTCAGTGTTGTCAAATATAGTACTATATCAAGGCACACTAACTATATGTATATGTGTGTAAGAATTTGCACAGAACTGTATAGATTTTCTGAGAGTTGGGGCTAGCTGGTACAAAACAGCATCTCAGAACTAAGGTTTGATGGTCTGGTATGGATAGAGCAGCTGAGAAATACTGCAAAACTTGTTAAGACAGTCAAACTGTATCCAGACCCGACCCTCCAGAACCACTAAAGCTGACACCGTTACCAAGTGATCCTTGGCAAGAGGTAGCTGTTGATTTGCTTGGACCATTACCAACAAACCATTCTGTTCTAGTAGTAGTCTACAAATGCAGAGAGAGTCGATGACAGTTTGTAGAAAATTTCCAGTAGACATGGGCAGCCTGTATCTATCAAATCTAATAATGAACCTCAATTCCGATCTGAACAGTCCAAAGAATATTGTGGGAGTAATGGAATCAAACACCTGAAAATAATGCCAAAGTGGGCTCAGGCAAATACTGAAGTGCATCACCGATGTAAGGGATTAGGATTTTTCAAGCAGAAGGATTTGACTGGAAATGTGAATTGAGAAAGTATGTGACTGTGTACAGATGTGTGGAATATGCCACTGCAGGGAAAAGTCCTGCCGAACTTCTCTACAACTCAAAATGAGGGGGAAGTTATCAGACATCAGGAAGGTAGACACGGCAGAACTGGAAGTATGAGATCTGGACACAGAACAAAAAGGAGAGTACAAGCTGTACGCAGACGATCGCAGAGCAGCACAAAGGTCTACTGTAAAAGTTGGGGACACTGTGCTTATCCGGCAAGAAAAAGTGGACAAATTCGCCACACATTTCAACACAACACCACACAGAGTGGTAAGGAAAACAAGAAATCAAGTGGTTAAAAAAAATAAAAACACAAATTGCTGGCAGAACTCAGCAGGCCAGACAGCATCTATGGGAGGAGGTAGTGATGATGTTTCGGGCTGAAACCCTTCATCAGGAGTGGAATTTGAATCACTCAAGTGAGTCAATAAATAAATAAACAAAGTGGTATTTGAATCTCCTTGCAGCATGCAAGGAACACCACACATAAAGAAGTTCAACAGAAGAGAGACTTTCGACAAGAGGAAATTCAAGGATTTGACAATGAGGTACCAGGACAGAAGGACAATGTGATGGACAGTTACGGACAAGCTCAGATTCACAGTGAACAAAAACCGTAACCAGACATTGAAAGCAAGAGAAACTGGTAGAGAGACCTTAAAGGGTTAGACAACAACTTCTGAAGTTTAACAATGTTGGATTGAAGTGGAGCTTTAAATTGTGGGTTTTGAACAATGAGAACTGTTGTAAGTTGAAAATGGAGTTATCATTAAGTTAAAACAGAAAATGTGTTGGTTATACTCATGCCTATCAGAGAATATATGTTGAATTGAAATAGTTAAATCAGTGAGTTGCATGTGGCCTAAAACATTGAAGTTGATTTCTCAGGAAAGGAGAGATGTCATGTATTGAAAGGGTAAGGTCAGTTAATGTAAGTTAACACTTGTCAGGTATGGTGATGATGTCTTCAGTCTGGGACAGAACAACATGTGATGTGACGGAGGCTTGGAAGCGAGAATGAAAAATAAAGACACCTTTAAAGCATGAAGTGTTGAGTCATGATATATACACAATCTAATTAAGTACTGAGAAAGGTTGCAAATATTACAATAACGTGAGAGGAACGTAGACTGTAGTACAGTACGGGACAAATCCTCTGGCCTGTGATATTTGATCCAAACACAAGGCCAATTAAAATAAATACTTGCAGCCGGTATATAATCCACAATCTTCCATTCCCCTGTATTCATTGTGTCTAAGAGTCTCTTAAATGGCACTTAATTTTCAGAATTCATTTTAAATTTCCTTAAATTTTATTCACTGTAGATATTGCATGCAGAATGTGTGCTATTTATTAATGATTGCTTAGATTTACAATTGATACTCAACGACCTTGTACTCAGAAAACAGAAGCAAAGACAAGTTCACTGAAGTAGAATGTAAGGTAGAAAGAGTATAGACAGAATGGTGCATGAGCTAGGATTTAATAAAAACTAGGGGATGAGCAAGCGTTTGAGCTAGTAGATGGCTGATTCCTTACTTAAATGATACTTCATTGTTTTTAAATAACTTGTATAAAATGTGTTGTGATCATTAATGCATTTAATTTTAAATGGCACATGAGAACTCACGCAACTAGGTACAGAAGAAGTTACTACCTTATAGCCATCAGGCTCTTGTACCAGCATGGGAAACTTCACTCACCACAACTCTGAACTGATTATACAACTTAAAGACTCATTTTCAAAGACATGCTCTCAGTGTTACATTTTTATGTACACAATTTGTCTTTATTACATTGGTTGCTTGTCAGTCTTTGTGTATAGTTTTCATAAATTCTATTGTATTTCATTTTTTTCTGTAAATGCCTGCAAGGAAATAAATTTTAACATTGAATATGTTAACATACATGTGCTTTGATAATAAATTTAACTTGCTTACTTAAAAAATTGACAAATGGGGAAGAAAATTGCAAACAAATCTTATGTTTAGAAAAGCCATTACCTATCTGACATGTCTTTCCTGTATAGAGGGGATGGCAGTGACATGTGAATTGTGAGCCAATTGTTTCACAGGTGCCTTCATTTTCACAAGGACTGGTTGAACAAGGATCTAGAAAATATATAAATAAAAATGTTACTGCTCTATCCACTTTGCTTGGTTTAACTTATACTAAAGACCAGCATATGTACAATATGTTAACATGTGATAAGATAGTATTTGAGTAATTGAATCCATATCCAGTCACTTGTATAAACCTTTGATTCAGAAATCAGAATCAGAATCAGATTTAATATTACTGGCATATGTCGTGTTAACTTTGTGGCAGCAATACGATGCAATACATGATAAATAAACAAAAACTGAATTGCAGTAATATGTATATTAAATAGTTAAATTAAGACAAGTAGTGCAAAAACAGAATGTATGTATATAAAAACCATTAAATGAAATAAACATTTCATAAAAATGAAAAGCAAAGATTAGAAGTAATGAGGTAGAGTTCATGTGTTTGCTGTTCATTCAGAAATCAGACGGCTCTGGGAAGGAAATGGCTACGCTATGTTTTCATGCAAGTGGCATTTTGCAATTGATTGAACATACAGGTGTAGTCTTTCAGTCTTTAGCAGATCTGAAATGTCCTGAGAGCATGAGCAATGCTCCTTTAGTTAGCCCTAACTGAAGTCCTGATCGGCTTTGGGAGTCTGCTTGAGTCATTGAGCATTATCTAAAGCCTCTCCAGTATTTCACCAGTGCTAAGCTCCATTCGAAAGAAGTCCAAGGAATGTTCCATCTCCTCCCTGTGAGGGATCTGAAGTTCCTGTGCTCTGGAGATAGATTCCAAATATAAGACCATAAGATACAGGAGCACAATTAGGCCATTCAGCTCATTGAGTTTGCCTCACTATTTTTTCATGGCTGTTTATTATCCCTCTCACCCCCATTCTCCTGCCATCTCCCTGTAATCTTTCACACCCTGATTAATCAAGAATCTATCAACCTCCAGCTTGAATATACCCACTGATTTGACTTGTCTGTGGCAATGAATTTTTCCTCATCTCAGTTCTAAATGGATGTCCCTCAATTCTGAAGCTGTGCTCTCTGATCATAGACTTCCCACTATAGGAAACAACCTCTCCACATCAATATTCAATAGATTGCAATGAGCTCTCCCCTCATTCTTCTAAATTCCAGCGAGTACAGGCGCAGAGCCATCAAACGCTCCTCATATGTTAAAGCTTTTATTCCTGGAATCATTCTCGTGAACCTCCTCAGGCTCCTCTCCAATGCAGACACATCACTTCTTAGATAAGGGGCCCAAAACTCACAATATTCTAACTGCAGTCTGACCAATGCCTTATAAAGCTTTTGCACTACATCTTTGTTTTTGTTTTCTAGTCCTCTTGAAATAAATGCTAACATTGCATTTGCCTTCTTACCATCAACACAACCTGCAAGTTAACCTTTAGGGAATCCGGCACAAGGATTTCTAAGTCCCCCTGCACCTCTGATTTTTTTAGTTGTCTCTCCTATTTTCAACTATCAGAAAATAGTTGATGTCTTTATTCTTTCTGCCAAAGTGCATGAACATGCACTTCCCTACATTTTGTTCCATCTGTCACTTCTTTGGCTATTTTTCCAAGCTGTCTACGTCCTTCTGCTTCCTCAACACTACCTGCCCCTCCACCTATCTTTGTATCATCCACAAACTTGGCCACAAAGCCACCAATTCAGTCATGCAAATCATTGACATATAACATGAAAAGATGTGGTGCTCCCTTTATTCTCACTCTTTGCCTCCTGACAGTTAGCCAATCTTCTATCCATACTAGTATCTTTCCTGTAATACTATGGAATCTTATCTTGTTAGGCAGCCTCATGTGTGGCACCTTATGAAAGGCCTTCTGAAAATCCAAGTAAAAAACATCCACTGACTCTCCTTTGTCCATCCTGCCTGTTAATTCCTCAAAGAATTCCAACAGATTTGTCAGCAAGATTTCTCCTTTAGAAAATCCTAATGACTTTGGCCTATATTGTCATGTGCCTCCAAGTACCCTGAGCCCAGGACTCCAACAGCGTACAACTACTGAAGTCAGGCTAACTGGCCCATAATTTCCTTTTTTCTGCCCCCCCCCTTAAAGTGATATTTAATAAACCAGAGAAAACTTTTCACATTTGTAAGTCACCACACACTTGCTTAAGATGCTCTGAATGATGATCAGCATCTCCCAAACCAATATACACAACAGACCCTGGTGCGGCAAGATCCAAAACTTGGCACAGGGTTGTGTTGAAGAAAGAACTCAAATAATACCATCAAACTTGTACAGTTTGTTTTCCCTGTATTTGGTTAATGGTATCATTCTTTGATAATGGTAATGATACCATTAAGAAAGTCTTAGACTACAAGTACCCCGGATCAAGAATGATGAGTTCGCAGAAGGACATAAAGATACAGAAGGCGTTGGCGTGGAGGGCTATGAATGACATGAAGGAAATCTGGAGGTTGAACCTGACCAGAGAGCTCAAAAAGAGGATCTTCATAGCAGTCATAGAGTCCATTGACATGTACAGATGCGAGACATGGACACTCAACAAGACCATGCAAATGTCACTGGATGGTTGCTATACACGAATGCTCCGGATGGCTCTTGACGTGAGTTGGCAACAGCACATGACAAACGTTGAACTCTATGTTGACCTACTGATGCTCACTACTAAAATCGAGGTGAGAAGACTGCAATTAGTGGGGCACTGCTTATGCCACCCTGAGCTACCTGCTAGCCTAGTCATCACATGGGAGCCCAAGCATGGGAGGATGTACCCTGGGTGCCCTCCCAAGACAATGGTCAACACGCTCCTAGAAGGTGGCAGAGCGGCTAATGTAGATAAACTGAACATAGTGATGAGGAAGAAGGAGAAGTGGAGAGTCTGTCATCGTGCCCAACGCTGGCCCCCTGGGCCTGAGTCGACGTAGTAATAGTAGTAGTGTATTCTGTTAAAATTATGTTGTCAGATTAAACTCAGGTGAGGACACTTGAACTCATTTTACATACAGTAACTTAGAACATTATTTCCTTGAAGATGGAATGCATGAACACTATCTTAACACTTTTTTTCTCTTTTTGCACTACTTACTTAATACAACTTATTAAATATATATATATACACTTTCCACTGTAATTTATAGTTTTCATTATTGTGTGTTACGATGTACTGCTGCCACATAACAACATATTTCATGATATGCGGCAGTTGCTTTCATACCATCATAAATGTGGGAAAAACATGGGTTGTGTTCTAATCAAAAGTTACATTCAGCTTTGAAAAAGAAGTAACAATTTCAATGAAGCATCTCTCTAATAACTTTATAAATTATGTGAAGACTGAGATCATTAAATAAATGTACATTTGTACATGGCAAAGTTAACAACAGTTAAACTAACAGAATGCTACATTCTATGATTTAAAAAAATTAAAAACTATACAAAACCTTCTTCTGTAGAATCTTCAAATATCCAGTCTGTAAGCAGGTTTATTATTTCCTGTTCATCGTAATCATCACCATCTGTATCATCATTGTCGTCATCGTGATCTGTTTCTTGAGCAGAAGTTATTAGTCATTAATTAAGTGCACACAGTGGAATACCACATTAATTTAACCAGTGGAGGATATGCAGGAAGATGGTGCACACTCCACACAGACTGTATCAAAAATCAGGGTTAAACCTGGAGTTATGATATACATAGTCTCTCCTCTGTTGTCAGATTCAACTCAAGAGAGGACACTTGACCTCAATGAATTCAATCAAGACTTTAAGCTTCTTCCAAATTGCTTTCAGTTTGGTTAAGGTTTTAATTATTCATATTTTGTTTGTTTTTAATAAATATTGTGTTGTCATTTTTAATTTCTGTATTTTTAACATTGCTTGATTATTTTCTTAACACCACCTACAAATTGCAGGACAATCTCAGGAGATCAGGCGGCAACTATGGAGGGTGTATCTGCAGGATCGATGCCGCCTGATCTGCTGAGATCCCTCAGAGTTTTGTATGTATAGCTCAAGATTTCCAGAATCTGCAGAATCTCTTGTCTTTCTGTTTCTTTTTAATATTTGGTAAGTATTTCTGGTTATTAGAGGGACAAATTACCTTCATATCTTTGACAGTTGGCAAAGCTGGAAGTGATGGTTTGCCAGTTGTCAGAGCTTCAAGGGTTTCTTGAGGCCAGGGGGCCACAGAGGAAATGGGGGGGGGTGCTCTTCCAGTAGGTTTGGCCATTCATTTGGAGTGTGGGGCACACCCAGGTTAACAAGAAAGATTAGATACCCCTGCAGCAGAAAAAAGCTGTCATGGTGGGCCTGCAAGTTATGGGGAGAGGGCCTGGGTCAGTAGAATTCAACTCAACGCATCATAGAATCAGTGGAAGAAGTAAATCAAAGGAGATATATACTGCGTCAAGTCTGATGTGGAAAACAATGCTCTGAGTACTGCTCATCAAAAAACAGATGCAAAGTAGGACGTTTAATGCTTTTGCAATATTTGTCAAAGTCTGAGAGTTTATCTTTAACCCGATGCTAAGAGGAAAATCACCAGCATAAATGCTGGTGTACCTCAGGAAGATGAAACTGCATGTACTAAATGTATCAGTAAGCTGAAGGCTTGTGTGTTTGACAGCATGTGTCTGTTTTTAGGTAGCATAGCAAATACACACAGCCGACAACTACAGACGCAATTTGTATCACATCCAGCACTTAACCTCCAAACTTCTGTTGATCGGGGCCTTACCCATCCATTCTGGCAATGCTCCCACCCATAATGGACAACTTGCCCAGTGTGGTAGTTGGTCAACAATAACTGTACATCACTTATGAATTTTGCATTACCCTCCTGAAGAACTTATTTTATCTTCTCAAGGAGCAAGAGGTACTAGAAACAGGGAAAAGCAATAGAATGGACAAGGCAGACATACCTACAAAGTGGAGACCCAGCTGAAGAGGCGTCCATGTAAGAAACACTTGTATAGGTACATGGAGAGGCCGGGCTGAGGGGGATACGGGCCAAATGCAAGAAATTGGAACTAGCTGGATGCAAACCGTGATCAGCATGGACTTGATGGATCATGATTGTGTTTACTCATTAAGATCTCAAACATTCTGCAATATACTGTATATAATTGCTTCCAATTGATTCCTCAGAGATCACATGCTTTATAATTTTGTCGTTATTTAAAACTACCTTTCTTTGTGTTTTTAAAAAAGTACTAGGTAATACAAAGAAGATTAATTTTTATGATGTGTCATCTCTAATACATGGTTCTATGTTTCATTTATACCTTTTTGGAATTTCCTTATTACATTAAAGAGACTCATTTATTCTTAGTACATAGAAAATAGAACATTATAGGACAGTACAAGCCCTTTGGCTCTCAATGTTGTGCTGACCTTTTAACCTACTCTAAGATCATTCTAACCTTTCCCTCCTATAGAGCCCTCCATTTTCTATCATCCTTGTGCCTACCTAAGAGATTTTAAATGTCTTTAATGAATCTGTATACACCAGCCCTGGCATTCTATACACCCATCACTTTCTGTGTAAAGAACTTACCTCCGACACCCCCGCATACTTTCCTCCAATCACCTTAAAATTGTGCTGCCTTGTATTATGTTTGTATGTTAAGGTCCAAATAACAATGAGTTGAATGGCTCAGAGAAATCCCACCCCACCCAAAAGCACCCAATTATCACAAGGTTCCCATTATTTATTCCCTTATAATTCTAATATGAAGACTTGAGAAAATGGCCAGCACAATTTCTTAGTCATTGTCTTCTATCAATCAACCGTTCAAAGATCTATCTTTCTCCTTAACTTACTAAGTACATCTACTTTGCAGAAGTGGGAAAAAACTCGAAAGGCACTCTGCAAAAATAGAAGTAATTAAAATAAATCTGAATAAATAACTTCAGAACTGCATGCAGCACTAATGAATTCCTTTGACTAGGTGTAATCAATTGGACCTTGTTATCTTTTTCATTATAATATGCAAATCCTTCGGCTTAAACACTTCAGCTCTAGACCATTTTCAGCAAAATTTCATACGTGCACTCTACTTAATTATTGTATGGATTCTGCTGAACTATGATTATTTCCTTGAAATCCTGTGTAAGTGGCATTCCCTCATTTACAACCCCCTTTAAAACAATTTAAATCTTTTCACAGGTATAAAAAATAGCAATAAACTTCAACTCACCATCATCATACCAATCAATGGATTTCTACACAGAAAGAAATAGTATTAGATTTTCCCTCATTTAGAAAAATAATTGCAGAAAACAATGACAAGATAGAATTTATATGACGCAAGCCACAAAACATAAACAAACAAAAAACAGTGAAATTTACCATAAATATGAACATACTTTGCATTTACTACTATGAGCATTAAGTTACAGTGGAACTTTGATGTAAAATGCACAATATTCATGAATCAAACAATCATAAAAATTGACTTATGATGCTTTAATGGGAATAGGTAATGAAAAATAGATTTATTTATATTACTTACTGTCAATGGTACAACTGTATGCCAGATCACACAAATAAAAACCAAAGTTATACCCCTTGCCATACCGACATATATAACAGTTAGACCTGACCTGTTTGTTGTTTGGCAGTAGTGGCAGCCTTCACTTTATGCTAAAAAAATAAGTTTACTGGACGTTGAATGGTCTGTGTATGGGCACAGGGGAAAGCTGCCACTGGGACACCAAATGAAAATTAATGTTTAATAGTCAGAGTTCCTGCACACTTGCTCCATCCCGATCATTTTTGGTTATTCTCCCTCTTCACAATCCAGTCAATATTCCGACATCAGTTTGCTTGGCAAACTTTCTGTAGATAAGATATTCAAAGTCCAGTTTAGTGCAGCTGCAGGTTTCTTTGAAAATGTGTTTGTTTTAGTTACAGGATTACCCTCTTGTTTTTAAACACATGTACTTCTCCGTTAAAGCATCAGGTACAGAAGTTTCAGCGTCTATTTTTGAAAAAATGTTATTTGCCTATCACATTGTCAAAATGTGAACAAATTTTAGACAGAGAGCTGAAATAAAACAGCAATAGTTAAATATTAATGGAAGTGTAGACACACACAGAACTTCCACAAAATCAATGATATTTCCTTTCCTGTTCAAGCTCTTTGGCCCAGTTTCCAGTCAGGGTGGCTTTATCCTTGTTCTTTATAGTCTCACTCTTCCAACCTCTGAAAGCTGCCTCGTTTCTCTGCACTTCTCTCTGTTGCACCTACTGTCTCCCTGAAATCCTCCACCTAACAACGTTCAAAGTAAATTTATTATTGAACTACTTAGGTACACCATTTACAATTGTGAGCTTCATTTTCTTGCAGGCTTACTCAATAAATCCACATGAGAATAATAACCATAATATGGTTAAGATTCAATGATAGACCACTCCAACTTGGACGTTCAACCAGTGTACAAAAGACAACAAACAGCAAATGCAAAAAGAAAGAAATAATAATAATGAATAAATAAGCAATAAATATTGATAACATGAGCCAAAGAGTCCTTGAAAGTGAGTCCATAAGTTGTGGGAACAGTTCAATAATTGTGCAAGTGAAGTCATCCCCTTTGGTTCAAGAGCCTGATGGTTGAGAGGTAATAACTGTTCCTGAATCTGGAAGTGTGGGTCCTGAGGCTCCTGTTTGCACAGCTATACCACAAGGTTGTGTGCTTGGTCTCCTTGTCTACTCACTTTACAAGATCAAGGAGTGGATTATTAACTTCAGGAGGAGAAAACGAGAGGTCAATGAGCCTCGGTGTTATCATTTTGGAGAATGTGTCTTGCACCCAGCACTTAAGTACAGTTATAAAGAAAGGATGGCAGAATCTTTACTTCCTTAGGAGTTTGCAAGGATTTGGCATGACATCTAAAACTTTGATAAACTTCTATAGATGTATAATGGAGAGTATATTGATTGGCTGCATCACAGCCTGGTCTGGAAACACCAAAGTCCTTAAATGGGAAATGCTCCAAACAGTCACAGGTATGGCCCAGTGCACAATGGTTTTAAGCCTTCCCCACCATTAAGTATATTTAAATAGCTTGTTGTTGCAGGAAAGCAGTGTCAATCATCAGGGACCCTCAGCACCCAGGTCATGCTCTCTTCTTGTGGCTGCCACCAGGAAGAAGGTACAGGAGCCTCAGGACTCATACGATCATCCACTCAAATCTAATCAATAAGCTCCAAGACCTTGTTCTCAATAGCTCCTTGTGCAATTGGATCCTGGATTTCCTCACTTGCAGACTTAGTCAGTTCAGATTGGAAAAAAAATATCTCTTTCATGATCTCCATCAGTACAGGTACACCACAAGGCTGTGTGCTTAGTCCCCTGCTCTACTTAACACTGATGACTGTCTGGCTAGCACAGCTCCAAAGCCATTTTCAAGTCTGCTTCTGACGCCGCTGATATAAGCCGACTCAAAGGTGGTGATGATTTAGGAATGGAGGTTGAAAATCTGGCTAAGTGTCATAACAATCACCTCTTTCTCAACATCAGCAAGACCAAGGAGCTGATAATAGACTTCAGGAGAAGGAAACCAGAGGTCCATGAACCAGTCCTCATTGAAGAATCAGAGGTGGACAGGGTCAGCAACTTTAAATTCCTAGGTGTTATTATTTCGGAGAACATGTTCTGGGCTCAGCACATAAGTGCAATTACTAAGTAAGCACAACGGCATCTCTACATCCTTAGGAGTTGCAGAGATTTAGCATGACACCTAAAACTTTAACAAGCTTCAACAGATGTGTAGTGCAGAGTATATTGACTGGCAGCATCATGGCCTGCTATGGAAACACCAAAGTCCTTGAATGGAAAATCCCACAAAAAGTAGTAGATATGACCCGGTCTATCATGGTAAAGCCCTCCCCACCACTGGGTACACCTACATGAAATGCTGTGACAGAGAAGTAGCATCCATCACCAGAGATCCCCACCACCCAGGACATGTTCTCTTCTCACTGCTACCATCAGGAAGAAGGTACAAGAGTCTCAGGACTCACACCACCAGGTTCAGGAACAGTTATTACCCCTCAGCCATCAGACTCTTGAACCACAGGGTAACTGCACTCAGCTTCACTTGCCCCATCATTGAAATCTTCCCACAAAAATGGACTTACCTTCAAGGACTCTTCAACTCATGCCCTTGATATTTATTATTTATTTATTATTATTTTTTTCCACTTTTTGTATTTGCACAGTTTGTTGTTTTCTGTACTCTGGTTGAACACCCAAGTCATGTGGTCTTTCATTCATTCTCCTATGGTTATTATTTTCTAGGTTAATTATGACCACAAGAAATTGAATCTCAAAGTGACACACATGTACATTTAATTTAAACTTTGAACCTTGATGATCATCCAGTTACCTATGTCCTGCATCTTGGGTGTAATTGCCTCCCTGCATGTCCTGTCTATCAACCCCTCAGCCTCCAGAAAGATCCGAAGTTCATCCAGTTCTAGCTTCAACTCCTTAACATGGTATCTGTTAGAAGCTGCAGCTGGATGCACTTGCAGGTGTAGTCCTTAGAGACACTAGAGGTCTTCCTGCAAGATGAACATTCCACTATCCTGCCTGGCATACCCACCTCTCTAAAATGTGCAATAAGAAAGAGAGACTTATTACTTACTTGGGTCCTGAGCTTCCCATGGAGCATAGGCTGGCAATGAGGTCTCATCTCCAGTGTCCTCTGAAGAAGATTGTACCACTTCTGCAATCCATTGCATCCAGTGGATTGCAGAACAACCATTGTTCTGAGTAGGGGATTTTTACACAGGCTGAAAACTGCATGACACTTTCAATGTCTTTTTCACTAGACTGTATCTGCGTTCAGCAGGCTGGTGGTTTATTAATGACAAGCCATTGAGTTCCATTCTGTACTTACTGCTACAATTTGTAACAGCGTTTTAACCTGAAACATTGACAATGTAGATATATTGAAGCTGTAAAATGTTCCAAAGTAAAAGTTGTGGTAACCTTATTATTTGGAAAATTTATGAATTATATTGATTACAATATATCAAAATAATCAATTACAGGGTATTTCATATTTATATTAACATAGATTTCGATGTTGTATTAGCATGTGTGTAAGAGCATTTTAGTTACTGCATGGCAATGCACCTGTGTAGCTCAGAGGAAACACTAGCAAATATAAATAACCTTCTTCAAGTCCAAGATTAATTGACATTCAACCATACATCGTTACCCATGAATATATCCAAATGAAACAGTGTTCCTTCAGGGCCAAGGTGCAGAACTCAGTACCAACAATCACATACAGCACAAGGCACATATAGGATATAGAATTACAATAGCAGTATAAATACAATCACAAAAAAATAATCTAACGCAAGTCCCTGAGTGCCATGTGATGTAGATTGATGGTGTATGAGATGTTGTCCTGGAGGAGAACGAGCATACAGCAATCTGTTCATTACGTGCCAGGGCAGTTGCGGATGAATGGAATCCAGCTTCTCTTCCTCTGAGTCACCAATGGAAGGCACCGCTGATGGAGGGGCCCATTCCCAACCCGGTCTGGATGCCTGCCACACCCCTCCACCTCCATCATCTCTGGGCAGCTGCAACAAGCGACCCCTTGGCATGAGGGGCAGGCTCACACAGCAACTGAGGCTGTGTAGCTCCCCTGCCGTCAGTATTTCCAATGGATTACTGAACTGGACTTGCAGTGTTCCACATTACCAATGTCCAATAGGGTCTTATGATCACAAGAATAACAGCCAAGACATTCATTTCCACCAGTTGTTGGACCGCCTCCAATATCTTCCTGTAGTGGCTGTAACACAGAGTGCAATAAGTGCAGTTCCATCCCTATCCAGCAAGTCGTTGGTAGGGCAGACCTACAGTACTTGATGTTTGTAATATCCAACAGAGTCTTGAGATTGTGAAAAAGATGTAAAGGACAAACAATTACACTTCTGTTTGGAACCAGAGAGCCTATAATGTCTTTAGTTGTGTAGAGATTTATACTTGATGAAATTCAGCCAAGCAAATGACTATCACATGGTTATTATGATTACAATTATGAGAGATGCCAATTCACTAGGAATCCTTGGCTCACATTTGAGCCAATGAACAAAATCTCTATGTTATTATATGTTACTAACAGGTCAATTTACTCAAGTAGGATGTCAAGGGAGCTTGTGCTGAAGTTGAGACTTGGAATGGAAATCTGAGATATTTTACCCCAGTTATCAATCTAATCATCATTATGTCATCAATAACATTCAATCTTCAGAATTACAGAGGCACAGCCTATTATATAAGTATCATAATATAAAGTGCCAGAATATAGTTTCTATAATCAAAGCAGCACACTGTAAGTTGTAGCAGAATAAGTACTACCTCTTTGAATTAAATGCTATAATTTAATCTTCAGAACAGTTCTGGTCTACTCTAGCAGCAGTGAGTGATTGATATGGTATAGTGCAAATACAAAAATCTTTTGTGTCTCTTTGTGATTGAACCAAGCTGTGTGATTGCTACAGTTTTCTCTTCCAAAGAATTATACTTCAGTTTATTGAGTGTGGTTAGACTCCTTCTCCAAGGTTTCAAAAGGAGATATAGATCAGGCAAAATCTGATTTGTCTTTGAGTTGTCATTTCAGAAGTATATTTGAAGGTATAACCAACTATAGCTCAGTGTATTTACTTTAAACCTTTCCTGAAGTAACAACAAGTAAGATAAAGGCTATCAGGTCTTCACAGTAACAATAATTCATAAAAGAAGCTAAAAAGAAAGACTTGCATTTATATAGCATCTTTCATGATGCCAGGATGTCACAAAGTATTTTACAACACTTTGAAGTCTAGTCACTGTTGAAATGTGAGAAACATGGCAACCAGTTCCCGCAAACAAGTAAGCTCCTACAAGTAACATGGTGATAATGAGCAGAAAGTCTGTCTTAGTGGAACTGCATATATTTCTGAGAAAATGATTTGCTTACATTGAACCAAATGATTTTTGTTGCTTTCCTTTATTTTGATCTAATTGACACAAACTGCACTGTCAAGCAGCTGAGAAAATTGACATATTGCGCTTCTCTTCAGACACAACAGTGTTTTTGCTGCTTAAGTTGTTGGGCTAAGTCACCACAATTGACTACAGTTTCTCCCCTTCTCTAATTGAAAATGTTGGTGAAAGTACACAATGACATTGAATCAAGGCTAAATGGCATGTTTTTATCCTGAGCAACACATACAACATGCTGACAGAACTGACCGGGTCAGGCAGCATCTATGAAAATGAATAAACAGTCGATGATTCAGGCTGAGACCCTTCTTCGGGACTGAGATGGAAGGAGGAAGATGCCACTATAAAAAGTTGGGGTTAGGGGAAGGAGACTAGCTGAAAGGTGATAACTGAAGCTTGGTGGATGGGAAAGGTCAAGGGCTGGAGAAGAAGGAATCCGATAGGAGAGGAAAATGGACCATGGGAGAAAGGAGGAAGGAGAAACCTGGTGGTAGTGATCGGCAATTGAGAAGAAGTAAAATGCCAGAGTGGGGAATTGAGCAAGACAGGAGAGGGAGGGAATTTTTTCCCAGAAGGAAAAATCGATATTCACACCATCGGGTTAGAGGCTACCCAGACTGAATATGAAGTGTTGCTCCTTCACCCAGAAGGTGGCCTCATCTCGGCACAAGAAGAGGCGTGGACCAACATGTTGGAATGGGAATGGGAATTGAATTTAAAATGTTTGGCCATCCTATTTATAAGTTAGTTACTGAGTCACAGAGTTCAACAATGTCTTTCTTCTAGGAACTATTCTAATACTTGTAGTGCAAGTATTACAAGTGCAAGTCTCAATCATTTGAAGAAGAATTGTACAATAAACTCTGGAATTCTATATCATTATTTGTGGAAATTGTCCACTAAGCCTCTGCTGAGAAGTTGATTTACTTTTTCAGCACTTTAGTTCATAGAGCAAATTGTTTATCCTTTATGGAATCATCACATATCTCAATCCAGTGCAGTGGTTCCCAAGCTGGGGTCCATGGACCCCTTGCTTAATGTATTGGTCCATGGCATAAAAAAGGTTGGGAACTCCTGGTCTAGTGGCATCAACTGAAAATAAGGCAACATTGAGATGGTATCAAGTTCATTACCTGCAAGGTCTAAACTCAAAAGGAGAATTTAAGCCCTATCGGATATAGATAGCCACAGATACCCTTACAATAGGGAAGTTATACTGTAACTGCCTAGTCTTCAAGGACTAGCTTACTTCCTATGAAGTCTCTGCCACAAGGTCTAGATGCCAATACTCATTGCTTAAGTGGCAAGCTCCCCCCTTCCTTCTGTGGAGGAGGTACTTCCAGATAACAAAGTAGTTTATTTTTAATGATGCATGATTAAATTTTGACAAATAGCTCTTAACACACATTTAACACTTACAGTGGATTTCTGATTTATATAAGAATTTCAAATTACTAAAGATTTACAAACTACAAAGGATTTCCAAACAGAGATGCAATTCTTATGAACTAAAAAAAAATACCAAAAAGTTGCAGTTGAACAAATCATCCATTGCAGAATCCGAAGGCTGAGGAATGGATTCTATTTCTTGTGTCACCCTGTCTTTCTGTCATTTTCCCTGTTATTCCAAATAATCCTCAATGCTGTCTTAAATTTGTTGCAACTAGTTAACATTATCTGAATGTGATATTTTTCAAATATCTTTGCTGTGACAAAGTAATTTACAAAGACATTCTAAAAGCTTCTGCGGACAGAGATTCCAGACATCTGCAATTGATGCTGCAAGGGTTGAGTACGCAGATATCCTGACCATTGATAGATCATCTATTCCTGTGATCACGTTTGATGTGTTAAGTGACTTAACCCCATTATTTTATGTTTGCTAATGAAGACAAGATAGCTCATGGTCACTTCACTTTGCAAACCATATCTCTCAGCACCAGTCCAGGTGTCCTTTTAACTTCAAAGTGATTATTGTTTGCAATGTACATTAAAAACTGAAGACTGATTTTTGTTTACGAAAAGAAGCTGAGCAGAGAATGTTTGTTTGAAGTTCAACTTCGTCAGACACAACTTTGGCCCTTTGGAAATGTTGTGCTGCTGTGACAGAAAGTTGAAGTTAGGAATAAATCTCTTGAGCCGTGGAAAGTGAGGATCTCACACAACTTGCTCCATCTTTTCACCTGGTTGTCAGCAGTAACAAATCCAATATCTGGTCAGCAGTATCACCAAGAGGATAGTCACCATTTAAGGCCTGCCTTCTTGGCCTTATCGGTTTTGGCCCTGGCTTCAATGGAAATGAAATTTGGGAGAGAGATACACCCGAGATTGAAACAAATGGATGAGTTCTTGATCAGAAGCATTCCAACCATTATTACTTCCATCAAGGAGAAAGTAAAGGAGCCTGAAGGCCCACACACAACATTTTAACAGAGCTTCTTTCCCTCTGTCATCAGATTTCTGAATGGTCCTTGAACCCATGAACATGATCTTGCTAGTCTACTTTTACACTGTTATTTTTTGTAGCTTACAATAATTGTCTTTTTGTGTGGTGGGTGGACACACATCTCTATCAAAGGAGGTGTAAGGCTAGCCTGCAGGTCATTTCTAGGCAAGGTGTAGCACCTGATCAGCCCCCCCATCCCCACCCCAACAATCAGGATTACGTGAAGCCATGGGAGCAGGTGGGTGGATGGTCATGTGGACAGCTGGTGCATATCACATCCTGGTTACGTGACCACTTAGTCCGTCCTGTTCCATTTCAGTGAGCTGAGATTGGAATGGCAGCGATCTGTTGTTCACAAAACATGTGGCTGCTGGGTGGGTGCTGTTTGTGCTGTGCCAGAGGCTGTAAGATGTGAACTGAGGTTGAATCCAATCATTCCATGCCTGAATACAACCAACTGTCCGGTGTTGAAAGGGATAAGTTGCAACGTCTGCCCATGATCCCTTGGCAAGTTAGTGACAAATGTCTCCATGTTCTAAACTAAATGCTGTCTTTTTGCAGACATTCCAGCCTAGGCGCCATTATTCCTTTCTAGTAGCAGATCAATAAATTTCAAAGTTCAAATGAAAGTCTTTATCTAAGTTTCCAGCAGCGGATCTAGTGTGCAACTCATTATTCACAAATTGACACTTTTTCTCCTGGTCTTGCTGTAATGTCCCCAGCCCTTCAACATACGTTCATCCCTCCATTGTGCTGTTGTATAAGTTACACACAGTGTAGATATGAGCTTGGATGCTACTATTGTAAAAATAATCATTGGCTGTATCTTCATCTTCACCAGCTGCTTAGACATGATTCCATAAGACCGTAAGATATAGGAGCAGAATGAGGCCATCGGGCTCACTAAGTCTGCTCTGCCATGTCATCATGGCTGATCCATTTCCCCCACAGCCCCGATCTCCTGCCTTTTCCCCATAACTGTTCATGCCCTGACTAGCGAAGAGCCTCTGTCTGAAAATGCTCTATGATCTGGCCTCCACAGCCACCCTGTGGCAAAAACTCCTCAGATTCACCACTCTGTGGCTAAAGAAATTCATCTTTATCTCTGTTCTAAATGAATATCTCTCTATTCTGAAGCTGCATTCTCTGGTCCTAGATTCCCCTACCATAGGAAACATCCTCTCCACATCCACTCTATTGAGGCCTTTCAACATTTGATAAGTTTCAATGAGATCCTCCCCCCATTCTTCGGAATTCCGGTGAGTACAGGTCCAGAGGCATCAATTGGTTCCTAGATGGTAACCCTTTCATTCCTGGCATCATTCTTATGAACCTCCTCTGAACTCTCTCCAATGTCAACACATCCTTTCTTAGATAAAGGACCCAAAACTGTTCACAATATTCCAACTGAGGCCTCACCAGTGCCTTATACAGTAAATCTTCAGCATTGTTTTTATATTCATCCCTATGTATCTGATCTGGCAGAATAGGGTTAGAAGGTGAGAGAGGAGAGGGAAGAGGAGAACATGTGTGATTATGCCTGCAGTAGTTTTAAGTATTATGACAAGGAAGAGACCATTTGGACCATCAAACCAGTATCAGCCCTTGGAACAATGTGTCAATCCCCCTTCTACTACTATTTCCCAGTAACCTAATTTGTCTCATACACTTGTCAACTCCACTTTGTTTCTCCTGTCAGCTGCCTACAGTGCCTCTAAAAAGTATTCACTCCCCTTGGAAGTTTTCATGTTTTATTGTTTTACACCATTGAATGATTAGCAGTGATTTAATTTGGCTTTTTTGACACTGATCAACAGAAAAAAGACACTTTCATGTCAAAGTGAAAACAGATCTCTACAAAATGATCTAAATTACAAATATAAAACACATGATAATTGACTGCATAAGTACTCACTCCCTTTAAATAATCCACCAAATCATCACTGGTGTAGCCATTTGGTTTTAGAGATCACATAATTTGTTCAATGGAGATCTGTGTAAAGTTGAGGTGTTTCAATTGATTGTAGTAAAAATACACCTGTATCTGGAAGGTCCAACTGCTGGTGAGTCAGTATCCTGGTGAAAACTACACCAGGAAGACAAAAGAACACTCCAAGCAGCTCCGCAAAATGGTTATTGAAAAGCACAAGTCAGGAGATGGATACAAGAAAATTTCCAAGACTCTGGAGCACGGTTAAGTCAATCATCAAGAAATGGAAAGAATACGGCGCAGCTGTAAATCACACTCTCTGTGGAGTGCTCTGATTGAGGGATGTACAGTTCCCATACCAACCAGTCAGATGTAGGAGGTCCAGGGTGGGTGACAGCATGCGGCAGATGTAGTTCATGGCCAGCTTCTCAAAACATTTGGCTATTATTGAGGTGAGTGTGACAGGATGCCAGTCATTCAAACCTCTTACCCTGGTCTTTCTGGACATAGGGACAATGGTGGATGTTTTGAAGCAGGAGGGCTCTCTACACTGGGAGAGGGAGAGATAAAAAATGTCTGTAAACACACCTGCCAGTTGTGCTGCGCACATCCTGAGTACTCACCCTGGGATGCTGTCTAGTCCTGCAGCCTTGTGGCTGTCCACTCGTTGGAAACACCTTACTTCAGTCTCAGAAACTAGAAAGGAAGACTTGCATTTATACAGCATCTTTCAAGATGCCAGAATGTCACAAAATCTGCAACAATACTTTGGAATCTGGGAAATATGCAACCAATCCCAACAAATGGCTTTACCCATTATAGCCAGCAATGGGAGCTGGAACATGTGAGTGTGTCATTCAGTTAGCTCCTGTTGCTTTATTCTGTATGTTACATCCTGCTGAGTGAAGACTGTTGTAGCCAGGAGTCGAAAATTGGGTGGTGTGGGCTTCAAGTGCTCAGTGTGCATGAGTTAAGTTAACTGCACGGTATGATGTGTATGACTGACTGACTAAGACTGTTATTAGTAATAGATAGGTAGTGTATTGACTGAAAAATTGAGTTAGTTGTGTCGTTAGTGATATATACCTTTTGAGTATGCATTCACTGACCTTCCATACTTGTATAAGATTATTATATAATTTTATGCACTGTACCTATGAGCTTAGAGCTATATTCCTGGAAATGATCTCTACAGTACTGTCAGCCAGCACCATCAACTCCTCATGTGCAAGCTAGCTTTACATACTGCAGACCGCTCAAAACATTGGCATCTCTGTAAAAGCATGCACCAATTAACAGTGTGAACAATGTTAGTCATGAACATACCCTATAAAATTGACACCTTGACAACTTATCATGGGTTGATAAGTTTTGCACCATAATCACTTGGGAGCAGGGTGGAGAAAGGCCTCTACCAAAGGAGGTGTAAGGTGCTTCGTCCCTCTGCTAGCCTGCAGGTCACCCTTGCGCAAGACACAGCTCCTGCTTAGCACCTCCTGATCAGGGTCATGTGAAGACATAGGAGCAGATGGAGAATGGCCATAAGAGCAGCTGGTGCAGATCACAGATTCTGGTTATGCGACCTCTGACGCCAGGCAGACAATTTCTGAAGAGTATTGATAACGGCTGGGGTCACCTGTCTTGTAAAGACACTGCCTGAAAGAAGAAAATGGCAAAGCACTTCTGCAGAAAAATTAACTAAGAACAGTCATGGTCACGGAAAGACCATGATCACCCATATCAGACGACATGGCACCTATTGAATGAATGACCATAATCACAATGCCCATTTTAAAAGATTATTTAATTTAAATATTTAATTTTTAAAATGTTTTTTATGAAGAGTGCCCTCACAAAATTTGTTAATCTGTAAAGAAGGATAATCACGATATAGCTTCAAGCTAATTGAACTGAAAATAAAATTGATGCAGGAAATGATCACTCTAAAGATGTTTTGTATCTTATTCATGAAGTACCATCTATGAAAACAACTGCTGTTAACTAACTCTGTACATTTCACATTGGATAATTGGTAAAGGCACTTCTCTGAGGACAGAACTCAATAATTGCATTTTGTCAGTTGTGTATACTAATATTGTACATCACTGCATAAACAGATTACAAAGACATCATTGTATATAAGAAATTCTGTATTTCTGATTTGTTTATTAAAATATGAAATAACATGAGAAGCTTTGTGAGTGTTGTAGATCAAAATTATACTATGGTAGGTCAAAATCAAAGGCACTTAGTAAATGCAATCACAAAAGGAATACGATTCTACTTCCTCATAACGATGAACAGTATTAGAGGAATACGTAATTAATGATAATGAAAATCAGAGTTGATATTAAGATGGTAGAAATGATCTTATTGTCATTGTGGTAACGACGCATTTTAATGTCCTTAATGCAGTTTCTCCAGAAATAATGTATATTTAAATACCAATGTCAAACTTCCTTTTATTCTCTACAACGATCCTCAGAGTTAAACAAACTTAGGTAGCTCGTGCTTTAATCCATTTAAGGAATGTGGTGACACGAACGTAAACACCAGGTTTGTACTTCACTCCACACCGATCGCCCCAGCTCACTATTCCATAGACCTGGTAGCGCCCATTCTTCATACAGGTCAGTGGTCCTCCAGAGTCACCCTGAATGTGAAAGAGCAGGTGTCCAGTTTATAATGGATTAGCAATGACTTTCATTTAATCCTTTGATACTGAAGGAAAATCATCAGTAAGTTTTCAAATTACTGAAACTTTAAAATTTAGTACGCTGTGTGGTTTGTTAATTGAAAGATGGCAGAAAAGAACTCTGGCTCTTATGCCCTCTTTGTGTGATAACTGTATGTCAAGAGGTTCAGTTGTTTTTCAGACCAAACATCAGATTGGGGAAGAAGTGTGATCTAAGTGACTTTGACTGTGGAATGATTGCTGATGCCAGATGAGGTGGTTTGAGTATCTCTGAAGCTGCTGATCTCTCCTAGGAATTTCGCACACAACACTTTCTAGACTTTATGGAAAGTCGTTTGAAAAACAAAAAAAAATCCAGTGATTGTCAATTCGGTGGGTGAAAACACCTTGTTAATAACCTATAATGAGAGAGGTCAGAAGACACTGACCTGACCGGTTCAAGCTGATAGGAAGGCAACAGTACCTCAAAAAGCTACCTGTTACAACAGTGGTGTGCAGAAGATAACTCTGAATGTACTGCACAGCAAACCTTGAAGCTAATGGACATTGAAGCCAGCAGAGGACCATGAGCAATACACAGTGGCTACTTTATTGAATATAGGATGAACCTAATGAAGTGGCTACTGAATGTATGTTGACTTTTAACTATTGAAAAATCCTTCTCCAAATGCTAATCCATTTTTATTTCAGATTCTTGTTATTAAAACCTCCCCATAAATTAAGTTTCATATCTGCATGTGGTATTGCTACACACTTGTGCAGCAAATGCCTCTCCCAAACCTTTCTTAAACTTGACCATTTTACTGACTCTTGTGAAAGAATGAGCTTGCAACTTCTTTAATTTTCACCTCTTCTTTATTAATCTAGCAGTAGCGAACATTTTTGATGTTCAGCGCAACATCTTATCCCCTATCAGTACTATTTAAATTACTATGAAATTGGTAGAACTGTCAGCTTGTAATGACTAACATCATATGTACCTCTAGTACTTTTTGCATTTCCTATGCCTCAGTAAGTAGGTCCACAATAGATCCATTCCATTGTCAATGCTATTTTATAGATCCCTAACAGATCCATTCCATTGTCAATGCTATTTTATAGATCCCTAACAGATCTATTACATTGTCAATGCTATTTTATAGATCCCTAATAGATCCATTCCTCTTGTGCCAAAATGAGGTCACCCTCAGGGTGGAGGAGCAACACTTCATGTTCTGTCTGTGTAGCCTCCAACCTGATGGCATGAATTTGATTTCTTCTGCAAATAATCAATCCCCCCCCCTTCTTCTATTTCCCACTTTGACTTTTTACGTCTTTTCACCTGCCTATTACTTCCCCAGGAGTCTCCCCCTCGCCCCACTCCTTCTCATTCTCCTATGGTCCACTCTGCTCTCCTATCAGATTTCCTCTTCTTCAGCCCTTCATCTTTCCCGCTTGTCACCTTGCAGCAAGCCTTCTACTCCTCCCACCATCTTTTTATTCTGGTAAGTTACCTGGTATCTTCCATCTTCCTTCTCAGTCCTGAAGAAGGGTCTTGGCCTGAAATGTCAACTTTCTATTCATTTCCACAGATGCTGCCTGACCCGCTGGGTTCCTCCAGTATTTGTTGGTGTTGTATTAGATCCACTCTATTTTATAGATCCCTAATAGACCCATTCCATTGTTAAGGTTACTTTACTATTTTCATTGTTATGAAGGTATATTAATTCCACTAAGATCTTCTGCCAGTCCCTTGTTGTGTCCTGCAGTCTACTTTTCAGATTGCCTCTGTCCTTTTTATATTCCACTTGAGTTCCTACATTATCATCAACATTACATTTGTCATGTTCTCTTTTTCCATTTTATTTTGCCCTGAATGGCCAGGAGATTCGTCATTAATCAGCTGAATGGATTATATTTTACTGATTGAGAGCTGAATTTCCAAAATCCAGTTTCATTGAAGTTAATGGAATTAATTTTGGAAGCCAGCTGCAATATTGCTGCTCCTGTTTATTGAAATTTGCAAACTGAATGAAGATGCACTACTAGACATTTACTTCTTTCTCTTCCCTGCCAATACCACAATCTGCGCACTACCATTTTATCCTGAAGGCCTCTCACTTCCCATGATACTTTTGTTTTTGAATTCTTGTCACCTGGAACAAAGCAACTTCCAAGCCATTGCAATTAATATTCCTCCAGGTAAATATTTCCATCTTTGAATATTCTTTGCCTTTTCTGATAACTGTTCAAACTCAATATTATGAACCCTGCTCAATTATATTTCAGACCTCTCTACACAGGGGTGACCTTCTAGATGCAATGGACCCTTATCATTAACTGAGGAATCTGTGGATCCCAGGTTGAGAATCCCTGTATGTATAGATTTAAAACCCTTTCATTAAGAATAGGAACTGAACGCGTTACTTAAAATTGCCCTTCCTAATGTATTTCAAG
Organism: Hypanus sabinus; assembly: GCF_030144855.1. Classification (NCBI taxonomy): domain Eukaryota; kingdom Metazoa; phylum Chordata; class Chondrichthyes; order Myliobatiformes; family Dasyatidae; genus Hypanus; species Hypanus sabinus. The sequence continues at coordinate 59,656,622 of NC_082727.1, read as the reverse complement.
AATTTCATGCAAGTTTTCACTGTTAGAATATTACGATTCCAATCTCCCATTATCACCATTATTGTTCTTACATTTTTAGTCATTACCCTATAAATTAGATTATCCACCTCCTTTCCTATTCCACTACTTCCAGAGCAAGCAGTATAAAAAACTCCCCCATTTTTCCCTTGTGTTTAGATTACATGTTTCCTTAAGGTTGTTATAGCTGGGGGGTGGTAATGAGGATGTGCCCACTACATAATTTAGTGCTCCCAATGGTGTGCATCTCAAATAGTCTCTGACAACCATGACCAGCCCCTGACCTTCATGTGTGGCTTAGCTAATAAGCCATTTCTACTGACAGGAGAAGAGGAAAAAGTGGGTTACTGGCACCTTAAAACTAATCACTACAAGCAGAGGGAGCTCATCAATTGTGGTTGGCAACTCATCTAGATGAAGGAAAACTGAGCTCAAACCTCCTCAGCCTTATGGCTATAACCACTCATGAGTGTGGTGAACTACATATACCTGCCTGGACACGCCCCCCCCACCCCCCTGCTGACTGCTCCTGTGGCTCCTCCCACGGACCCCTGTATAAAGGCGATTGGAGGCACTGCTCCTCCCTCAGTCTCCAGGATGTTGTGTGGTGCTCTCTTGCTGCTAATAAAAGCCTATCGTTTGCCACCCGTCTCCGAGAGTTATTGATGGTGCATCAGTGAGGAAGGCTGCAGGAGGGAATCCTGAGGGAAAAATGCAGAGTTCCCAAGGCCATCTTACACTGAGTTCAGTGCTGACCTGGCAACTCCTGTGACGGCGCTGGTTGCTAAACTGTGTCGGTCTCTGCCATTCCTTTGGATTCATCAGCTGTGTGGAGAGAGGGAGCCTGCTACATGGGCAACAGCTCGCTGTCCTCCATATCCCACTGCCTAACTTGCCTATCATGTAGACAGCTAGGATGCAACATCCATGGTCAACCCTGACAGATGGAGGACCTCACATTAGATTACAGTATGTACTTCCAGTAATCTAATTTGTTCTACCCTGTTCCTTTATACCTCTTTATCAGCTCCATATATTTGAAGGAATTTTATCTCCCAAAACAAGTGAGATTGTGAACATTCTTTTAAAATATCTTGCAACCCAATGTATTTTGAATTCTCCCATTTCCCATTTTGCCAGTAGTGGAATAACCCACTCGTGTGAGGGAAAAATTTTGATCAAGTTTCTTTTCCTCAAATGTTATGTTTTACACATTTACTGTTCTGGGCCCTTTGGTCCTCTACAGAGAGTCGCAGAGCGTTGGGCTTCTGGGTTTCTTGAGCACCCGTATTGAATAATTTTATAAATATTTAATGAGAGTCATTAAGCTGGCTTCTGTTTAATCTTGTCAAGTTAATTGTGACTGGCACAGGGTTTCCACGTTCTATGATTATTTAAAATGGACTATCATTTGGCACTGCTCACGGAGTCTTCTTGTGGAGAATTATTTGTCTCGCAGTGCTGCTTGGTCGTGCCTTCGATGCTCTGTTGGTATTCCTGTGTATAACCTTTTGTTTCCTTCTCTACAAGGGAGTCTACCACTCTTCTCCACTTGGGTTGAGTCGCTGCCAGAGAGCACTGTGACCCAGTCTGCCGTACCCCCGCACCTGTGTTCAGCCCTGTTGGCAACCATTGTGACATTAAATCTAGTTCGCTTAATTTGCCAACCTCCAGAAACTCAGAAATTAGGAGGGGGCTGGGATTTCTGTGTAGAAGCTGTAGAGGTACTACCAACATTGCCAGAAGTTTCAGGAGAGATTTGCCCTAAGATAATCAAATGACTTCCATCGGAGATCAGTCCACTTTGCAACCTCATAGCCACTCTTATGATTACCGACCTTTCATTCCCATTAAAACTTGCCACCCTTTTGTTCTATGCCTTTGATATCCACCGGATAACCAAGATCAATTTCCATTCCTCCGCCAACCCCCATTTACCCATCATTATCTCCTCCCCAGAAGTGGAAAACCTGCAGTACTGTGCAAAAGTCTCAGGCACATATATATAGCAAGGGCGCCCAAGACTTTTGCACAGTACTGTAGTAATTTTATACATTACACTGAACTGCTGCTGCAAAAAACAAATTTCATGACATAAATCTGATTCTGATACGGGTCTCTATTGTGAACTGAGAGTGGGAAGGGGACAGGGAGAGGGGAATGATGGTTGGGAAAAGGGGAAGGAGCGGGAAGCACCTGAGAGACATGGTATAATCATCAACAAACCACTTGGTGACCTAAGGCTGGGCTTGTCTGCACTGACACCCCAGCACTCCTTCTCCATCACCCCTCATGCAGCGCTCCACCCTCACCATTCCCTTCATTCCCGTCAGCTTTACAAACTTGCCCTCTGCTCCATGTTGACAAACACAGTACTGTGCAAAAGTCTTAGGCACCCTAACTTTATGTGTGTAAGTCTTCTGCACGGTATTGTAGTTTGTCCTAGCCTGTAAGCCTTTTTCCACCCAATGAGTGTGGATTACCAGGTACAAGATTTATGTATTTAGAGATACAGTGTGGAACAGGCCCTTCTGACCCAATGGGATGTGCCACCAGTGATCGACCTGCTCACAGGACAATTTACAATGAACAATTAATGTCCTAACCGGTACTTCCTTGGACTTTGTGGGAAACCAGTGCCTGGAGGAAACCCACATGGTCACTGGAAGAACATACGAGCTTTCTTACAGATGGTGTCAGAATTGAACTCCAAACTCTGACACTCAAGCTGTAATCGTTCTGTGCTAACTGCTACGCTTCTGTGGTGCTACGGTTCTTCCAGGTCAGCTGAAATTTCAAAATGACAAATACAGAGGCAAGTAATTTTCTAATCTTCCTTTTTAAACCTAGTCTCTGAGATTGCTATTACATTATATACGACATGTATACAGCTTACACAAAATGCTGGAGGAACTCAGCATTTTGTGAATAAACAGTTGACGTTTTGGGCCAAGACCCTTCTTCTGGATTGAGAAAGAAGGGGAAAGGTTCTTGTCTCCTATCTGATTCTTCCTTCTCCAGTCCTTGACCTTTTCCACCCACATGGCTTCACCTATCACCTTCCAGCTAGTCTCTTTCTCCTCACACCACCTTTTCATTCTAGTGTCTTCCCCCTTCCTTCTCAATCTTGATGAAAGGCCTCGGCCTGAAACATCAACTGTTCATTCTTTTCCATAGATGCTGCTTGACCTGTTGAGTTTCTTCAGCATTTTATGTGTTGTTTTGGATTTCCAGCATCTACAGACTTTGTCATGTTTATGTATACAGCCCACCAAAGTTATTCAACATGCACAGTGCCATTTCAGACTGTTCTCATGATAATGTGACCTCTCTTCTCTTTCTGATCTTCTGGATTATTCTTTCAGCTCGACACATACTCGCCTTTTCCAGGCCTTTTTTTTTACCCCTTTCTGCTTCACTCCATGGATCAATTTAAACCAAATTACCCCACAGTAGTAACTAGCCCACTCTGTGAAGACAGAACCCTGCTACGGTGCAATTGCTCCATCAGTTTTATTCAGAGCTTCACACAGCATGGAAAAATGTCCTTCTGCCCATCTTGAACAAGATCTCCATCCACACACAAGGGATTCTGCAGACGCTGGAAATATTGAGCAACACACACAAAATGCTGGAGGAGCTCATCAGGTCAGGCAGCATCTATGGAGGGACATAAGCAATCAATGGCTTGGGCCAAGACCTTTCATCAGTTTTGGAAAGTAAGGGGGCAGAAGCCAGAATAAGAAGGTGGAAGGAGGCGAAGTAGTGCAAGCTGGCAAGTGATGTGAGACCTGCTGAGAGGGAAGGTGGATTTGTGGGGGGTGCGGGCACAAAGCAAGTATCTGAGAAGGGATAGGTGGAAGAGGTAAAGGGCCAAAGAAGAAGAAATCTGATTGGAGACAACAGTGGACCACTGAAGGAAGAGGGGATCCAGCGAGAGCTGGTGGGCAGGTGAGGAGTGGATCAGGTGTGAGATGGTAACTGGAATGGAGAGTGGAAAAAGAGGGAGGGAGGGACGGAGCAGAAACTACAGGAAGCTGAACTTAATACCTTCAGTTTGGAGGTTACCCAGAAGGAATATGTGGAGTTAAATATAAGTTTGGCCTCATCGTGGCAGTAGGGGAGGTCAAGGACAGATGGGGGGTGCATTAGCATAGTGGTTAGCACAAGGCTTTACAGAAACCGTAAACTACAAGAATCAGTTTTGATACCATGAAAATCTCACTCCTTCTTACACCATTTCTGTTGATCGACTTTGATCTAAGTGAGAAATTTTTCCACAGTGGAAGCAGGTTTCACAAACAAAAGCACAGCTATCGCCAACCTGACATGAGTCCACACTTCCATCCAGACTTCCTGCACAAAACATAGTGTGATTGATGGCAGTTCCATACGACTCCGGGTCTTTACAGCGCTGATCGCCTATCACTCGCACCTTGGTGTGCAATAACTGATTGGATGATGCCTCTGTACAAACAGTAATAAATGAAAAATGGTATTAAATTCTCTGAGTACCAATTTAGGACAATGCACTCAGGGTCTAGATTATATACATACATATTTTGCGTGATTGTATTTTACTGATATCCTATATGTGCTTGCTATCTTGTATGTGAAAGGACTAGGCCTTGAGCTGCAGAGGTGTTACCTGTTGTAGCTGCCAGGGAGAGGCGTTGGGGTGGTGCCACCAGCTGGAATTGGTGCTGACACCGCCCCTCCCCCCATTGTTTACTCGGCAAAAGATGAACTGTGTTGTAGTCATCTTCAGGATTTGGCGACTTTGGATGGCTTGAGTTTGTTCTCTTTTATCGAGTGACTGTATATTTCTATCTTATGCATGCTACGTGTGCTTTGTACTGTGTATGACTGTTGGTACTGTGCTTTGCCCTTGACCCCATAGTAACGCTGCCTAGTTTGGCTCTATTCGCGAGTATTCATGTATGGTTCAATGACAATTAAACTTGAATTGAATCGAAATGAATATATTTCTAAATATACTGATCTGGAGTTACAGATCAGTTATACTGATCTGGGTTGGTTCTTTGCGGGAATGGGTTCCGCTATCAGGGTTTCATAGCTGGCTGTTTTTCGGCACGCCAAGGGCTCGGCCTAAGAGTTTGGCTTGGCTTTGGAGGCCTAGGATCTTGGGGCTCTGGCGATGGGCAGATTGAAGGTCAGTGTCATGGAATGAGACCCTTGTGTCATCGGTGGAGTCAGAATATCTATGGCTATGTGCCCAGAGACTTGAGATCTTTGGGCACAGAGCTCGAAAAAAGCAACATAATGGACTTTTAACATCATAAACCAGTGAGTTGTTTGTTATGTCTCCCCACTCACTGTAAAAAGGAGATATCTCTTTCTCTTTTATTAGGGAGAGAGAGAGCCTGTAGTATGTCGAATGTCGGGTGAATGAGTAGTCTTTGGGTAATTGCAAGGCTGTGTCTTTACTGTGGCTTTGCTCACACTTAAGTGCTTGGTGGCGGGTGCCGATGCTTTTGTTTTTGTTGGTAGGAGAAGAGGGGATTGTTGCAGCTGCCACTCACACATGGGAAGGAGGGGAGCTGTGGGGGGGCACTTTGGGGTTATAACATTTAACTATCATTCATTCTTTGGGGCACTCCTCGGTTTTTGTGGACGGTTGCGAAGAAAAACCATTCCAGGATGTACATTGTATACATTTCCCCGACATTAAATGTACCTTTGAAACCTTTGAAAAGAACAAAAATGATTGCAGTACCTGTTTCTGTCTGTCCCCATCCTGAAATGTAACACTCAGTACCTGCCGGAAAATCACTCTCTGGCAAACAGACAGTTTTGACGTATTTAGTTTCTTTGGCACAGTGACCACTGACAGGTTTAATCTTCAGCAAAGCTGGAATGCAAATGATTAGTTGTTACTACTACACCGAAAACCTTACAAGGAAAATAAATTAGCAGCTTGATGGTGAAGTGCCTCTGCTTGCTTACCAATATCGTTATATAATCCCACAGAAGTTTCCTGATAGTTATCATGGACAATAATATTTTCAACATCAAAGGTCTGTTGATGTGTTTCATCTTTTTGAAGATCTTGTTTGCCAAGTTGTAAGCGGAAATCTCTTGGCTGTGCTCTATATGTTAGTTTGAAAAATATAAAGAGCTGTGTTAACTAAAAATAATTAATAATCAATGTCAGAAACCAACAGTATTAGAACAGTATTAATTGTATACTCCCAACACAATGTGTGAATAAACATGATAGCTTAAATTCTTTCCAAAAGTTTCATCTGAATTGGAATGTTTAATTCAGGTGTAGATCAGATCTTGGAATTCTAGATGGTATCTGCAGATCCTCTAACTGATCCCTCCACCACAAGAAGAAACAGAAGATATTCCCTCAGTTGATGCTGATGGTTCCTTGACCTTGAATTGTTATGGCTCTCGTAGTGACAGCCTTGCATCTCCAGATACCAAAGAAAGTAGTCATGAAGGAAAATTGGCAAGTGCTCAAGTCAGTAAAATGTGACAATTGGAAGGAAATTTTTATTTGAAGGAACTCTCCTGGCAATTTTTGTCTGAGAACTCATGCTCTTAGTATCTATCTAACCATTCATCTCTATCTATCTCTCTCAGAGCCGGGTACCTGTTTTCTATCTGCATTGTATTCTGTGTTGCTATGTTTATCATGGTAACTAGTCACATGAGTGGGGGCATGGTTAAAAGCGAAGGAAATAAATTACGTACTCTTGCATATTTTGTGGCAGTTTGTAGCTTGTGACTGGCGGAGGTCACTTGGTCTTGGTTGACCACTGGGACTACTCTCCATAATGCTTAGTTATATGTTCACCAATTGCTAATAAAGGATTGAATAAAGGGTTTGACTTTTGGAGCAATCACTGGTGCTGTGGACATGTCATACAAGTATAACAGTATAGTTACAGGCAAGTGGCAGTGTTTTGTTTTGATTTTGAATTAGTTTAGCCATTATTTATTTGTGTTTGTATAGTTTGTCCTCTTTTACTCATTTGTTGTTTGCCATCACTTGTTTGTAGTTTTTCATTGATTCTGTTCCATTTCCTTATTTTACTGTACAAGGAAATGAGTCTCACTGTGACATACTGTATACATACTTTGATAATAACTTTACTTTGAACTTTTGAACTATGCTCCTTCTAGGTGCTAGTAGGAATAGGGGTATCCTTTTCTGGTGGCTGCCAGTAACTAGTGATGTTCCGCAGGGGTTGGTGTTGGGACCGCTTTTTTATGCTGTATATCAATGATCCATTTGATGGAATAGATGGCTTTGTTGCCACGTTTGCAGATAATATGAAGATTGATGGAGGGGCAGATGGAGGGGAGAAAAAATGGAGGTTGCAGAAGGACTTATTCAGATTAGGAGAATGGGCAATAAGGTGGCAAATGAAATACAATATTGGAAAATGCATGGTCATGTATTTTGGTAGTAGAAATAAATGTGCAGACCATTTTCTAAATGGGGAGAAAATTCAGGAATCTGAGACGCAGAGGGACTTGGGAATCCTCGTGCAGAACACCCTAAAGGTTAACTTGCAGGCTGAGTCAGTGGTGAGGAAGGCAAATGCCATGTTAGCATTCATTTCAAGAGATTTAGAATACAAGAGCAAGGATATGATGCTGAGGCTTTATAAGGCACTGGTGAGGCCTCACCTTGAATATTGTGAACAGTTTTGGGCCCCTCAGCTTAGAAAAGATGTGCTGGCGTTGGAGAGGATCCTGAGGAATCTCACAAGAACGATTTTGGGCATGAATGGGTCATCATCTGAGGATCGTTTGATGGCTCTGGGTTTGTACTCACTGGAATTTAGAAAGATGAGGGGGGGGTCACATTGAAACCACTCGAATGTTGAAAGGCCTAGACAGAGTAGATGTGGAAAGCATGTTTCCCAGGGTGGGGGAGTCTAGGACAAAAAGGCACAGCCTCAGGATAGAGGGATGTCTATTTAAAACTTCTTTAGTCAGAGGATGGTAGATCATTTGATCTATCATCCTTTGTCTTTTAATCTTTCCTTCTTTTGAACCAATCACAATTCCAGTGTGCTCTTTCCTCCTCTTTTCCAATATCTTAAAATCCATTTATGGCCAAGCTTTTCACAATACAAATGATAAGCCATTGTAAAATTAAATCTTTCCACTGATGCTGCCTAATTTGCTCACCATTTTTAGCCTTTTCTGTTTTTTTTTATTTTAAACATTCAACACCTATGATATTTTACTTGGAACAGAAACTAAACTTACTAGAAAATCTTATGAAATGTAGCAATGTGTTAATATGAAAGGAGATAGGTCAAGATAATCTTTAACAAGTTAATACCTACTGTGGAATGATGCAGTGTGCAGCAGTGAGAACCCAACATGGTTTGATTAAGGCTCCACCACATAGATGTCCTGGTTTATAGAGCCCAACGCGGTTCTTCAGCTGCAGAGATACCTGCCATGGATATTTTCCAGGAACTGTTCTTTTCCCTCCAAAGATTCTGAAGGTGACATTCCCAACCTCTGGGATCCCACATTGGAAGGATGAAACGACAGCAGTAGGAGCAGTAGATCGGGGTGCAGGCCTGGTTGTAGTTTGTCGATTGGATTGTGTTCCAGATGCTATGATGGAGCAAGAGTATGGAATCAGAATGCATCCTCCGAATCCACTGTAACCCTTTTGGGATTTGTGATATCTGATACTGTTTTCAGAATTTGGTGAGTTATTCTAATTACAGAGTTTATACATCTTGGAAACAGGCTCTTTGCCTCAACCTTTCCATGATGACTAAGTTGCCTACCTGAGTATGTCCCATTTGCTTGTGTTTGAACTAAATCTTTCCCATTATGCAGCTAGGCACAAGAGATTCTGCAAGTACGAGAAATCCTGAGGAAAGCACTCAAAATTGCTGAAGGAACTCAGCAAGTCAGGTAGATTCTATCAAGGAGAATAAATAATTGATGTCTTGGACAAAGATCCTTCTTCAGGAATCCTGAAACATTGACTTCTTATTCCACTCCATAGATGCTGCCTGACTTGCTAAGTTCCTCCAGCATTTTGTGTTTTGCTACTATAAATCTACCTACTGTATATGTCCTTCAAATGTTGTGATTGTACCAAACTCTACCACACCCTCTGGCAGTTTGTTTCATTTATCCACTATCATCTGAGTGAAAAAAGAAATGCCCCTCAGGTCCCCTTTAAATCTTCCTCCTCTCTTCTTAACCTAAGTCCTTTTTTTAGATTCTTCTACTCTGGAAAAAATATCTGTCACCATTACCCTTATTTATGCCCCTAGGCTCCTGTATCTAGCGTTAAGGACATAAAATCAATTTACAATATGTACATAAGCTATCTTAAGTATTTACATTTATTGTGCTTTTTTGTTATTGTGTTCTTTATCTTTTAGGTGCTAGGGTGGAGATACGTCTCTACCAAAGGAGGTGTAAGGAGCTCCTTCCCTCTGCTAACCTGCAGGTCACCCTTGGGCGAGGTGTAGCACCTGCTTAGCCCCTCTCCCTTCCTCCCTGATCAGAGTCATGTGAAGCCAGGTGGTGGATGGTTGTATGAGCATCTGGTAAATATCACAAGTCCTGGTCATGCCTGGCAGACAATTTCTGAAGATTATTGATAATGAATGGGGTCACCCATCTTGTAAAAACACAGCCCAGAAGGCAAATATTTCTACAGAAAAACTGCCAAGTACAATCATGTTCATGACAGATGGAAGACCACGATTGCCCACGTCATATGACATGGCACTTCATGATGATTATGATATTCTTTATCTTATTGTGCTGCATTGGATAGAGTAACAATGATTTCATTCTCCTTTGTACTTGCGTACTGGAAATGACATAAAACAATCTTGAAGCTTGAATCATGTATCATGATTTTGTATATCTTTATTATGTCATCCTACCTCACCCCAGGATAAAAGCCCCAGCCTATCCCATCTCAGCTTATAAGTTAACCCTCCATTTCCAGTAATATCCTTGTGAATATTTTCTTCACCCTTTCCAGCTTAATGACATCGTTACTGTAGTGAGGTGGCCTGAACTGGAAATTAAACACCAATGACGGCCGCACCAACGGGTAGTGCAGTTGTCAGAGTTCTCCAAAGATAAGAACCATGTATGAAGAACAAATGATGTTGACATGGAGGAACTTTGTGAGATACAAATTTAGTTTGTTTTCATCATTTTGGATTAGATAAGGACACTGATTTAATAATCATAGCCATCCAAAACTAATATGAGGGTGCCATGGTAGCGTAGTGGTTAGCACAACGCTTTACAGTCCCAGTAACTTGGGTTCCTGCCTGTAAGGAGTTTGCACATTCTCCCGGTGACACTGGGGGTTTCCTCCAGGTGCACTGCAATCCAAAAGCTTACTAGTTGGTAGGATAATTGGTCATTGGAAGTTGTCCTGTGAGTAGGCTTAGACTGAATTGGGGGAATTGCTGGGCAACGTGGCTCAAAAAGCTGGAAGGGCCTATTCTACCCATTATTTTCTCAATCAAACAAACTATCATTAAATAAATAAACAGACAAATTAATAAATAGATAGTGCAAAGTGATAGATATTGACGAGAAGAATAACAAGATACAATATAAAGGTACAACTCTGAAGGGAGTGGATGGACAAAGAGACTTGGATACATATCTTTGAAGGTAGCAAGGTAGATTTAGAAAATGATTGTGTACGCATATATTCAAGCAATAACATTTGTCCAAGCATTGAATTTCAGGCATCCTGAACTGCATAAATAGAGACACCAAGTACAAACTGAGAGGTTTCATTGAAACTCTGTGAAACACTGGTTGGGATGGAAATAGACCATTGAAATCCACTCTGGCCACCACACTTCAGGAAGGATGGAACATCCCTAGAAAGGGCACAGAAAAAATTTGGAAGACTAGTTCCTGGGATGAGGGGCATCATTAAGGTACTGTAGATAGACTAAAGAATCTGGAATTGCTTGAGGAGCAAAAGCAGAGATATGATATGTTTCAAAAATGTTCTAGACTGAAGAAATAGTAAGTGTTTGCATTGATTCATGTTGGGAAAGTGAGGACAGATTTATGGTGATTGGCAGAATACTTAAGGATTGCATAAGGAGAAAAAAATCCTCACAAAGATTAGCCTTTATGATCTGGAATTCATTGCTTGTAAGGGTAATAAAAGCAGATTCAATTGTTGCTTTCAAGGAATAGATGCTTGAGGGAGAGAAGAATGGAAAGCTACAGGGAAAGGGCTTGTGCTTTGACCTAACTTCTTCTCTGTGATTCTGGTCCTTGATTCTCTATTGTCAGAGATTTGTTTCAATGCTCACTTGATACAATACCAAGCTGGTCACCTTTCCCATTGACGTTATAATTTCAGATTAGGAAATTGAAAAGGTGACTTGCCATCTACTTCACTCTCAAAGAAAATCAGTGACTATACAGCAGCTTATTTTGCTTGAGATGTGTGCGAAAGCTGCTTTTTATTAATTTAAAATTGTTCATCATTTAACATGGCTTTTGTGAACAATTTTATTTCTTAAATTGAAATAGCACTGTATCTTTAGCATAAGAGATTCTCTACAGTAACATACACACCACAAAATGCTGGTGAAATTCAGCAAGTCAGGCAACATCTGTGAATAGGAATAAATTGTTGACATACTGGGCTGAGATCCTTCATTTGGATGAAAGGTTCTGATGAAGGATCTGATCTCAAAATGTTGATTCCTCTACGTAGATGTTGCCTGACCTGCTAAGTTCCTCCAGCATTTTGTGTGTATCTTTAGCAATTAATCAGCAAAGCGTTAATTATTTATTTTGATTGGGGATGTTTCTGTCTATTCAATAAGACACTACTAATACTAATCAGAAACATGAGAAAATCTGCAGATGCTGGAAACCCAAAACTATGCAAAATGCGGGAGGAACTCAGCAGGCCAGGCAGCTTCCACGGAAAAGAATAAACAGTCAATGTTTTGGACTGAGACCCTTCATCAGGACCCTTCTCCCCAAGGAAGGGTCTTCACCTGAAACATCAACTATTTACTCTTTTCCATAGGTGTTGCCTGATCAGCAAAACTCAGCATTTTGTGTGTGTGGTTAATACCAATCAGGATCAAATAACTAATGGAACAGGTTAATTGTTCTGAAGGAAGGATGTGAAAGCTTTAGGGAGGATGCAGAGGAGATTTACCAAGGATTAGAAAGCATGTCTTATGAAGATAGGTTCAGCGTGCTCGGCTTCTCTTTGCAGCGAAGAAAGATGAGAGGTGACCTAATAGCCATGTGTAACATGTTAAGAGGCACAAATAGATTGGACATCTATGCCTTTTTCCCAGTATGATAATAGCTAATATTAGGGGGCATAATTTTAAGGTGATTGGAGGATTGTCAAGGGGAGAATGACTGGCAGTTTTTTTACAGACAGTGGTAAATGTGTTGAAGTGGAGATGGTATAGAGGCAGGTACATCAGCGACACAAGCATGAGAAATTCTTCAGATGCTGGAAATCCAGAGCAACAGACACAAAATGCTGAAGGAACTCAGCAGGCCCAGCAGCATCTATGGAAGAGAGTAAACGGTTGATATTTCGGGCCAAGACCCTTCATCAGGACTGGAAAGGAAGGGATGGAATTCAGAATAGGAAGTTGGGGGAAGGGAGAAAGAAGTACGAGCTGGCAGGTGATAGGTGAAACAAGGAGAGGGGGAGGGGTGAAGTAAAGAGCTGGGAAGTTGATTGGTGGAATCTGATAGGAGAGGACAGAAGAGCATGAAAGAAAGAGAAGGAGGAGGAGCACTGGAAGGAGCTGATGGACAGGTAAGAAGAGAAAGTGTGAGAGGGAAACAAGAATGGGGACATTAGGGACGCTTAAGAGACTCATAGATAAGTACATGGATGAATGAAAAATGGAGAGCTAAATGGCAAGGAGGGGTAAGGTTGATTTTGAAGTACATTAAAAGGTCTGCACAACATTTTAGGCCAAAAGGCCTGTACTTGGCTGCACTGTTCAATGTTCTATGTTATAAATGAAATGAAGAGAAATAATACATACCTGCGGTGCATTGAGATATGTCACAATGAGCCCAATTTAGTTTGTCATGCTTGTCCTTAAAATAGCACCAAGGTTTTTCATCACCATCGGGATTTCTAAAGAATAAAAGATGTTAAGAGTAAACCTTTATTGTTAAGGTGTAATTTCAATGTGTAATTTCAATGAAAATGTCATAGTGAAGGATTTCTAAAAGTCTATTTGTAGTTGTTCCTTTCCACACCTTGTAGTGCATTGGGCAGCAATTTTTCTCGCCATTTCTTTAGCATTTTTGTCTGTTTTTTATGAGACCAAATTGCTAGCTCAACACTCAACCCAGCATGGACAGAAAGTGTGCAAGGGGTTGATCAGATTTGAACCTGGGACCACTTGTCTCGAAGTCCCATGTGGATGCCACTACACCACTAGGCGGCTGACAAGTTTATTTGGACGAGTCGAATTTGATGCCATCGACAGCTGCGTTCTGTTTGACGTCTTTACTCCTCCTCCACTGCCTTTCCTTGCCGTCCATGTGGAAGGGACATTACTCACCGGATTCCAAATTACAGGCAAGGAATCACCTCTAGTGGCTGCTTTTCCACCTTTATCTTTGGTGCACTTCCAAGGATTTATCCTGGGTGAATGTGGAGAAGATGTTTCCTGTGGTGGAGGAGTCTAAGACCAGAGAACACAGCCTCAGAATAGAGGATGGAGACGAGGAGAAATTTCTTTATCCAGAGAATGGTGAATCTGTAGCATTTATTGCCACAGGTGGCTGTGGAATCCAAGTCGTTGGGTATGTTTACAGCAGAGGTTGATACGTTCTTGATTAGCCAGAGCATGAGGGGATACGAGAGAAGGTAGGACACTGAGAGGGATATGGATCAGCCACGATGAAATGGCGGAGCAAACTCGATGAACCAAATGGCCTAATTCTGCTCCTGAATCTTATGGTATTATGGTCTCTCCCTAATCAAACTCACCACCATCTCTCACAGTCGTTTTTCCGCCTTTGAAATGTCACATTGCTTGCCTGACATATGGGATATTAGAAACATTTTCAGCTAGCTATTAGGAAAACCAATTCCCCTGGACATTCTCATCATTCATCTTCCTGAGATAGGTCTGGGGCTGAGTTGATCTGTTTGCAACAGTGAGCTCCTGGCTACCAATTGATAGTGCTCTCCAAGGCTGGCCTAGTTCTACTCTTTAGAATTAGTTGCTCCCCGACACATTCAAAGGTTTGTTTATTATCAAAGTATATATCTCTGAAATTCTTCAATTCTCTGGGTAACTGTGAAACCAAGAAAGAAAATAAAACAAAAATGGAACGAGCACATCAACCCTCAAATCCCCCCTCCAGCACAAAAACTGAACAAAAACAGACCAGCCACATCAACCCCCAAATCCCTCTTCCTGCAAGAAAAACCCAAACAAAATGGGTCAGGGACATTGACCCCGAAATCGCTCTTCATGCACAAGAAAAATGAATCACACACATCAGACACATCAACCCCTAAATCCCTCCTGCCACACAAAAAATGAAGCAAGTGGATCAGGCACATTAACACCACAAATCCCTCCTCCCACATAATAAAACAGATCAGGAACATAGACCCTATCCAAATCCCCCTCCCTGCACAGAAAAATGAGAAGATGGGGTGGGATATAAGATTGAAAAATAGAGTTTATAGTCCAAAGTCCACATCCATCAATACTGAAAACTCCTGGGTGCAGCAGCATGCTCTCCTCTGCACCCGCTTTGATGCTTCAATCTTCCTTGTCGCTTTAATCGGCGAACAATGGGAGCTTTAATCAGTGAAGTGGAGCCAAACATCAGCTTGTGCCCATCCTGCAGTCTGCCTGCTACGAGGTTCCTGCACACTGTCTCGGCCTCTTGGAATCCTCTCAGAGACTGCAAAGCGCTGGAGCACCCAAACGACCTCCAGACTTCCACGTTCGCCGTGATGTCTCAATCACCCTCACCCTCAGCAAAATGGAGCCAGACATTGGCTTGCACAGCATCCTGCAGCCGTCTCGTCTGCCTCTATCTCCCAGAATCCTTGCAGAGACTACAGAGCACTGAAGCACCCAAATGTTCTCCAAACAGCAAGACACAGGCCCCAACAGTTCCAGAATCACATTCAGGACAAGAAACAAATGTAAAAAACATAAAAGAAGTGAAAAAGATGGTCTCATGATCTACCCAGAAGATGTTGACCAAAGGAGTGTTGTATGCAGGCACCATCTTATCTGGATGTCCCAGCATGCATTTACTTCTTTTGCTCATCATTGACTTCTGAGAATTGTGGCCTAGGCTATACTTGATTATTTCAAAGAGTTCAACATTAGCCTCATGTTGGTCTGTTCCAGTTAGCTTACGGTCTAGCAAATGCTAAGCATTCTGCATTTTGTACCTATCATTGCCTCTGAAAATAAAGTTAGATCCTCTTTGTCATTGAAGTTGTGAAAGAATTGTTACAGGTGAGGAGTGGTGATGGGAAGAAGAGAGATACACTGTCAGGTATTGTGGGATATTAAAGATTTATAGTAGACCTCAGGTTATCAAAGCAGACAGTTATCAGCTCTGAGGTCAGATACGCTACTGATTCAGAGTGGATCTGAAAGGTAAACACTCAAGTCTGTTCCCTCAGTGGGCTCCTAATCTCTAACAATGTCCTTTCCAGACTGTCCTACTAATATAGATGAGATGTGAGGACCACAGCAAACTGTGTCTCTGGAACTTTCTGTAAGATATTGTTATATCGAGAGATCAGTTAATCTGATGGCATAATCATTAGCAGAGCAGCAGCAGACTACACCTCTCCACACAGCTAATGAATCCAAAAGTCCTGCAGGAACCAAAGCAATTTGGCCCCAGTAGCATCACAGGAGCTGCCAATCAGCATCGAACTCAATGTCGGACTGCCATAGGGGCTCCAGCTCTGGACTTTTACCTTGGGGTTTAGTCCCAAAGCCTTCCCCATGAGTGAGTATAGCTGCAGGGCAATGAAGGTTTGAAATTAGAGATTGCCTTCTCCTAGATGAGCTGCCAACCACAGCGGACAAGCCCCACCTGCCTGAAGCAACTGGTTTTAAGGTACTGGTACCCACCCCTGCCCCATCTGCTGTCAGTAGAAATGACAGCATTTCTGTCACTTCTGCCACTGGACTTAGTAGCTATAGCACATGTACAGGCCAGGAGCTGGACTGGGTTGTCAGAAGCTATTTGAGACACAAACCACCGGGATCTTATCCCCACCACATCCCCAGCTATAATAATCTTAAGGAACCATATCTATCTTAAAAGCCTTAATGAACCCTTTCTATATTAGCACTATCTACCCTCAGTGCATAATCACACATTTACTTCAAAATCAGCTGTTCCTGTAGAGCTCTTTCTACTTTCATTGCTGTTCCAGGGAAATCATCTTCAATTGGTTGGACTCAATGTCATGGTCAATTGAGATAAAATGATGCTTTACGCTGCATCCATAACAAATAGCCTAATCTGGACCCACAACACCTCCTCACTACTCAAGAAGGCAAATCTGCATACACACTTTCTGAGGGAATGAAGATGTTCAAGGCTCACCATCCCCATTCTAACAACTTTCTACAGGAGCATCATCCAGAGCGTTCTGTCTGGCTGCATCATCATCGGGTACAGAAGCTGCAAGACCCTACAGAGGAGAGTAAAAACTATTGGAGAGATCATCGGCGGTCTCCTTTCCATTTACTGAGGATGACGCAGCCAAAAGCATTGTTGAGGATCCCCACCACCCATCCCACAATCTCCTTGACCCACTACCATCAGGAAGGAGGTACAGGAGCATCAAGACTAGGATGGCCGGACTGAGTAACAGGTTCTTCCCTCAGCCTGTGAAACTAATAAATATCCTGCCATCACTTGGAATGCAAGCTGATTACTGTTTACTTGTGCTGCTCTTTACTACATATTAACTTGTATATAGTATAATATTTTGTTTTATGTGCTGTGTGTGATATATGATGTGTAGGTGACCATGGTCCGGAGGAACATCGTTTTGTGTAGTTGTATATATGTACACTCAGATGACAATAAACTTGAACTTGAACTCCCTGCCACCCGTCATAGATATTTCTCAGGAGAACTGTGTACGCAGGGCCCTTAGTATTATCCAAGATCCCACCCATCTATCCAGCATCCTCTCTGACTTTCTACCATCAGGCAGGAGACTGATGCATGAAGACAAGAACGGTCAGGATGGGAAACAGATTCTGTCCCCAGGCCATTAGGCTTCTGAACTCCCTGTCAATGGCTAATCTATTCTGTACCTTACAATATTTAATTTATGCACTTTACTTTGTTTATTTATGCATAATTCATCTGTAGATTTTATCCTAAGTTATTGTGTGTATTATATGTGTTATGTGAACTATTCTGCTTTATGCTGTTTCGGAAGAATATCCTGTTTGATGGTATATGTGTATATAGTTAAATGACAATAAACTCGATTTGACTTGCACCATCATGAGAAAAACAGACTTTAGTTCCAAAATGGCCAACAGAACTCATGGTCAATAATTAGTGTGACCCACCAAATTTGACATAAGTTTGTACTTCTGAATATAATCACTGATGCCTCCCCCATAAACTGATATCTCTGATTATAATCACTAATGCCTTCTTCTTTATCTAACAATACAGCAATTTCTGGTTAATTGGGACACACAAGGACCAGTACATTTTGGTTAATTAAGTGACTGCCCAATTAGCTGAAGTTTCATGGAAATAAAAAGGTATGATTACTTAAGTTTATAATTACTGGGGATGTAGAGTGGATAAACTCCCACGACCGATTCAATGCTCTCAGCGACATGTGTCTCAAATAGTCTCTGACAACCAAGTCCAGCTCCTGACCCTCGCATGTGGCTTAGTTACTAAGCCCAGCGGAACTGCTTCTACTGACAGGATAAGGAGCAGAGACAGGTTACTGGCACCTTAGAACCAGTCGCTTCACCTGGATGGGGCTCATCAGCTAAGGTTGGAGAAGGAAAGCCTTGACCTCAAATCTCCACTGCTTTGTGGCTATACCCACTCATGGGGAAGGCTTTGGGAATAAATCCTGAGGAAAAATCTGGAGCTTCAATCCCCAAGGCAGTCCTACACTGAGTTCAACATTGACTGGCAACTCCTCTGATGCTGCTGGTGCCAAACTGCGTCGGTCTCTGCCGTTTCTTTAGATTCATCCAGCTCCACAGGCTGCAGCTTGCTCTCCATATCTTACTGCCCTGGCTTGCATATCATATGCAGACAGTTGGGGATTGTCGACACCAACAAACTAGGCCTCAATATAAAAGACAAACTACAATTTATCTGAATACCAAATTAATTAAAATACAGAACAAATTAGAACACTACCAATACCACAGGAGGTTGTCTGTCATATGTGAGGAGAGCTGTTGCACAGGGGTTGTTACGTTCCCTCAGCCTCAGACATCTGGAACAGTAGTACAAGTAGTCATCACAACTGATCTTTACTGGTAGTAGTGGGTAACGATAACATTTTCTGTGCCTTGTCATGCCCTTCGTTTTCTATGGAGCATTGTAGTACAGCCTTCCTGGCCATTGGACCTCACCGTAGATCTCATTTGGCCAGTCCACTGGGGCTGATGTAAGACAGACATGCCCCTATCTCGCCGAGGTATGAAGTATGAGACCTGCTGGCTACCCTCACCTGGTTGAGCCCACCTGTTGAAGTGGTGTATCGGGGTGTGGCCATTGTCACATGCCAACAGCAACTTGGTGCCACAGGTGGGGACTGAGTGTCTGGTGGGTCCAAAGGTAGCTTTCAGGATGATTCCTTCTAGTTTCTAACTTGTTGAAGTAGTGAAATCATTTCATTTTCATTCCCGGCTGTTTCTGGCATTTCCAAGCCTGAATGTTTGAAATCACAGTGAATAAAACAATTCTGAATTGTCTTACTGCTTATTTCTTGTCAACTGTCAGTGACAGAAATCACTGTTTTCTGAACACAAATACACCCTTCCGATGCTATTTACAAACTAAACACCATGTAGAGTGCCATGCAAGTGCACTCAACTGACGCTAGTTAGACACTTTGACAACAGTCTCCTGTCACAGTTAATCAGCAGAGTGTCCCAAATAAACAAAGGTAATCCAGGCTAATTTCTCAATTAGATTTTGTTCTTTAATAGTTTGTCCCAAGTGAGGGGCTGTCCCGATTAACAGGTAGCCCAGTTAACAGGAATCCACTGTATTTTTTTCCACTTTTGCTCCGTGAGCTTGATTTATAAGCAATAAAATTCACACAATCATTGTTTTTACATAAATCATCTACTTTTTCTTGCTCTTGATCACACCGTCAAGGCTCATCTTTCTTAAATAACTGGTGAAACAATGTCAACATTGTGGCAATTTGCAGTAGAAACCTAATTGGATTATTCACAGAAATTAGTGCTCTATAACATTTCTGGGTTTCTGATCCCAATGATAGCCTCAGCTTTCTCTTCAAATGGCTGTAGCCTGTTTCAACCAACTTTCAAAGCTAATCAATCTTTTTGCGTTCTTATGAAAACCACTCTGATTTTCAAAGCAATGTTGTATCCATTGGGGTGGCGGAGTGGAGCTACATCTCTACAAACAGAGGTGTAAGTTGCTTCTTCCTTCCTGTAGCCTTCTAGCCACCCTTGGGCAAGTTGTAGCCCCAAAGTGAAGTCATGGGAGCAGGTAGTGGATGGTCGTATGAGCAGCTGGTGCATATCATAAATCCTGGCTATGTGACCACTGACACCAGGCAGACAATCTCTGAAGAGTATTGATAATGGCTGGGGTCACCAGTGTTGTAAAGATACTGCCCAGAAGAAGCCAATCTGTGAAACAATTGACCAAGGACAATCATACTGATAGAGCATTAGTGCAAACAGAATGGTAGAAACAATGACCCAGCTCCAACACTGAGGCATGTGGCAGGGAATGATAACACTGGAAGAGCTCTGCTATGGATCCTATGGAACTCATTTAGAACAAATGCATTTGTTCAAAGCAGCAGGTTGTAAACATATTTTGTGTTTGCAAACCTAAAAACAGAATTGCAAATTAAGCTGTGTTGCAATAAAAGCAAAATACTTGTGGGAAAACTACACAGAAGGGAGAATTTGACATCACTGAGGCAAATGGCTGAAGCAAATAGCTGAGGAAATAAAGTGCTTAAGAGCTTAAAAAAGTAACTCTTAAATAAAAACAAATATTGTGCTTTGCCCTCTGATAACACCTGAAATGTTGATGCTGACTTGTCAGGAAGGAAACTCTTCACTAGATTGGATGTGTTCCAGCCATTGCCCTTCTTGTACTGGAAAGATGGTGGTGCACTCAGACATAGCAGCCACTCCAGGTCCAACCAAAGGTGTAATTGTTCACCCTTTGTGCTTTTTTTATGATTGCCAGACACTGCTGGTTATGAAGAACATTAAGAACTGCAGGTTTACCCCATTGGTGAGGCTTGATAGCAATAGGGTTGGACTTGCTGAGTACCGTTGTTGTGTTGTTGCTTGGACTCGCTGCATACCGTTGTGCCGAGGTGGTGCGCAGTCCAACAAAAGGTGCAAGCGATTGGCTTGGACGTTTTTCTTCTGATCACAAGACTCTGCTGGACATTAATAATGTTGAGTATTGCAAGTCCAGTTCACCGTTTCGTTGGCATGACCAATGGTGGAGGAGCTGTGTTGTGGTGAGGACTAATCCCTCATGCCCTGGGGGTCACTGGCTGCAGCTCCCCAGGAGGAGATGTCGAGGCAGTGTGGGAGAGTGCTGACATGTGTGCAAAGTTGGGGGTTGGCCTTCCCACCAATGTCACCCTTCAGTGTTTGCTCGGTGCTGGCCTCTAGTGTTTGCAGAGTGGAAGAACAAGCTGGATCAGGACAACATCCCATGCACCATCATTCTCCAATGACCAATTGACCTACTAATCGGTATGTCATTAGACTGTGGGAGGTAACTGTAGCACCCGGAGAAAACTTACACATTCACAGAAAGAACATACAAGCTTTTTAGAGATGGCACCGAAACTGGTCTCCGAATTCTGGTACCCTGAACTGGGATAGTGTTGCACTCACTGCTATGCTACTGCTACTGTGACATCTCCAACCCCATTCTCAAATACCACTTCCAATCCTATTTTCCTACCTTCTCCCCTAACCTTTGACACCATTACTAATCAAGGACCTATCAATCTCTGCTTTAAATATACCTAGGGGGAAGATATGTCTCTGCCAAAGGAGGTGTAAATGCTCCTTTTTCCATTAGCTTGCAGGTCACCCTTGGGCAAGGTCACCCCACCCCACCCCCCCAGATCAGGGTCACGTGAAGCCATGGGAGCAGGTGGTGGATGGTTGTACGAACAGCTGGTGTATCTCACAAGTCCTGATCATGCGACCACTGATGCCAGGCAGACATTATCTAAATAATATTAATAATGGCTGGGGTCACCCATCTTGTAAAGAAACTGCCCAGAAGAAGGCGATGGCAAAACACTTCTGTAGAAAAAATTGCCAAGACTGGTCATGGTCAAGGCCATGATAGCCCACATCATACGACATGGCACATGATGCTGATGATGAATGACTTGGCTTTCACAGACACTTTGTGCTGCTACTCTCTCTTCCTTCCTTGGCCTCAAATCTGTTCTTCAGATGCTGTGGTCACAGAGAGAACTAGAAATGTCATCCGGAGTGAACAGGACAAAACAGTCTGTGAGGCTTCAACTCTGAACTGCAGTAATATGCATTAGGGCTCATTCAAATTCTGCAAACTATGCTGTGCCCTCTTAACTACAAAAATGCATTTATCTAACAGCTATGAAATAGTTATGAATCATCATACAAACCGTAGGAGCAGTGGAAAGAAAATCAATCAATGTTTGCATGAGCGGTTATAATTTGCTGAGCTTTTGGAAATCAGATTTATAGATTCTTCTGAAGTTGGGATAGATTCAAAAGACCAAAAGGCCACCTTATGTGTTATTGAATTATATGAGTCTCTTTATATTTGATGGGCAATTGTGAAAACCTTATGTGAAAATATGAGACTAGTGGGTCCCTGGGAGCATGGGAGTAAACAGAATGGCACTGGTGATTCATGGCAAGGTTTTACAGGCAGCTCAGAAAACATAGATGTACTTTTAGCGAGCCTGGAGGTTAGGTTGCCAACATTTCATCACCAGTTGATTTGACATCATCAGAGTGCAATTGAGTGTTGTCTCTGAGAAACGTTTGCAACTAAATCTCCAGGCTTGGCGAACAACCCTTCAAACAAGCAGCTAGCCCGAGCTATCAACCTTCTCTTTCATTTCATATACATACTTTGATAATAAATGGACTTTGAACTTTGAAGAACACATTTAGAATAATTTTAAAACAGAAAAACTTAAAGCATTAACAACAAAAACTAATTGATTAAAAGTGATTAATATCTGAATCTTAACTCAATTCCTCCAGCTGTCTCTCTCCTTTGGAATGAAAGGAGTTGATTTTGCTTTTCCAGGTTAACCTGGTATGGGTTCAGTGAACAGATTCCCAAAATTACAAATTTCAGAGTTATATGGGGACGCAAGCTTTGATTAATCCCAGGGATAGCCTGAATGTTTATGTTCTTTTACCATATTCCACAAGGAATCAAAGCAAAGACCAGAAGTAGAGCATAAATGGCAAATCCATCAAGAAGTTCAAGCCCTCTGCATTTAGGCAAGCTTGTGCAGGTGTCTTGAATTTCTTGACACTTATATGATTAATGCCAGAAATTTTCAGGATAATCCATATCAGTGTATTTCTCCCTCTCACTGTTTCTCTAAGTTCTCAGAGGAGAAATAGTTTCTATTCTCTTCAAATACCCATGATACGCATCACTTCATAATCTATTTTGTATCCTTCTACCTGAAATTACCATTAATATGGATGCATAACAAAGAACCCATGACATATTATGGTTTGTCTATTAGCTGATATATCTATTACTTTCTCAGTTAACTTGTAATTAATCTCACTCTAACCATGTCTTACACCTTCTATTTCAGGGATTCCAAACTTTTTTATGCCATGGACCCCTACCATTAAATGAGGGATCCATGGACCCCAGGATGGGAACACCTGATCTATTTATACATTTCATATATAAGAAATAAAGTCAATTCAATTCATAGAGAAATGCAGTTTGTGTCTTTTTTCTGAATATGTTTTGTAAAATTTAATTTCAGGAACTGGTCAAAATATAACCTTTTAGAGTACCATGGATAAATTTATTTTCTGAACATAAAGCTGAGGTTCTTGCAGTATTTCACAATCCATTAACAATTTGTGATATTTATCTTGTGTGTAATGTGCTTTGTTGCTGAAATATTCAAGGGATCACTGATATTAGATTGTATCTTATTAAGTCATTACTTGTTCTTACACATATTCTCAGAAGCAGCAACTGTCTAAACCACTATTGTCCCTTGTGGATAAAAAAAAAGGGATTTAATTTAATTTTGCAAAAACAGTCCCAGTAACTCCACATAATTATACGTTAACAACATAAGATCATGAATGGTAGGAGTGGGTGTAGCTCACTCATCCTCTTGAGCCTGATCTACCATTTGATAAATTGAGCTAATCCTGGCCTATAAGCACGTAAGAAATGAGGACAGAAATGGAAATGATCATTTTGCAATAAAACTGATACATCATTCAATTCTGAATTCAGTTCTGAGGAAGGGTCTCGGGCCGAAGTGTCGACAGTGCTTCTCCTTATAGATGCTGCCTGATCTGCTGTGTTCCACCAGCATTTTGTGTGTGTTGTCATCATTCAATTCTGATCATTTAGCTTGCAATACAACTAATCCAATCACACAAAGGTGACATTATTCTGCAGAGGAAGTTACCTACATAATAATTCATTCTATTCACTGATGCACCATCAATAACTCTCGGAGATGGGAGGCAAACAATAGGCTTTTATTATCTGCAAGAGACCACGATTAGTAGCAAGAGAGCACCACACAACATCCTGGAGACTGAGGGAGGAGCAGTGCCTCCAATCACCTTTATACAGGGGTCTGTGGGAGGAGCCACAGGAGCAGTCAGCGGGGGGTGGGGGGGCATATCCAGACAGGTATATGTAGTTCACCACATTCACACAAATATTTTAATGTAGGAAAATCATTTGTGGGCAACTTGGAGATCTAAAATAATATCCTCCACCTGAATGTTATTTAAAAAAGCACTGCCAAACTCATCATTACAGTCAGATGTCGTACTTTCCCCCAAATGTAGTATTTGATTTAGAAATCAATGTTCTGATTGACTGTGAGTTCAAAAGCTTAGAGAGCAATGCTGCGCTTTAACTGATAAATCTAGATTGTTATCCTTTAACTTGTTGGAAAGTTCACCAAAGCTTTTATACCTGCAATAATTGTGATCACCAATGCCATATTTGCTGGGATTTTGCATGTGAGTACCAATGGCTTCTTTGAGTAGCAGGTTAGAGCTCCAGTACAGACACCTCCTCCCCTGTTCAGTTTGCTTTACACGACCTCTGTATGACACGCCATTACCCTGGTAACATTCATTTGGTGCTGTAGAGAAAGAAAGCACAAATGAAGAGAGTATAAATAAGGACTTCACTAAGTTTAAGCATCTTGGGTTTTGAAAATAATTTTGGAGGTAACACATCATGGGTAATAAGATGCCTGATACAAGGTACAGACAAGAGCTTGAAGTAATTGTATCCAAGTGCCAGTGTGGAGTTTTTCATCTCTAACCATGTTCCAATAAACCTGATTGATATGTTGATGGCTATTTCTGTAAATATAAAGAGCAAGTTTCATGTATGTAACTCATTAGTTTATTACCAACTCTCTGCTCAGAATAAATAATAAATTCAAAATATCTTTGGAAACTTTGAAATGATTTGTGTTTAAAAATTATTACTGTCAATACCAATGGATAAGAACATAACAAGATTTTTAAAAATCTTTTTTAATGCAGGTTTATGGATTAAATCAAATCCATGGATGTTTCTTGTGAGTGCGATATCCTCCACTGAAACAACTGATATTTGAAGAGCTCAATAAATATTTGCTTTCCCGTTGCTTCACCAGGTTTTAGAGTGTGCCGATGAAGCAGTGGCAGTTTTTTTTACATTCCCAGTGTGAAGGTCTAGGTTAATGGATATAGGCTAACTGGTAAAATCAGGTCAGCAGTGCTGAGCATATTGGACTTTGGATTCTTTTCAGAACATCTACACTCACAAAGCTTGTTTTATTTTTCATCATCCATATGTCCAAGATGTGCACCCATGTTTAAATGGTGTGTCACTTCAGAATACTTTACAGTAGGTAAATAAAAGGGTAATTCCTCCTCACATGCATATACAGTATGTATATATCTACATTACGGAAATCTGATGGCAGAAAGGAACAAGCTATTCCTGAAAATTCTGCTCCAAATTATAGATCTTGCCACTTAATGGAGTCAGGGTCAGCAATAGGAAATGGCCATAGACACTCCAACGAAACTGCCTGGATTTGCAAGGATCCTATCTGGATAACAGGAACTATTAAACAATGTTACCAAGGTGAACGTGTTTAGATTAGACATCAGCCCCAACTAGTATGATTAGTAATTTTACCGATTTCACATAGCTCTCCTCTGAATGATCCGACACAGTGACAAGTGAAAGATTTTTTCTTCCCAGCTTTGCATGTAGCTCCATTTTTACAAGGATTAGGGTTACATGGTGCAGTTGCTGGTAAGACAAAATTGTTAAAAATAATTATTTGAGAGCAGAGGAAGATTATGAGGGAAGCAACATAAGAACTAGGAGCCGGAGTAGACCACCTGGCTGTCGAGCCTACTCCGCCATTCAGTAAGATCATGGCTGACCTGACCTGATCTGAAGCAAGAATGACTTTTAAAAAGGATAAAGCTAGAAGCATGCAGCAAGTCCATCAGCACCTGTGAAGAGAAGCATTGATAGAAGATTTACATCATCAAAACCGGGAAGGAGACATTTTAACTAACCAAATAGATTTCACCAGACTGTTGATTAATCACAATTGACAAGAGAAGCTGATGTAATTTAAAGATTCTGAGGGATGAGTTATACATGCATCTGGAAAGACTGGGGTTAATTAGGAATTGTCAGCATGGCTTTGTATGTGGAGATCTTGTTTTATGAACTGGGTTTTGAATCATGTGACCAGGAACATTGATGAGGACTGGGTGGTAGACATGCCTTAAATGTATTTCAGTAAGTCATTTGATATAGTTGCACATGCTTGGCTGTGGGAAGGTTAGGTTGCATGGAATCCAGAACTAGTCAAGAGTAGAGGGATACAGTATAACTTCCCTACTGTGAGGATACCACCAAGAGGACCTTTTATTTACTATCTAAATGGAGTCAAGTTAGGAAAAGGGGAAGTACAACGAGATCTAGGTGTTCTTGTACATCAGTCAATGAAAGCAAGCATGCAGGTACATCAGGCAGTGAAGAAAGCTAATGGCATGCTGGCCTTTATAACAAGAGGAATTGAGTATAGGAGTAAAGAGGTCCTTCTGCAGCTGTACAGGGCCCTGGTGAGACCCCCACCTGGAGTATTGTGTGCAGTTTTGGTCTCCAAATTTGAGGAAGGACATTCTTGCTATTGAGGGAGTGCAGCATAGGTTCACAAGGTTAATTCCCGGAATGGCGGGACTGTCATAGGTTGAAAGATTGGAGCGACTGGGCTTATATACACTGGAATTTAGAATGAGAGGGGATCTGATTGAAACATATAAGATTATTAAGGGATTGGACATGCTGGAGGCAGGAAGCATGTTCCCGCTGATGGGTTAGTCCAGAACTAGAGACCACAGTTTAAGAATAATGGGTAGGCCATTTAGAACAGAGATGCGGAAAAACTTTTTCACCCAGAGAATGATGGATATGTGAAATGTTCTGCCCCAGACGGCAGTGGAGGCCAAGTCTCTGGATGCATTCAAGAGAGAGTTAGATAGAGCTCTTATAAATAGCAGGGTCAAGGGATATGGGGAGAGGGCAGGAACGGGGTACTGATTGTGTATGATCAGCCATGATCACAGTGAATGGCAGTGCTGGCTAGAAGGGCCGAATGACCTACTCCTGCACCTACTGTTTATTGTCTCTTGTCTATTGACCACAACCTTGTTGTGGTTTGGAGGCTTGTGTGCCTCAATGACCTGGAGAACTATGCTAGCTGGAGTCAGGGCCTTATGCTTCGGCTTTAGGTTGGGTCACCCATGCCAAACAGTTCAAAGGGTAGAGGTCAGACTAAGAGGGGTCCACTGGTTCTCCAGTTTCAGGGGTTCAGTTCAGGGCATCTAATCAAACAAGACCTGTTACAGAAATAGCGATGAAGAATCTTTTGACATCTGAGTGTGACAGTTTTCCTGGGTCTCCATCTAGGACTTGCATAGCTGACAGTAGTGAAGACCGAGTGAACACTACTGATACGATGAAGGAAGCCCTGAACACCAGCAGATGGAAGACCTTCACTGCTACCTAAACGCCAGTAAGTAAGTATTGTGAGGATACTTGTAGATATCTGTATCAGATAGGTCTTCTTTTGAGTTTAGAGCTTTGTGGACAGGAAACCAATACCATCAAATGGGTGAAGAAGGCTTTTGGCTTGTTAGCCTTCATCAGTCAGAGTTCTGAGTGTAAAAGTTGTGAGGTCATGGTGCAGTTGTACAAGATACTGGTGAGTCTGCATTGTTTCTGGTTTGGTCACTCTGCCGCAGGAAAGATGTTATAAACTGAAAAGTGTACAGAAAATACTTATAAGGATGTTGGCTGGACCTAAAGGACTGAGTTATAGGGTGAGGACTTTATTCCTTAAAATGTAGGAGACTGAAAGGTGATCATATAGAGGACATAAAATCATGAGGGCCACAGATAGGACAAATACCAACAGTCTTTTCTTTCCCTGGACTGGAGACTCCAGAACTCGAAGGCTTAAGGTGAGAGGGGAAAGACTTAATAGGAACTTGAAGGAAAACTTGTCCATAGCATGAGTGATATGTGTATAGAATGATCTATCAGAAGAGGTGACTAAGGCAAGTATAATAGCAACTTTTAAAGACGTGAGAGAAGGTGGGAAGATCAACTAGTTCAATCCACAAACTGAAGTGAGAGATTGAAAACATGTCATACCAAAAAGGGGAAGAAAAAAGAAGAAAAACATAGGGAAGTTAGCCATTATTAAAATAGAAGATGGACGGGTGACAGAGACTGGAAAATCAAGGAGGCTGCACAACTTGTTACTCAGGCCATATGGCAGACAAATGCTCAGTTGAAAGACAAAATATTGTTCCAGAAATGCATTGAAGATTCTAGTTTACTAAAACCATCTTTCAAAAAGTTTAACATCAATGAAAAGAAAAAGTTAAACCAAACCCATGGATGTCATGAAAGGGAAATACTTATTTTTTTCTATATTTAAACATGAGATCCTGTTATTAGGAATAGACTAAACATCATCAACAGGCATCCTGTCAGGGGATGGACAAGCATTCTTTCTATCAAGGGTTTTAAGTCATCACAGAAACACCTGCAGCATACCAGGAGAGTATTTTTTTTCAACACTTTGGGGTAAGTTAGTTCCATAATGCTGCTTTTTGCATTTAACCTTAGAAGTTTCTCACTTCAAGAACTGTCTAAATCCCTTTTAATATTAATTTATGGAACACATATCCTCCATTTTTTTCCAATGGAACGTTCCCAATCTCAGCATTTCCTCACTTCCCTCGATCCCTTTTGCCAATAGATCTATGATCTTCAGTACTAACCCATCGCTAAAGGCAATCAATTTTTATTCTATTCACTTTGCTAAAGTTTTTCATCAACCCAAGACTCTATTGGATCACATTTTTGTCTTCTGGTAGCAACATAAACAGTTCTAACATTTCCAGTTTCTGAAGTACCTCATGCATATGTAAGTACATCTTGACCGTCCTACATTGCTTGCTTACCAAGGTCTTTTACATTGAAATCAGGTGTTGTGCTCAATTCTTTTCAATAATTTATAAACTTCTAGTTTTGCCTTTAAGTCCATTCGTTATATACACTCTGAAATAATCCACTTAATATGCTTATCAGCTTTACCTGCCTTCTTCACAAATTTGCATATAAAAATATAAGGATCTCTCATCTCATGTACATATTTCACCTCTTGCCCTTTATTGCAAGGGTTGCCAGCCTTTTCTGTGCCATGGACCCCTACCACTAACGGAGGAGTCTGTGGACACCAGGTTGGAAACCCCTCAGAATCAGGTTTATTATGTGCAGTGAAATTTGTTAACTTCACTGCAGCAGTTCAATTCATTACATGATAACTCAGAAAGAAAAAAAAACTAAATCAATTAGAGTAAGTATATATATGTATACTGAATAAATTAAAATTAGTGCAATGACAGAAATGATACATATTTTTTAGAAAGTAAGGTAGTGTTCATAGGTTCAATGTCCATTTAGAATCATATGGCAGAGGGGAAGAAGCTGTTCCTGAATCATTGAGTGTGTGCCTTTAGGCTTCTGTATGTCCTTTCTGATGGTAACAATGAGAACAGGCCATGCCCTGTTCTCATTGTTAAGTACCCTATGGTTCTTAATAATGGGCCTTTCTGAGGTACCGCTCCTTGAAGATGTAGAAACATAGAAATATAGAAAATAGGTGCAGCAGTAGGCCATTTGGCCCTTTAAGCCTGCACTGCCATTCAGTATGATCATGGCTGATCATCCAACTCAGAACCCTGTACCTGCTTTTTCTCCAGAACTCAGAACCCTGTACCTCCCTCACCTTAAGCCTCTGCCTCAAGTTCTTGAGTCCCCAACCCAGGGAAAATAGAAGACAATTGGTATTTGTCCTACTTATGGCCCTCATGATTTTATGTACTCTATATGATCACCTTTCAGTTTCCTACACTACAAGGAATAAAGTCCTCGCCTGTCTAACCTTTCCTTATAATTTAGTCCTTCAAGTCCAGCCAACATCCTTATAAATATTTTCTGCAAATTTTCAGTTTATAGGAATAAAGTCCTAACCTATTCAATCTTTCCTTATACCTCAGGTCTTCTAGACTCAGCAATGTCCTTGTAAATTTTCTCTGTACTATTTCAATCTTATTTACATCTTTTCTGTAGATAGGTGACCAAAACTGCACACAATACTTCAATGTCTACCCTATGCTTATCCTCCCAAAGTGGATCATTTCACATTCCACTGGACTGAAATCAGTTGCTACCTTGCTCATTTCATTCTATCTATACCCTTTACAGCCTGTTAACAAATATTTTTTCTCCAAGATTTGCATCATTTGCAACTTTATACTGCCTGCTCCTTCCAGTTGGTCCAGGCCGTTTATAAAAACTGAAAAGAGTGCTGGATGGAAAAGTAATTCTTTTGACTTCAGCCAAATGCCTCCCTGTCTAAAGGAATCCTCCCATCGCCATCGTTTGTTTATTAAGTAAATTTTGTATGAAAAGTTAATCCTTGGTCACTGCTTCTAAATGGCTGGAAGAGCTGATTGTACCTACTTTTTCAAAATAACTCCAGGTCAATAGTCAAAGTGGATATAGTTTGGCTCAAGGTTATTGGTGGTAACGAAGGACAAAGGTTTTCTCTCGTGCATCTGTACCCCACTTTCTCCTCCATTCCAAGACAGTGCACATTTTTAAGCACTCCCTCTTACACCCATTGTTACAGTCTTGAATGCCATCTGAATTTTATCAAACAATTTAATTGTTAGCCAGACACCATGGTAGTGTAGTGGTATAGGAAAATACTTTACAGTATCAGTGACCCGGATTCAGTTCCTGCCTCTGCCTGTAAGGAGCTTGTATGTTCTCCATGTGACAGTGTGGGTTTTCTCTGCGTGCTCCTCTCAGTGATTCATCCCACAGTTCAAGGACGTACCAGTTGAGAGGTTAATTGGTCATTATAAATTGTCCCATGATTAGACTAGGGTTAAATTGGAGATTGCTGGGCAGCAAGGCCTATTTTGTGCTGTATCTCAGTAAATAAATAAAACTCGTTAGTCAGCTTGCCAATTCAGATTTGTAGCTCTCCCTGATGAATCCATTCCTTTACAACTGATAGTTTATTTTGTCTCTGATAATGGCTTCCAATAAATTCCTCACTACTAATATTAAACTGGTAGTTTATTGGTTTTCCTTTATCTTAAACAACATTAGACATTCTAAACTATACTGTCCTCCAGTTTCTCCCTTGCATCTAGTGAAGATTGAAATGTTGTGACCAATGCCTACTCTATTTAAAGATTCATCCCTAAGTTTATTTCCAATCTTTGCTTTATTTTGATCTAGTTTTTTTAAAAGGATCATCTTCTAAGTAAATTAATAAGAGGGCGAATAATAGAGAGAACATTTAATTAAGAACGCATAAAAATAAACTTCAGTTTCTTATAGGAAACTACAGTGCTGTCTCAGAATTACAGGCCCTCAGGTTCAATCCTGCCCGTAGGAACAATTTAAGCAGAGCTTGCATATTCCCTCGACGAATGTCTCTGGTTTCCCCTGTGAGCTTCTATTTGCTCCCACATCTCAGAGCTGCTGCTTGGTTTAGGGTGAAAGGTGAAAAGATTAAGGGGAAAATGAAGGGAATCTTCTTCACTCAGATGATTGTGAGAATGTGGAAAAAGCTGCCAGTGCAAGTAGTGCATGCTAGCTTGATTGTATGAATGGCTATGGTCCACGTACAAGATGGTGGGAGTTGGCAATTTAAATGGTTCAACATGGACTGGATGGGCCAAAAGGCTTGTTGCTAGGTTATGCTTCTTTATGACTTCTGTAAATTAACCCTTGAAACAGATTAGTGGCAAAAAAAGATAAAAAGGTATGAGTGAAAGACAGCAGGTTGCAAGGGGACAAGGAAATGAGGAGTGAGGAAAGAGATTGCTGTGCACCTTTCACTCTCAGCTGCACTGGTGTGTGGCTGCGCATTAACTGAAATGCTCTTGTGCACATAGCTTAAGTTGCCACACAACTATATAAACATTTAAAATGCCACACATTTTCCAGGCCATGTAAAAATTTCCTGCTCAGGACAATGGTTGGTCTGTGCAGCTTTAAAAAAAATTAGGGGGAATGTTGCTGCTTTGTAGCCTTGTTCTGTTTTGTATTAAGACATGAAATTATGATTCTACACACAAAGACTGAACAGCACTGATTGAATTCATACTTCTATTTTTATGGCTTTGCTGGTTTAGTCACTCATTTTATGAGCTATTCAGTAATGCTTTGTCACTGAGTAAAGTTAGATCATTGAAAACCAACCCACTACTCTCATTTCTGCCCATATAAACCTACAGTACCTCTGAACCTACGAACTGTAAATGAGAGAAATGAGCCCATTTCAGATTTCAAAAGATTTTATGATTTGTAATAAAACATATCTTACCTTTTCTGCATCCTGGGAGTATGTACGGGTGCTTGCATTTACATTTGTAATATGGTGGGTTGTACTGGATAATGCATTCACCATTTTTGCATGGGTTTTTCTTGCAAGGATCGTTTACTGAAAAGAAAAATTGAGAATGTACACTAATCTTCTGCATTCAGTTACTATGGGTTTATATCAACAGATCAATATTAAATAATCATAATAATGATAAATAATCAATGATATATTACATTAAATATATTACATAACAATGATAAATAATCATAATAATTTCTAGATTATTTACCACCCAAGAGCTAAATAGGGCAGCATGGTGGTGCAGTGGTTAGCACAGTGATTTATAGCACCAGCGACCTGGGTTCAACTCTTGCTGCTGCCTGTAATGAGTCTGTATGTTCACCCTGTGACCATATGGGTTTCCTCTGGCTGCAATGGGACAAATTGCTCCAGTTTCCTGCCACTGTCCTAAGATGTACCAGTCAAGTGGTCATTGAAAATTGTCCCCTGATTAGGCCAGGGTTAAATCGGGGGATTGCTAGTGGCATGGCTCAAAGAGCTGGAAGGGTCTACTCTGCGCAGTATCTCAATAAAAAAATACTTTCATAATATAGAGAGGAGATTTAATTCAAATCTTGTAAAAACTATAATCAGATTTTTTTTAAAAATCTGGTTTGATTTAAATTAGAAGGGTTATTTTTTAATATATTTCTGAAATTTGTTGATCCTTCATTAATACAATTAGTGAGTAGTAGATTTTCTAATAAACTACAAACATGTAGTCTGTCCTCAGGGCAGTTTCTGTTTAAGCTAGTTTGGATTGGCTATGGGTTTTCTTTCGCTCTTCTATCCCAGAGTTCTGCAGACCTTAACGGAAATGAACTAAACTGAACATCCCTGGACTGTTCCAATGACTCTGTGGTTTGGAGTTTTATATTCTGTGATTTTCCCTCACTTTTTTTGTTGTTTACATGATTTGTTCTCATTTTTTGCACATTGGGTGTTTGATGTTTTCTTTGAGTGGGTTCCTTGGTGTTTCTTTTGTGTCTGCCTGTGGAAAGATGAATCTCAATGTTGTATACCGCATACCTACTCTGATAATAAATGTACTTTGAACTTTGCATTTGACTTCTACTATTTTTAAAATTCCAGACCAAGTAGCATTTTATAGACAAACATTTTACATGTATTTGTTCTCAATGTCTGTGTTATTTATAGAATATTCTCTGAATGGGATTTGTTGCTTTATTCATGGTTGAATTACTACCCATAGCTGCCTTGGTAATGATGGCATCACCTTGCATTATATACCTCATTTCCATTGTGGTCCTCCAGATTAAACCACCTCATTTGATATTTTAACCTGCTTCAGAAGAATTGAGGTGTTTAATAAAGGAGCAAGGATTCCTTCTTTCTGGGAAAGAGTAGAACAGAATGAAAAGAAGTGGCACTTGCAGGGTTTGGAATGCCCTGTCATAAAGCAAATTGCTGGAAAACTGAATTATAATAGGACATACTGAGATACACAGCAGGCCAGATGGCAGGTATGAAGAAATGTTTCAGACCAATAACTGAGTAACAGAATATCCTTTGAAACTTCATCAATCCGATGGTTTAACACTTTATTTCCCATCAGCACTACCAAATCTGCTGAACATGTCTGGATTTTTGCTTTTATTTTTGACGTAATGGTGTCATGTTTCTAGTGCCTTCTGGGACTGAGGATGATGAGTTTTCAAAGTGCTCTGTTATTACTAACTGAGCAGTGATAAGGGCAACCACTTCAACTCCCCATCCTGATTATGGGATTTGCTGATGCAACATGACATAATCCCAGCAGCAAATATTGCCCGGGCAGCGGGAGAGACAGGAATGAAGCAATGTATATATTTTTTCCATCAAAAAGAATGGATGATGCCAGATTAATGAAATTGTTCAGGTTCAACATTAGATATATACTTGTACTGAGATACCAGGTTAACGATCTCCTATCATTAGAAGGTAGTTACTTGAGAGCAAGTGGAACAGAAAATGACACTCAAGAGCATTTGTTAAGTAGTAGTTCATTAGTTGGATAACACTTTGAAATGCCCAGAGGTAACAACAGGTCCTGTTTCATTAATTTGTCTTCGTTATTATCACACATTAAACAGCAGGGCAACATCTCAATATTGTAAATGGTTCTCGATCCTGCACATTGTCTTACAGTTCAGTGTGAATCCCGTCTTCAAGGGAGCAGCAGCAATTTCTTTCTTCACGATACTTTACACAAAGTACATTGTTCACTTATCCAAAAGGACAGCAGGATTAAGCCAGGAGAGCCTCACATCAGTGGTCATGAAATTACTGGAAAAAAAAACTAAGGAACAGGACATGTGTTCACTCAGCAAGGAAGTGATCTATCAGGGGAATCAGCACAGTCGAGTGCAGGGAAAATCCTCTCACACCCTAATTGAATATTTGAGAAAGTCATTAATGAAAGCAGGATGGTAGGTGTGTTATGCATGGACCAATAAGAGATCTGATTAGAAAGTTAGCTTTGAGGCCTTCCATTGGTCAGGGTAGACCATGAATGTTGCATCCCAGCGATCTACAAGATACACAAGCTAAGGCAGTACAACATGGAGAGCTAGCTGTTGCCCATGTAGCAAGATCCCCTCCCTATGCAGCAGATGAATCCAAAGGAACGGCAGACACTGATACATTTTGGCACCAGTGGCTTTACAGGAGTTGCCAGTCAGTATTGAAATCAATGCAGGACTGCCTTAGGGACCCTAGCTCTGGACTATTCCTTGGAATTTACTCCTGAAGCCTTCCCCATGTGTGGGTATAGCCGCAAGGCAGCAGAACTTTAAGATCAAAGTTTTCCTTTTCCTAGATGTGCTGCCAACCATGACTGACAAGCCCATCAGCACAAAGCAACTGAAACCCACCTTTGTCCCTTCTTCTGTCAGTCAAAATGATTCCATTGGGCTTAGTAGCTAAGCCGTACATGAAGGCCAGGAGCAGGGCTTGGTAACCAGGGCTCTTTGAGACACGCGCCATTGGGAACATTTAATAGATGATGGGAACTCAACCCCGTCACCAGAAGTTTGCTAATGACACAAAAACTGGTGCAGATGTAGAAAAAAGAAGATTGTCTTTGGACAAAGCAACATAGATCAGTTAGAAATTTGGGCGGAGAGGTACAATTCAAACTTAATCCAGACAAATTTGATGTAATTTATTTAGAATGTCAAACGCTAGCAGGTCATATACAGTAAATGGCAGGAACCTGGGAGAGAGTGCCTAGGATACACAGAGAGACCTCAGGGTGCAAATTCATTTTCCCCAACAATGATGACACAGATGGACAGATAGTGAAGAAGGCATCGGAATTTTGTCTCCATAGACTGAAGGCTTGGATATCAGATTTGAGCCATCACGTGGCACTTGTGTAAAAAACATTAGTTAAGTTGCATTTGGAGCATTGTGTACAGTTTAGGATGCCACTCTACAGAAGATGTAGTAGCCACAGAAAGAGTCCATGAGAGATACTCCAGGATATCGGCAAGAATGCCAGACTTTAGTTACTATGAGAGATCTAATAGGCTATGATTGCACCAAAGGCCAGGGGTAGTATGGGGCAGACTAACAATGAATACTCTCCTTCTAGTAGCTAGAATCTAGCTAGCCTCACTAAAATTCTGGTGCGGAATTGAAGGGATGATGTGCACCCAAAATTCTAACCTTATGCTTTTCGATGACAGGCACATTACCTACAAGGCCTGTTGCCAAGTCTGCATAGGCTCAGAATTTCAAAGCACCCGATAATGTTGACTTCTTCACAAACAGCACCATTGTGAAAACCACCCAGTGAAATGTAGTTAGTGAATTAATGAGCATTAAGCGCAATTTACTGGTGCTGGGGACAGTGGAAATGTAGAAACCCATTGCTGCTCAACCGTGGAGCAATAGTTCCAGCCACCAGGGCAGTAACTTCAAGTATTGGAAAACATTACTCCTCTATGATGTCTGAAGGATACACCCTGGTCTGAAGGCAAAGAATAGATCTCATTTTATTATCACCCTAAGGCTAATTAGAATGGAAGTGAAAAACACTAATCCATTTACACCATTACTGCTCCACGGTGATTTCGTTAAAGCTACTTATACACTCAGTGACTACCTTATTAGATAACCTGTATACCAACTTGTTATTGCAAATATCTAATCGGCCAATCAAATGGCAGCAACTTCGTGCATAAAAGCACGCAGACATGGTCAAGAGGTTCAGCTCATTAAACATCAGAACGGGAAAAGATGGATCTAAGTGACTGTGACCAAGGAATAATTGAGGGTGATTTGAGTATTTCAGAAACTGCTAATCTCCTGAGATTTTCATGCACAATAGTCTCTAGAGTTTACCAAGAATAGTATGAAAAACGAAAAAACACATCCACTGGGTTCTGTGGGTGAAAATACCTTGTAACGAGAAAGGTCAAGGTAGAATGGCCAGAGTAGTTCAACCTAACAGGAAGGTGACTGTAACTCAAATAACCACATCTATAACAGTGGTGTGCAGAAAAACTCTGAATGCACTACATGTCAAACCTTGAAGTGGATGGGCTACAGCAGCAGAAGACCATGAGCATACAATCAGTGGCCACTTCATTAGCTACAAGAGGTACCTAATGAAGTGTTCACTGAGTGAAGGAATGACAAGAACGTTGAGTTTTATGTTGATTACCTTTTTCCCCCGAAATGAATAGTCAAAGCTTTTGCATTGATTCATTGGATGTTTTCATTTGACTTCAAAAAATAAACTTGAAGTAGTAATCTAACCTTTCACAGTCCAAGGGAAGAATTTCTAGTTTGTGTAAAATTGTTGATATGGATGCAAATTAATCTGAGATTGACATGGCTTTGAGAAAGTTTCATTTTTTCTTGAATTTCCATCCAAACTCATTTACAGTACATGTCAGAGATTGCAATATTGGTCATGAGTCAGCTAACTAGGCAGCATGGTACATTTTATTTCCAAAAATATTGCTACTTTTAAAGAGGGCCTATACTGTGCTATACTATTCTATGTTCTATATATTTCCTACTATAATGAAAAACTTGGTAATGCTCAGTTAATTGCAGTGAATATGGACTTATCATATAAAACAAATATATTTAATCTTAGTGTCAGTTCACCAATAGCAATTCAATTTTAAATGACTGAAACCTATTCTTCAAAGCAAATTTTGAGTCATATCCTAATTAGTTAGGGATATAGTAATCAGTGGAGACACGTCTCCACCAAAGGAGATGTAAGGCACTCTTTCCCTATAGATCGCCTGCAGATCACACTTGGGCAAGGTGTAGCATCTGCTCCGCTGCTTGAAACCACGGGAACAGTGGTGGGTGGTCGTCTTAGCAGCCGGTGAATATCACAGCTATGTGACCACTGGCGCCAGGCAGACAATCTCTGAAGAGTAGTGATAATGGCTGGGGTCACCCATCTTGTAAAGACACTGCCCAGCAGACGGCAATGGCAAACCACTTCTGTAGTAAAATTTGCCAAGCACAGTCACGCTTGTGGAAAGACCAGGATTGCCCACCTCATATGACATTGTGCATAATGAACGAATGAAATAGTAATTAGTTTCTTAGTAACTTTGAAACAACTTAGAATGTATAGAACTTTGCAGCCAATCTCCTTGCATCTAGAAAATCCAACTTAACTTTGAAGATTTCTTTACGACCAGCAAAACAATGCAATTTGCAGAATTTCCCTATAATGGCTAATGAATCCAGGTAAGGTGATCTCTTTCGAGTACAGTTCTGGCTTATAGCATGTTTTATTTAAAGCAACATTAAAAATGCATGTAAACCTGGCATGCCATGCACATATGCTATACTTAAAATCCTATGATGTTTTGTGTAAAAGAAAATTGGTAAGCAGAAAAGCAGCTCCAAATCATATTTATATTGGTTCACAGTCATTCTGTCGGTTGATTTGCAAAGGCCTACATCACTGCAGGATGAACTTTAATCAATAATAACTGAATTACTGACAAGACACACAGCATTGTAGAGAAGTAACCTTGACTGTATATTAGGAACAGTAATTTGCAAATATTAGTTTATTTCTGTAGGGAAAAGCAGTCTAAATCCCATAAAGCAGATTTCATCCATAATAAAAACATCTATACTTTCATTTAGTGACATTGTTTCTTGATTCACAAATTTCTACAGATGTACAGCAGAGAGGATTCTAATCGGCTGCATCACTGTTTGCTATGGGTGGGGTGTGCAGGGGAGCTGCTGCACAGATTCGAAATCGGCTGCAGACATTTGTAAACTTAGCTCCATCATAGCCTTCGTAGCATCCAGGACATCTTCAAGGAGCGATGCCTCAAGGAGGCATTATCCATCATTAAGGAACCCTATCACTCAGATCGTGCCTTGTTCTCATTGTTACCATCAGAAAGGGGTTGTGATGAACTACATTTACCTGTCTGGACACA
The DNA here is from genome assembly GCF_030144855.1 of Hypanus sabinus. Taxonomy (NCBI): domain Eukaryota; kingdom Metazoa; phylum Chordata; class Chondrichthyes; order Myliobatiformes; family Dasyatidae; genus Hypanus; species Hypanus sabinus. Next base: position 59,617,607 of record NC_082727.1, on the reverse strand, counting down.
CCTCTGCTGACTGCTCCTGTGGCTCCTCCCACAGACCCAGGTATAAAGGCAATTGGAGGCACGGCTCCTCCCTCAGTCTCCAGGATGTTGTGTGGTCGTTTCTTGCAGCTAATTGTAGTCTCTTGCTGCTAATAAAAGCCTATCGTTCACCTCCCATCTCCGAGAATTATTGATGGTGCATCAATTTTATTAGCAGCAATTTTAAAACATGGAGAGCATTTTATAACCAGACAAATTGGACATTGGTCCTCAATCTCCAGAAGCAGCCATTGCCTTTGAACTTTGGCCTGCATGTTTCCAATTGTACCTGGAAGAGATTCCCGTGACTGAACCTGCTATCATGCACAGAGTTCTCCTCTCCAGGGTCAGTCCGCAGGTGTACTCCCTGATCAGGGACCTGCTGACCTACCAAGGGGCACTGGATGCCTTCAAAAGACAGTACTTGCGGCCGGTGAACACCGTCTACACAAGACATCGCTTAGCGACGTGGTGGCAGCGGGCCGGAGAGTCGAGCGCTGAGTTTGTCCGGGCCCTACAGACACTCGTGTGGGCCTGCGACTGCAGTGGACCAACGGCGGAACGGCATGCGGAGCTCCTGGTATGAGACACCTTCGTTACAGGGATCAGGTCAGTGTACGTGCGCCAGCGGCTGCTGGAAAACGCCGATCTTACCTTATAGTCACTAGCACGATAGCGGGGCCAACACGCTAGAGGCTGTTCTGCACAACGCTGACTCTGTCCAGCCACGCGATCTCCCGCTGGTCCCGTGGACGCTGCAGACCCCGCCACCCGCCAGTGAATCGACCTCAGCTGCTGCCACTTGCGAGTCCGTAAGGTCCCCGCAACCAGCCGGTGAATCGACCATGGCTGCTGCCAGTCACAAGTCCACGCAGTGTTACGTCTGCGGACTCGAAAAGCACCCCCGAAAACGCTGTCAGGCCGAGAAACTACCTGCTCCAGCTGCGGAAAGAAGGGCCACTTCACCAAGGCTTGTAAGTCTAAACCACGAGCGGGGTCGAGCAGCGCCACGTGTGAGGCATGTGGGTCATCATTTTGGTCATCGCCGTCTTGCCTGCCTGCCTCGTGCGAGTCATGGGGGTGGCCATCTTGGTTGCTGCCATCTTGCCTGCCCGCCTCGTGCAAGGCATGGGGGCGGCCATCTTTGTCGGCTCCACCTCGCCCCGCCTCCGACCCACGGGTGCTTACTAGGCACCAAGACGGCGATTCAACTCTGGCCTCCGTGACCCTCGACAAAAGCGCTCCACACCAGCTTGCAAGGTCAGTAATGGACATCCTGGTGGAGCGGCACGGGACTAGCTGCCTGTTCGACATGGGTAGCACTGAGAGTTTTATTCACCCGGACACGGTGCAACGCTGCGGACTCGTGACATGGCCGGTAAGCCAGAGGGTCACCATGACTTCTGGGTCGCATTCCACAGACATCCGGGGGGGGGGGGGGGGTTGTGTAGCGACATTGGTGGTGCAGGGCACAGAATATCGGGACTTTGCGTTACTGGTCATGCCTCAACTGTGTGCCCCTGTGCTATTGGGGCTGGACTTCCAGAGTGGCGCACAGTCACACTGAAAAGTGTGACAATGGAGTATGACGGGCCCCTCTCACCAATCACTGTCAGAAATCCTCAGTTTTGTGGGGCTTCGTTATATACCCAGCTGCTGACCACACACACACACACACACACACACCAAACCACATATCCCACCCAGCACCATGCCGACAGCCGCGCTACTGACACCACTTGCAGCCTCTCCACCCTCAAGATCCCTCCCCCATGGCTGTTCGCCAACCTGACCTCCAACTGTAAACCTGTGGCAACTAAAAGCAGGAGGTACAGTGCGGGGGACAGGGCCTTCATTCAGTCAGAGGTGCAGCGGCTGCTCAGGGAGGGGATCATTGAGCCAAGCTCAAGTCCTTGAAGGGCCCAGGTGGTCGTTGTTCAGACAGGGCAGAAAAATAGGATGGTCGTGGACTATCCTATCCTGCATCGCGGATATGGTCAATCAGATAGCTCAGTACAAGGTGTACTCGACCATAGACCTGAAATCCGCTTACCATCAGCTCCTTATCCGCCCGGAGGACCGCCCCTACACTGCTTTCGAGGCAGGCGGCAGGTTCTATTACTTCCTGTGTGTCCCCTTCAGTGCCACAAATGGTATCTCTGTCTTCCAGAGGGAAATGGACCGGATGGTGGACCAGTGCCAACTGAAGGCCATGTTCCCATATCTGGATAACATTACCATCTGCGATCACGACTGGCAGGGTCACGACACCAACCTCCAATGATTTTTCCAAGTGGCCAAAGCTCTTAACCTTACCCATAACAGGGACAAGTGGGTGTTTGGGAACACCCGACTTGCTATCCTTGGGTATGTTGTGGAGAACAGGGTCATTGGCCCTGACCCCAACTGTATGCGCCCCCTGTTAGAACTCCCTCTTCCCACCACCCTCAGAGCCCTTAAACGGTGCCTGGGCTTCTTTTCCTATTACACCCAATGGGTCCCTCACTATGCAGACAAGGCCCATCCCCTGATCAAGTCTACCACACTTCCCCTCTCTGCCGAGGCCCGCGCGGCCCTCAGCTGCATTAAAGGGGACATTGCCAAAGCAACGATGCATGCGGTGGACGAGATCATTCCCTTCCAAGTAGAGAGTGATGTCTCCGACTTTGCGCTGGGTGCTACCCTCAATCAGGCAGGAAGGCCGGTAGCATTCTTCTCTCGTACCCTTCAGGGCTCTGAAATTCGGCACTCCGTGGTGGAGAAAGAAGCCCAGGCCATAGTGGAAGCTATTAGGCACTGGAGGCACTATCTCGTCAGCAAAACGTAAACCTTGCTGATTGACCAGCACTCAATTGTGGTCATGTTCAGCAACCAACAGCTGGGCAAAATCAAAAATGATAAAATTTTGCGGTGGAGAATGGAACTCTCCACCTACAACTATGACATCCTGTACCGGCCTGGAAGGCTCAATGAGCCTCCTGATGCCCTATCCCGGGGAGCATGTGCCAGAGCGCAGCTCAATCGGCTATACGCCCTCCATGCAGACCTTTGCCACCTGGGGGGTCACCCGACTTTACCATTTCGTGAAAGCACGGAACCTGCCTTACTCCCTTGAAATCAGGACAATGACCAGGGACTGCCAAGTCTGTGCTGAGTGCAAACCGCACTTCTACCGTCCTGAAAAGGAACAACTTATCAAGGCCACTCACCCCTTTGAGTGACTGAGTGTTGACTTTAAGGGCCCCCTTCCCTCCACCGACTGCAATGTCTACTTTCTCAACATAATCAAGGAGTACTCGCGGTTCCCCTTTGCCATCCCCTGCCCCGATACCACTGCCACGTCCTTCATAAAAGCCCTGTGCCAGCTCTTCACTCTGTTCGGATATCCCTGCTATATCCACAGTGATATAGGGTCCTCGTTTATGAGTGACGAGCTGCGCCAGTACCTGCTGGCTAGGGGTATTGCTACTAGTAGTACCACGATCTATAATCCCCGGGGGAATGGACTGGTGGAGAGGGAGAATGCTACGGTGTGGAATGCTACACTCTTAACTCTTAACTCAAAGGGATTGCCGGTCTCTCGCTGGCAGGAGGTCCTCCCCGAGGCACTCCACTCCATCCGCTCCCTGTTATGCATGTCCTCCAATGCCACCCCTCATGACTGCCTCTTTTCTTTTCCCAGGAAGTCTGCCACTGGGACCACCCTACCAGCTTGGCTGACGTCCCCAGGGCTGTTGCTGCTCCGGAAACATGCGAGGAGCAATAAATACTCCCCGCTGGTCGAGAGGGTTCACCTACTACATGCGAACCCCCAGTATGCCTATGTGGTCTTACCTGATGGGCGGGAGGACACGGTCTCCATCCGCGATCTGGCGCCCGCAGGAGCACCAGACCCCTACCCTGAACACTCCACGGTGACTATGAACCCTGTACCCACTGAGGTGTACACCCACAAGACACCACGCACACCAAGCCCTACACAGACTCCTCACGACACTCCCACACTGGGCGCCTCGCACACGCATGAGGGATCACTGACGCCTAATGGGCTGACACCTCAAGTCAGGCCAGAGCCAGCACAACCACCATCTCCGGTGCAATCACCACCGGCACTGGTGCAATCACCACCGGTGCTACGTAAATCGCAGCAACAGATTCGACCGCCTGATAGACTTAACCTGTAAATATACTTGTAAGAAACTTCGCCCCATGGGGACTCTCTTTTAAAACAAAGGTGGGGGGGGTGAATGTGGTGAACTACATATACCTGTCTGGACAAGCCCCCCCTGCTGACTGCTCCTGTGGCTCCTCCCACAGACCCCTGTATAAAGGCGATTGGAGGCACTGCTCCTCCCTCAGTCTCCAGGATGTTGTGTGGTGCTCTCTTGCTGCTAATAAAAGCCTATCGTTTGCCACCCGTCTCCGAGAGTTATTGATGGTGCATCAGAGGTACAGAAGCCTGAAGGCACACACTCAATGATTCAGGAACAGCTTCTGATATCTGATTTCTGAATGGACATTAAACCTATGAACACTACCGCACTACTTTTCTTATTTCTCCTTTTGCAATACTTATTTCATTTAACTACTTAATATATCTACACTTCAGTAAGTCACTGTTTTTCTCTTTTATTTTGTATTGTGTTATAGTGCTGCTGCAAAGGCAATAGATTTTACGACATATGCCGGTGATATAAAACCGAATTCTGATTCTGATTCATTTTGGGACTCTGTTGACAGGCCAAAGTCCTTTAGTGAGGGCCCAGGGATGAGCAGAACGTCAGCGGTTTGAAATCCCTCTCGAACTAGTTTGATCCAGTCACAAGAGATTTGCCAATCAATCTTCACAGTGTGGACAGTCTGACTCCCTGAAAGACCTGCAGACAATCCGCCATGCCTGCCACTTTTCCCGTTCTCTACTAGTTGCTGCCCCCTGCCTTGTACCCATAAGCTTCAATCCCTCTTCATGCTTGCCTGCTTGCTGGCTTTCTCCTTCCCAGATCGGGAGTTCAGAATAGGACAGACAGCACTGCCCTCGGTGACATGGTTGGTGTCAGGCCTACTGGAGCCTGCTTGTGACTGGAACATGGCTGTCAGCCTTGACAAAAGGCTAATATTTCCCCCAGAGGTGGCCACTGCAATCCTCAGACCAGATCTGGTCTGGTGGTTCAGCAGTCTGAAGGCAGCAGTAATCTCAAAGCTCGCTGTGCCCTGGGAAGATGCAGTCTGAGAGGCACGTGAGCGGAAGCACATGTGATACGCTGAGCTGGCGGCAGATGCTAAGCAGCGTGGATGGAAGGTGCAGAGTTTCCCAGTAGAGGCTAGCTGCAGAGGGCCTGTGGCTACCTCCATGCTCAGACTCCTGACGGGATTGGGAGGACCAGCGGCAAGCTATAAAAGAACTCTGGGAGGCAGCCGAGTGAAGCACCCACTGGTTATGAATGAAGAGGAGTGACTGCAGCTGGGCCCTAAAATGACCCACGGGTGGTCAGCTGTGAAGGGGGTGCGCCTGGGACACTGTTCAGCCCTCTGGAGATGTAGCGGGCTTAAATTGGCAAAACATCTCAGAAGGGGGGTGCTCACCTGATGACCCCAGGGAAGCATCTGGCATCCACCAGGCCCCCCCTCAAGATCTCTAAACTATGACCCAAGTTAGGATCTGCTTATCAAAGGGATTGAAACATCTAGTCCAATGAGCTCAAATTAACTATCAATAATTTACTATAAAGTGCAGTAAACAGTGAAAAAACATTAAAACAAATCAACATTTGGTGTGGCTGCCCTTTGTCTTTAAAATATCATCAATTCTCTTAGGGGGGGTACACTGTCATGCAGTTTTATGAGAAGATTAGCTGGTAGGTTGCTCCAAGCATCTTGGAGAACTTGTAACAGTTCTTTTACAGATTTCGGCTGTCTCTCTTGCTTCTGCCTCTCCAGGTAATCCCAGACAGCCTCGATGATATTGAGGTCAGGGCTCAGTGGTGGCCATGCCATCTGAAACCATATGAAACATCTAGGCTGCCCGAGACTTTTAACAGTATTCTATCTTTCTGGGGCGGGGGAGCTACAGAGAATGCACAATAACCTATGGAAAGAACAGACGTTATATATTTTGGGAAATATGATTTTAAGGGTTATTAATATAATTGTAAGGTAAAGCATGTTACCTCTCTGGCATCTTTTCCCATGGAAGGGACGAGGACATCGACAGTTGTAGCCTGTTGCAGTGGTTTCACAGACTCCATGGTTCCGACAAGGGTTTGAAAGGCAGGGACCTGGAAAAAAATGCTTTTGTTAATAGATCATCACATGCACTGTTTTAACCCTAATATCGATACCAGAGGACACTGGTACTGGAAGAGAGTTTAAGGGAGCTATTAGAGGAAGGAATTCTTTTAGTGTTAGGTGCCAGCAATGGTGAAATGGGAGAAATGGTGGTAGAGTTTGATACAATCGAAACGTAGGCATATAGATGTAATGAAAATGGAGGGTTATGAGCTATGCAGGAGGGAATGTTAAACTGATTGTGAATTAGGCTCGTATAGTCCAGCACACAATCAGGGTTGAGGGTCCATACTGTACTGTACTATGTTGTGTATGTGGAGCATACACAATGGACAAATGCTGGAAGTACTCAGCAGTTCTGACAGTAAGAGCAGACTGTCGAAGTCAAAGTTTATTGTCATCAGTACATGCCTGCCTTCACGGGTGCAATGTAAAACTGATTTGCAGCAACATCACTGGCACATAGCATCACATAAGCAGCATTCACAATAAAAACATCAATTATAACATAAAATATACAAATTTTTTGGTTACAAGAAAAACACATAGAGAATCAAAGTTAGTTTTTCAGATGAATGGAAACCTTAATTCTGTTTTTCTTGTCTTAAGCTGGATCTGCAAGAAATCTGAAAATGGCAGAAATGTTTGCAATTATGTACTAATGGAAAAGGGCCTGATATCCATTCTCCTTAAATTTTACTTTGTTCTTGCCTGCAGTCCACTTTACAAAAAATTCAAGAAAATTCTATGCAAAGTAATTTCTGGAGAAAATGTCTTACATTCTCTTGGCATCGTTCAGTCACAGTGGAGACATACAGCATTATATAGAGAAACAGGTCCCTCAGCCCACTGTGTCCTAACTGACTTTCAACTACATATCTGTACTAATCCTGCTTTCCAAACTTTATCTGCAGTCTTTCATGTATTCAAGTGTCCATCTATAGTGCTGTGCAAAAGTCCTCGGCACATATATACAGTATAGCTAGGATGGTAAAGATCTTTGCACAGTACAGTGGTAATTTTATGTAATGCACTGTACCACTGCTGCAAAAATAACTAATTTCATGACATATGTAAGTGATAACAGACCTGATTCTGATATGGGTCTCTGTTGTGGACTGAGAATCAGAAGGGGCAGGGAGAGAGGAATCATGGTTGGGAAAAGGGGAAGGGATGGGAAGCACATGAGAGACATTCTGTAATGATCAATAAAGCAATTGTTTGGAATCAAATGACCTTGCCTGGTGTCTCAGGGCTGGGTGTGTCTGAACCCGCGCCAACCCCTGATCCAGCACTCCTACGGCGATCCACCCTTGCCTTTCCCAACGTGCTTGGCTCCCATCAGATTTGCGTTGCTCCACATTGACAAGTACAGTACCATGTGAAAGTCTTAGGCATCCTAACTATATATATGTGCCTAAGACTTTTGCACCTTCCTGTAGATACTTCTAAAATGCAGTGGCAGTAGCTGCATTTACCACAGCACTTAGTCAGTGTGTTCTAGATTTCAACCACCCTCTGATGAAAAGTACTTCCTCAGATCCTCACAAAATCTCTTACTCCAAATAGTAGCCAAGGTGTGGGATTGCAAAGGGGCTGGAAAAGGCATGTAATAAGGGTAATGTCACAATTGTAATGGGGGACTTCAATATGCAAAGGAATTGGGAAAATCAGGATGGTGTTAGATCTCAAGAGAAGGTATTTGTTGAATGCCCACAAGATGGATTTATGGATTTTTAGAGCAGCTTGTGCTCGAGCCTACTAGGGGTAAGACTATCCTAGATTGGGTGTTGTGTAATAACCCAGATATTATTGGTCAACTTAATGTTAAAGAACCTTTAGGAGGCAGTGATCATAATATGATTGAATTTATATTGCAATTTGAGAGGGAGAAGCATAAGACTCAAATAACAATGGAATAAAGGGAATCACAGAGGCATGAGGGAGGAGCTTGCCCAGGTGGATTGGCGGGGGATACTGGTGGGGATGACAGCAGAGCAGAGGTTGCTGAAGTTTCTGGGAATAGTTCACAAGTTGCAGGATAGATATGTCCCACACAAGAAGTTGTTCTCAAATGGCAGGGCTAGGCAACCGTGACTGACAAGGGAAGTTAGGGACTGCATAAAGGCCAAGGAAAGGACATATAAGGTAGTAAAAGTGAGTGGGATGTTAGATGATTGGGAAGCTTTTAAAATCCAACACAAGGCAACTAAAAGAGCTATAAGAGGTAAAAGATGAAACATGAGGGCAAACTAAATGACAATAAAGCAGGGTACTAGAAGATTTTCAGTTATATAAAGAATGAAAGGGAGGTGAGAGCACTCCATTGGACCACTAGAAGATGATGCAGGTGAAGTTAAAGAAAATGCAGATAAACTTAATAAGTACTTTGCTTCAGTATTTACTGTGGAAGACACTAGCTGTATGCCAGAGATCTATGAGTGTCAGGGAGCAGGAATGAATGCCATTGTTATTACAAAAGAAAAAGTGTGAGATAAGCTCAAAGCTCTTAAAGTGGATAAGTCATCTGGACCACATCCCAGAGTCCTGAGAGAGGTTGATGAAGAGATAGCGGATGCATTGATCATGATCTTTCAAGAATCACTTGATTCTGCCTTGCTCCCAGAGGAATGGAAAATTACAAATGTCACTCCACTCTAAGAAGGGAGGAAGGCAAAAGAAAGGTAACTAAAGGTCAGTTAGCCTAACCTCAGTGGTTAGGAAAGTGTTGGAGTCCATTATGAGGTTTCAGGGTACTTGGAAACTAATGATGAAATAAGTCAAGGTCAATATGGTTTCTGTAAAGGGAAATCTTGCCTGACAAATCTGTTGGAATTCTTTGAGGAAGTAACAAGCAGGATCAACAAAGGAGAGGTAGTGGATATCCTTAGGTTTTCAGAAGTTATTTGATGAAGTGCCTCACATGAGGCTGCTTAACAAAATATCCTATGGTGTTACCCAAGTCTGTGGGTATATTCAAAGCGGAAGTTGATAGATTCCTGATTGGTCGGGGCATCAAGGGATATGGTGAGAGGGCAGATGTATGTGGTTGAATGGGATCCAAGATCAACCATGGTGAAATGGCGGAATGGACTCGATTGCTGAATGACCTAATTCTGCTCCTATGTCTTATGGTCCTACTTCTGACCCCATCAGTTTTAGATAACTTTGGCAAGGGAAAAAGTTTCCTATTATTACCCTATTTGTGCCCCTCATCTACCTCCATTAAGTTTCTTCTTCAGCTTTCTCCACTCTATGGAGAACAACCCTAGCTTCTTAAGCCCTTCCTCTTAAACTAAATGCTCCACCCCAAGCATCATCCTGGTGAATGTCCTCTGTAGCCACACAAGTTCAATCATGCTGTTTCTGCAATGTCAGAACCAGAACTATATACAGTCCTGCAGCTGTAGCTTATAAAGTTCTGTATCACCTCCCTGCTGTTTTATTCTATGCCTCACTGATGAGGAGAAATATCCTAAGTGCCTCCTTCGCCACCTTCTCTAACTGTGCTGTGACCTTTAAGGATCCCTGGACCTATAGAGTGAGGTTCCTCTGTTCTTCAGTACTCCACAGTGCACTAATGTTCATTGTGTGCCACAATGAGGCCATTTTCAGGGTAGAGGAGCAACCTTGAATTCCACCAGGATAGCCTTCAACCTGATGGCATGAATATTGATTTCACCTTCTGGTAAAAATGATGCTTGTCATCCTCTGTAATCCTGAGTTTCCTGTTTTCACATTTAAACACCATTGACAACTAGATGTTTGGCGATGATGTTCACATTGACTATTCACTAACCTTGATGGCCATGATCCAATCTGGAGTAAGGTTTTTTCCATTGTATATTGTAACATTTTTTCACAAACAACATGAAATAATAGGACCTCATAGGCTCTTAGGAAGCTAATCTTGACAATTTGAGTACATAGCACAAAGAGAGAACAACTACTACAATTATCATTTCTTTACAAATGTGTAGAATTCCATGAATATACAAGTTAGGTACTGGTGCACAGACAATTCAGACTTCCTAAATTACATAAATCATAACTGCAAGATAATGTTACAGATAAAGCAAATTGTTAACCAACCATTATCATTGTAGTAATAATCCATCCAACTGGAATAACCTTCTTCATCTATCCCTGCATGATCGTCCCCTATGATTAAAACAATTTAAGCATTAGTTTCACTGTACAGTTGGTTCAGACTTAAAACATCAACTTTGCAATATTCCCCAGTTTTCCAAACAAAATATTTATTGTTTTACAAGTAAATATTTTTATCACCCAAACATCCAAACCCACCCTCTTGAGAACAGCTATTGGAGGAGAGCTCTCTCATCATAGACAGTAAAACAGCCATCGCCAATGGTAAAGAGAGTTTCAAGGATTTCTTCAGATAATTCTATGTTTTAGACTTGAACATTCTTGATTCCATCCCAAAGCATATCACCCACCACTATTTCAGTGCAGCCCTCCAAGCAAGAGGTTGTCAAGAATACTAGACAAGAAAACCAGTTCTGGAGCATACTGAACAAGTAACCCTAAAATGGGAAGGGGAGAGCATCCTCACAGATCTGAGACAGACCAGACACAGAACCATCATCAGAAATAGAGGCAAGCCACATTGTGGCAATTACAGAGATGTCTGGGTAAATGCAAAGTGTGGCATTAACCCATATGTGGCTTCACTGACTTCACAAAACCCTTCCTTCTCCATAACCAGGAGGGATTATGATGTACTTTTCTCAAGTATGGCTCAGAAATTTTTTACCACTCTATGGCAGCATAATACCATTAAAGCATCAGCGACCAGGGTTTAAATCCTACTGCTGTCTGGAAGTAGTTTGTACGACTGTAAGAGTTTCCTCCGGGTGCTCCGGTTTCCACCAACATACAGCGGAATAGTAAAGTAATTGGTCACATGGGCTTGTTGGGATGGAAGGGTCTGTACCATACAGTTCCTCTAAATAAAAATTAAATAAATAGAATTTGCTTTCTGATTATGCGTAAGTCTTAATCCTGATCAATGGGTGTGCCATTCACCCATCCTATCACAGGCGGAGGTCAAAGCAAGGCTGTATCACACCTAACTGCTTGCTAATCTTCCTCTGCAATACTTCACCTCACCTGTTTCTTGTTTGAGAGTGTCAATGAAAAGGCCAAGCAGGAAGCTCATAAAGCTTGATTGTCTCCTCTCCAAAAACAAGGTTGTTTCCCAGACTCAGCTGTGTTTTTACTTTATGCAGATGTTCCGATTTGGAGGCTGAATTCCAAGTCATCTTTAATTGATTGACGGAAACAAATGAGGGGATGACTTTATCTTGAACATGACAAAATAAAGTTCCTCCTCCACCTTGTGCCCTCTGCTTCAAATTGCCCTTCCTAAGACCATAAGATATAGGAGGAGAATTAGGCCATTCAGCCCATCGAGTCTGCTCCACCATTTCACCATGGCTGATCCACTTTCCATCTCAGCCCCAACCTCCTGCCTTCTCCCCATATCCCTTCATGCCCTGAATAATCAAGAATCTATCAACCTTTTCTTTAAATTTACATAAAGTCTTTGTCTCCACAGCCACCTGTGGCAACCACTCTCTGGCTAAAGAAATTCTGCCTCATCTCCGTTCTAAAAGGATACCCCTCTACTCTGAGGCTGTGTTCTCTGGTTCTAGGCTTCCACAACCAGAGGAAGCATCCTCTTCACATCCATTCCATTGAGCCCTTTCAACATTTGCTAGGTTTCAATGAGGTTACCCCTCCTGACAATCAAGATCAGTTTCTGTGTCTTAGGAGTCAACTCAAACAGGGCTGTGGGAGCGCGCGAAGAACTCAAGGAGCATGTGACATTCCAATAACCCTCCCTCCTCCCCGCACCGTCAAGCACCACCTGCCCCACCTGTGGCTGAGTCTGCGGATCCCACAAAGGACTCTTCAGACACTTCAGAACCCACAGGAGTTGCGTGGACGCGAATCAACCTTGACCCCGAGGGACTGCCTGAGAAGAAGATTTTATCAATGATTCTGGAAACTTTGTCTTGAGAGATATTTACCTTTTATTCAGATAGCTGCCCTCACAATGTTGAAGATGATTGCTTTTGGTTGTACATTTTAAGGGATTACAGGCAAATTTTCAGGATCTTGTTAGTTTAGGCAAATGCGCAAGCCAGCTCATATGCCTGTGTTAATTATTAGTAAAAGTACTTTCCTTTTGCACAGGAACCCCTTCACATCAGAAATCCCAACGGAAGATTTCTTTTGTACGCTTTTGCAAAATTAAAATAATTTCTCACCCCGAGGGTGGTGCAAGTGTGGAACAATCTTCTAGTGAAAGTGGTAAGAGTGTGTTCAAGTGTAACATTTACTGTAAGAGAAGTTTGGATAGAAGGAACTTAGAGGGAGATTATCCAGCTGCAAGTTGATGCAGAAGATTAGGTCAGCATGGACTAGATGGGCCAAATGGTTTGTTTCTGAGCTGTAGATTTCCATGGCTCTGACTCTAGTAAATACATTTTATTTATAAAGGTATTTACAGTTATATAGCACATATACAGAGGTGGAACTCTGTACGATGGTCCACTTTTTCTGAAATGCAGGTTCAAATACTTTCGATGCATTGCCATATTTAATAACGTCATAATCTATTTACATGAAGGTAAATGTAGAAGAAACCGTAATTAGTCATTCACATCAATGACAATTTTGGATGTATTTAGCATTCTCTTATTTGCCCTGTTTCTCTAAAGAAAATGAGTCATGTTGGCTCTGGAGCTGAAAGGTGCCAGATCTCATCTGGTACAGTGGGCAAGGAGGCTGAGATGGTTGGTAATATTCAACTATCCAATCACAGGAAGCTACAGCTTTCCCTAATACTACTGTCAATGAATATTAATGTGTATACTGCCACTAAAGGCTATTGGATAATACAGTATTCAGGAACTGAATTGATCTTTTTGCTTGTTCATCTGTGACTTGTGAATGCAGTGGTGATTGGGGGAACTGGGCAGGGATTCCTGACTCTCCTGCAATAGTTTATTTTGTGGAATTTTGAGACCCCTCAAAGTTGCCACTCAAGTTGACAGGGTGAATTAAAAAGTATTGGTCTCCATAAGTCAGGCAATTGAGTTCAGGAGCCGCAAGGTAACGTTGCAGTTCTAGTAAATTCTAGTTAGACCACAATGGGAAGCTCGTGTTCAGTTCTGGCTGCCTTATTATAGGAAGGATATGGAAACTTTAGAGAGGGTGCAGAGGAGATGCTGCCTCGATTAGAGAGCATGTTCTACTTATGAGGATAGTTGAGTGAGCTAGGGCTTTTTCTTTAGAGTGAAGGAAGATCAGAGATGACTTGATAGAGGTGATAAGATAATAAGAGGCAAAGATAGAGTTGAGAACAAAGGACTTTTTCCAGGGTGGAAATAGCCAATATGAGGGCCATAATTTTAAGGTGATTGGAGGAAATGTTTCGGGAAAATGTCCGAGGTAGGTTTTTATTTTACACAGAGAAACGACGGTGCATGAAATGCGTTACCGGGGTGGTGGTAGACACAGATACATTGGAGACATTTAAGAACCTCTTAGATAGGCACATGGATGAAAGAAAAATGGAGGGCTATATGGGAGGGAAGGGTTAAATTGATGTGGAGAAGGTTAAAATGTTGGCACAACATTGTGCGCTGAAGGACCTGTACCGTGTTGTTATGTTTTATAAGTGCTGTATCATGATATATGAATACATAACCATACCAACAGACTGGAAGGTGCCTTCGGACAGCCTTGTACCTTGTGTTTACCCCTATGGGATACCTGGTGCCATCCTCACTCTTTACAACAGCCTGTCCTGCAAGTTCCGCTGGCCGTGCTTCTCCAGCCTTTCCACATGGTAGAATTGGCTGTGAGCAGTAACGAGAGCACTCAGAGTGAAAACTAAATCCCCGACAAGTCATGATATCAGAAAGCTTTCTCACTGATATCAAATGTCTTACAAAAACTGATAAAACATATTTGAATCATAAAAAAAGCATATTTAAAAACAGATAAATGCTTTTAGAAGCATTTTTAGACCCTGGACATGTCAAGTAATCAAATGCATTAACGTTGCTCAAACAACCACAAGCAACTACATGCTCTCACTTGACTTTTTAGTGAAGTTTGGTGACTCAATCAAGTCTGCCCTCTCTGTTCAGCTTGATTGGAAATGGCCGCGGGTGTGGTGAAGAATCAGAGGCAGAGCAGGAGGCTGGGTGCACCGGTGCCCGGAGGCTTCTGGAAGATGTTGGCACACACACTGCAGCTAGCTTCAGGTTCTGCCTGATGGAATGATAGAATATCCTTCAGCATTATCTATCCCTATCTTTGATTTCTCTAGAAAGAAGCTGTACTGTTAAATCCAAAGCCTTGAAATGAGCAATCTGACATTTCATTAAATTTTGAAAAACTGTAGGCTTCTATCAGTTCCTTCAATAAAAGTGGTTACACAGTAATACAGACAGTCCCTGGGTTATGTAAAGCTTCAGTTCCCAAGAAATTTCCACAAGCTGATTTCAGAATGTCCATTTTCTACACCTACCCAGCTATCGCTCTACATACACTTGCTACAAACACTTGTTAGCATTCACTTCAAGAGGATTAGAATATAAAAACAAAGATGTGATGTTGGAGTTTTATAAAGCACTGGTGAGGACTCACTTGGAGTATTGTGAGCAGTTTTGGGCCTTTACCTAAGAAAGGATGTACTGACATTGGAAAAGGTTCAAAGGAAATGATTCCCAGATTGAAAGGCTTGTCATATGAGGAGCATTTGTTGGTACTGGGCTTCTACTCACTGGAATTCAGAAGAATGAGGGGTGAACTCATTGAAACCTATTGAATGTTGAAAGGCCTCGACAGAGTGGACGTTTCCAATGGTGGGCGTGTGTAAGACCACAGGACGAGCATCAGAATAGAGGGGTGTCCTTTTAGAATGGAGATAAGGGGAATGTCTTTAGTCAGTGAGTGGTGAATCTGTGGAAGCTGTTGCCACAGGCGGCTGTGGAGATCAAGTTATTGGGTATATTCAAAGCAGAAGTTTATAGATTTTTGTTTATTCAGGGCATGGATATGGGGTGAAGGCAGGAGAGTGGGGGTGAGAGGGAAAATTAAATTAATTAGCCATGATGAAATAACAGAGCAGACTCGAAGGGCCAAATGGCCTAGTTCTGTTCCTATACCATACAGTCTTATAAATCTTCCACTTCATTGAATATTCATACTTATGCTGCCCAGAGTTAAATGTTATCCTATCCTTAATTAATGCACACAACATTTTATGATGACATGGTAGTGTAGTGATTAGCGCAACACTTTGCAGTACCAGGGTTCAATTCCCACCACTGCCTGTAAGGAGTTTGTACGTTCTACCCAGGACCACGTGGGTTTCCTCCGTGTTTGCTCCCACAGTCTAAGGATGTACTGTGTAAATTGTCCCACGATTAGATTAGGATTAAATCGGTGCGTGGCTGGGTGGCGTGGCTCAAAGGGCCAGAGAGCTTGTTCTGTGCAGTACCTCAGTAAGCAAAGTTACTATTATTATCTTGAAAAATTTATTGTTGGGGTTCCGTAAACCAGGAAATCTGTAACCTGGGCTATTTATGTACTTTATTTCTGTGCATGTACAGTGGTATTTTCTTGGGTAGCCTCATATTTACAAAGCTAACTCTGAGAAATAAATGCAGAGTAAATTAAAGCCATTAGATTCAAAGGAACAAAGCCAGAAGATGATTTCTGTTCATAATATTTTGCATTGAAATTTAAATACAGATTCTAAAAATCCTTTGTGATTTCAGATTAGTTTCCAGTCTTCAGTAGAGAACAGCAGATACTGTAACTGAATATTCATCTGCACTTCATCAGGCTCAATAAGTAGAATGTTGTGATGGATAAGTTCATCACATCAATCACATGGAAAACACAAGTATAAATTTGTTTGAAGGCATCTGAATCAATCAACAGCGGCTACTTCTGAGTAACCTAGGCCAGACTACTGGGAATAAATTTCTTGCAGGAAACAGACATGCAAGTGGCTCGTCTCAGCCTCTTGCTGAGGTCCTCAGCTTTGCTGGTTCCAGACTTCATGTGACATAAAGAAATGGCTGAGTATAATGGCCACAGCAAAGACTTTGGGATCTGATGATATCTCATCTCAAGGCTTGCTCACTAAGACTCATTACTCCTCGAGCCACAACAGAGTACAATGACTCTATTGGGATCTAGTTGACAAAGGGCAGAACAAATCAAATGCAGACACTTTATAAGCCATCAGGATACAATCAATTAGCAATGGGAAATTGATTATGAAAAACAAGATGATGGAGGATTTCCGCAGGTACGGCAGTATTCAAAGGGAAGGGAAATATCTGGGCTGGATAATTTATACTTCCATACAATTATCAGGAAGGCTCTAGGGTTCTCCTTTTTTTTCTAGAATAAAGAGCTAGCTAGTTTCCATCTACTAACACCTTTCTTTGCCTGGCATAACTTGTATAAGCCCTGAACAAGTTCTCTCTTGGCTCCTCCCACTTTCTCCAGTTCAAAGATGCAGCTTGGGCACTGGTATGGAAGACCTATGTCTCAAACTTCCACCAGCACGACTGCAGAATTCTTTCTTTGCCTCCTGCACTCCCGTGGAACTCATCACCATCTTGAAATTTGCTACCAACCTCCACCCTGCCCAGGTTAGATAAAGGGTCTCACCCTGAAACTTCGTCTGAGCTGCTCAAGTTCCCACAGCATCCTGTACCTTTGCTCCGGATTCCATCATCAGCAGGCACTTATGTCACGAAGGACAATTGATTATTTAAAATATTGATGACAGCCACATCTCATGAATGAATAAATTTAAAAAAAGAAAGACTTAGCTCTGGAAGTTCATGTCAATAGTGGCCCCTATGGAAAGATGGCTCTTTATTTAGGATCTAAGTTATTTACCATTCTGACAGGCTCCATAAAGTTGCAATGATTATATGAGATGGAATGGATGTGGTGGGAAAGAAATGTGAGTAGTGAGGCTGAAGGTGTGAGAGAGGAGGGTGAAAATATAATTGTATTTTCATTTCTGACTAAACTTCTTTTGGCATAGGTGGTGTGCCATAACAGCTATAATGAATTTCAGTTGGCAGTGGAGATGTCCAGTCAGCATTTTGCCCTCCTGTTCCCACTCTAATTCCTGAGCAACTAGGTTTGCTTCCTCCTGAAAGCACCCACACCAGGATCTCAGAGGGAGCATTAAAGGACCACCTGTGGAAGTGAATAAGAAGTTGACGTTTCAGTTGAGATCCTCCCTCTCAGCCCACAACGTCAACTGTATGTTATTCATTTCCATAGATACTGCTGAATTCCTCCAGCATTTTGTGTGTGTGTGTTGCTTTGGATTTCCAGCATCTGATGAATTTCATGTGTTTATTAAAAGACATTGTGCTTTCTAAGAATATATAGAAGCTGGCTCTCAGTACAGAGTGGTTCATGGTTGACTGTTGCTGAGGTGAACCTGTTGTTTAGGTGGTGCTTTGAGGCAGCCAAGGTGAAGCTGAGCTTCCACTTTTGGAGTGTATCAGGAGTAGCTGCAGCTCCTGACTCGTGGTTGTGAGCAGGTAGCAGCAATGCAGTTTTGCCTGCGATGGGAGGGTGGGGGGGGGGGCAGCAGCTTTCCGTGCTCCCTTGTTTTGAGGCATTCTTGAATTTCCCATCCTCTCCAGCTGGGTCATTACTGAAGCAAGGTTACCTGGCAATAACCATGGAGCTCACTTTGTTCTGTTGCTGCTTGAAGCTATTCCTGAGCAGCGGAAATAGTTCCTCAGCAGTTCATTGAAGAGGGTAGATTGGTTGTCCATAGTTCCCATCTGAGTGTTAACCAATCCCCTACTTTTCTCCACAGCATTCTCTTTCTGAAAACTTCTAACTCCATGGCTTATATTATTAGTTGTATTAACATTGTCCTATCATTAAATTATTGACTCCATACAAAGGACCTGTCCTCATTGTTGAACTAAACCCCACTAATTAAAACATTATGTCCTGTCTTCACAAAGCAAACTAATGCACAGTGTATATAATAAACATTGCCCAGTCAATTTTGTATGTTTTGGGACCAGCTATAAAATCCTTATAAGGTCTTTGCTTGGGCTTCATCACTAGAAATTTACATTCATAACACACTTATTTATGACTTGAATAATATTTTTTGATTTGCAGATATGCCCCAGCAAACATCAAAGTTCAAAGGTTTAAAGTTCAAAGTTATCTAGGTACATATATGTCACCATTATAACACTACGATTCATTTTCTTGTGGACATACTCAATAAATCCATAATAGAATAATAACCATTACAGAAACAATGAAAGACTGCACCAACTTGCACATTCAACCAGTGTGCAGAAGACAACAAACTGCGCGAATACAAAATGAAATAAATAATAATAAAAATTAATAAGCAATAAATATCGAGAACATGAGATGAAAAGTCCTTGAGAGTGAGTTCCTAGGTTGTGGGAATATTTCAGTGATGGCGTGAATGATGTTATCCTCTCTGGTTCAAGACCCTGATGATTGAGGGTAATTACTGTTCCTGAACCTGGTGGTGTGAGTCCTGAGGTTCCTGTACAACCTTTCTGATGGCAGCAGTGAGAAGAAAACATGTCCTGGGTGGTGGGGGTCACAGATGATGGATACTGCTTCCCATAAGGAGAAAATAGCACTCCTTAGCATCTGTGGCCACTTTATTGCATATACCTGCTCACCTGCTTATTAATATAAATATCTAATCATGTGGCATCAACTTGATGCATAGAAGCATGCAGACATAGTTAAGAGGTTCACCTTGTTCAGAACAAGCATCACAATGGGAAAGAAATTTGATTTAATTGACTTTGACTGTGGAATGATTGTTGGTGCCAGATGGGGTGGTTTGAGTATCTCAGAAACTGATGAACTCCTGGGATTTTCATATATAACCATCTCTAGAATTGACAGAGAATAGTGCAAAAACTCAAAAAAACATCCAGTGAGCAGCAGTTCTGTGGGCAAAAACACCTTGTTAATGAGAGAGGTCAGAGGAGAATGGGCAGACTGGTTCAAGCTGACATGAAGGTGGCAGTAGTTCAGGTTACAGTGTGTTACAACAGTGGTGTGCAGAAGAGCAACTCTGAAAGCACAATATGTCAAACCTTAAAGTGGATGGACTACAGAAGCAGAAGAATATGCACTCAGTGTTTACTTTATTAGGTACTGGAAAAACCTAATAAAGTGGCCACTGAGTGTAGGAATGACAAGAATTCGAATCTACAGAGTCTGTTCTACCACCCCATCAGATCAAAACCGATAAACAATCTAGAGGTACATGCTAATCCACTCCCTGTCACCATTAGTATATATGGATGGGTTACAGCAGCAGAAAATGTGAACATACACTCAGTGGCCACTTCATTAGGTAGAGGAGGTAGCTGGTAGTGTACACACCGTTCTTGCCAGTGTAGTGGGAACAATACCAGTTCCTAACCTGATATCAATCACTACTTTTTCTTAACTGTCCAGCTCCGATCCTGGACTTCTCCTTCAAATAACATTGCAGAACCTGGAAGCCAGCAGCAAACCAAGAAAGACGATGCACTAACACTTTCTCTGTGCAACCAGCCGTAAAGAATAAAAGCAGACTTATTGCAGCCTCGCTCGTTGCAAGAACTTTTGTTAAATGTTGACTCATGGTTGGTTTTGATTTGGTCTCTGTGCTAACAGGGGAACATTTTGGTTGACAATATCAGCGCAGTTTGCTAAAATGTGGTCTTCATAACATATGACCTGGCAGCAATGAGGAAGAATTAATGCATTGTTCACTGATGTTGAAATTACACCATTAGTCACGGACTCTGCCAGGGTTCTTCCTGCTGGCTAATCAGTGCCATATATTGAAAAAGAAGGCATTTTCAAATAAAAACATTTCCGTTTCAGTGGTAAAGTGAGGACAATTAGCTGGGCATGGATGGCAAGTTTGATTTTAAAGAAAATAAATAATAGTGTCCCTGTTTGCAACTGTAGACTTGTTAGAAGTAAAATGGTTAAAAGATAAAAGATAAAAGTTAAATGGTTCTTGGGGAGTGGGGAAAGGAATGGATGTGGAGCATAGTGGAGGATTAATATTCTTGGGGAAAATACTTGAAGCTGGAACTAACTTCATTCTATTAAAAGCAGAAATTCCGGATTAGAGGTCAAGTATTAACAATTTACTAGATTTACATGAAATGGCAAAGGAATGCAAACCGCTGGGTGTTGTACAGCAACTGCTATCTGAGTGGTGGTATCATTCTGCCTGATGGTAATAAGGCAGAATGGTTGCCATCTCAAAGCTAAACCCCTTTTATAAGCTTCAAGTCAAGACTAGTTCTGCAAAAAAATTGAATGAAATTGTGGAGGAGATCCCCATGCTTGTCGCTTTTTCACTTTTTATCTCAATCACTTTCATCTTTCAGCTATTTACCCCCTATGGAAAAGGATTGAAGAATTTTGTGATCTGCCCAATCAAATGCCATTTCTTTATTAAACGTTATTTGACATTACTGTGTAGATAACATAGAGATAGGTTAAAATTCACTTACCATTGTCACTATAGGCTTTCTGTGGAGAAACAAAAATATGATTGTTTAAAAAAAGTGTAAGTAAATTTATCGAGCAGTATAAGTTTAAAAAGTGTATTTTAAAGCTTTCAGACAAGACAAGTCCCTGGAACACTAGTTATATCCTATCATATTAAAAGGTTCTTTACTGCTCCAACTTAAATTAAATCAACGTTAGTTCAAACTAAACTTTCTCTTTTGACTATTAAATGCCCTTACATATAAGTGAACTTGATGCAACAACATGATGACATCATTTTGTCAACATTTACAAAGAGCATGTTTGCACATCACATGACTAAATGGTTTGCAAAAAATATTCACTGTTGGCAGTGTCCCTTTAAGATTTTGTTTGAACAAAATGGGACCTTTGTTCCCAACCATTCTTTTAACACATTTTGAATAATTACAATTATCTTTTCTCGGCTGCTTAATATGAAACTGGTCACAGAGTCATAGAGTCAGCATAGTGCAGAAACAGGCCCTTCAGTCCATCTAGTCTGTGCCAAACCATTTAAACTGCCTACTCCCATCGACTTGCAATGATCTCTGCAACGTTTTTATTACTTCAAATAAAAAATAGTATTATACTCTTAAGTAGGAACAATAAAATCAGCATGATATCAATTAAAATTCCATGCACAAAAATGATATCTCGTAATTGAGAGGTTTAATGAAGTCAATATAGAATCAAATGAAAAGAGAAATCATGTAAAAAGGAGTAGGGAATTGTAATAATCAGAGGAGAGATATCGAGGCGCTGTAATGAATTGGTGATTCATCAAAGATTTTTCAGTGAATGGACAAATTATATTTTAAAACATGCTTAACTTTTAATTACATTGAACCAGGAAAGTTGTGTGTAATTGCTTTAGTGGTGGAATTATGCATATGCACAGTAGGTTCCAAGAGCACTTTGTTCATGTTTCCCACTTTAAACAAAAAATATTGCAGTTACACACTTTAACAGTAGTGTAAAAAAAAGTGCTTACTTACAGAAAACGTCAATGCAGCCAGGCAGATGAAAAAGCACCTGGTAATTAACCAAACTATTACTTTTGGCATATTTCTAAGATTTGGAAGTGATGTGCCTCACCCTCGATATTTGACTTTCTGCTTTTTATATTACAACACATCGGCAGAAGTCAAAGGTCGTATGAACATACTAGGAGTTATTAACCAGTCTTCAAACATAGATAATTTATGAAGCAAAAACTTTGACTTTGGTAAAAGTTGGAAAAAGCTTAAATTTATTATGAGAGCATTTATAAATGCAATGGCTGCATATCAATCTATCAGCAGCACCTTTTTCAAATGAACTCTCGGTTCAAATTGAAGTCGGGTTGTAGGGAGCAATATAATTTAAAAAAAGCTCAGTCTATCTCCTTCAAGCATACAGATAATAACAAGAGTGACAGTAATGCACAGTGCCTGAAGCAAATGCTCACTTTTGCAAATTATTTTAAATTTGGAAGGAATATAAAACAAGTTCTATATGTAGAATCGAATGTCCATATTTTATCGCAGAAGACATTCTGTTCTATAGACTTTAGTTGAAATGAGATATGATAAGTTATTTGATAAAGTTACTTAATTTTAATGTGAGCTATTTCTGTTGGCTGCAGTAAAGTACTTGTCCAAAAGAAGTTCAGTCTCCATGCCAACGTCCAAACCGGAAGCATTCTGCACTTCCAGTGGATTACCAAAGCAAATAACATTGACAACGGACTGGAATTTGTAGTCTGTTATTGATGAGTGCTCTCCCACCCCTCTCTACCAGCACAGTCATCCCTCATCACTCTCTATCAACACAGTGATCCCTCATCCCTCTCTATCAGAAAGGTGATCCCTCGTCCCTCTCTGTCGGCACAGTGATCCCTCACACCTCTCTGTCAGCACAGTGATCCCTCATCCCTCTCTATCAGAACAGTGATCCCTCGTTCCTCTCTATCAGAACAGTGATCGCTCATTCCTCTTTATCAGCATAGTGTTCCCTCAACCTTCTCTATCAGAACAGAGCCCCTCATCACTCTCTGTCTGCACAGTGATCACTCAACCCTCTCTATCAGCACAGTGATCCCTCATCCCTCTCTATCAGCACAGTGATCCCTCACCCCTCTCTATCAGCACAGTGATCCCTCAACCCTCTCTATCAGCACAGTGATCCCTCACCCCTCTCTATCAGCACAGTGATCCCTCAACCCTCTCTATCAGCACAGTGATCCCTCACCCCTCTCTATCAGCACAGTGATCCCTCATCCCTCTCTATCAGGACAGTGATCCCTCACCCCTCTCTATCAGCACAGTGATCCCTCACCCCTCTCTATCAGCACAGTGATCCCTCATCCCTCTCTATCAGCACAGTGATCCCTCATCCCTCTCTATCAGCACAGTGATCCCTCATCCCTCTATCAGCACAGTGATCCCTCATCCCTCTATCAGCACAGTGATCCCTCATCCCTCTATCAGCACAGTGATCCCTCATCCCTCTCTATCAGCACAGTGATCCCTCATCCCTCTATCAGCACAGTGATCCCTCATCTCTCTCTATCAGCACAGTGATCCCTCATCCCTCTCTATCAGCACAGTGATCCCTCATCCCTCTATCAGCACAGTGATCCCTCATCCCTCTCTATCAGGACAGTGATCCCTCATCCCTCTCTATCAGCACAGTGATCCCTCATCCATCTCTATCAGCACAGTGATCCCTCATCCCTCTATCAGCACTGTGATCCCTCAACCCTCTCTATCAGCACAGTGATCCCTCATCCCTCTATCAGGACAGTGAACCCTCATCCCTCTCTATCAGCACAGTGATCCCTCACACCTCTCTAATAGGACAGTGATCCCTCACCCCTCTCTATCAGCACAGTGATCCCTCATCCCTCTCTATCAGGACAGTGAACCCTCATCCCTCTCTATCAGCACAGTGATCCCTCATCCCTCTCTATCAGCACAGTGATCCCTCATCCCTCTCTATCAGCACAGTGAACCCTCATCCCTCTCTATCAGCACAGTGATACCTCATCCCTCTCTATCAGCACAGTGATCCCTCACCCCTCTCTATCAGCACAGTAATCCCTCAACCCTCTCTGTCAGCACAGTAATCCCTCAACCCTCTCTATCAGGACAGTGATCCCTCACCCCTCTCTATCAGAACAGTGATCGCTCATTCCTCTCTATCAGCATAGTGTTCCCTCAACCTTCTCTATCAGAACAGAGCCCCTCATCACTCTCTGTCTGCACAGTGATCACTCAACCCTCTCTATCAGGACAGTGATCCCTCACCCCTCTCTATCAGCACAGTGATCCCTCACCCCTCTCTATCAGGACAGTGATCCCTCACCCCTCTCTATCAGCACAGTGATCCCTCACCCCTCTCTATCAGGACAGTGATCCCTCACCCCTCTCTATCAGCACAGTGATCCCTCATCCCTCTCTATCAGGACAGTGATCCCTCACCCCTCTCTATCAGGACAGTGATCCCTCACCCCTCTCTATCAGCACAGTGATCCCTCATCCCTCTCTATCGGCACAGTGATCCCTCACCCCTCTCTATCAGCACAGTGATCCCTCATCCCTCTCTATCAGCATAGTGATCCCTCATCCCTCTCTATCAGCATAGTGATCCCTCACCCCTCTCTATCAGCATAGTGATCCCTCACCCCTCTCTATCAGCACAGTGATCCCTCGTCCCTCTCTATCGGCACAGTGATCCCTCACCCCTCTCTATTGGCACAGTGATCCCTCACCCCTCTCTATCAGCACAGTGATCCCTCATCCCTCTCTATCAGCATAGTGATCCCTCACCCCTCTCTATCAGCACAGTGATCCCTCACCCCTCTCTATCAGGACAGTGATCCCTCACCCCTCTCTATCAGCACAGTGATCCCTCACCCCTCTCTATTAGGACAGTGATCCCTCATCCCTCTCTATCAGCACAGTGATCCCTCATCCCTCTCTATCAGGACAGTGATCCCTCACCCCTCTCTATCAGCACAGTGATCCCTCGTCCCTCTCTATCAGCACAGTGATACCTCATCCCTCTCTATCAGCACAGTGATCCCTCACCCCTCTCTATCAGCACAGTGATCCCTCATCCCTCTATCAGCACAGTGATCCCTCATCACTCTCTATCAGCACAGTGATCCCTCACCCCTCTCTATCAACACAGTGATCCCTCATCCCTCTCTGTCGGCACAGTGATCCCTCATCCCTCTCTATCAGCACAGTGATCCCTCACCCCTCTCTATCAGCACAGTGATCCCTCACCCCTCTCTATCAGCACAGTGATCCCTCACCCCTCTCTATCAGCACAGTGAACCCTCATCCCTCTCTATCAGCACACTGATCCCTCATCCCTCTCTATCAGCACAGTGATCCCTCATCCCTCTCTATCAGCACACTGATCCCTCATCCCTCTCTATCAGCACACTGATCCCTCATCCCCCTCTATCAGCACAGTGATCCCTCGTCCCTCTCTATCAGCACAGTGATCCCTCACCCCTCTCTATCTGCACAGTGATCCCTCATCCCTCTCTATCAGGACAGTGATCCCTCACCCCTCTCTATCAGCACAGTGATCCCTCATCCCTCTATCAGCACAGTGATCCCTCATCCCTCTCTATCAGCACAGTGATCCCTCATCCCTCTCTATCAGCACTGTGATCCCTCATCCCTCTCTATCAACACAGTGATCCCTCATCCCTCTCTATCAGCACACTGATCCCTCATCCCTCTCTGTCGGCACAGTGATCCCTCATCCCTCTCTATCAGGACAGTGATCCCTCATCCCTCTCTATCAGCACAGTGATCCCTCACCCCTCTCTATCGGCACAGTGATCCCTCACCCCTCTCTATTGGCACAGTGATCCCTCACCCCTCTCTATCAGCACAGTGATCCCTCATCCCTCTCTATCAGCATAGTGATCCCTCACCCCTCTCTATCAGCACAGTGATCCCTCACCCCTCTCTATCAGGACAGTGATCCCTCACCCCTCTCTATCAGCACAGTGATCCCTCACCCCTCTCTATTAGGACAGTGATCCCTCATCCCTCTCTATCAGGACAGTGATCCCTCACCCCTCTCTATCAGCACAGTGATCCCTCGTCCCTCTCTATCAGCACACTGATCCCTCATCCCTCTATCAGCACAGTGATCCCTCATCCCTCTCTATCAGCACAGTGATCCCTCGTCCCTCTCTATCAGCACAGTGATACCTCATCCCTCTCTATCAGCACAGTGATCCCTCACCCCTCTCTATCAGCACAGTGATCCCTCATCCCTCTATCAGCACAGTGATCCCTCATCACTCTCTATCAGCACAGTGATCCCTCACCCCTCTCTATCAACACAGTGATCCCTCATCCCTCTCTGTCGGCACAGTGATCCCTCATCCCTCTCTATCAGCACAGTGATCCCTCACCCCTCTCTATCAGCACAGTGATCCCTCACCCCTCTCTATCAGCACAGTGATCCCTCACCCCTCTCTATCAGCACAGTGAACCCTCATCCCTCTCTATCAGCACACTGATCCCTCATCCCTCTCTATCAGCACACTGATCCCTCATCCCTCTCTATCAGCACACTGATCCCTCATCCCCCTCTATCAGCACAGTGATCCCTCGTCCCTCTCTATCAGCACAGTGATCCCTCACCCCTCTCTATCTGCACAGTGATCCCTCATCCCTCTCTATCAGGACAGTGATCCCTCACCCCTCTCTATCAGCACAGTGATCCCTCATCCCTCTATCAGCACAGTGATCCCTCATCCCTCTCTATCAGCACAGTGATCCCTCATCCCTCTCTATCAGCACTGTGATCCCTCATCCCTCTCTATCAACACAGTGATCCCTCATCCCTCTCTATCAGCACACTGATCCCTCATCCCTCTCTGTCGGCACAGTGATCCCTCATCCCTCTCTATCAGGACAGTGATCCCTCATCCCTCTCTATCAGCACAGTGATCCCTCACCCCTCTCTATCAGCACAGTGATCCCTCACCCCTCTCTATCAGCACAGTGAACCCTCATCCCTCTCTATCAGCACACTGATCCCTCATCCCTCTCTATCAGCACACTGATCCCTCATCCCCCTCTATCAGCACAGTGATCCCTCGTCCCTCTCTATCTGCACAGTGAACCCTCATCCCTCTCTATCAGCACAGTGATCCCTCATCCCTCTCTATCAGCACAGTGATCCCTCATCCCTCTCTGTCGGCACAGTGATCCCTTGTCCCTCTCTATCAGCACAGTGATCCCTCGTCCCTCTCTGTCGGCACAGTGATCCCTCGTCCCTCTCTATCAGCACAGTGATCCCTCGTCCCTCTCTATCTGCACAGTGAACCCTCATCCCTCTCTATCAGCACAGTGATCCCTCATCCCTCTCTATCAGCACAGTGATCCCTCATCCCTCTCTGTCGGCACAGTGATCCCTTGTCCCTCTCTATCAGCACAGTGATCCCTCGTCCCTCTCTGTCGGCACAGTGATCCCTCGTCCCTCTCTATCAGCACAGTGATCCCTCATCCCTCTCTGTCGGCACAGTGATCCCTTGTCCCTCTCTATCAGCACAGTGATCCCTCACCCCTCTCTGTCGGCACAGTGATCCCCTGTTCCTCTCTGTGAACACACTACTCTGCTGTCCCTCTCCATCTGGACAGTTGTCCCTTGCCTCTCTCTCTCTCTGCACAGAGTGGTCCACTGATTGAGTGCACTTCTTGACTAATCTGGACTGTACTTCTTCTCGCCCTGTCATCTGTGTAAATGCCGTTCCCTTTTCTCAGCTGCTTTATCTCTGTGGAATCTGTTCCCAGTATGAGGCTTTCCTTTCCAAAACTTCATTGACATCCTCCTTCTTCAAAGAATGGATTTCCCTTCCTCCACTGTTAATCTTACCTTGACCCATATCTCCTCCATTTTCCGGATTACTGCTCTTACCCCATTTTCCCTCCACCTTAAAAATAATAGCGTTCCTCTTGTCCTGACCTGTTATTAGCTTCCTTGCTTTCTTTTTTCATCTTTGCCGTTTTAATGACTTCTTAAGTTGATTTTAAAAGATTCCAAATCCTCTAATTTACAGTAATTTCTGTTCTATTAATTGCCCTCTCTTTAGCTTTTATGTTGGCTTTGACTTTGCTTGTTAGCCATGGTTATGTCATCTTTAGAATACGTCTTCCTTTTCATATATATCCTGTGCCTTCCGAATTGCTTCTAGAAATTCCAGCCATTGCTGCTCTGCTGTCATCCCTGCCAGTTTTCTTTTCCGATCAACTTTGCTGCTGGTCCTGTGACCTTGTGTGTTCTTTCCCTGGTGCTCCAGTTCCCTCTCTTAATCCAAAGGCATTCAGGTTTGCAGGTTAATCAGCCTCTATGAATTTCCTGCATTGTGTACATGAGTGGGTAGAATGTGTGGGGAGTAAATGGGAACGTGGGGGACAATTGGTTACAGTATACTTGGCAGGGGATGGGATTCTTTGTGAATCAACATAAAGACCTCTCTAGTTGTCATAAGGAAATAGCAGTGGGGTGGGTGGAAGTTTAAGTTGGTGAGTTGCTTCAGGATGTTCTTTGATAGGAAATTGATATTAATGCACTGCACTGATATTTTAACCATGTTGTATTTAAATCTCTTCAAAACCAGGCAGTACGCAGGAAGAAACAGTGGGACTGGTTCTGCTGGAAATCTCCTCCCCTGCACTAAACAACCACTAGAAGTTCATGATCGTCATGAACTGTGCTCCTCAGTTTGATACACTGATTTCTGGATTAATTGGATAATTGTTTTCAGGTCACACCACGAGCAACCCACTCACTCTTTCCTGCATGCAGCAGAGCTTTGAATGAGGAAAATGATTTATATTCTAAATGTTTAGAATATCAATGCTGTGATTCAATATTGTTCCTTGTGATAAAAATAGATAAAAATCCTTGTCAGACCCTTCCACAGATCGAACAAAAATCTTGTTTTCTAAGATTTTTCTCTGTGTTAGGCCTACACAAACAGGCTGCTCCCAGTCTCTGCCCAGCTAACAGGAATCACCTGACACTTGTTTCTAACTCATCACCTGTAGCCTATTTAAACCAAGCTCCCATTGAAACAACGAGCTAGCCTCAATCAGTTGCTCTTAGCCTTCAATTATGTTGGCATAGCTCTTGCTTTGTGACCCCTCATGGCTTGTTATTTTGCAGTTTAGTACTGGAAAGAGTGTGCAATTTCATGTCCCTGGGTGTCATTATCTCTGAGGATCTATCCTGGGCCCAGCATATCAATGTAGCTACAAAGAACACATGACAGCAGCTATATTTCAATAGAAGTTTGAGGAGATTTCAGATGCCATCAATTTTCTGCTCACAAATTTCTACAGATGTACTGTGGAGAGCATTCTAACTGGCTGCATCACTGTCTGGTATGGGAGTTGGGAGAAGGGGAGGCTAGTGCAAAGGATCGAAGTAAACTGCAGAGGGCGGTAAACTTAGTCAGTTCCATCATGGGCACTAGGGTCTGTAGTATCCAGGAGCAATGCCTCAAAAAGGTGGCATCCATCATTAAACACCCTACTCACCCAGGTCATGCCTTGTTTTCATTGCGACCATCAGGAAGGAGGTACTGAAGATGCATACTCAATTATTCAAGAACTGCTTCTTCCCCTCTGCCTTCTGATTTCTGAATGGACATTGAACCCATGAACACTACCTCATTAATACTTTTATTTTTATTTTTGTACTAATTTAACTATTTAATATATACTTACTGTAATTCAAGTTTATTTCTGTTATGTATTGCATTGCACTGCTGATTCCGGTGATGTTAAACATGATTCTGTTTATTAGTAAAATATCTTTTACTGCTAAATCACTGCCATCGCTCTGCTTTTGGGTTAAGCGGCCTCTACATTTTCTGGCACTGGGTTTTTTGTCTGAACTGATAGTGTTCTTCTGTGAATTGAAGTATGAATACATATCATGATGGTCTGAGTAGATTTTGCCATGGGAATGTGGTTTTATCTGACATAAACGTGAACTTGGATGCAAGACACTTTAAGGAAGAACAAATTGTTGAGCTTAAGCTATAAACAAAACATTCTTTATTGGAACCAAAATTCACACAAAATGCTGGAGGTCTGGTGCATCTATAGAGGGAAAATAGTCAATATTTTAGGCTGAGACACTTCAACAGGACTGGAAGTTCAAAGTAAATTTTATTATCGAAGTTTATATATCAGTATTGCAGTGAAGTAAAGGGAACTACAGAGGCATGAGAGAGGAGCCGGCCAAAATTTATTATAAGGAAATAATGGGAGGGATGACAGCAGAGCAGCAATGGCTGGAATTTCTGGAAGCAATTTGGAAGGCACAGAGTATACACATTCCAAAGAAGTGTTCTAAGAGAAAGATAACACAATCATGGCTAACAAGAGAAGTCAAAGCCAACATAAAAATCAAAGAGAGGGCATATAATAGATCAAAAATTAGTGTGAAGTTAGAGGATTTGGAAGCTTATAAAATCCAACAGAAGGTAACTACAAAAGTCCTTAAGAAGGTAAAGTCCAACAGAGAGTCTCTTGATATGTGGGGAAGCCTTAAATTTACAATTACAACCAAGGTTAGACTCTTCCAATAGAAAAACTTATGAAACAAAGTCCTTGCATAAGAAAGTGAACACACTTTTTGAGGATGTTGGTCTAATTGCTATATGGAGGGACCTTTTCCCTGACAGAAGGGATTACACTCATTATTCTGCCCCCCAGTTCTTTATATTCAAGAATAGACTATTTCATAACATTTGGAAAAGATAAAGACAAGATAAACACCTGTGGAATTGGGACAATAGATGTAATTGACCATGCACCGATATATTTATCTGTTGATTTTGACCTACAACCAAAGAATACTATTTGGAAACTAAATTCAAGTCTACTCAATTATCCCTATTTTTAGGAACAAATTAAAAAGAAAGGCAGAAGAAGGGAAACTATGGGCCAGTTAGTCTGACCTCAGTGGTTGGGGAGATGTTGGAGTTGATCGTTAAGGACGTGGTTTTGGGGAATTTAGAGGCAAGTGGTAAAATAGGCCATAGACAGCATGTTTTCTTCAAAGGAACATTACAGGTAAGATTCTGGCATGGATGATTAACAAGAAGCAAAGGGTGGGAATAAGAGGAGCCTTTTCTGGCTGGCTGCTGGTGAGTAGTGATGTTCCACAGGGGATTGTGTTGGGACTGATTCTTTTTAAGTTATACATCAGTGATTTGGATGAAGGAATTGATGGCTTTATTGCAAAGTTTGCAATGAACATAGGTGGAGAGGCAAGTAGTTTTTAGGAAATAGAGAGGCTACAGAAGGACTTAGACAGATTAGGAGAATGGGTAAAGGAATGGCAGATGGAATACTATGTTGGGAAGTGTATGGTCATGCACTGTAGTAGAAGAAATGAAAGGGTTGACTATTTTCTAAATGGAGAGAAAATACTAAAAACTGAGATGCAAAAGGACTTGGTTAAATTGTAAGTTGAGTCTATAGTGAGGAAGGCAAGTACAACATTAGCATTAATTTCAAGAGAATGTAATGTTGAGGTTTTATAAAGCCCTGGTGAGGCCTCACTTGGAATATTGTGAGCAATTTTGGGGCCAGTATCTTAGAAAGGATGTACTGAAACTGGAGAGGGTTCAAAAGAGGTTTACAAAAATGATTCCAGGATTGAAAGACTTGTCATACGAAGAGCATTTGATGGCTCTGGGCTGGTGTTCCCTGGAAATCAGAGGAATGAGGGATGACCTCTTTGAAACCCATCGAATGGAGAAAGGCCTTGATAGAGTAAATGTGAAAAGAATTTTTCCTCTGGGGGAAGAGACTAAGACCAGAGGACACAACCTTGGAATAGAGGGGTATCCTTTTTAGAATGGAGATGAGGAGGAATTTCTTTAGCGCAAGAGTAATGAATCTGTGTAATTCTTTTTCATAGGCAGCTGTGGAAGCCAAGTCGTTATGTATGTTTAAGGCAGAGACTGATAGTTTATTGACTGGCCAGGTCATGAAGTGATACAGGGAGAAGGCAGGAGATTGGGCCTGAGAGGAAAATTGGATCAACCATGGTGAAATGACGGAACAGACTCGATGGGACAAAAGCATCATTTTGCTCCTACATTTTATGGTCTTATGCTCTTAAGGGTATCAAGATCTCTGAGGATCTATACTGGTCCAAACATATTGACGTAGTTATCAAGAAAGCAAGACAGCTGCTATGTTTCATTAGGAGTTTGAAGAGATTTGGTTTGTCAACAAATAAACTCTAAAACTTCTATAGATGTGCCGTGGAGAGCATTCTGACAGGCTGCATCTCTGTCTGGTATGGAAGGGGTATTGCACAGGACCGAAAGAAGCTGCAGAAGGTTGTAAATCTAGTCAGCTCCATCTTGGTTACTAGCCTACAAAGTACCCAGGACATCTTCAGGGAGCAGTGTCTCAGAAAAGCAGTGTCCATTATTAAAGACCTCCAGCACCCAGGGCATGCCCTTTTCTCACTGTTACCATCAGGTAGGTGGTACAGAAGCCCGAAGGCACACACTCAGCGATTCAGGAACAGCTTCTTCCCCCCGCCATCTGATTTCTAAATGGACATTGAACCGTTGGACACTACCTCACTTTTTTAAATATACAGTATTTCTGATTTTTGCACGTTTTTTTAATCTATCCAATATATGTATACTGTAATTGATTTACTTATTTATCATTATTATTATTGTTTTATTTTTTTCCCTTCTAGATTATGTATTGCATTGAACTGCTGCTGCAAAGTTAACAAATTTCATGTCACATGCCGGTGATAATAATCCTGATTCTGATTCTGATTATATACTGTACGTCACCATATATAATCCTGAGATTCATCTCTCTGTGGGCATACTCAGCAAATCTATAGAATAGTAACTATAACAGGATCAATGAAAGATCAACCAGAGTGCAGAAGGCAATAAACTGTGCAAATGCAAATACAATTAAATAGGAATGAATAATGAGAACATGAAAGAATTAGATAAAGGACCCTTAATGTGAGATCATTGGTTGTGAGAACTCCTCAATGGAAGAGCAAGTGAGTGTTGTTATCCTCTTTCATTTAACAGCCTTATGGTTGAGGGGCAGAAACTGTTCTTCAAGTTGGTGGTGTGAGTCCTGAGGCTCTTGTACCTTCTACCCGATAGCGAACAGTGAGAAAAGAGCATGGCCTGGGTGAAGATCTCTGATGATAGATGCTGTTTTCCTACCAGAGCACTTTACGTAGATGTGCTCAATGGTTGAGAAAAGGCAAAAGCCAGAATAAGAGGGCGGGTAATGTGTGAGACCAGTGGAGGGGAAAATGAAGAGGGCAAAAGCCAGAAAAAGGCTGCAGATGATAGGTAAGACCAGGTGAGGGAGAAGATTTTATTGAGACCAATATCAGTCAACTGAAATGGAGATACATCACCACCAAAGGAGGTGTAAGGTGCTCCTTCCCTCCACTAGCCTATAGGTCACCCTTGGGAAAGGTGTATCACCTGCTTAGCCCCCTGATCAGGGTCACACAAAGCCGTGGGAGCAGGTGGTGGATGGTCATATGAGCATCTAGTGCAGATCATCTGTGATTATGTGACCGCTGATGACAGTCAGACAATTTCTAAAGAGTATTGATAATGGTTGGGGGTCCATGATCGTACATGTCATAATGATGATAATGATCAATCAACCAATCAACAGGGTCTGGTTTTAAGGTCATACAAATGGTTTATTTAGTTCTTAATGGTAGACCTAAACATATACTATACATATGCTTGAACTAGGAAGGAAATAAATGCATACAAACCACTGTATTTAGCGTATGAAGTTCACATAACTTCATACGTGCTGAGGGAATTGGCGGAGGTTACAGTTAATGCATTGGTAATCATTTATCAAAACTCTCTAGACTCTGGGCAGGTCCTGGAGGACTGGAAGACAGCAAATGTCACACCACTTTTTAAAAAAGGATGTAGGCGAAAGACGCGCAACTATAGACCAGTTAGCTTAACATCTGTAGTCAGGAAAATGATTGAAGCTGTCATTAAGGAAGAAATAGCAAAACATTTAGAAAGGAGTCATTCCATTAGACAGACGCAGCATGGGTTCAGAAAGGGCAGGTCCTGTTTGACAAACTTACTGGAGTTCTTTGAGGACATAATGAGTGCAGTGGATAGAGGGGAACAGGTGGATGTTGTATACTTAGATTTCCAGAAGGCGTTCGATAAGGTGCCACAAAAGAGAGTTATAAATAAGATACGGATGCATGTAGTTGGAGGAAGTAATACACTTCCTTGGTTAGTGGATTGGTTAACCAATAGAAGGCAGAGAGTTGGTATAAATAGGTGTTTCTCTGACTGGCAGTCAGTGGTGAGTGGGGTGCCGCAGGGGTCGGTGCTGTGCCTGCAGCTGTTTACCATTTACACTGATGATTTGGAAGAGGGGTCTGAGTGTCGCATTGCTGATGACACTAAGCTGAGTGGAAAAGCAAACTGTACGGAGGATGTGGAGAGTCTGCAGAGGGATATAGATAGGTTAAGTGAGTGGGCCAAGGTCTGGCAGTTGGAATACAACGTTGGTAAATGAGAGATAATCCACATTGGAAGGAATACTGTGATAGAAGAGCAGATTATTATCTAAATGGTGAAAGATTGTAGCATGCTGTTGTGCAGAGGGACTTGGGAGTGCTTGTTCATAAATCACAAAATGTTGGCTTGCAGGTACAACGGGTTATTAAGAAGGCAAACGGAAAGTTGGCCTTCATTGCTAGAGGGATTGAATTCAAGAGCAGGGAGGTCATGCTACAACTGTACAGGGTCCTGGTGAGGCTGCACCTGGAGTACTGTGTGCAGTCCTGGTCTCCATACTTTAGGAAGGATATTACTGGCTTTGGAGGCAGTGCAGAAGAGGTTCACCAGGTTGATTCCAGGGATGAAGGGGATAACCTATGAGGAGTGATTGAGATACCTGGGACTATACTCTCTTGAATTCAGAAGAATGAGAGGGGATTTTATAGAGACATACAAAATTTTGAAAGGGATAGATGAGATACAAATAGGAAAGTTGTTTCCATTAGTAGGTGAGACTAGAACTAGGGGACATTGCCTCAAGATTCAGGGGAGAAGACTTAGGACAGAGATGAGGAGAAACTATTTTTCCCAGAGAATGGAGAATCTGCGGAATTCTCTGCCCAGAGAAACACTTGAGGCTTCTTCATTAAATATATTTAAGATACAGATAGATTTTTACATAGTAGGGGAATTAAGGGTTATGAGGAAAAGGCAGGTAGATGGAGCTGAGTTTATGGACAGATCAGCCATGATCTTATTGAATGTTGGGCAGGCTCGATGAACCAGATGACCTACTCTTGCTCCTATTTCTTATGTTCTTATGCATAAGGTTAATCATTTACCCATAGAGTCATAGAGTAATCACAGAAAAAGACCCTTCACCCCAACTGATCAATGCTAACCACAACATCCTCCCTCTTATTCCTACTTCCATCATTCAACTCAGAACCCTCCAAGCCCTCCCTTCCATGTACCTGTCCAAATGCCTCCTAAACATTGTAATTATACATGCCCTGACCATTTCCCCTGGCAGCTCATAGCAAAGCTTCATTACACCGAGGGTAGAGAGACCATCTCTTATTTACCTCTCACAGTATTGATGCTGCATCAAATTCCATAAATCAAATCAAATCCATGCTCCTTTTGTATCTCATGGGGGTCACAGAGCACTACAGCACAGGAGCAGGCCCTTCAACCCATCCAGTATGTGCTAGTCCCATCATTTACCCTTAACCTATGACCATTAGTTCTGGTTTCACCCAACCTCAGTGGGAAAAAAGCTTGCATACATTATATCTCTCATAATTTTGTATAACTTTATCAAACCTCTTCTCATTCTCCCATATTCCAGGAAATAAAGTCCTAACCTATTCAACCTTTCTCTATCACTCAGATCACTGCAACTTCTTTGTAATTTCTCCCTGCACTCCGGTCTTCAAGAGAGTTGAAAGTAGGAGGGGGAGGGGAAAATGCGAAATGATAGTTGAAGACCGGAGAGGGTGGGGTGAAGCTGAGAGCCAGAAAGGTGATTGGCAAAAGTGATACAGAGCTGGAGAAGGGAAAGGATCATGGGACGGGAGGCCTAGGGAGAAAGAAAATGGGTGGGGAGCACCAGAGGGAGATGGAGAACAGACAGAGTGATGGGCAGAGAGAGAAAGAAAAGGGGAGGGGGGAGAAATAAAAAAATCAGGGATGAGGTAAGAAGGGGAGAAGGGGCATTAACAGAAGTTAGAGAAATCAAGTTCATGCCATCAGGCTACCCAGACGGAATATAAGGTGTTGTTCCTCCAACTTGAGTGTGGCTTCATCTTGACACTACAGGAGGCCATGGATAGACATATCAGAATGGGAATGGGACGTGGAATTAAAATATGTGGCCACTGAGAGATCCTGCTTTCTCCGGCGGACAGAGTACTTCTTCCTACAGATGCTGCCTGGCCTGCTGTGTTCCTCCAGCATTTTGTCTATGTTGCTTGAATTTCTAGCATCTGCGGGTTTCCTCGTGTGTCCTGTATGTGTTCCTTTGTTCTGTGCCCTCCCCTTGAACCTTAATGATATTGTTTGCATTCAGAAACCTTTCCATATGTTCTACATTCAGGCCAGTTGTCTGAGTCTATCTGCTTTCAATGGGAGAAGATGCTTGTGTATTTTCCTCACCTTAAGTCGCAGTCCCACCTCTCTTCAAGCCATAGATTCAGTAATATATGGCATTTCTCTACGTCCACGTGTCCACTTTTTTATGCTCCACGCCATGAAAAAGGCTGGGGACCCCTGCTCTACGTTGACCAAGAAGCCTACGATGGATCAGTAGCACAGAAGTTAGTGCAGCACTGTTCTGGTTCTGATTCTGGGTGCGTCCGATATTGGAGTTCAATTCCGGCATCAAGGCCGCACATTCCTTCCTGCACGCACATGGTTTTCCTCTGGCTGATCTGGTTTCCTGCCACAGTCCAAAGATGGAGCAATTAGCAGGTTAATTTCTGATTGTTTTTAGACTCGGGTTAAATTGGTGGATTGCTGGGCCAGAAGGTCCTGTTCTGTGCTTTTTCTCTAAATAAGATATAAAAATCCTGAGGTGGCCCATTTGTCTGCATTTGCCCATACTCATGCACCTGGGGCATTTAGTTCAGTGTTACATCTGTACACAACTCTGCCACTTTCTCTGGCTGCTTATTCTGCATACCCATCACTCTCTGTGTGTAAAAAATTCCTTTCTGATCCCCTTTAAATCTTTCGCTCGTCATCTTAAATCTATACCCTCAAGTTTTAAATTATCCCTATCCTTGGAAAAAGACTGTGACCATTTACCTTGTTGTTTAAGATTCAAGATTATTTAATGTCATTTCCTGTACACAGTGTACAGGAGAACAAAATAATTGTTACTCTGAATCTGATGCAGCACAAAAAATAGTCACAATAAAACGAGGAACACAATAGTAATAAAAATGCCATAAATATAAATACATAAGATGTATACGTAAATTGATTGTATGTCCATAACATGACGCTAGGCACAGGAGTGTCTGAACAAAAAGTGACTGACAGGAAATAATAAAGTAGTGGTGGTTGGGGATATGGAGGAGTGGAATAGTGGGTGGAGGTGTTGATCAGCCTTACAGCTTGGGGAAAGAAACCAATTTTGACTCTAATGGTCCTGGCGTGGATACGATGTCGCCTCCTCCCTGATGGAGGTGGGACAAGCAGTCTATGAGTAAGGTAGGAGATGTCACTAGCCCTTTTCCAGCACCTTTTTGAACATATGCCCCGATGGTGGGTCAGTCACTTCAGCCTCCTACATGCTGTACTGGGTGGAAAAGGCTCCAGACTATCCAGTCTCTCCTCGTGACTCAAGCTCGCCTTTATTTGTAAAGGCCTTATGAAACTTTCCCGCTCCCTTTCTAGCTTAATGACATCCTTCCTATAGCCAGGTGATTAAGCAGTACCATCTCCGTCTTGACACCAATGCGGTGTGTGTGGGTTTCTTTTTTTGCTGCAAGTAGAGGCAATAATGGAGGTAGAGCTATGAACAGATCCTTCCCTCCCCCCAACTTTTGTGCACCTCTTTCAGTTTACTTAATCACAAGTAAACCGCAGTGGTTGGTGCAACCATATACCAATGACACACCAAATGCTGCACTCAATTCTTAAAGATTTCTTTATACTTATAAACTCACAGAGCCATGGGGTTCACAGTGTAAGAAAATCCTTGTTAAATTTCTGTATCATTTCTGATAGAGGAAAGGGAGCAATTTTGACAGATGGATTCCAAAAACTTCATAAAACAGTACAGCAGAGGAACAGAGCCTGCAGCCCACAAGGTTAAACTAACAACCAAACCAAAGCCCTCTGTCTGTGCAGTGTCATATAACTCCTCTTCCAACACTGCCCCAGCCACCCACCACTCTCTGTGGAAAAAACTTGACCTTCACATCTCTTTTGAACTTAACTCCTCACCTTGGACCAGGGGTTCCCAACCTGCAGTGAACGGTGTGGTCCTTGGCATTAAAAGTGTCGGGAACCCCTGCCTTAGACTTTCAATCCTGAAAACAAAAGATACCAGCTATCCGTTCTATCTGTGTCTCTCATAATCTTATAAATCTCAATCACATCTCCTCTCCACCGCTCCAGAGAAAACAACCCAAGTTTGTCCGATTTCTGCTTGTAGTGCATCAGAATCAGGTTTGATATCACTGGCAAATATCATGAAATTGCTCGTTCTGTCGCAGCAGTATATTGCAATACATAATAATAGAAACTATAAATTATAATAAGAAATACTGCATTTTTTAAAAAATAAATTGAATAAATAGTGCAAAAAGAGAGCAAAAAAAAGAGAAAAAAGAAGTATATTGGTAGTGTACATGGCTCCTGTACCTTCTCCTTGACGGTAGCAATGATGGGCATATCCTGGGTGATGAGGCTCTTAATGGTGGATCCAACCTTTTTGAGGAATTGCTTTTTGAAGATGTCCTCTTCAAAAGCATGTCCTCTACTACAGGTAGCATCCTTGTAAGCCTCTTCTGCACCCTCTCCAAAGCCTCCACATCTTTCCTATAATGAGACAACCAGAATGCAATACTCCATTATAAACTATGGTTTTATAAGCTGCAATATTTTTGACACTGATTCTTTCTAGCAGTCTTAGCTGATTATAGCTTTATTTGTCAGACAGCAGTCAACCATTGTTTGAAGGACATTAATGAAGTGTCCAAACAGCTCTGGTAGCTGATTATCCATGAAACAAAGACCAGACACAGTGGCATTCTAAAGTTAGGACAAGTGTAAAGAGCTCTTGACAAAATAGGTGTGACTTTGTTTCAATGCATTAATAAGAGAGGCTTTCATTTAACAAATGTCCACCTGGTGTGAAACGTCAATCAACTTGACATGCATGTTAATGCTTCCTACCCAGGAAGCTGTCTTGACCCTATTTATTACTACAATTCACCGTACCAGCCACGGTGACTCTGAATCATGTTCCAAGATGGGTGATTAATGATCAGAGATATCCCCTGCAGTCATAACTTCTGTTTCAAGTCATAAGGAGGAGAACAAATATAATGAGGCCATTGGGACTACAAGAATTGTGATAAAGCAAACCGAATGCATATTGAAGTCTCGCTTAAGGTACCT
This sequence comes from Hypanus sabinus, assembly GCF_030144855.1. Classification (NCBI taxonomy): domain Eukaryota; kingdom Metazoa; phylum Chordata; class Chondrichthyes; order Myliobatiformes; family Dasyatidae; genus Hypanus; species Hypanus sabinus. The sequence goes on along the minus strand of NC_082727.1, from coordinate 59,577,928 downwards.
GGATAGTTCTTGCTGCCCAGCCCAGGCATCGTAGCTGTCTGCTGTACCTTGCTTGCCAAAGTTAAAAGGACTGAAACAACAATGACAAAGAATGGTGTCCATATTGCTGAGAGTAGTTAGGTGTACAGAGCTTTCAGCTTGCTTGCAAGTTGGAGCCCAGCATTTTCTGAAAATAAAGTAGATTCGTAAGACCATAGATGTAGGAACAGAATTAGACCAGTCAGCCCATCGAGTCTGCTCCATCATTTCATCATGGCTGATCCATTTCCCTCTCATCCCCAATCTCCTGTCTTCATGCCCAGGCTAATCAAGAATCTATCAACCTCTGCCCTAAATATACCCAATGACTTGACCTTCACAGCCACTGTAGCAATGAATTCCACAGATTTTCCACTCTCTGACTGAAGAAATTCCTCCCCAATTTCTATTCCAAATGGACATCCTTCTATTCTGAGGCTTTGTTCTTTGGCCTTAGACTCACGCACTGTAGGAAACCTTCTCTCCACTTCCACTCTATAAAGGCTTTCACATTCGATAAGTTTCATGAGATCCCCCTCATTCTTCTGAATTCCAGTGAGTACAACAAGCACTCCTCATATGATAAGCCTTTCAATCCAGGAATCTCCTTTGAAATCTCTCCAATGTTAGCACATCCGTCCTTCGATAAGGGGCCCAAAACTGCTCAGAAATACTCCAAGTGAGGCCTCACCAGAGCCTTATATTCTGAGAAACTAAATTAAAGTATTTCTTTGTCTGTATGCTGTCCCAATCCAACTGCCTCAGAAAGGTCAGTTTTCCCAAAGGTTTCGGTACTTTGCCCTCACAACACAAGGATCATGATCTCACGTGTCTTTGCCAAGCTGCGGACATCCACGTCACTTCATTCTTTAATCTATTGGCCAAACATTTCTCCAACCATTAAAAGTTAAAAATATTTTCATAACCTCTGACTATGCCTGGTGTGTCCTGTCATTATCAATGAGCCTAAAGCTTACCTCTAAAATTTTCTCAATGACAATGTGGACTTTTAAAATGGTAATTTCAGACTCACGTATGTGGGAGATAATGCATGCGTCCCACATAACCCACCAGCATACTACCACGGCGAAACCATAGGACTGGGAATATCATTCCAGATGGGATAGACTGAAACCCCAATGCATCCAGGTGCGTTTGAGTGCTTGTTGACATGGTGCAAACCATCAATACACTGCAATCTTCTCCTGGAGTCTTGTTCCACAGAAAGCTCCCAGTTTTGTACAAACCGTTGTGCTTTTCAGCTGATTTGTACTTTACAGGTAAACTCTTATCCTGAAGGTGTATGCAGTGGAGCTTGTCCACCTTCCCTCATCTTGACACCCACACAGATGAGTTCTTATTGGATGAGGGAAATTCTAGGCAGTGGTAGGGTAACTCTAGGCAGTTTCTAGAGTAGGTTACATGGTCGGCACAACGTTGTGGGCTGAAGGGACTGTAATATGCAATAGATTTCTATGTTCTATATTTTACATGTGGTTTATACACCAGAGTCATTTTGCTTCTGAAGATAAACAACATCCCCTGCCTCACTATACCATCATCCACACTTCCACTGGCTCACCAGCCTGATATAGTATATGCGGCACGGAGTGTTCCTCTCCATATTCAGTTTCCATTCTCAGTTACTGATGAGTGCTGCCTCAGTGAATGACAACTATTCTGTCTTTCGTGTTACCTTCCCCCCAGTGATTTCTTTTGATTAGTACTGGTGGATACTGGTGGAAAGTTTAGACAGTGTTGGATTGTATCTGCTGTGTGAGGTGACTGCATTGAAGCACCTGATGGAAGAGTGGGGGATGTAGAGAGAATGTTGTGGCGGGGAGGGGCAGTCAGAACTAGCGAAAACATTGTAAATAAGGAATCATCTGTTATTCCATAGAACCATAGAACACTACAGCACAGTACAGGCTCTTCAGCCCTCCATGTTGTGTTGACCCATATATTCCTAATAAAAAAAAACATATAATTTTATGAAAACAAATCATGATATGGTGGAGTGTCTTTGAATGATTGTGTCCTTGCCTGGCGTGGGAAAACGAATACCCTTGACCGGAAAACCCTACAAAAGTAGTGAATAAAGCTTGATCCATCGGGGTAAAGCCCCCCCCCCCCCACCCCCATGGAGCGCTGTCACAGGACAGCAGCATCCATCATCAGAGAGCCACTGTCATCCAGGTCATGTCTCTCCTCCCAGCTGCCATCAGAAGGGGGTACAGGAGCCTCAGGACCCACGCCACCAGGTCCTGGAGCAGCTACTACCCTCAGGCACCAAGCTCTTGAACCAGAGGGAATAATTTCACTTGCCTCATCACTGAATTGTTCCCACAACCAATGCACTGACTTTCAAACTCTCATTTCTCATTTCAATATTTATTGGATACTTATTTATTTATTTGTTATCATTATTCTTTTTTCTCCTTGGTGTTTGCACAGATTGTGATCTTTTGCACATTGGTTGTTTGTCTGACCTATTAAGTATAGTCCTACATTGATTCTATTGTGTTTCTTGTATTTACTGTGATTGCCTGCATGAAAATGAATCTCAGGGTTGTACAGTGCCTATAAAAAGTATTTACCCCTCCTAATCACAGTGGATTTAACTTGGCTTCTTTTAACACTGATCAACAGAAAAAGCCTCTTTTGTGTCAAAGTGAAAAAAGATCTCTACAAAGTGATCTAAATTCATTACAAACATAAAATACAAAAGAATTGATTGCATAAGCATTCACCCCCTTTAATATGACACACCAAATCATCACTGGTGCAACAAATTGGTTTTAGAAGTCACATAATTAGTTAAATGGAGATCATCGTGTGGAATCAAGGTGTAAAAATACTACAATACTAAGTATCTGGAAGGTCCAACTGCTTTTGAGTCAGAATCCTAACAAAAACTACCCATAAGGACAAAAGAACACTTTAAGCAGATCCACAAAAAGTTTATTTTGAAAGCACAAGTCAGGAGATGAATACAAGAAAATTTCCAAGTCACTGGATTTCCCTTGGAGTACAGTTGAGTCAGTCATCAAGAAAATAGAAAGAATATGGCACGGGGTAAAGCTGCCTAGAGCAGGCCGTCTGAGTGACTAGACTAGTGAGGGAGGCCAGCAGGAGACCTATGACAACTCTGGAGGAGTTACAAGCTTCAGTGGCTGGGATGGGAGAGACTGCACATACAACTGTTACCTGGGTGCTTAATCAGCCACAGCTTTATGGGAGAGTGGCTAGGATTTGCCAAAAGGCATGTGGGAGACCTTGAATTCAGCTGGAAGAAGGCTCTATAGTCTGATTAAACCAAAATTGAGCTTTATAGCCATCAGACTAAATGCTACTTTTAGCGCAAGTCAAACACTGCACATCATCAAAAGCTCATCATCCCTACCGTGAAGCACGGTGGTGGCTGCATCACGCTGTGGGGATGCTTCACTGCAGCAGGTCCGGGAAGGCTTGTGAAGGTAGAGCGCAAAATGAATGTAGCAAAATACAGGGAAATCCTGGAGGAAATCTTGATTCAGTCTACAAGAGAACTGCGACTTGGGAGAAGATTTGTTTTCCAGCAAGACAATGACACCAATCATAAAGCCAAAGCTACACAGGGATGGCTTAAAAACAACAAAGTTAATATCCTGGAGTAGCCACGTCAGAGTTCAGACCTCAATCCAATTGGGAATTTGTGGCTGGACTTGGAAAGGGCTGTTTATTCAAGATCCTCAGGCAATCTGACAGAACTTGAGCAGTTTTGTGAAGAAGAATGGGGAAAAAGTGCAGTTTCCAGATGTGCAAAGCTGATAGAGACCTATCCACACAGACTCAAGGTTGTAATTGCTGCCAAAGGTGCATCTACTAAATACTGACTTGAAGGGGGTGAGTACTTATGCAATCAATTATCATATGTTTTATATTTGTAATTAATTTAGATTTCTTTGCAGAGATCTTTCACTTTGACACAGAAGAGTCTTTTTCTGTTTTATCAGTGTCAAAAAAGCCAAATTAAATCGATTGTGATGCAATGTTGTATAACAATAAAACATGAAAACTTCCAAGGGGGTGAATATTTTTTATGTGCACTGTATTTGGTGATATATGTTGTACCTTGATAATACATTTACTTTGAACTTTGATATATTACAGAAATGAGGTGATCATTTTTTTTTCCTCAAAGAATCTCAAGCCTTTGGAAATCTCTTCTGCAAAGAGTAGAAGTAAAGTTTTAGAATATTTTTTAAAAATATATATCTTTGCATAATTAAAGATAAATTTGGATAGCGGAGAATTGAAGGTTAACTATTGCTGGATGGGAATGCAGAAATGCGGTTTCAACCCAATTGGCCATAAGTTTATTGAATCATGAAGCAGACTCAGGACATAGTTACTGACACGTGCTCTTAATACCTGAGTATCTTGATGTGCATGAGTAATTTTAAACTATCTTCTTCCAGGTCATCGTTCATTTTGGAAGTTTGATTAGTTTTGTAGATATCATAATGACTCATAGGATCACAAAAAGGTACAACGTTAATGAAAATACTTACCTCATCATATCTCTGCGAGCCCGTAGAGTACCACTCCACCAAGCCCAATTAACTGCCCTTGTTTAGTAGGCTTGTCAGTCACACATCATGTTTTCTTTTCCTTTCCCAGTTTTGGTGAATGGTCATTGAACTAAAATCTTAAATCTCTTTCTCTTTTCTGAAGTTCTGTGTGACCTACGGAGTGTTTCCTCCAACTTTCTTGCTAAGGAATAGATTTGGGGATTTGTTGTTGTACCAACTGTAGCATTGAAAACTGAGTCATTATAGGGACAAAATCAAGACTCTGAAGAAGAGTCTGGATTTACATGGAGCGCTGCATTTTCTCATGTGAGGTTTAATAGGACTGATCATCTGAATCACCACAGACTGCTGATGTGCATCCTTGCCTATAGATTATGTAGAGTGCAATATTGTCCATGCACGTTGATTACAGATATTGAAAGATTATCTCCATCTGAGAAAAGTTCTTGCTACTGCATAAACATGAGAGATACTACAGATGCGAGAAATCCAAAGCAACACACACAAAATGCTGGAGGAACACAGCAGATCAGGCCACAGCTATGGAAAGGAATAAACAGTCAATGTTTTGAGCTGATGTCCTTCATCAGAACTGGAAAGGAATCAGAGAAACATAGAAAATATACAGCACAATACAAGGCCCTTTGACCCACAATGCTGTGCCGAACATGTACTAGATTTAGAAATTACCTAGGGTTACCCATAGCCCTCTATTTTACTAAGCTCCATGTACCTATCCAGGAGTCTCTTAAAAGACCCTATCATATCCGCCTCCACCACTGCCGCCGGCAGCCCATTCCACGCACTCACCACTCTCTGTGTAAAAAGCTTTACTCCTGACATCTCCTCTGTACCTACTTCCAAGCACCTTAAAACTGTGCCCTCTCATGATAACCATTTCAGCCCTGGGAAAAAGCCTCCGGCTATCCACACGATCAATCCTTCTCATCATCTTATACACCTCTATCAGGTCACCTCTCATCCTCCGTCATTCCAAGGAGAAAAGGCCAAGTTCACTCAATCTATTCTCGTAAGGCATGCTCCCCAATCCAGGCAACATCCTTGTAAATCTCTTCTGCACCCTTTCTATAGTTTCCACATCCTTCCTGTAGTGAGGTGATCAGAACTGAGCACAGTACTCCAAGTGGGGTCTGACCAGGGTCCTGTATAGCTGTAACATTACCTCTCGGCTCTCAAACTCAATCCCATGGTTGATGAAGGCCAATGCACCATACGTCTTCTTAACCACAGAGTCAACCTGCGCAGCAGCTTTGAGTGTCCTATGGACTCGGACCCAAAGATCCCTCTGATTCTCCATTCTGCCAAGAGCTTTACCATTAATACTATGTTCTGCCATTATATTTGACCTACCAAAATGAACCACCTCAAACTTATCTGGGTTGAACTCCATCTGCCACTTCTCAACCCAGTTTTGCATCCTATCAATGTCCCGCTGTAACCTCTGACAGCCCTTCACACTATCCACAACATCTCCAACCTTTGTGTCATCAGCAAATCTACTAATCCGTCCCTCCACTTCCTCATCCAGGTCATCTATGAAAATCACAAAGAGGAGGGGGCTCCAGAACAGATCCCTGAGGCACACCACTGGTGACCAACCTCCATGCTGAATATGACCTGTCTACAACTACTCTTTGCCTTCTGTGGGCAAGCCAATTCTGGATCCACAAGCAAGGTCCCCTTGAATCCCATGCCTCCTTAATTTCTCAAAAAACTTTGCATGGGGTACCTTATCCAATGCCTTGCTGAAATCCATATACACTACACCTACTGCTCTTCCTTCATCAATGTGTTTAGTCACATCCTCAAAAAATTCAATCAGGCTCATAAGGCACGACCTGCCCTTGACAAAACCATGCTGATTATTCCAAAGCATATTTTGCCTCTCCAAATGTTCATATATCCTGCTTCTCAGGATCTTTCCCATCAACTTACCAACCACTGAAGCAAGACTCACTGCTGTATAATTTCCTGGGCTACCTCTACTCCCTTTCTTGACTAAGGGAATAACATCGGCAACCCTCCAGTCCTCTGAAACATCTCCCATCCCCATTGCTGATGCAAAAATCATTGCCAGAGGCTCAGCAATCTCCTCACTCTCTTCCCACAGTAGGCTGGGGTACATTCCGTCCGGTCCCTGTGACTTATCCAACTTGATGCTTTCCAAAAGCCCCAGCACATCCTCTTTCTTAATGTCTATATGCTCAAGCTTTTGAATTCACTGTAACCCACAATTGTCAATATCCTTTTCCGTAGTGAATATTGAAAGAAAGTATTCATTAAGTACCTCAGCTATCTCCTCTGGTTCCATATATACTTTTCCACTGTCACACTTGATTGGTCCCATTCCCTCACGTCTTATCCTCTTGCTCTTCACATTCTTGTTGAATGCCTTGGGGTTTTCTTTAATCCTGCTCACCAAGGCCTTCTCATGGCCCCTTCTGGATCTCCTAATTTCATTCTTAAGCTCCTTCCTGCTAGCCTTATTATCTTCTAGATCTTTTTCATTACCTAATCTTTTGAACCTTTCGTAAGCTTTTCTTTTCTTCTTGACTAGATTTTCAACAGTCTTTGTACACTACAGTTCCTGTACCCTACCAACCATTCCCTGTCTCATTGGAATGTACCTATGCAGAGCACCACGCAAATATCACCTGAACATTTGCCGTACATTTCCCTGAGAACATGTGTTCCCAATTTATGCTTCCAAGTTCTTACCTGATAGCTTCATATTTCCCCTTACGCCAATTAAACGCTTTCCTAACTTGTCTGTTCCTATCTCTCTCCAATGCTATTGTAAAGGAGATAGAATTGTGATCACTATCTCCAAAATGCTCTCCCACTGAGAGACCTGACACCTGACCAGGTTCATTTCCCAATACCAGATCAAGTACAGCCTCTCCTCTTGTAGGTTTATCTACATATTTTGTCAAGAAACCTTCCTGAACACACCTAACAAACTCCACCCCATCTGAATCTTTTGCTCTAGGGAGATGCCAATCAATATTGGGAAAATTGAAATCTCCCACCACAGCAACCCTGTTATTATTACACCTTTCCAGAATCTGTCTCCCTATCTGCTCCTCGATGACCCTGTTGCTAATGGGTGGTCTATAAAAAACACCCAGTAGAGTTATTGTCCCCCCCCTCCTGTTTCTAACTTCCACCCACAGAGACTCAGTAGACAATCCCTCCATGACTTCCTCCTTTTCTGCAGCTGTGACACTATCTCTGATCAGCAGTGCCACGCCCCACCTCTTTTGCCTCCCTCCCAGTCCTTTCTGAAACATCTAGAGTCTGGCATTCTAAGTAACCATTCCTGCCCCTGAACCATCCAAGTCTCTGTAATGGCCACAACATCATAGTTCGAAGTACTGATCCAGGCTCTAAGCTTTGTTCATGATGCTTCTTGCATTAAAATAGACACATCTCAAACCATCGGTCTGAGCGTATCTCTTCTCTATCGCCTGCCTATCCTCCCTCACACTCTGTCTCCAAGCTTTCACTATATGTGAGCTAATCATCCCTTCCTTCGTCTCCTCAGTTCGGTTTCCACCCCCCCAGCAATTCTATTTTAAACTCCCCCCCAATAACCTTAGCAAACCTCCCTGCCAGGATATTGGTCCCCCTCGGATTCAAGAGCAACTCCTACTTTTTGTACAGGTCTCGACTGCCCCAAAAGAGGTCCCAGTGATCCAGAAATCTGAATCCCTGCCACCTGCTCCAATACCTCAGCCAAGCATTTATCCTCCACCTCATTCTATTCCTATACTCACTGTTGCGTGGCACAGGCAGCAATCCCGAGATTATTACCTTTGAGGTCCTGCTTCTCAACTTCCTTCCTAACTCCCTGTAGTCTGTTTTCAGGACCCCCTCCCTTTTCCTACCTATGTCATTGGTACCAATATGTACCACGACCTCCGGCTGTTCACCTTCCCACTTCAGGATATCGTGGACGCAATCAGAAACATCCCAGACCCTGACACATGGGAGGCAAACTACCATCACGTTTCTTTCCTGCGTCCACAGAATCGTCTGTCTGACCCCCTGACTGTAGAGTTCCCTATTACTGCTGCCATCCTCTTCCTTTCCCTACCCTTCCCTACCCTTCTGAGCCACAGGGCCAGACTCTGTGCCAGAGGTGCGGCCACTGTTGCTTCCCCCAGGTAGGCCGTCCCCCCACCCCGAACAGTACTTAAACAGGAGTACTTATTGTCAAGGGGTACAGCCACAGGGGTACTCTCTAGTATCTGACTCCTGCCCTTCCCTCTCCTGACTCTTACCCACTTATCTGTCTCCCAAGGCCCCAGTGTGACTACTTGCCTATAGTTCCTCTCTATCACCTCCTCACTTTCTCTGACCAGACGAAGGTCAACGAGCTGCATCTCCAGTTCCACAGCCTGGTTCCTAAGGAGCTGCAGCTTGACACACCTGGCGCAGATGTGGCCGTCCGGGAAGCTGGGAGTCTCCAAGTCCTCCCACATCTGATACCGGCCTCACAGGCATACTTCCTGTTTCTATTCCTCACAGGTAACTTAATGATGCACCATCAATAACTCTTGCAGACGTGAGGCCAGATATAGACTTTTATTGGCTGGAAGAAAGAACAAGCAGCAATTGACCACCACACTACATCCTGGAGACTGAGGCCGGGGCTGTGTCTCCAATCGCCTTTATACCGGGGTCCGTGGGAGGAGCCACAGGAGTAGTCAGCAGGGGGGCATGTCCAGACAGGTATATGTAGTTCACCACACTTACCTCGCCTCGACCCGTTATCCCTGAAGTCTGAATGAGCCAAAGCCCTCCCACTCTGCCTCAGATCACTCCATCTATAACCACTTCACTGGGCAGTGTCTTCGTTCTATGCCTGAACCTTCCCTGCTATCTAACTTACGGTTGGTGCTCCGGTTATAGCCGCTGATAGGCCACGTACAACAGATAAATGCCCTCAAAGCTCCCTTTTTAAATAACCACCATCGACCTATGAGAGATCCCTCTTGGGAAAGGGGAAGATGCCAGAATAAAAAGGTGGTGGGGGAAAGGAGGACAGCTAGAAGGTGATAGGTGAAGCCGGTGGAAAGGTAACGGCTGGAGAGAAAGGGATCTGATAGGAGAGGAGAGTGGACCATAGGAAAAAGAGAAGGAAGAGGGGACCCAGTGGGAGGTGATAGGCAAGTGAGAAGAGGTAAGGGGCCAGAGTGGGGAATAGAAGAAAAGGAGAGGCGAAGGTTTTCTTCTAGTAGAAGGAGAAATCGATATTCATGCTATCCTGTCGGAGGCTACCCTGAAGGAGTATGAGGTGTTGCTTCTCCATCCTGAGGTTGGCTTCATTGTGACACAAGAGGGCACATGTAGAGACATATTGGAATGGGTTGAGTTTGACTTTGTGGTTTTCCTTGTGTTCTGGAACCTATACTGGAAAAGAATAAAGATCTGCTGCCTCAAGTATACTGAGTATTTTCTCGTTGCTTTATTTTTGCTGAAGGTCACTGTTTCGAGCCTCAGCTGAGGCAGTGTGTTTGTGTCCTTGAACGAGGCACTTAACAACACATTGCTCTGCGACGTCACCGGTGCCAAGCTGCACGGGTCCTAGTGCTCTTCCCTTGGACAACATCGGTGGTGTGGAGAGGGGAAGGCCTGCAGCTTGAGCAACTGCCGGTCTCCCGTACAACCCTGCCCAGGCCTGTGCTGTGGAAACTCCAGGCGCAGATCCATGGTCTCTCGAGACCGACGGATGCCACCACCACATTTTTGCTAAGACTTTTTCAGCCACTTTGCAAATTGCACCATATGTGACCCTGAGAGATTGCCCCTTCATTTAGTCACATGCTAGGATAAGCCAATATTTGATAGTACGTGAATATATCCTTTAGGCTGAATAGCAGTTAATATTTCTACATCATTTTGACGAGCATTAAATAAACAACATATCAGTAAAGATCAAAGTACAAGTAGACACAAAGAAATCCATTAACTACTGTTTAAATATAGACCATTACAGCCCAGAAATTGAAAAGTGTTGCACCCAAGTGTGGAACGGCGTTCTAAGCACCAAAATCACATGGAATGGTCAGGCTCTGCTCCATCGTTCATAGGTGACATCATCGTAATAGACTAGATCTCAAGTAACAATGAGTCAGAGTATAGGAAAGAATGAGAGCTTAGTGATGCAGTGTCATGATAACAGCCTTTCACTCAATATCAATAGAACAGAAGATCTGCAGATGCTGGAATCAAAGCAATACACACAAAATGCTGGAGGCCAGGCAGCATCTATGGCAAGCTGCAAACGGTTAATGTCTTGGGCCAAAACCCTTCATCAGGACTGAAGAAGTAACAGAGCTGGTCAGGAAGTGGGGTGAAGAACACAGACCTGTTTGCACTAGTATTTATTATAAATTACTATAAAATGCACATTGCACATTTAAAATTGCACCATTTCGGATCGCAAGACCCTGCAGAGGATAGTGAGGTCAGCTGAGAAGATCATCGGGCTCTCTCTTCCCACCATCACGGATACTTACACTACACGCTGCATCCACAAAGGAAACAACATTATGAAGGACCCCATGCACATCTCATACAAACTCTTCTCCCTCCTGCTGTCTGGGAAAAGGCTCCGAAGCATTTGGGCTCTTACGACCAGACTATCTAACAGTTTCTTCCCCCAAGCTATCAGACTCCTCAATACCCGAAGCCTGGACTGACACCTTGCCCTATTGTCCTGATTATTATTTATTGTAATGCCGATACTGTTTGAGTGCACTTTATGCAGTCCAGTGTAGGTCTGTAGTCCAGTATAGCTTTCTCTGTGTTTTTTTTTATTACGTAGTTCAGTCTAGTTTTTGTACTGTCATGTAAACCATGGTCCTGAAAAACATTGTCTCATTTTTACCAGCAGTTATGGTTGAAATGACAATAAAAGTTGACTTGACTTGAAAAGGATATGCAACGTAAAAATTTTTACTCCTCATTTATATGACGGATGTAAGTAATAAAGTCAATTCAGTTCATTTCAATCAATGATTCTGAGGTGGTTGAGTGCTTAAAGTTCCGATGTGTAAAGATTACCGATAGCTTGTCCTGGTCCAACCATGCAGACGCCAATGCCTCTAATCTAAGCTCGCAAATGCCTCGACTTCCTCAGAAGTCTAAGGAAATTTTGTGTGTCTCTATTGACACACACCGATTTTTATAGATGTACCATAGAAAGCATTCTACCTGGATGCCTCACTGGTATGGTAACTGCTCTGCCCAAAACCACAAGAAATTGCTCAGCACTTCACAAAAAACAGACTCCCCTCCATGGGCTCAGTCTGTATTCACTCTGCCTCTGGAAAGCAGTCTCCCCTCCATGGGCTCGGTCTGTACTTCACTCTGCCTCAGGAAAGCAGTCTCCCCTCCATGGGCTCGGTCTGTACTTCACTCTGCCTCAGGAAAGGAGCCAACATAATTTAAACTACCTTGGGCATACTTTCTTCTCCTGCTTTCATCAGGCAGAACATACAAAAGTTGAAAAACATGATCAGACTCGAGGGCAGCTTCTATTTAGCTGTCATAGACTATTGAACAGTCCTTTTGTTTGACAAGGATGACTATTAACCTCCCAGTCTACCAATTCATAGCCTGTCTGCCCACACTGTATTTTCTCTGTAACTGTAAGACTATGCTTGACGTTCAGTTATTACTTTTCCCTTGAACTACCTTGACCCATTTATGTATCGAGGTGATCTGTATGGATGGCAAGCAAAACAAAGTTCTTTGCTCTGTCTCAGTACTTGTGACAATAATAAACCAATAACTAATCCTGAGATTACAACCTCAGATGACCTATTTTTTCCAATTTTCTACCTATGTCCCTAAAATTCCTTTGCAGGAGTTCCTTTGCCTGCGCCTGTCTACGTCACTGGTATTGATAGGGACTACAGCCTCTGGCTGCTCACCCTCCCCTCTCAGAACATCCTGTACCCACTGGGACCAGAGAGGCAATACACCACCCTGGAGCCTCAATTGCAGCCACAAAACAACAATTTCTGCCCCTAATTATTCCAAATAAGCTGATTCCTAAGATCCGGAACCTGGGTCTTAGCACTCAGACCTGCAGCTGGATCTTCAACTTCCTCACAGACAGAACCCAGGCTGTAAAGATAGGGGACAAGCTCTCCTCTACAATCACTCTGAGCACCGGTGCCGTGTGTACTCAGCCCCCTGCTGTACTCACTGTACACCCATGATTGTGTAGCCAAGTTTCCATCGAACTCAATATATAAGTTTGCTGATGACACCACAATTGTAGGCCGCAACTTAGGTAATGATGAGTCTGAGTACAGAAAGGAAATTCAGAACGTGGTGGCATGGTGCAAAGACAATAACCTAGCCCTCAACGTCAGCAAGTTGAAGGAATTGGTTGTTGACTTCAGAAAGAGTAGCAGACCGCACGACCCCATCTACATCGGTGGTGCGCAGGTGGAACAGGTCAAAAGCTTTAAGTTCCTTGGGATAAATATCACAAATGACCTGATTTGGTCTAACCAAGCAGAGTCCACTGCCAAGAAGGCCCACCAGTGCCTTTACTTCCTGAGAAAGCTGAAGAAATTTGGCCTGTCCCCTAAAACACTCACTAATTTTTATAGATGCACCGTAGAAAGCATTCTTCTAGGGTGCATCACAACTGGTTACTATTTTTACTGTGCCCATGGTCTGTTTTTTATCAATTATGCTATTGTTTGCACTGTTGTAACTATAGGTTGTAACTATGTGGTTTTGTGCAGGTCTTGTAGCTTTAGTTTTTGGTCTTGTTTGGTGGATTTGGAGCTCCTTTCCGGGGAAAGCGCTAAGACGGTAGCGCGATATTAATACGCAGCAGCCTCTCCGGACTCTGGATCGGGGATTGCCAAACGTTATGTGGAATTTCTGGTGTAGTCTGTTTTGCCATATGCTTTTGTGATATCATTCTGGGGGAACTTTGTCTCATTTTTTAACTGCATTGCATTTGTGGCTTCTGAATGACAATAAACTGAATCTGAATCTGAATCTGAAGTTGTCCTGTCCAAGACTGGAAGAAGCTGCAGAAGATTGTGAGCATAGTCCAGCACATCACACAAACCAGTCTTCCATCCTTGGATTCACTTTACACCACATGCTGTCAGAGCAGTGCTGCCAGGATAATCAAGGACACGACCCACCCAGCCAACACACTTTTTGTCCCACTTCCCTCCGGGAGAAGGTTCAGGAGCTTGAAGATTCGTATGGCCAGCTTTGGGAACAGCTTCTTTCCAACTGTGATAAGACTGCTGAACAGATCCTGACCCGGATCTGGGCCGTACCTTCCAAATATTCGGACCTGACTTGCACTACCTTACTTTCCCTTTTCTATTTTCTAATTATGATTTATAATTTAAATTTTTATTATATTTACTTTGATTTGTACTTCAGGGAGTGCAAAGTGTAGAATCAAATATCGCTATGATGATTGTACGCTCTAGTATCAATTGTTTGGTGACAATAAAGCAGAGTATTAATAAAACAAAAATATTTTTAAAAATTCTCCTTATATATTTTGCTCTAAACTTTAAATTGTTTTCAGTGGTCTTTGACTCATTCTATCAAAATGGCACAGAACGAAATCCGTGGCATAAGTAAATGGCTTATCAGGAGTTCCAGTCTGGGGTCCTTGGACCCCTTGCTTAATGGTATTGGTCTTATGGCATAAAAAGATTGGAAACCCTTGGTTTAGATGAATATGACCTCTTTGCCACCCTTGATGGTTCCTATCATGACACCAAATGAAAGACGAATGACTACAGTTAATTTTTACTCCTTTTGGCTCCATACCAATTACCTCACTATTATCTCTCGCATACTCAAATACTTGCTTCCTCCACTGGTTATCACCTTCCCTCCCAATAATCTCCTTCACTAGAGAGGAGAACCCATGCAAGGGTACCACTGACTCATAAAATTAAAACCCTCCTCTTTGTCCATGTGCCCAGCACCTCCAGTAGGCACCATGGCAGCCTGGTGAAATGTTCAAGGGCTTAGAAAGGGGAGATTCCTCAAGGTTGTCATAGCCAGGGTGGGGTTGTAGTGGGAATAAGCTTCCACTACTTATTAAATGCTCCCAGTGATGTGTGTGTTCCAAATAGCCTCTGGCAGCCAAGTCCAGCACCTGGCCTTCACGTGTGGCTGAGCTACAAAGCCTGATAGAACTGTTTCTACTGACAGGAGAAGGAGCAAAAGCCAGTTACATCAAGCAGATGGGGTTCATCAGCCATGTTTGGCAACTCTGATCTCAAACCTCAGCTGCCTTGAGACTATAGGGGAATGCTTTGGGAGTAATCCTGCGGAAAAATCTCGAGGTGGAGTTCCTGAGCCAGTCCCATGTTGAGTTCACTGCTGACTGACAACTTCTGCAATGCTGCGGAGGCCAAACTATATCGGTATCTACGCTTCCTCTGGGTCCATCAGCTGCGCGGAGAGGGGGAGTTTGCTACATGGACTACAGCTTGCTCTCCATATCATACTGAACTGGCTTGGTTATCATGTAGACAGCTGGGATGCAATATCCATTGTCGATCCCGACCAGCGGAGGGACACATAAACAGGAATGTCTTCTGCCTATTCATTCTGCCTATAGAAACATTCCTAAACCGGGAATAATCTCTGGGTCAACACATAATCTTCTACATCCATCAAAGCTGGTGATGCCTTTCCCTGTAGCACAGGAATCCCCAACCTGGGGTCCACGGACCCCTCGGTTAACGATAGTGGTCCATGGCACCAAAAATGTTTGGGAACCCCTGCTCGTGTAGCAGTCCTGTAGGAATATACCTTGCGAAAATTGAATTCTCACTTGATGAGAGCACATGGAATTTCCCTTTTAGTTCACGAATGGACAGTTGTCCTTAACCTTCTGCAGAGCCACTGAAACTGAGCAGCACACACAAAATGCTGCAGGAACACAGCAGGTCAGGCAGCCCCTGCGAAAATGAATAAACAGGTGGGCCAAGACCTTTCTTCAGGATGGAAAGGAAGGGGGAAGACATCAGAATTTTAAAAATGGGGGGGAGGGGAAGGAAGACAAACTACAAGCCAGGTGGGTGGGAAAGGTGAAGGGCTGGAGAAGAAGGAATTGGAGAGGAGAGGAGTTTGGGCTTGGGAGAAAGGGAAGGAGGAGGGGACTCAGGGGAATTGATAGGCAGATGAGAAGAGGTAAGAGGCTAGAGTGGGGAACAGAAGAAGAGGAGGGGGAGGGGAAAAGACAAAGGAAATGTAAAAAAGGGGAAAAAAGTGACCAGAAAGAGAAATTGATATTCATGTCATCAGGTTGAAGGCTATCTGGACTCCTACACCCCGGGGGTGGCTCACTGTGGACCGACATATCAGAACAGAATGGAGATAGGATTTAAAATGGTTGGCCACTGGGGAATTCCCCTTTAGGCAGAACTAGGCTAACTTGAAGCGTAAATCTGAACCATATTCCAACTTACTTTACTCTAAAAATTTCTAAAACTTTCGTTAAAGCTTCCATGTAAAAGCAACAATTATTTTAGCTTCTGATTAGATTTTCATAAAGATGGTTAAAATTTCTTGCCGAACTTGTTAAAAAAAAGGGTTCTGAACATTTCCAGATGAGTTCTTTCAGGCGTTTTAGGGAGTGATTTCTGGTGTTTTGCATTACGGGCATTAGTTACTCCTAACCACTTTTACTGCCTTTCCCAACTTCTCCTTGGACTGCATGATTCAATTGATCATTTCTGAGTGCAATTAGCCACATGATTGTAGCTCTCAAGCCACTGAATGTCTTCCCCTACAAGAACCCAACTGTTTCATGATCCCCACTACCGATATCAGCTTTTTAAACTGCTGGTTATTTAATTAACCAGATTTAAATTCCCCAGCTGGAACAGTGCAATGCACTCATGTCAACTAGTTGTTAATCTGGATTGTTGGTCCCAGCGCTTGGTGATGCATTTATCAGAATTATGGAGAACTGCATTAAGTAGTGTTTAAAATATGATTTAGATATATGTAACGATGTTTGCAGTGGTTAAGGTAATGGTCTGTGAATTATCTACCTGGATTTAATAGACAAGAACCACAGTACAGGTGCACCACAGGGCTGTGTGCTTGGCCCCCTTCTCTACTCGCTTTACACATATGACTGTGGCTAAGCACAGTTCTAAAGCCATATTCAAGTTTGCTGATGATACCACTGTTGTGGAGTGAATCAAAGGTGGTGATGAATTAGCACACAGGAGGGAAACTGAGAATTTGGCTAAGTGATTTCATAACAACAACCTCTCATTCAATGTCAGCAAGACCAAGAAACCGATTATAGACTTCAGGGGAGGGAAACCAGAGGTCCTTGAGCCAGTTCTCATCAGAGGATCAGAGGTGGAGAGGGTTAGCAACTTTAAATTCCTGGGTGTTACTATTTCAGAGGAACTATTCTGGACTCAGCATTTAAGTGTAATTTTGAAAAAAGCACAGCAGCCCCTCTGCTTCCTTAGGAGTCTGCGAAGATTCAGCATGATGTCTAAAACTTTGACAAACTTCTATAGATGTGTTGTTATGAGTATATTGACTGCCTGTATCATGGCCTGGTATGGAAATGCCAATGCCTTTGAATAAAAAGTCCTACAAAAGGTAGCGGATTTGGCCCAGCACATCATGGGTAAAGCCTTCCCAACCATTGAACACATCCACATGAAATAGCGTGAGAGGAAAGTTGCATCCATCAACAAAGATCACCACCAACCAGGTATGCTCTCTTCTCACGGCTGCCATCAAAATGATTTCCTGATTTACGGACAGTTCGTCCATATCAGTGAGTGTCGCAGCACTATCTGATTGGTTGAGTTAAGGTTTTAGTTTAACTACATCTTGCCCTTTGTTGTATCATGTTTTATTCAAGTATCAAAGCCAAAGTTGAGTTGAATGTTATATGTAACCGTACACAAAGGGGGAATGAAAACCTTGCAGCAGATCACGGGTTCCTAGCATCAGAAATATATTGCTGGGTGGTTGCACTTCTGACTTCAAGTTCAAAGTACATTTATTATCAAAGTATGTATACACTATACAACCTTGAGATTCATCTCCTTACAGGCAGCCAGCCAGCAATTACTTACTTGTGGCAAAGCAAACAAAGAGTACAACTAAACTCTTTATTAATAACACATTTTCTTATAACATTTATGGTAAATGATCACCGCAAATAATGGAGACGCAAGCGAAGGTGAGGGTCAGTCAAGGGTTGAAGTGTTCAGGTACAAGGCAAAGTTGAGGCAAAGACAAGGTATGTTCGAGGCAAAGTCGCGGCGAGCAGGGCAAAGTTGAATCAGCGTAGAAGCAGACGCGAGCACCATCCACCTGAATCGAGAGCGAGGTTTGACCGAACTAAGGGCCTGGCCAATTTGGAAAGGTTGGGTACGGACCAAAACACGATGGTGGGGTCAGACCCAGTGCGTATCCAAGCGACAAAGCTGGGGTCCTAGTGTGAGGAATGACCCGATGGCCTTCAGACTGGTGAGCTGATCAGAAATGCCGTGGGAGCATAGTAGGAGTACCGCACTATTACAGCTCATGCCATTGGAGTTTGGAGTTAAATTCCAATGGCTTCTGCAAGGAGTTTGTACATCCCTCCTCATGAAAGTGTGGGTTTTCTCCAGGTCCTCCGGTTTCCTCCCACAATCCAAAGATGCACCGGTTAGTAGGTTAATTTGTCATTGTAAATAGTCCTGTGGGGTTAAATCAGTAGGTTGCTGGGTGGTGTGGATCATTGGGTTGGAAGAGACTGCTCTCCACTGTATCTCTAAATAAATAAATCTGATTAAAGATTAAAGATGGAACTTCCTTATCTTTATATATTGGACATTGCAGGAGTGCTTGGTATGTTGACTAAATGGTGAAAGAATTCACTGAGACTATTGGATATAGAATCAGATTCAGATTCAGAATCAGGCGCAACATCACTGACATAAGTCTTGAAGTGTGTTGTTTAGTGGTGGCAGTGCAGTGCATTGCAGCTCATTGGGCCAGGAAAGCCTGTTCTGTGCTGCATCCCTAAGTAAAGTAGGATGCAACAGTTCTAAGGATGGGAAATCTATTGTAACCGGGGTAGAACCTGCTAACTAATGGACATAATAACAAAGTGCATCAATTTAGAACATTGTCCGTTGGATATGGTTGTGTTCCAGAGGCAGCTGAGAACAATCTTAAACTGCTCAAACAATAGGAAGCTAAAAATCAGTAATTTCCATTTGATGAATCAAATCCAGACTTAGAAATGTAGCGGAATGTGCACTGATATGTGAGTGACTCTAAATTAGGGAGTGCAAATGGAAATTTTGGGATTTTTCTGTACAGCAATGGTTGTTAACGAGCCCAGAAACTAAGTGCAGGTCTGTCACAGCAGACACAATTGTCTTTCTTTATAATTACATGTGAATAAAACCTGTAAACAATTTAGAAGGATGTTGAAAGCAATTTAATCTATTTGAAACAGCCTCCCGCTCATTGTAGCGGGCTTTACCCTTTACTTATTGCTCATACACCGGGTGAAAATATGTTTTAATTACAAAGGAACTTTTGAAGGAGATAAACTGTTTCATAATAAGAGGCTTTATATTACAAATCAGTGATCAAAAATTTAGTCTGTCATTAATGCTAAATATGCTTCATATTAATGCCAACCATTGAAGTCAATGGAAAGAATATCAGAGGCCAAATATAATACGAGCTTCTTCCATCCCAGTGGTATCATGTTCTAGGTCTGCCTTAGTGAAGTGTACTTATTCTCTTCTTCGGTAAAATGATGTCCAGATTTTTAACAAAAAAATCTAATAAGTTCCAAGGATCTCATTGAGGATAGGGCAAGCTTACCTATATAGGTAAGATATGGTTCAAGAATTTTATTTCGACAGAGTTGTGTTACTTTGAGGCAATTGAGATGGAACAATATGGTTTTTATATAGTTATCTGTGATTATCCATATCCCGGGAAAATGAGGAAATCTCAAGGATATATAAACAGGAGAATTTAATTTTAAATGTAGTGACAACTCGAATAAACCAATGCTGCAGCTGGAGACCAGGCAAGGGGAATTATCCTGGATGAGCACTCTCTGATCAATCCAATAATAGTGTTCCAAAAAGACAATGAAATGTATTCGATCTTTTATTAGCAACTAGTAAAAATACAATGTTGAAGCAATGAAACTTATGAAATGAACATTAGTGATATTAAAAATACTTAAGCGGACTTAAATGAAGTTGAGTTAAGTGATTTCAAATGTAATTATGTGAAGTTAAGTATAATTAAGTGGCTAACTAAAGATATGACATCCATCAGTCCCCAACTCTACCACCCAGAATAAGCTTGAATACAGAACTTATTCCCTCTGCTTTTCCCATTCCCCACCCATCTGACTAGCTACAATAATAAACGTAATAAATGCTCAACACAGGATGCAATGCAAATGTAGAGCAGATGCACGGCATCTACGTCAACTGAAGATGATTCTTCAGGATTTATTTTCACAATATTCAATGTATAGAACATGTCCTCCTATACAGCTAAGGAATAATGATAATAATGATAGAAGTACCAGGTTTACTTTTTAATTTCACATCCTGGCTCCGAAATGATAATTCCCTATATGTAGCACACTCCTTAGACAATAATAATCCTCTTGGAAAGAAATACAAAAATATTTCAGAAACATTTTAATTCCAATTCCCATTTCCATTCCGACATATTAGTCTGTTGCTTCCTCTTGTGCCAAGATGAGGCGTCCCTCAGGGTAAAGGAGCAGCACCTTATATTCCATCTGAGTAGTCTTCAACTTAATGGCATGAGTATCAATTTCTCTTTCAGCTAAAAAAAAGAAATCCCTCAACTCCACCCTCTCCTTCTGTCACCCACTCTGGCCTCTCACTTCTTCTCACCTGCCTATCACCTACCCTGGATCCCCTTCTCCTTCCCTTTCTTCTATGGTCCACTCTCCTCTCCAATCAGATTCCTTCCTCTCCAGCCCTTTATCTTTCCCATCCCCCAGGCTTCAACTATCCTCCTTCTCTCCTCCACCTTTTTATTCTGGCTCCTTCCCCCTTCTTTTCAGTCCTGAAGAAGAGTCTCAGCCTGAAACGTCAACAGTTTATTCATTTCCATAGATGCTCCCCGACCTGCTGAGTTCCTCCAGCATTTTGAGTGTGTTACTCTGGATTTCCAGCATCTACAGAATCTCTTGTGTTTATGATTTGGTGCCAATATTTAGCTGGCTTTGATTTATTTGGGGGGAGGGTGGTGAAACAGGAGTCTGGCACAATTGAAAATATCACCAGAAGATCAAGAGTTGATCTTTCCAACAAGCACATATACATTCAGAAAAACTTCTCTACTCACGGATAAGTTGATTTTCACTGCATAGCGCTGAGATTTATTGAACTATTTCTATGGCTGTGTGGCAGAAAGTGTATTGACTGACTGCATTACAGCCTGGTATGGGAACACCAGTGCCTTTGAGTGGAAAATCCTACAAAAGGTAGTGGATTTGGTCCAGTACATCATGGGTAAAGCCCTCCTAACCATTTCGCCCATCTACATGAATCATTGCGATAGAAAAGCAGCACCCATCGTCAAAGATCCCCACCACCCAGGCCATGCTTACTTCTCACGGCTTCCATCAGGAAGGAGGTACAGGAGCCTCAGGACTCACACCACCAGGTTCAAGAATGGTCACTATCCCTCAAACATAAGGCTCTTGAACAAAAAGAGATAACTACACTTATTCTATTTCTGGTCTCCCACAACTGATGGACTCAATTTAAGGAGTCATTCTTTTGTTATTTCATGTTTTTGTTTTTTTATTGCTATTCATTTATATTTGCATTTGCACAATTTGTTGTTCATTGATCCTGTTCACAGTTACTGTTTTATAGATTTACTAAGTATGCCCATAGGAAAAAGAATCTCAGGGTTGTATGTGGTGACATGTACTCTTACAATAAATTTTACTTTGAACTTCGAAAGTCTACATTGAAATTGAGGTAGATCTTATCTGGATTGCTGGTGTGGTTAGTACAATTAGCCTCAGTAAAGGTTAGGATCATATTTCATCATCATTTTTGGGCAGTTCACATCTTTGAACATCAGCTAAAGAAATAATCAAACACTTCTGTGAAGTGGCCCCACGGTAAGTTAGCTTTCTGATCATCTATGCCAAAGCTCACGCATGATTAATAGGCACTTGGGTCAGGTACTTTAGTGCCAAGTGACAGGAGGTTTCAAGCATATCTCTGGCAGTGAGCCCCGGATGATCAAAGGGATAATGGGAGAGGGTCCAAATGGATGGAAACCAATTAAGTTAGAAAAAAAAACATAAGCTAGGTTCAGAGGAGATGTTCTTATCAGGGCTGGGAGAGATTGCAGTAAATCTTCATGATTGGAAAAACCTGGCTCTTTTTCCATTTAAGTTCTCCCAGAGTTCTAGCTGCATTCATCAATCCACTCTGGGGTGTTAATCAGTACAGAGAGTACAATGATAGCTTCATTGCTGTAAGTTATCTTCTGAATTGGTAGGTCTGACATAAACCACATTAAACCACTTCATCAAGACAAATTTGACCCTACATGCAATTGCTTGAAGAACGAATCTGTCTTCACAAACAGGGACTACCCTGGTTAATGAAGAGTGGTGTCAGTGCAGCATCTGGAATACAGCTGTAAACTTATAAGCAAAACTGTGAATGCTTTGACAAATGAATAAGCCAGAAAAAATACTGAAAAACTAAAAAAAAACACATTTAATCATTTGCTATAACATACAGTAACTCAAAATCAACTGAATTTTCTTCCAAGTATCCTGTATACCTTGTATATATTCTCTCTCAATAAATTTCCATAAACTTCTGGTTCAATACAGTAGCTCCTATTTATTAATTTCACTGTGCCTTCCAATAAGTGATTAGGATACTGCCACGCAGAAAATTGGAAAATCATAAGAACGTAAGAAATAGGAGCAGGAGTCGGCCATCTGGCCCGTGAAGCCTGCTCTGCCATTCAATAAGATCATGGCTGATCTCCACCTCCCTGCCTTTCCCCCACAACCCTTAATCCCCCTACTGTGCAAAAATCTATCCAACCTTGTCTTTAATATATTTACCGAGGTAGCTTCCACTGCTTCATAGTGCAGAGAATTCCACAGATTCACTACACTCTGGGAAAAATAGTTCCTCCTCATCTCCCGAATCTACTCCCCCGAAACTTGACATTATTTTCTTGAGTTCTAGTCTCACCTACCAGTGCAAACAACTTTCCTGCCTCTATCTTACCTATCCCTGTCATATTTTTACAAAACACAAAACGCTGGCAGAACTCAGCAGGCCAGACAGCATCTATGATGACACTACCTCCTCCCGTAGATGCTGTCTGGCCTGCTGAGTTCTGCCAGCATTTTGGGTTTTGTATTTATTTCCAGCATCTGCAGATTCACTTGTGTTGCCTTTCATATTTTTATATGTTTCTATAAGATCTCTCATTCTTCTGAATTGCAGTGAGTACAGTCCCAGGTGACTCAATCTCTCCTCATAGCCTAATCCCCTCATCTCCGGAATCAATCTGGTGAACCTCCTCTGCACCACCTCCAAAGCCAGAATATCCTTCTTCAAGTAAGGAGACCAGAACTGCCTGCAGTACTCCAGGTGCGTCCTCACCAGTACCCTGTACAGTTGCAGCGTAACCTCCCTGCTCTTGATTAAATATATAGGTGATTGTTTTGAAGGAGGTATATTAATGTCGTTTGATCAATTAAAAAATAAATATAAAATATCAAATAACACTCTTTTCTGTTATTTTCAATTAAAAGCCTATTTACGAGAAAAGTTGGGACAATGTTGATGCCAAAACCTAGTGAAATAGAAATATTAATCTAGAAAGGAAAAATTAAAAAATTTACATCTTGTATGTATAATTTGATTCAAAAGCAGACAATTAAATTAGGAATTCATAAATCAAGACAAAAATGGGAATCTGATTTGAATGTTAAAATTGATGGAAAAAACTGGTCAAGATTATGTTCTGATAGTATGAGAAATACAATAAATGTTCAACTTAGATTAATACAATATAATTTTTTACATCAATTATATATAACACCACAGAAAATAAATAGATTAAATTCAAATATATCTGACCAATGTTTTCGATGTAATCAAGAAATTGGTACTTTTTTACATTCTACTTGGTCTTGTTTTAAAATTCAGCCATTTTGGATAAACTTAAGACTTTTATTGGAACAAATTATTGGAGTACAACTCCCACATAGTCCATTATTATTTTTATTAGGAGATATTGAAGGGGCAATAACAAAACTTAAATTGAATAAGTATCAGAAAAAATTTATAAAAATTGCATTGGCAGTAGCCAAAAAAGTTATCGCAGTTACTTAGAAATCTGATCTATATTTAACTATGGATCGTTGGAATAATGAAATACATACTTGTACTCCACTTGAAAAAATTACGTATAATCTAAGA
Source organism: Hypanus sabinus (assembly GCF_030144855.1). NCBI lineage: Eukaryota > Metazoa > Chordata > Chondrichthyes > Myliobatiformes > Dasyatidae > Hypanus > Hypanus sabinus. Next base: position 59,553,777 of record NC_082727.1, on the reverse strand, counting down.
AATGAATATGATATATTTTTGAAAATTTGGTTCCCATGCTTACAAAAAATAGGATTAAATACATAGGTCCTTTGAAGATAAAATTATAGTAATTGGGGAAAGTAAAAATAATTATCAAAATTATTTTGAACTCCATGGAGCATGTGGGGATCCTCCGATATCCAGGCAATCTTTCTCTTCTTTCCTTTTTTTTCTTTCTTTAGATAAAGGTTAAGGGGGGGGAGGGTTAAGGGGAGGGGGGGAGGGTCAATATTATTTTTCTTACTATTTTATTACCACAATTATTCTTTGTAATTTCTAAAAATTAATAAATAAATAATATTTTTTTGAAAAAACCTCCCTGCTCTTAAACTGAATCCCTGTAGCAATGAAGGCCAACATTCCATTTGCCTTCCTGATAGCCTGCTGTACCTCCAAACTAACATTTTGTGATTTATGCACAAGCACTCCCAAGTCCCTCTGCACAGCAGCATGCTGCAATTTTTTTACCATTTAAGTAATAATCTGTTCCTCCATTTTCTCTTCCAAAGTGGATAACCTCGCATTTACCAAATCGTACTCCATCTGCCAGACCCTTGCATATTCATTTAACCTATCAATATCTCTCTCCAGACTTGCCACATCTTCTGCTCAATTTGCTGTGCCGCTCAATTTAGTATCTTCGGCAAACATAGATACACTACACTCGGTCCCCTCTTCCAGATCGTTAATGTATATCGTGAACGGTTGTGGGCCCAGCACCAACCCTTGTAGCACTCCTCTTACTACTGATTGCCAACCAGAGTAACACACATGTTTCCCAATTCTCTGCTTTCTATTAGTTAAACAATTCTCTATCCATGCTATTACATCACCCCCAACTCTATGCATCCTTATTATCAGGACCAGGGGACTTGTCTATCTTCAGGCCCACAAGTTTGCTCAGCATTACCTCTTTAGTGATAGCTGTTATATCAAGGTCCTCACCTCTCATCACATCCATAACATCTCCCTTTAGCATGCTAGACATGTTCTCCATCATGAAGACCGACATGAAATAGTCATTCAAAGCCTCTGCCATTTACTCATTAACCAATATCAATTCCCCTTTCTCAGCCACCAAAGAACCTACATTCACTTTAGCCTTCTTCTGTTCCACTTTATATAATTATAAAAAGTTTTACTATCCATTTTTATATTTTGTGCTAGTTTATTTTCATAATCTATCTTCCCTTTTTTATTATTTGCTTAGTGGTTCTTTGTTGCTTTTTGAAGTTTTCCCAATCTTTCAGTTTCCCACTACTCCTGGCAACTTTGCATGCACGAGCTTTTAGTTTGATGCCTTCTTTTATTTCCTTAGTTATCCAAGGCTGACTCTCCTCACCCTTACTGTCCTTGCTTTTAACTGGAGTATACTTCTGTTGAGCACTGTGAAAAACCTCTTTGAAAGTCTCCCACTGTTCCTCAACTGTCCCACCATATAGCCTGTCTTCCCAGTCTGCACTAGCCAATCCTCCCTCATCCCACTGTTGTCTCCATTGTTTAGGCATAATATACTGGTTTTAGATTGAACTATTGCCCCCCCCCCCATTTGTATGAGAAATTCAGTCATACTGTGATAACTCTTTTCAAGAGGATCCCTGCCTACAAGATCCCTAATTTTACCTGTCTCATTGCACAGGATCAGATCTAAGATAGCACATTCCCTTGTAGGTTCAGTAACATCCCATTTAGGAGAGCCATCACCGATGCATTCTGTGAAGTCCTCAAGACTTGCCATGGTCCTGTCTGACTGTTCCCCATCTCACTCCTATCTTCTTGATTGTGCCTTAATTCCAGTCATTAGATTCCCAATTGCTGCAAGTTCACTTAATTACAGCACACCTGGTTTCATCAGAGACTGCTGCATAAGAACCCTGGTGTCACAAATACTGATTGCCAGTTTGTTGGTCTATTCCCGTGTGATAACTTCATTTCCTGACCGCTTAGAACCGTTAGTTCTAAGTTCAGCTCTAGTTTCAAGTAATTCCATGAAAACCCCGTCTCCATGTCAAGATTCCTCCTGGTTGTTTGTTCCACGTTCACGACTGAGCAAGCACCTCTCAACCCTGTCTCCATGTCTGTGTCCAGCTCTTGGATTCACCCCCAGTCGCTCCATGTAACAATCTGATTCACCCAATTTATGTGCAAGTTAAAGTGGCCCATGATAACTGCAGTTCCATTCTCATATGCCTCAGATATTTCTCTGTTTTGTTGCCTGGGCTACTGTAATGTTTGTATTCAGTGGCCGATAGACAACTCCCACCAGTGATTTTGTTTCCTTTTACTATTCCTAATCTCTACACAAATGGATTCAATGTTCTGCTCCTTAGATCTTATATTGTATCTCACTGATGTCCTGATCTCATCTTTAATTAAGAGTGTGACCCACCTCCCTTACCTTCCTGCCTATCCTTTCATATTACCTGATACCTTTGGATATTTAATTCCCAATTCTCTCCACTCTGCAACCATATCTCTGTAATGCTCTATAATCATACCTCTTTGTACTGATTTGTGCCACAAGGTCACTGAACTTGTTTCGAATACTATGGACATTCAGATAAAGTGCCCTTACACTCATTGTGCTTTGAAAATCTTGTAATCTTTTATTCTTTTGCATTTGACTTTTCTTCACTCCACTCTTACTTTCTCTTTTTTACCTTTTGCTTTTCCTTTATTTTTATCCACACTTTTCTATTTTACTTTATCTATACTTCTCCAATCTGTTGAACCCATCCACCTACTATTTAGCTTAAAGCCCTATCCACAACCCTAGTTATGTGATTCACTAAAATCCAGGTTCCATCAACGTTCAGGTGGAGCCCGTCCCATTGGTACAGCTCCCTCCTTCCCCAATACTAGTACCATTTTCTCATGAACTCAATCTCACTTCTCCCACACCAACCCTTGAGATACGCATTTAACTCTCTAATCTTCTTGACCCTATGCCAATTTGCACTTGGCTCAGGGAGTAATCCAGAGTTTACTACCTTTTTGGTTTCGCTTTTTAATTTAGTCCCTAGCTGCTCAAATCCCCTCAGCTGAACCTCTTTCCTCATTCTACCTTTGTCGTTGGTACCCACATAGACCCCGACAACTGGATCTTTCTCCTCCTACTGCAAATTCCTCTGCAGGTCAGATAAGATGTCCCAAACCCAGGCATCAGGCAGGCAACACAGCCTTCAGGACACTCTATTCTCGTGACAGAGAACTCTGTCTATTCCCCTGGCTATACTATCCCCAATTACCACAACATTTCTCTTCTCTCCTCCCTCTTGAATGGCTCTCTGAACTATATTGGCACAGTTAGGCTGATCATCCTTCCTACAGCCCCCTTTCTCATCCACACAGGGAGCAAGAATCTCAGACCTGTTGGACAAGCTCAGGGGCTGAGGCTCCTCCAGCACCGTCTCTTGGATCCCACTACCCTAAAAAGTAGTGGATGCAGCCTAGTCCATCACTTTAGCAACAAAAGCCTCCGCTGAAGACTTTGCTCAGCTTTTGGGAATGTTCAACTTCTCAATCAGGTTTTCCTCCTCTCTAACTTCTCAGAGTAACTCGGTAAAAGATGGACCAGGGTGCATCTTGTGGGTCAATTGAATACGTAGAGCAATCATGTCCTGTGACAGTGTCCTTCACAACTTGCTCCATCCTCATGCAATTTCTCTCAGAGAGTAGAATGCCCCCTTCCTGGCACAAACCATGCAGCAGTTTCTCCAACCTGAAAAGGTAGGCAGCAACTACTCTCCTTCTTCCTGGAATGTGTGCCTAAACTTCATCTTAAGATCGGCTGAGCTTTCGGCAGTGTTAAATGCATCTTCTAGAGTTTTAGGTAATTGGTTGATGTGTCTATTGGACTTTCTGCCTTTAGGAACCTCACTATATCAGCCGCTGGACCCCTTAAGCTATCTATCAGTCTCTGTTTTTGCGCTAAGCACTGCCATAAATCCGGTAAATGGGATGTCTGCTCAGACCAAGCCTCATATTCTTCTTTCACATTGGGTGTGGGCTTGACTCCAGAGAAAATACCCTGCCTACGGTAACTCTGGCTCCCCACAGGGACACTTTGCCATTTATCAACCAGTAATGTAATAGCCAAAACTAGCTCAGAACTTAAATTAACAGCTAAAAGACTTATTAGACTTTTCAGAATCAGGTTTATTATCACTGGTATGTGTTGTGAAATTTGTTAACTTAGCAGCAGCAGTTCAATGCAATACATAATCTAGCAGAGAGAGAAAAAATAAATAAGTAATTATTACAGTGTACGTATATAGAATAGATTAAAAATCATGCAAAAAGCAGGAATAATATATATTTAAAAAGTGTGGTAGTGTTCAGAGGTTCGATGCACATTGAGGAATTGGATGGCAGAAGGGAAGAAGCTGTGGCTGAATCACTGAGTGCGTGCCTTCGGTGTGTACCTGAAACCTGTACCATCAGACTACTTCTTTCCCTCACTTTCTAGAAGTAAGAACAACTTGTCTTTAAAGTCCACATACAATTTGTCTTTATAATCTACACCCTTCAGCTCCATTCATCTTGTCTTTAAAGATATGGACTGCCCATGGCCCTTCCTCTCCATGTGACCCTGTCCTATTGGGCAGCACAACTTCAGTTACGTCGCTGGTAGTTTGGACCAACACAACATCCCTACCAGCTGATTGGTCAAAACACCATTCAGCCAGCGTAACCTTACCCAATACCTTTACAGAACACTAGCAGCAGTGCATCAGGAATTCAAATGTCTATCCTGCTCAGAGCACAAGTATTAGTTGTGAATAACCTCTTTGAATCTCACCAAACCTTATTCCCCACGGCATCCATAATAAAGTAACCTCATCACGACACCCCTCACATTCCACAAACAGTAGTTTAAGCCCACAAATAAAATGCATAATTAAACAGCATTCACACAGCATCCGATTCCCAGATGAGCAACCCACAAATGCAACCCCCCCCCCCACTGAGGTTTGTATACAAACATGGCTTGTTAGCTAACTCTGCTAAAAGCCACATGACTAGGCGGTGAGAAGGCCACCTTACATACCCAAAATACATCTAGTGTCAGTATGATGGGAGGTTCAACCAAACTGGAAGGTTGGGATGCTGCAATTAAGGAGCATTGATTGTAGAGAATGCTGTGTAAATACACCCATACACAATTATCAGTTGCCAAGAATTGACGGATCGTACGTCAGTATAAAATTACAAACAAAGCATAATTAGCAGTTTTCAACTTTATCAAACAAGTAATAGGAAAAGAAAGGAAAAACTATAAGGGTCCATTGCAGTTAACCAGTATAAATGTGCACATTAGCAATGGAACTCATTTCTGTAGTAGTCATCGCTTTAGTCACGCCGTTGAATTTCCATCACCAACCACGGGTAGAACCTTTCTTCTTGGAATCCTTTGTCTCGCAAACCACTCCTTGCACTATGGTCTCCTCTTCAGATGGCATTTGGCGGACATCTTTCCTTGTGCCCACCAAAAGACCCTAAACCAGACTACTGTCCTTCAGAAATCTCCCACCCTGCTCTCTAGAATCTTTTCTCACATTCCACCAAGCAGAAAGTTACACCACGTACCCAGACAGTCCTGACTGGCTGACGCAACATTCCTAAATGGGGCAACATGGCTCCTTACTATCAGCCGAAACCAAAACCCTCTTTGTAGCAGGACACACTGCTTTTATAGAAAACTGCTAATGTAAAATATATATGTGCATGTGTGTTTATATATGTTGAGCTGTATTGAGATTGTATATTGAGTTAGAGTTTATAGCTAAGCAGGGAGGAGTGTTGTGTATATTATATTGCAGTAATATTTGAGTAATATTGTAAATATATTGTTTGATTAACCAACCAATCTTTGTTCATTTCATTGAGGGTTACATATTAAAGCATGTGAATGGTACATATCATTATGCTACCATGTCATACTGTATGTGCGCACCTCATTAAAGTAAAACAAAACTAAACACACTCATTCCAGACTCGCCCTGTTTTTATTTCAGTTATTTCTATGTTTTGGAGTTATAAAACGTACCATGCTTCAATAGTATTCCATTGGTTGGAAAGCACACTAGGACATCCTGAGACTGGGATGAGATGCAAGTTTGTGCTTGCTTTTTTTTATTTTGCTTTCAGATACTTGCCTGAAGTCAGAAGTTGGTGGAGCTGGAGATGGAAGTAGTTCAAGTGGATTAATTTCTGGTGGAACACCACTGAATGGACTTGAACCTGAGCTGTTGCATTTTATTCTGTGCCCTTGTGCTACCTGAATACATTATACCATGGTCTGATCTGTATCAGCAGTATGTAAAACAACCTTTTCACTGTACCTCAGTGCATGAAACAATAATAAACCAATTCCAATTCCATAGGTAGGTGAAATAGAAACTAAGAGGATTGCTTTGGGGTATTTGCACAAAATTGTCATCTTTCATGTCCTCAGAACAACGTGCCTTTGAAGGGTAGTTATGATGTAAATTAGGCAATGCATCTATCAAATAGCAGACAGAAGGATCCCACAAACAGCAATGTGCGCTGGTAATGCTGATTACACAATTGTAAACACCACAAATTTCTTCAGTGTATCTCATTATGTCCATCTGAGAGAGCAGATGCAGCCTCACTACACCATTCAACAGTGATACACTAGACCGTAACGCACTCTTTCATTAATATGGGAGAATAACTCTGCATATTTTGCTGTGCTCACATCTCAGTAGTGTGATCTGAACCCAGATAGGTAGGAGTTTTACTGCTGATCTTAGATCGATTTTTTAAAAAACTCACTTTTTAAGAAGTGGACATTGCTTGTGTCAAGCACCTTATTGCAAATATCTACTCACAAAATGGTTCAAGGTGATCTACCTTCTTCAGCCACTGTAGTTGTCATGGTGAAAATATTTCTGGGTGATTCTTGAATTAGGGGCAATTCAGAATTTTTGAAATTCTGAAAAATGAATTTTCTTGAAACTCTGTTTTGTTTTCATTTAAAGTATTTCATTTTTCATTTGTTTTCATTTTTGTCATTTAAAATTAAATTGGATAGGTATATGGACAGGAGAGGAATGGAGGGTTATGGGCTGAGTGCGGGCCAGTGGGATGAGGTGAGAGTAAGCGTTCGGCACGGACTAGAAGATGGCCTGTTTCGGTGCTGTAATTGTTATATGGTTATATGGTTTTGATTATAACCTTTATTTTAGGCTCTGGAATGAAGACAACATATTGACATTGATCAACCTTCAAGAGAATTTTTATATTTTAAGGCATTTTTGCGGAGTTTACGTGGATGAGTGTTGTTACCATCACACCATCAAAATACTGAATTTAATTTAAAATGAAATGACAAAGATTTCAAAGCCAATCCTACAAATAAAAATCATACCCTTTAATAAATTTGTTTTAACTCATTTTTCAGTTCATTCAGAATATATTTTTGAGACACATTTTCTGAAGCATGTCAATATTTTCCTTGTCTAAACGACAAAACACTTGTTTGCTAATTAGACTATTGGAATTTTAAACTTTTTTTTCCAGAATGCTGATTTAGGCATCAAAGCACTTGACTTCAGCAAATGAGTTCAGACCAATATTACTAAACAAAGCTTTATTTCCCATCAAAATATGTACCCATGGTTTTAGTTTAACATTAACTCTGACAAAACATCTGCTCAGCTCGAAGAAGCAACACTTATAATTAAAAATACATCTTCACAGTCTGCACTATTTATTGAAATTCCATAAGAGATCGCAGGCAGACAGCTAGAGAACTTTGTTAAAAACATCCATGTTAAACATGAACACAGGCTAAACTAGGCATTGTCTAGACTTGTTAAAAAAAAACAATAATGCTCACAAAACATCTGACTAACACTCCCCTACTCTGGAATACCAGCAATTCAAATAGAGATAATTATTTTTCAACTGTCCGTAAGAGACACCCCTTTTTTTAACATTGGCAAAGCATTTACTCATTCTTTGACACACATTTTTTAATCATAAGACTTATGAAACTTTCACAGAAATCTCAACAACTCTGAAAAAAGCAGCACTTGAAATTTAAAGCATCTTCTTATATATTTTCCATTAGTGTGTAGGTGAAGCCTCAGGAAGACAGAGGTCACTCTGTTCTTGTTGCTGGCCTACTGGAGATTCTGGTGGGTTATTCTCTGCTATAAAACTTTGTACTGGAAGAAGTACAGTCGATGTTTCAGGGGACCTGAAACGTCGACTGTTCTAGATGCTGGCCTGGCCTGCTGCGTTCCACCAGCATTATGTGTGTTGCTTGAATTTCCAGCATCTGCAGATTTTCTTTTGTTTGAAACTTTGCACTGTGTGTCTTTCCTTATCTTTCGTTTCTTTGACTGACTCTCCACTGTTGTCTCTTCAGTCTCTGTTCACACTTTGGTAATTGTGAGATGATCTTAAGTTTTCCTTCTGTTTTTGTATCTCTCGCTTTCTCTTTCAAGATACTGCTGATATTGCACTAGGTCTTTTTTTACTTGTGTCTCTGTTTTTTTTTATCAGTCTGCTGATGATTTTGGGGCATCCTGACAACTTTACTGCCAGCTGTATGATGGTAAAGACATGATGGTAATGACATTTCTCACTTTTTAAAGTGAGAAAGTCTCACACGTGCTAACTCAACTGGATAGCTAGCTTATAAATGTAATTTAAATACACAGAAATAAAGTGAAGTTACTTATTTCTCAGTTAAAACACTGAAATAGTAACTCATTTGGTAATGACACATAATAATCATACTCTCAGATCAGGAAGTATAAGTCTTTAAATTACTCACATTCCTGGACATCAAGATGTCAGCCTTCTGCCACAAAAGCCACATGCTCCCCTGACGCATTTTTGTGGCAACCAGATAGCCGTTGTTTGACAAAACTTGACTGGTCTCTAAAATGTGTTGCATGTTGGTAAGAACAGAAGTGTTGGGGACAGTAGTTCTTTTTTTTAATTGATTTTTTAAAATGCATTTTCTACAACACTACAAATTAAAAAAAACCCAAAACAAAGTAGAAAATTAATACAGTGCAAGATAAACATACAATAGTAATATAATACAAAATAAGATAATTGAGAAAGCACCCAAATTGAAGTCTTGTAAAGTTAGTATCCTCCTCCCCAAGCCCCACAACAAAAAAACTCCAGACCAACCAAGACAAAATGTAGAAAATATAAATCAGAACATTCAAACTCCCAAAACTGTAAATACACTTGAAAACAGAAGATAATAATGCCTACTACCAAAAAAAAGAGCTGAAAGCAAGGGACCGAAAAAAAAAAACTTAATTAAGAGGAAAATTATGAAAATACTCAATAAAAGGTCCTTATGAAACTTTATATCCGAATTAAGAATTGAATAATGGATTTTTTCAAGGTCTAAGCAGGACATAATATCATTAAGCCATTGAGCATGCGTGGGTGGGGCAACATCTCTCCATCTAAGGAGGATTAGACGTCTAGCCAGGAGAGAAGCAAAAGATAATATTCGACATTTAGTCAAACTCAAGCGTATATCTGTCTCACCCAAGAAACCAAACAGAGCAATTAAAGGGTTAGGTTCTAAGTGGTGATTCAGAATACAGGATAAAGTTATAAAAACATCTTTCCAAAATTTCTCTAAGCTAGGACAGGTCCAGTACATATAAATAAGAGAAGCCTCGCCACTTTTGCATTTATCTCAGAGGACTAATATTAGGGTAAAATAGAGATAATTTAGATTTGGACATATGGGCTCTATGAACAATCCTAAACTGTAAAAGGCAATGGCGAGCACAAAGAGAGGTTGAATTAACCGATTTGAGAATTGAGTCCCAAATCTCATCAGATAAAGAGATATTTAAGTCATGCTCCCAAGCCATTCTAATTTTATCCAGAGGGGCATGCCGTAAGGATACTAATTTATCACGGATAAATGATATTAAGCCTTTACCCAGTGGATTAATAGAAATAAATAAATCCATAGCATTTTTCTTGGGCATTTCAGGGAAGGGGACAGTAGTTCTTAGTCATAAAAAAAAGTACAAATTGTTTTAAAAAACCCTCATGAATTTGACATGTGCTTTAAAAGTTCTTGTGAGAAAATACAAACTAAAAGTTTCATAAATTTAATACTTATTACTTTATTTTGAAGACTAAGTAACTGAATCTGGGTAGGGGACAAGCCCAAAAGTGTGAAATTCTGGCACATTCAAGTTTTTAGCTCACTTAAAAATTCAAAAATACTACTTATGAAGCATGCTAGTTGAAGTTTATAGTTACTATTACCTAACTTTCTATGGTCCAGAGAAGGCAAAGAGTGGTTCTAGATGGGTCATATTCTGCATGGAGGATGGTGGCCAGTAGACTGCTTCGGATCTGTTCTGGGACCCCTATTCTTCGTGATTTTTTAAATGACCTGGATGAGGAAGTGGAGGGATGGGTTAGTAAGTTTGCTGATGACACAAAGGTTGGAGGTGTTGTGGATAGTGTGGAGGGCTGTCAGAGGTTGGAGCGGGACGTTGATAGGATGCAAAACTGGGCTGAGAAGTGGCAGATGGAGTTCAACCCAGATAAGTGTGATGTGGTTCATTTTGGTAGGTCAAATATAATGGCAGAAACTAGCATTAGTGGTAAGACTCTGGGAGCGTGGAGGATCAGAGGATTCTTGTGGTCCAAGTCCAAAGGACACTCAAAGCTGCTGCGCAGGTTGACTCTGTGGTTAAGAAGGTGTATGGTGTATTGGCCTCCATCAATTGTGGGATTGAGTTTAAGAGCCGAGAGGTAATGTTACAGTTATACAGGACCCTGGTCAGACCCTACTTGGAGTACTGTGCTCAGTTCTGTTCGCCTCTCTACAGGAAGGATGTGGAAACCATAGAAAGGGTGCAGAGGAGATTTACAAGGATGTTGCCTGGATTGGAGAGCATGCCTTATGAGAATAGGTTGAATGAACTCGGCCTTTTTCCTTGGAGTGGGGAAGGATGAGAGATGACCTGATAGAAATGTATAAGATGATGAGAGACATTGATAGTGTGGATAGTGAGAGGCTTTTTCCCAGGGCTGAAATGGTTAGCACAAGAGGGCAAAGTTTTAAGGTGCTTGGAAGTAGGTACAGAGGAGATGTCAGGGGTAAGTTTTTTATGCAGAGGGTGATGAGTGTGTAGAATGGACGGCCGGCGACAGTGGTGGAGGTGGATATGGTAGTATCTGTTAAGAGACTAAGGTAAGGACACATCCAGCACAGCATTGTGGGCTGAAGGGCCTGTATTGTGTTATAGATTTTCTATGTTTCTATGTTTCTAACTTTTAAAACTACAATACTTGTTTTTCTTAAAAATCAGTCAGGTTTATTATCACCAGCATGTGACAAGAAATTTGTTAACTTAGGAGCAGCAGTTCAATGCAAAACATAGTCTACCAAAAAGACAAAAAACAAGTAAATCGATTACATATATTGAATTGATTAAAAAAGCATGCAAAAACAGAAATACTGTATATTTTTAAAAAGTGAGGTAGTGTTCATGGGTGCAATGTCCATTTAGGAATTAGATGGCAGAGGGGAAGAAACTGTTCCTGAATCATCAGAACGATCAGAATGATTTCCACAGTACAACTAGAGAATTTTTTGAGTGTATTTCTTGACATGCCAAATCTCTTCAAACTCCTAATGAAGTATAACTGCCGACTTTCCTTCTTTATAACTACTTTGATATGTTGGGACCAGGTTAGATCCTCAGTGATCTTGACACCCAGGAACTTGTAGCTGCTCACTCTCTCCATTTCTGATCCCTCTATGAGGATTGGTATGTGTTCCTTCGTCTCACCCTTCCTGAAGCCCACAATCATCTCTTTTGTCTTACTGACCTCGAGTGCCAGGTTGTTGCCATGGCACCACTCCACTAGTTGGCAGATCTCACTCCTGTATGCCCTCTCATCTATGTTTTCTTGGAAAACTACTCCAGTGACAGAAAAGTTGCCCTCGTTAAAGAACTACCTTTCCACAGTGCCATGTGTAGGTCCCAATGTTGATGGTCGACCCTTGGTTCACGGATATAACCCAACAAAATTTATAGTGGAGAGTAAGATAATGATGATTAATGCAAATGAGAGCAGGTACCACCAGGCTCACTGACAGTTTCAGTTATAATACTCTTGAAGGGCTTTCTCATTCAATAAAGTTGAACTGTTGATCTCTTAATCTACCTCATCATTGGCCTCTCCTGTTATTTGTCTACCTGCATTTCAACTCTGTAACTGTAACACCAAATTCTGCATTCTGTATTGTTTTCTGGTTGTTCCATCTCGTTGTATGGAATGATCTGTCTAGACAGCAGGTAAACAAATGCTTTATCTTGGGATATTTTGCAAGAATAAATCTGAAACTAATTAACAGATACCAAATTTTAATCAACAAAATCCAAGAAACTAAATGGAGATAGTATTTGTCTTAAACACAACTGGGAAGCAATGAACAACATGATCTTGTTTGTTCTTAATGTTGATAACTTTTGTACTTGGCCTAATACATACAGCAAAAAGACTGAATGTGGATTTACTCTTTTGGATCAACAGGAATAAATTAATATGGCTCAACACCAAGGTGCTTTTAGCTAAAAATGTAAAAGGAATGTGCAGAAAAATGAGGGGTGACCTCATTGAAGCTTATTGAATGTTGAAAGGCCTTGATAGAGTGGATGTGGAAAGGATGTTTTCGATGGTGGGGGAATCTAAGAACAGAAGGTCAAGACTCAAATGGAGATGAAGAAGAATTTCTTTAGCCAGAGAACGGTAAATCTGTGGAATTTGTTGCCAAAGGTGGCTGTGGAGAACAAGTCATTGGGTATTCTTAAGCAGAGGTTGATAGATTCTTGATTAGTCAGGGCATGAAGGGATATGGGGAAAAGGCAGGATATTGGGGCTGAGAGGGAAAATGGATCAGTCATGATGAAATGGCAGAGCAGACACAATGAGCCATAGGCCTAATTCTGCTCCTATATCTTATGGTCTTGAAACAAAATTCAAAATGACTTGGGTTGAAGAACCTCATCCAAACTGCTGTTTTAAACTTCACTTTGCATCAGTGACAGATGCTCAGTACAACTACTGTATAAAGGAAATATGTTTCTCCAGCTGCAGTGATATGCATCACATTCTCTTTTATAACAACAAAAGATGAAATGTTAGCAGTTCATGTTCATAGAACGATGAGATATCTAAGCATGTCTTTCCTTATCCAGATATTTTGTATTGCATGTCACGAGGAAAATGATCTTCTGCCTATGAGTCTCATTGTCTTAAGACTATTGGTCCTTTGGCACAGCCTCTGCTGAGTTTAAGTAAAGCTGGAAGAAGAAGCTTGTTCATTAAGTATCAGAATTAAACTGAAATACTACTTTTAATTCAGATTGAAATGGGAGCTAATTTGGCAGATGAAAATCACTGATATTGGTCAATGTCATTGCTGTGTTTTTGATAGGATTCTTGACAATAGTCTGTTCATATCATCAGCTATGTGGCTTGCTGTAGAGTGTTGAATTTCTAGGGTTCTTGAGCACCCGTATTTACTAATCATTATCTGAATTAGAGCTGTTAAGCCCTTGTATTTATTGTTTAATCTTGTCAAATTGTGGCTGGCATGTGTTTCATGCATTCTATAATTATTTTAAGAGGACACTTGTTTAATGCCTTAGCGGAGTCATTGTGTTGGAGATGACGAATTGTCTCGCAGTGTCACTCTGTTGGTATTCCTATGTCGACGCTCTCTCTTCTGTCCCTTCATGGGGAATCTGTCGCCCACCACCCGGGTTGAGTTGGGAGCCTGCCTTCCTCCACTCCTGTGGTCAATTCATTGCCAGCACTTCATGTGATTGACTGCCTGCCGTTCCTCTGTACGTGGGTCCAGCCCTGTTCTCTGAGAGCACACTGTGACAGTTCAACATGAAAAGTTGTTCCCTCTCTCCTAATGACACATGATTTGTTGACTACAATTCTCAATATTAATTGTGCAACATCTTAAAAGGTAACTCATTAATTCTGCAAGTACACGCTTCATGGCCTTGTTCAGATAATTTCCCCTGTACCTCCATGGATGCATATAATTTGGAATGATCAATGTAACTTTATTTCTATCATTTTCTCCATGATTATGTTTACTGACTTTGATGCTAATGCTCTGACTTGCAGTGAAGTGAATGATCGGATATATCTTATGTTTGTTATATTTTCTTCAAAAGTCATCAAAAAAAATGCAAACAATCTGCTGGAGGAACTCACAGGTTGAATAGCTTCTGTGGAGGTGGGGAGGAATTATTCAATTGGCATTGAGCATATATCTTGAGAAAAGTACTTTTTATAATAGCATATTATAAGTAATTACAAGTAATTTATATATTCATATATTGGTCTCTTCAGTGCCCCATTCTGTCAAATTGTACCTTGAAGTAAAAAGTATTGGAAGAGCTACAGGCTAGTCATTTAGGTGTGATCGAAAATGAGAGCATTAACTTGAAGCTTTGTCTGGCGGCCTGGTATAGATCAGCAGATCAGGGAGCTTTCCAAGCACTATTCGGGATGACAACACGTCCAGAAAAAAGGAGTCCACCATTGTCAAAACCACATTCTGCAGTCCCAAGGTCAATTCCTACAACCACCATGGAAGAAACCCCAGAACTGGAGAATCCTGGAAATCTGTGATCAAGTTATTGGTGAATAAATGTCATTTCATACTACTGCCAACAACAGCTTCCATCATCTGGTTAACAACTGAGCTAAGACAGACCGGTGCTGAATGGCTCTGTTCATTTTGTGAATAGTGCATACCTAGACCATTTGGATATATTTAAAGTGGGGGTTGATAGTAAGAGTGTCAAAGGTTTTTGATTAGTAAGAGTGTCAAAGGTTTTGGGGAGAAGACAGGAAAATGGGGTTGAAAGGGATAATAAATCAGCCATGATAGAATGGCAGAACAGACTTGATGGGCCAAATGGCCTAAATCTGCTCCTACGTCTGTAGTCTAAATTCCCATGTTTGTTTGGTAGATGCCAATATTGGAACAGTTGGACAGGGACACAGCCAGTACTTTAGGTGGGATGTCCATACCATTGCCTATGTCAGACCCAGGACTCTTGGCTTTTTCTTAATACTATATAGAGTGAATCAGATTGACTAGAACTGTACTTTTGTGATGGTGGGGATCTGAGATGGACTATTTGTTACTTCTGGTTAAACATATCTGCAAATGTCTCATTCTTGTTTCCAGCATGTTGGATGCTGCCACCAATGAAGCTGGAATTTCAGCATTAACATGTTGGATGCTGCTACCAATGAAGATAGGATGCTCTGGAAGGCACCTCTGAACATTAGCTGTTTAATTATTCACCAGCAGCTGGGGAGAATACAGATCTTCAGAGTTTTTTTGAGGAGGTTACCAGGAAAGTGGATGAAGGGAAGGCAGTGGATGTTGTCTCCATGGACTTCAGTAAGGCCTTGGAGAAGGTCCCGCATGGGAGGATAGTTAGGAAGATTCAGTTACTAGGTATACATGGTGAAGTAGTAAATTGGATTAGACATTGGCTCAATGGGAGAAGTCAGAGAGTGGTAGTGGAGGATTGCTTCTCTGAGTGGAGGCCTGTGACTAATGGTGTGCCACAGGGTTCAGTGCTGGGTCCATTGTTATTTGTCATCTATATCAATGTTCTGGATGGTAATGTGGTAAATTGGATCAGTAAATTTACTAATGATACAAAGATTGGAAGTGTAGTGGACAGTGAGGAAAGTTTTCAAAGCTTGCAGAGAGATTTGGACCAGCTGGAAAAATGGGCTGAAAAATGGCAGATGGAATTTAATGCAGAGAAGTGTGAGGTATTGCACTTTGGAAGGGAAAACCAGGGTAGAACATACAAGGTAAATGTAAGGGCACTGAGGAATGCAGTAGAACAGAGGGATCTGGGAATACAGATACAAAATTCCCTAAAAGTGGTGTCACAGGTAGATAGGGTAGTAAAGAGTGCTTTTGGTACATTGGCCTTTATAAATCAGAGTATTGAGTATAAGAGTTGGAATGTTATGGTGAGGTTGTATAAGGCATTGGTGAGGCTTAATTTGGAGTATTGTGTGCAGTTTTGGTCACCGAATTACAGAAAGGATATCAATAAGGTTTAAAGAGTGCAGAGAAGGTTTACAAGGATGTTGCCAGGACTTGAAAAACTGGGTTACAAAGAAAGTTTGAATAAGTTAGGACTTTATTCCCTGAAACATAGAAGAAAGAGGGAAGACTTGATACAGGTATATAAAATTATGATGGGTATAGATAGAGTGAATGCAAGCAGGCTTTTTCCACTGAGGCTAAGGGAGAAAAAAAAAACAGAGGACATGGGTTAAGGGTGAAGGGGGAAAAGTTTAAAGAGAACATTGGGAGGGGGGGGGAGCTTCGTTACACAGAGAGTGGTGGGAGTGTGGAATGAGCTGCCAGATGAAGTGGTGAATGTGGGCTCACTTTTAACATTTAAGAAAAACTTGGACAGGTACATGGATGAGAGGTGTATGGAGGGATATGGTCCAGGTGTAGGTCAGTGGGACTAGGCAGAAAAATGGTTCAACACAGAAAGAAGGGCCAAAAGGCCTGTGTCTGTGCTGTAATGTTAATGTTCTATCTTTGAATGGTTCCAGTAGTTGTGAGATCACTGGGTTCTGCCTATTGCTTGTTGCTTTGCTGTCTACCATTTATGAATGCTGGCACCTCTTCGTTTCTATGAATGCCTGGCACAAATGTTGCACTCTTAATTAACCTGTACTCTCCGTGACATTTTACCCATCAATGCAAAAGCTACACAGCCATCTTCACTGCCAGCCCTTTCAAAAGGTCCCTAATTACTTCATGGAGGCCCTTTGGCTGTCAATCAACTCCCCAGTAAGGATACAGCTGATGAATATTTGGCTAGAAGCCTGTGCAAATGTCTACTGTTCCTAAATCACTGCCAGCACTTACTTAAACATGGGGTACTCCCTCTTCAACCTCAGGCTGAGCCTCAGGTGGGTTGGATTGTGCTCTCCAAATAGTTACCCCAGCCTTAGGATTTGGAGTCCAAGAGAACAATACGATCTTATTCTACCCTCCTAAGACATTTAAAACCTTTGCTCTTAATTGTGTGAAGTCCAAGATTTGTACATCTCTGATTTTCCAAATATGATTTGTAATCCATCAAAAAATCCCAACTCCCTGGAACTCTGAACCTGCACTAACTGCAGAACCACTATGACCTAGAAAATATTTAAAAAGACCAGTTCATTTAACATGATCCATGCTCCATCCTGCTTTCTTGGCTGTTTAGCATGCTTGAGAGGCTCAGGACACTTGGAACTCTCTCATCGTTGAAAAGGGCACCGAGACGGTCACTGAGGCCAGCCGTGCTCTGCTATGCCAAGCCAAATAGAAATGGATTCTATGCACCTACACAACAGTACATGATGCAAGAGAAGAATTCTTTTGGCTTCAATAAAATTTTGCGCTTGTAGGGCATTAAAAGATCAACATGTTACCTAAAGGCACATACTCAACAAGTCTGGAACATCTTCCCCTCTGCCATCAATTTCTGAGTCAACAATGAACCCATGAACACTACCTCACTACTTTTATTTATTTCTATTTTTGCACTACTAATTTAATTTAACTATATACACTTACTCTAAATCACATATTTTTTCTATATTATCATGTATTGCATTGTATTGCTGCCACAAAGACAACAAGTTTCATGGTGTATGTGGTGATATTAAACCTGATGTTCACTATTTGACTCTATGAGGGGTGATTGATAAGTTTGTGGCCTGAGGTAGAAGGAGATGAGTTATACAGCTCTTGTTACAAGCACATGCAGTTCAACTTTTTGAGTGATTATGCAGAAAGTTTGAAGTTAATAACTCTTCAGGAGTGATTGATAAGTTCGTGGCCCAAGATAGGAGATGAGTTATTAACTTCAAAATTTCTGCATAATCACTCAGAGTTGAACTGCATGTGCATGTAACGAGAGCTGTATAACTCATCGCCTTCTACCTTAGGCCACAAACTTATCAATCACCCCTGCTGTGGACACTTTCTTGAGGTCCAAGATCCATATGCTCCACAATCACTGGGCTAAGTGTGTAAATGTAGGAGGGGACTATGTTGAAAAATAAATGTGCTAGGTTTTCTAAAATTGACTCCTTCTACCTTAGGCCACAAACATATCAATCACCCCTCGTAAAATGCCTTTTCAATCTTGATCAGAGAGACCTCTGGCTACTCTTTTGTGTTCTATATTTGGAATAGGTTGACTGTTGTTTTGGATATTTTGCAGATCTTTCAATACATAAAGCACATATCCATCGGAAGCACAGCATGTGGCTGGCAAGGACCTAACCTAAAGTTCTTCCACATATGTACCTCTTCAAACGGATCGACACTTGCCAAGGGTTTGTGTTAGCATCGGTGTCTACTTCATTAAATATTCCAACCATAATCACATGTTCCTCATCTCAGGGATTGTGTTGAATTGTTTTAGCTTCAAATTCTTGATCTGAAATCTGCTTGTCAGAGCCTGCCATAAACTCGCATGCAAAAACCCCTGAAGAGGTGATGAGAAACAAAGATAGCAATGCCACAATTAAACACAGGCCATGATTTCAAGAACAGTAATGCAAAATATTTGACAGTTCTTCCTTTTAGCTTGGACGTGCATTTGTATTTGTGTTAAAATTTAAAATATTATATATTTTTGTTTCCTTTAGCTGAGAAACTTGATATGAATTAACAGAATTAGAGTGTGGGAATTAGTAGGAAGAGTTTCTGTGGTAGTGTGCTCACTCGGATTGAGAAGGTGATCTCCTGGGGGGAAGGGTCGTCAAGTGGCTGTCGCCAAGTGGCTGTCGAGTTAGGTCCCCAAACTCCCCTTCCCCCAAATTAGGTCCCCAAGTGGCTGTCGAGTCTTCTGATTGTTCAGTTTTTTTTTATCTCAGTGGCTGCTTGTGCTCTGTGGCACAGCAGAAGTCATTCTCATGTAGCACGGCTCCCTCTTGAGCAGATTTCCTCCAGGTCTATCTATTGATACTCAATATCTATTGAGTGCAACGTTTTCTGGGTTTTTAGATGTAATGTTGAATTCCTTCAGGCTGACCTTGATGCCAAGCAACATACACAAAATGCTGGAGGAACTCAGCAGGTCAGGCAGTGTCTGTGGAAATGAACAAATAGTCAACGTTACGGGCCAAGACCCTTCATCAGGACCCTTCTTGCGTTCTGATGAAGGATCTTCGCCCAAAACGTCAACTGTTTACTCCTTTGTGTGTGTTGCTGTGGATTTCCAGCGTCTGCAGACTTCCTCTTGTTTGTGATTTTGATGTTATCTTTAAAGCATTTCCTTTGCACACCAGGGGGCCTCTGACTGGGAGTAAAGGATCAGTTTGGGGAGGGGGAGTTAGACATCTGCGTATCATGACTTACAGTATCCATCTGTTGGTATTACTTTATTGTGAGGATTAGAGCATGGCAAAGATATGAAAGCTCCTTAATATACTTTGCTTCCAGTTGTGCAAGGGCCTTAATTTGCTCTCAAATGAAAAAGGTACAATATAGCTGGAATGCTCTGCAATGGAAGAACAATTATAAATCTGCTTGCAGTAATGTAATGAACCAGAGTGAGCATATATCTAGGTAATGGAGTCAAGCACTTCCTGTTGTGTAGCCAAATGTAATTAATCAGTCTAAAACTTTTATACTTTGTCAGCAGTTCAGTGGGAAACAAGAAGGAAACCACTGACATGTTTCAGAAAGCAAGGAAAAGTGTGAGATTCCCACAAGGGAGACATAAGATCATGAGCTGCGTGTGAAATACTTCTACGGTATTTCAAAAATAAAATTAAGTGTCAAGTGAAGGCGAAGATGACAGAAGTTGCTATTGCAATAACTCCTCCAGTTATTTACATTTTTAAGTCTGAAGAACACCGATGGAAAAAGCACAGGGTACATTATCGCATCACGTCAGGGTTAGCAGTCAGGGTGGATACTCATTGTGCAGGTGGTGTATTACAATATTGTACAGAAGTCTCAGCACTGTCACACCTCACTACCAGGTGTGGGGAAGCCTGCCGACAAGGGTGACCAGTTAGAAAAACACAGATGGTCAGCCACAACAGCAAGGGTTTTGTTTAGTGCCAGGTGAAACAAAAGAGCAAAAGATGCCCAAAAGTTGAGAAGAAAAGATTTACAAGTAGACAAATAAAAACCAATGTACAAAAATTTACAAATATACAGAGGCTTTCTCCACAACACAATTTGTTGTTAACTTCCTGATATAAATATTCACCAACCTTCAACTCCAACCTCCACACCTCTTAGTAAAGCTATACTGAGTGTTTAAATCTGCCTGCCTGTGTAGGATGTAGAGGGCCTGCCCCCATAACCCAGGCATTATTTTAGGACACCTCAAACTGTCCCTCAGGTCTTTTGGGCCATTCTGCTGTCTATAAACCGATGTAACAGACTGAGTGGAAATAAATGAAAATGTTTGGAATGCCTGTGTCTAGAATCCTTATTTTTATGAGTTATAAACCAGTAGAGCAATTAACTGAAGGGATTGTTTTGATTAGCCAAGCTAGCAATTGTTTTACTGTTGGTGTGTAAATGGTGAACTGTAGAACGGGAGGGCAAAGTACATGAACTACTGGGGAAACTAGACCAGGGACAGGACTAGGGAGAGTGACTAACTGGGCAAGGGAAAAGTTAGTGGGAGAATTAACATTACAACCTGTTCTGTCACAGGCACATAAGTACTGTAGTAATTTTATGTATTGCACTGTATTGCTGTCACCAAAAAAAAAAACAGATTTCATGACATATGTGAGTGATGATAAACCTGATTCTGATATGGGTCTCTATTGTGGACTGAGAGTGAGAAGGGAGCAGGGAGAGGGGAATCATGGTTGGGAAAAGACGAAAGGAGAGGGGAAGGAGTGGGAAGCACCAAAGACATTCTGTAATGATCAATAAACCAATTGTTTGGAATCAAATTACCTCACACGGTGTCTCGGGGCTGTGTGTGTCTGCACCTGCACCAACCCCTGCTCCGGCATATCTTCTCTGCCACCTGTCTCACACCTCTCCAGCACCACTCCATCCTCACCATTCTCAGCATCCTTTGCCGCTGCCAGATTTACAAACTCACTCGCCTCTTCACGTGAATAATACAGTACTGTGCAAATGTTTTGGGCATCCTAGCTGTATATGTATGCCTAAGACTTTTGCACAGTACTATATTACATGCAATCACATAAAGAATGTTGTTGCCTCAATCAAGTTGACAGAAAAATGGAATTGCAATGAGATAGTTTGATGAGTCCAAACTCTACCCTGTTACTAAAGGTGGATAGACCTAGGAGTCAAGTCATCTGTGAGCTCAATCAACATACAAAGAAGTATAACAAATAGTAACCAGTTGGTGTGTGACAAAAAGAATTGCACTGTTTCACATGTTACAAGTATGGAAAAAAGCATTTCAATAGCAAAGAGGTTTACGCCAATGAAAACAGATCAAGTACCCAGAAAGTAATCCTTATCCAGAGGAAGAATATTTAAAAAGGCCGTTAACTCTCAATGAGGGCAGTGGAAACTAAAGGTAATTGGATTTAAGATATTAAATGAGAGTGAACTTTATTTTATTTCACAGTTTTCAGATCTTCAGAGTAAACAGTGCAGCAAATGTATTGTACTTAGTAACATGCTTAACATTAAATCTACACTATGTTGGAATGGATTTTTCTAGACTAATTATATTTATTATATTTTATAATATATTTTATTATACTTTTTGTGTGACTGTATGCTTACTGCTATCTTATTTGTGCTATATGTGCCTTGTGCTGTTTATGACTCTTGGTACTGTGCTTTCCACAATACTAACGCTGTTTTGTTTGTCTGTATTCATGAGTATTCATGTATGGATAAATGGCAATAAAACTGGAACTTGAACTTAGATTGTTCAGAGTTAAAGTTTTATTATCCTGGATATACTAATGGTACAACATTAAATACTACCAGTTTTGTCAGTCTTTTTCTTACGTCAAATGGTATTGTGTTCAACATCTACTTGGAAAGTACATTCCAGATGACAACTGGGGAGAGAAGAGACTGCAGATGCTGGAAGCTGGAGCAATGCCATAAATGCCAGAGGAACTCAGCAGGTCAGCTAGCGTCTACAGAGGTGTATGGAGAGGAAACATTTCAGGTCGACACCTTTCATCTGGACTGGGAACGAGAAGCTGCACACGCTACTATGATTGGAATTGCAGATGCAGTAGGAAAGAAGTAGCGGGGAAGCTACTTAATTTCAGAATTCCTAAGTAGCAATTAAAAAGGAATATGTGTAATTTGAGAGCAGAGTCAACATCAGCAGAATGCTGCGGTGCATGTTTATCATGTTCCTTTTATTGTATGTTATAAACTTCCAGTTTAGTAAAGTTACTGCCTAATGTTGACGACACCTCAGCACCACTGAGTTAAAACTAATCTTACACAATGTGCAAGGAATATTTGGTGTGCACTCATTAAACATTTTGTATCAGTAGTAAGGTGGAAATAAAGAAGACCTGCAGCTGATAGAAATCTGAACTTAAAATCCTAGAAATTAAAATTGAACACAAAGGTCCCAGGAAACCTCAGCAGGGCAGGTGATCTTTGTGGGAGGAGGAAAGGATTAATTTTTCAGGCTAAGACTCTTCAATGGAGCTGAGTAATGGAGGAATTAATCTTGACGGCAGATAAGGCAGGAGAGGGCACCTTTTTTGATAATGTGAAGTACTGAAAGGGTAAAATACTAGATAGGTGAGCTCCTCTGTATCATCTGCATTACTGCAACAAGACAGGCAGGCCAGGACGTGGCTTCATAGAGTCTTAGAAGAGTACAGAACAGAAATATACAAATGACAGAGAAAGGTAAGGAAAGGTAGCAAACAAAAACAGAAAAAAAAACCAGCCCTGCGACAAACATAAAGAAAGAGCAAGGTTTTCTAAAACTGGAAAATTTGATTGAATTCTCCAATACCTGATAACTCTATCATTTTCCTTCCCTTTGTATATTATTGTCTGCAGAGCATGTCCCCCTAATCTTGACTGGATGACACTTATAGCACAGGACAGAGAAAAAATTAACTGTTCCCGAATGGTCATACTTTTTACCCTATCAGAGAAATTCCCCTTGTTCTGTATGTTGGACTTTTCCTAGTAGGTATTGCCGAAGAGTGCGCAGTCAGTTTGTTTGTGGTCAATGGCTTTATCAGTAGGTGAAAGGTACTTCATCGCACAAGATCAGACGTTTTGGGAAGGAGGACGCTCAGAGGCAAAGCAACATTCAAGGCTCAATTTTAAAGAGAGTGCGGTAAGATCGGGAGCTGTGCTCCACCTATTCAAATCTTTTCAAGGTGTTTGAGCAAGCTCATACAGCAGTTCAATTAAAACAGGATTCTTGCAGAAGCAAGGTTATTGGCTGCACAGAGTGCTTGTTCAGAATCAGAATCAGGTTTAATATCATCAGCATTTTTGTTGTCTTTGAAGCAGCAGTACACAATGCAATACCAAAAAATAGAAAAAAAACTAAGTATACATTTATTAAGTAGTTAAATATGTAGTGCAAAAATAGAAAGCAAAGAGTAGAAAGGTAGTGCTTGTGGGCTTAACATCCATTCAAAAGTTGGATGGCAGAAGGGAAGAAGCTGTTCTGGAACCACTGAGTGTGTGCCTTCATGCTTATACATCCTATTTATTTATTATAAATTACTATAAATTGCACATTGCACTTTTAGATGGAGACGTAACGTAAAGATTTTTACTCCTCATGTATATGAAGGACGTAAGAAATAAAGTCAATTCAATTCAATTCTGTACCTCCTTCCTGGTAGCAATGAGAACAAGGCATGAGTTGGGTGATCGCAGTCCTTAATGATTGACACTGTTTTTTTGAGGGGATTGCTCCTTGAAGAAATCCTGGATACTGCTGAGGTTAGTGCCCATGATGGAGCGGACTAAGTTTACAACTCTACAGCTTACTTTGATGCTGTGCAGTGACCCTCAGCCTCTCTACATCAGACAGTGATGCAGCCAGTTAGAATGCTCTCTGCAGTACATCTGTAGAAATTTGTTGTTGGTGACAAACCAAATCTCCTCATTCTCTTAATGAAATACAGCTGCCATACCTTCTTTGTAGCTGCATCAATATGTCAGGTCCAGATTAGGTTCTCAGAGATATGTATATGAACATAAGTTGGAACATTAGGCTTAAATTGGGAAATAGCTATGAAGATCAATTTTTCCTAATACCCAGTTAGTTTACTAACATACATCAGGGATGAAAACTTCACATCCATACATTTGACTCGAATTCTGCACTATATGTGGTTGATTCTCTCTGCCCTGAGGGTAATTACAGTTGGGCATTGAATACTACACTGCAAACATCATATACCCCCTATAAGGCAGAAACTATCTCTCTTTTCACATGCCCCACAATTTCATCTGCTGCCTGTTAAATTCTGTAGATAAGTCTGGATTTTCCAATTGGTTCCACCAGATTAGTGGTTGCCAGACAGGCAGAACAAATTTAAATACTCTATGTCAATGTTTTGCCAATCCCATTTTCTGCTCAGGCTTCCAGTGGACAAAGGCAGCAGAGCCTATTTTCTGATAGCTGCAAATGAATAATGCTTACTGTTATAATGTGTCTTTTATATCTTTTTAAGAATTCACAAAGCATCTTACAGCCAATGAAATAGCTTCAACATGATATAATGTAGGAATTATGCTAAGGAATTGAGTCCTCCCGAAGGGTTTTGGCTTGAAACATCAACTGTACTTTTTTCCATAGATGTTGCCTGCCCTGCTGAGTTCCTCCAGCATTTTGTGTGTGTTGCCTGGATTTCCAGCATCTGCAGATTTTCTCTTGATTATGGTACTGAATTTCCTTATTGAGCTGTCAGGATAAGTTATTAAAATTAGGTTAAATGCAACCATGGCATTGTGTATCCCATTGTCCGACAGTGCCTCAACTTACACACAGTGACCACGTTATCAGGTACACATACACCTGCTCGTTAATGCAAATACCTAGTCAGCCAATCATGTGGCAGCTGTTCAATGCTTAAAAACATGCAATTGTGGTCAGAACGTTCAGTTGTGGTTCAGACCAAATATGAGGATGAGGAAGAAATATTATTTAAGTAACTTTGACAATGGAATGAGTGTTAGTGCTAGATGGCATGTTTTGAGTATCTCAGAACCTGCTGATCTCCTGGGATTTTCACGCACAGCAGTCTCCAGAGCAGGGGTTCCCAAACTTATTTTATGCCATGGACCCTCACCATTAACCGAGAGGTTGGAAATGTTGCTCTAGAGTTTACAGAGAATGGTGGAAAAAAACAAAAACCTCCATTGAGCAGCAGTCCTGTGTTCAAAAACGACTTGTTAATGAGAGAGGTCAGAGGATTGTTTCAGGCTGACAGGAGAGAGAGAGTTATTCAAATAACCACACGGTATGACAATGGTGTGCAGAAGAGCACCTTTGAGTGCACAGCAATCTTGAGTGGATAAGCTACAGCAGCAGAAGACCATGAATATCTACATTGCAGCAACTTTATTAGGTACAGGGTCTACCAAGTACACACTGTTTCAACTGCACTTTCATTTTAAATGAGCTGCCTGAGCTTGAGAGTGGTGGGGTGGAGATGCGTCACTATCAAAGGAGGTGTAAGGCACTCCTTCCCTCCGCTGGACTGCAGTCACCCTTGGGCAAGGTGTAGCACCTGTTTAGCCCCCTGATCAGGGTCACGTGAAGCCATGGGAGCAGGTGGTGGATGGTCACATGAGCAGCCGGTGCAGATCACAAGTCCTGGTTATGTGACCACTGATGCCAAGCAGACAGTCTCTTAAAGTGTTGGTAATGCCTGGGGTCACCTGTTTTGTAAAAGCACTTCCCAGAAGAAGGCAATGGCAACCACTTCTATAGAAAAATTTACCATGAACAATCATATTCATAGAAAGACTATGATCGCCCACATCATATGACATGGCAAGTAGTGAATGCCTGAGCCTGTCTTTAAAAGGATTTTAAAAATCCAGCTTTAAATAGTTCTTTTCCCAATGTTCTTCTTTTCAGCAGATTCCTTCTTCTCCAGCCCGTGACCTTTCCCACCCACCTGTCTTCACCTATCACCTTCTGGTTATCCTTCTTTCCCCTCCCTCTTTCCACCCCCCCCCCCGCCATTTTATTCTGGTGCCTTCCTTCTTCCTTTCCAGTTCCGAAGAAGAGTCTCAGCCTGAATCGACGACTGTTTACTCACTTCCATAATGTTGTCTGCCCTGCTGAGTTCCTCCAGCATTTTGTGTGTTACTTTGGTTTTCATTCCTTCTTCATGCGTTATGGACTTACCAGATTAATTGCTGGCTATATCATGGACACCTACCCTCTGAAAAAGAACGAAACCGAAATAAATAAGCAGCAGTTCACATGGTGGCCATTGAAATCAAGTCCCAGGATTACTAATTCAGGCACTTAGCTTAAAGCCACAGTCAAGTATCTGTTGTTATGTGTCTACCTACATGCATTAACTCACACACACTAAGAGCTTGATCTGCAGTGGTTTCTTCTCCATCCTTTTTCTGGCTGGAAGTGGAACCGAAACTCATGGATTCATAGCATGGATGCCAGTTTCTTCATCATGTTTCTTTTTTTTTACTTCTAATTCCCAGATGTCAATGCAAACAACTGTAATTTTCCTTAAGGCCTGCTCCCCACCCTTCCAGAGCACTTTGGGAGTGTAGACATGCTCTATAACCAACCTCAGACCGCTTAAAGAGCAGGCCAGTTTCCAACGCTCAAAGATAGAAGCAAGAGTCCATAGACATGTTATTCCTTCCAGCAACATCTGAAGTGTGGGACCCTTAAATTAGGGCCTCCTCTCTCTGGTGGTCTCCTTTTCTTGGTGACCCACGGCTGGACTGAACTGCCAGGTACAATGCAAATGCTTTAATTGGCAAGCTAATGTCTTTGGATACCTCGTGATATCATTATCATGTCCGCTATTTTGTACAGCAAAAATTCAGTCAAATCCCAGTGCTGTATAATGTCAGAAAATCTTAAACAATGCTTAATTAACATTATTAGCATAAAAAATACTTTTGAAAATTATGTACCACATTAAATGTGAATTTGATTATTATTGTCTTAGTAGTATTTTTAAATTGATAAACCTGCCCATATTTCAATAAAATTAATTTTTCTAGTGAAGTAGATGCACAAGGGGCCTTCAGCTGTATGCCAGGAGACACTAGGAAGAGTTGAGAAATGTATTACAATCATTATGAAAATGAGCTTATTGTGCTGTATCCCAAATGCATTATTAATGCCATTTTTAAATTCTTTTGCACTGCAGAACCACCAGACATTCTAACAACCAGTGAAGGAACGATAAAAGCAGCCCTCATGAAATGGGCCACTTTATGCTTCGGGAGCAATAAACCGACAGGGAGAGCCAATCTTTCAGAGAAGTAAAAAGCGCTTACCAGGGTAATCACTCCTTTTTCATCTCTCGTGATGATAGGCTTCTCTGTTTCTGTAGCTGATTAACCTTATTTCCCACCCAGGCGGCTTAATAAAGTGGCAAAGGAATCATGAGCTAGCCAGCGAAGGCAGAATGGTCTCCAACACCATTCACTACTACTGAATGAAGTGAGGCTTGTGTCCCAGTACACCGTTACACTGTTTTGCAGCAAAGGGAAGAAGTTGCCACCATGAAGCAGAGAGATGGAGTATTTATGCATAGGTAGGGGCATACTGATCATGTATGTGAGATTGTGATGTTCCATCTTTGGCACCACACACCTAACAACCCTGCATCATAATTGGGAAAAATGCTTGAGTTTAATAATAATTCTAAAAGATCATAACACCATAAGACAGTCAGGCCATTCAGCCCATTGAGTTAACTCTGCCATTTCATCATGGCTGATTTTTTATCCTCCTCAACCCCATTCTCCTGCCTTCTCTCCATAACCTTTAACACCCTTACTAATCAAGAACCTGTCAACATCCGATTTAAATATACACAATGAATTCCACAGATTCACCATCCTCTGGCTAAAGAAATTATTACTCCTTTCTGTTCTAAATGGATGTCCTTCTATTCTAAGGCTGAACCCTCTGGTCCTAGACTCATTCACTGTAGGAAACATTCTCTCCACGTCTTCTCTATCTCAGTGTTTCAATATTCAATAGATTTCAAAGAGATCTCCCCTCATTCTTCTAAATCTCAGCAAGTACAGTCCCAGAGCCATTAAACACGCCTCAGAATGCCTCCCTTTCATTCCCGGAATCATTCTTGTGAACCTCCTCTGGCCCCTCTCCAATAGATTGGTAGTAATTTATGTTTCAATTCTCTTCATTTGCATGATATCAGCTCAGAGAACTTTGCATTAAGAAGATCAACAAATTTGTGTAAACCAAGCAGCATGGAAGAGGAAAAAGTGGACATTGGAAAAGTCTCAGGAATATTTGAAATGGAGGAAATGGGAAGCTAAGCTCAAAGTTTCAGATGGTCAGAGCTTGGTGGCTAAGGTTGTTGTTTGCAAGACCATTCAAACAGCTGATCTACCTCACCCCAGTACACCCCTGAGATTATATCTACTGTAGATCTGGTTGGAATGATGCAAATCATGGATTACTTACTTTATATTAAAATGAAAACCTTTGAATTTTTTGCCCTGTTCTGTATTTTACAGAGTAAAGCATGCAAATTTCTTGGCTAAGTTTATCTACTTCCATTATGGTAAAAGTATTGGCAATAACTGAAATTAATCTTCATTAGTGGACCTAGTCAACACAATTATGAACATTTTGAAATCTTCCTGCTGAAGATATTGTCCACTTTCCTCTTCACTGGTCCTTACTAGATCATAGCCAGGCATAAGCCAGTTGTATTAAAGGAACACCATAACAGGCTAACTTTTCACCTACGAGATAGAGGTTTACAAGATGATAAGAGGCCTAGTTTGAGTAGATGGCTTGAATTCTTTTACCACAATGGCTAATATGAGGAGGATGATACATAGACTCCAGGATTTATGTTATGAAGTGGGATTACAGAAACTGAGGTTATACAGTACTCCCAGGGGTTTAGAAAGTGAAATAATGCTTTTATTTATGTTTTAACAATTGCAAGGGTGGATGCAAAGGGACAATACCAACCATGTATACGAATGGTGACAGGGAATAGACTAGCATGTACTTTTAGATTGGTTGCCAGTTATGACCTGATGGGATGGTAGAACAGACTCTGTAGACTCAGTTCTTGTTATTCTGACACTCAGTGGCTACTTTATAAGGTATCTCCAGCGTCTAATGAAGTGACCACTCAGTATATGTTCATGTTCTTTTCCTGTTGTAGTCAACCCACTTCAAGGTTCAATGTGCTGTGCATTCAAAGATGTTCTTCACACACCACTGTTGTAATACGTGATTATTTGGGTTACTGTCGCCCTCCTGTCAGCTTGAACCAGTCTGGCCATTCTCCTCCGACCTCTCTCATTAACAAGGCATTTTTGCCCATAGAACTGCCTCTTACTGGATGTGTTTTTGTTGTTCACACCATTCTCTGTAAACTCTAGAGACTTCTGTGTATGAAAATCCCAGGATTTTCTGAGATACTCAAACCACCCCATCTGGCACCAGCAATCATTCCATGATCAAAGTCACTTAGATCATGTTTACAGGCAGTTACCAGGTTATGAATGAGTTCTGTCCTGAGTCTGTTTTTAAGTTGGATTTGTACGTAAGTTGGAACGGGTACATCTGATATTATTTAGCGTCAGTTAGTCAAATGTTTGTCTTAGTATATAGTATATATTTTACCTTTCTATGCATATAAAACACTTAAGAAATGCATGAATTTCAATAATTAAACCACTGCGTTGCTTAGTAATAATTGTAGCTTTTATCGGGCAGGGCCTTCACATGCTCCATTATTCTCACTTTATCCTTTACCTGTATCCTTTAAAGTTGTTCTGATCGTTGACTGACTGTAGCCTAAAGCTTTTCCAATGAACAATAGTGTTTCACCTCTTTCCAATCACTTTATTATTTGCACTTTATTTTCAATTGTGATCATTTTCCGTCAATGGAACAGAAAACTGCAGATTTTATATTCTATCGCTGAGCAGCAGTGAACCATCTGATTGGCCTGTCAGAGTTCTCTTTGGGAACTAGTTGACTTGATCAGCATTTCTGATCTGGCTATTGTTCACGATTGCACTTAATTAAAAAAAATACAGCAACAACTGCGGGTAGTGGGTCTTGAGCTGCTCCAGGTCCTAAACTCCACCTGCACTGAGAAAGGTCAGGGTGAATCTTGCTAAGAAAACTTTAAGCCAAATACGAAGTTGCACACTCAACACAATGTTAATGACAACGACTTAAAATGGTGGTTGGCGTTGTGATCTGACTTAAAATGGCGGACGGCGTTCTCCTCCCTCCGTTCGTAAGTATGAGTTGTCCATAAGTCAGACGTTTGTAATTCAGGGACTGCCTGTATTCCCCATTCTGATATTTGGTCTGAGCAGCAACTGAACTTATTGACCATATCCAGACGTGGTTATGCATTGAGTTGCTGCCACATGATTGGCTGATTGGGTATTTGCATTAATGAGCAGGTATACAGATGTACAGGCCACTGCATGTAGATCCCCATGAATTGTATCCCCTCAAGTAAACATTCTGTTAGTGATTGTACCAGTCTAACCATTACTTTAACTTTCAGATTCTTGACTACACATCAATACAACTTGTCATGACGTGCGCTGGCAATATCAGAACCCACGTGTAGAGGAGAGACAGACTCTGATGTAGAGGTGGCAATGAGAGTTCATAATAATTCCAAAAGAACATCAGTGGCTTGGCTGAGTGAAACTGCAAGAAATAACATTCTGAAAATATTCTAACCTTGCATTTGGGACAAATCTGTCATCTGCTTAACTAATACAAGTTTCATGGAATCCCTGAGCCTACCAAAATATTCTTAACAAGCTTAAACAGAAATCACCAGGAGACCATATTACAAAGAACAAGTTGCTCAAGAAAAACACAGGGAACTCTAAATGATTAAGAAACCTTGTAAAACAACAATTAACCAATACAGCTGCTCTAAAAACCTCGGTGCTCAATGCTCTCTGGCACCCCACACAGGCCAGAAGAACTCATTACAAACCTCATTGATGAGGGGAGTACATCAGATAATATACTGTTGTTAAAAAAAGTTTCTAATGTTTGACGTAATTTCTGTCAAAAGTGCTTTAGGTGGTATTAAATGGTGGCTGGTGCAAAACAGATGAGGAGATGTGGTTGGGAGAGTCAGTCTATACACTATTGACAGCATCTTGGTTGAAAGAGAAGCATTATTCACTCCATAATTCACTTGTAGCCATTCATGTGAAACAGCAAGATTCATAGGAAGTTCTCCTCTGTTTCAAATCTGACAGCTCTTCTCATGCAGAGGTTATATTGCTCCTTCATGGGCTGATCCAATTACCATTATCCATCTTTCATCCCACTAAAAGCTACTGTTCCCCTTATTCCCAGCTTAGTTTTCCTTACAGAGTTCCCTGTGTAAAATACACCAAGGTAGCTACTTAAAGAGCTATTCTAATTGAATTTGTTCAAAGTTTGTGTATTATCTGCCACAGGTGAGACATTAGATGAATATAACTGTTACCATCTCTGCTTTTGCAGAATTGAGAAATGCCTCCACTATTTCTTTTTTAAGAGTAGGATTGATTTTAGTTTTTGGAACAAGATCCACTTCATTTTAAAATCTCAAAATAATCAGCAGTTAGAATATGAACCTTACCCTCAAATTATTGAGCTGGAGTCAGATTTAAGTCAGAATTGGCACAGTTTAGTGAGCGGTACACTGGAACTGTCTCTAAATCTCTAACAGACTTGGGATGAAAAACATCAGGAAGAGGGGAGGTTACATTCCAAGATGTAGCTCAGTTTTATGCTCAAATCTGTTTCATGTCACTTCTGCTTCCTTCAAGTCATTGACCACTAATGTGTGAAGACTAACACCAACCCACTTTTTAGCCCGGTTTATTCTTCTTACATTTTCCAAAGTTTCACTGATTTCTGGCATTCCTTTCTGCTAACAAGTGGATGTGGAAGATTAAAAATTGTATTTAAGTACACACAGATATTTAAAAATGCTAGAAAGCTCAATATTAGGAAGGAAATTAGAGATTATATATACTGGCAAGTTCTCAGTCAGAAGAAAAAGCTTGCTGGCGGTACATGTCAGGAGCTGATAAGGATGTCTGTATTTACATTTATAATAAGGTGGCTCAATTATGATGAAGCTGTCTCTGAGGCTGCATGGGTTATTCTTGCGAAGGTCATTCTCTTGAACTGAATAAATTAAAAATATGGACAATTGTCTTTTACTTAAACTGAGACCAAATTAATCTGTATTTCTCCTGATATGATTGTACAGTTCTGTCATTGTAAATCTTCCAGTTTAATAGTGGAATTTCTCACTACATCTTTATAAGCAAAGCTACCAGGATTCAAGAACAAAATTCCAAGTTCCTGGCAATACGAGAGGGAGAGGAAGTGGAAGTGGTTTGATTTTTAATTGATTGGAGACAGGAGCTAGCATATTCAACAGCATAATTGTTAGTGAGATATGTATCAAGAGCAGAAGAACCTGCTCTTTGTCCCAGAGTAAAATTTCCTTGTGTCACAAATCGTGCATTCATGTAAAATTTAAACCCTGGAAGACTTTTCACAGGAGGAGATGGCAAATAAAATAAATGGAGGTAGAGGATACACCACACATTTACTTCTCATTTCCTGCTCCCCACTGTTCATTAAGGCTGGAGACTCCAGTGCTGCAAGCTTAGTCAGAAACTCACAGACTTAGTTTTCCAAGCGGCAGGTCCACTTACATCATGGAAATTAGCAAACCCTGGCCTCCAGAGTTCAAGATCCTTACTTTCATTGACCAATCTGTTAGGTTGACATAAACCTTTTCTGAATCTGATATTTCTCTACCTTCTTGGCTCAACAGTATTGTCGATCTGTTTCCAAGTGGATTTGAAGCCTCTCATAGAAGGGAGAGGAAGCTATAACACCTTCCATAATTTTCATATCAATTGCTTTATAAAGAACAGTCAAAGAAAGCCAATTTTAGACTCTGGCAAAGCCAATTTGTGTGTCAGCCTATTTTTGGCCAGTCAACTGAATTCCATTTGAAGCTATGGTGATAATTGACTAAAATGTTTTTTTTAATCAAAGTTTAAAGTAAATTTTATTATCAAAGTACATATGTGTCACCATATGCAACCCTAAGATGCATTTCCTTGTGGGCATACTCAATAATTCTATAGAATAATAATCATCATATAATCAATGAAAGACTGTCCAATTAGGGCATTCAACCAACGTGCAGAAGACAAGAAACTGTGCATATACAATAAGAAAGAAATAATAATAAAAAAGTAAATAAGCAATAAATTTCGAAGACATGAGATGGAGAGGCCATGAAAGTGAGTCCATAGGTTGTGAGAGCATTTCAACAATGGGAAAGTGGCATAAATCAAAAGAAAGTTGTAACGTAATGACAAATGAGGAATTATTGTGAAATAAAGTCTAGGTGTAGGCTTGAGGTGTAGGGTTGGTACAAAAGTGTCATGTTATCTGTGACATGGATTTCACCTTTGATGTATTCTACTGTTAAATCCACTGAATTCCTAGGATCCAGTGTCTGTGATATTAACAGACTTGCTGAGCAATCACATTATTGAAATCTCCTGCAAACAACATTGCAGGAGAGACAAGATAAAGGAAGTTATACATTCTCACTGTGACTTTGTGGGTTTCCTCCGGGTTCCTATGTTTCCTCCCACAGTCCAAAGGCATAGTGGTTAGTAGATTAATTGGTCATTGTAAATTGTCTCATGTTTAGGCTAGGTTTAAATTGGGAATTGCTGGGCTCAAAAGGACAGAAGGGCCTATTCCATGCTGTATTTCAAGCAACAATAAATAAATAAATAAATTTCAGTTAACATTTCAAACATATTACAGGCTGCAAACTAAAAAGAGGAGCTCATGGATAATGGTGGAATATCATAAATAATGAAAATAAAACAAATATATTTTGAAGAAACTACTTGAGGGAATTATAATCCATGTGCTAGCAATCTATTTTTAAGCTGAGATATTTTGCCTGACAGAAATAATGACAACACACCAACAAAAATTCATTCAGACCACAGGCAATGAAGTGCAACATTTTTCAGTATTTTGCAGTTACATTCTTACTGATTCAACTGATTTCTCTTGACTTTGGCAGAAGGTAACAAAGAGTGACTCACTGTCAGCCATGGCACAAGTTCCTGAATTAATTGCATATTCCCAAATTTGCTGACAGTTTCACAGAACACCAACAATAAATGTGGAAGTTTTACTATCTGAGCAAGTTTCTATTGACGCTATTTGTGGATTGGACTCTATAGTTCACATTATGATCTGCTTCTGCTTTCTGGTCACTCCCTTTTTTTGTTGCTACTTTCAACGATGCGGAGTCATGGCAGCTTGCAGATAGCGAACAGAGCTGAACTGAATATGCCTGGACTCTTTCGATTTTGTGTTTTATATTCTGTGTTTCTCACTCTTTTTTATTGTTGCCATTTGCGTGGTTTTTTTTTGTGCATGAGGGTTTGATCTTTCCCCTTGAATGGGTTCTATGATTTTCTTTGTTTCATGATTATTTGTGGGGAAGATGGATCTCTGGGTTGTATGCTACATACGTACTTTCATACCTTTGCCACTTCCGATGATAAATCCTTGCTTGATTATTGCCAGAATTTTCAAAACATAGAAGTGTCAATTCTGTGAAATGCTTTTAAATATTTTTTTCATCCTGATTAATTAATTCATTATTAAATCTTTATCAGTTTAAACACAATACCCGATTTGGAAAATAACTGGAATGAGGGGCTGGCACAGATAATGGAGAAGCATTTTGTTGATTCATGTATAAAATGAATTTTGGCTATTTCATGTATTTATATTTTCACACTGTATAGAAAATGTTAAGGCTTTGAAAGTCAACTGCATTGATTTCCAATATTTTGCTTAATTAAAAGTTTCTAAGACATCTTTAATGAATGATGTGTGTAACAATATGGAAGAATTGGGAATGAAGTGAAAATAGGTATGACAAGGATATTTGGACTCTGCCATGAGATATAGATAAGGAGTGAAAACTTGACTAATTGAGTCTTAAGTTGGAAAGTATGACATCGTGCACTTTGGTAGGAGGAATTAAAAGAAAGACTATTGCCTAGGTCCAAGTTCAAAGCAATTTTATTATCAAAGTGCATATATGTCACTTTATACAAACCTGAGATTTTTTTTGCAGGCATATTCAATAAATTCATTAAAGAATAATAACCGTAATAGAATCAATGAAAGGCTGGATGTTCTACCAGCATGCAAAAGAGAAACTGTACAGAAAATGTCATGCAATGATACAGCGCTGGCTGGGACCGAATGGTGAAATAGAGCCAATCTGAGAATCTGCTGAAGCCGAGGAGTCCTCTTCAGGTGTTCAAAGTGAACTCGGCTTCATATGTGTGGTCTAGAACCACTTTTGTGGATTATGAAACCTTGCGTGATTGGTCAACCACGCTAACTGGATTAGGATAAAGGTAGCTCGCCGACCATGGGCTCTATCCCGACTAACCTTCAGACTCCAAGCTGGATCCTTGTCAACTTAATTTGCACTGTTGTGATCATTGTCATCTTTACCTCACCATCCCTTGATGTGCCGCTACCATCGTTCCATCTGTGTTAACTCCCTGCAGTCAGACATCTGACAGGCATTCCCAATTTGTGTTAATTTTTAATTTTAATTTAGCCTCGTTAACGATGTATATATATGTATGGCATGATCTATACGAGTCTGAAGGCAGTGAAGCCTTGAATTCTAATCCTGCTAAGAAATAGAAACTACAAAAAGTGTGTCAATACATTACATACCTGGAGTACATTTTTATTCTGTTTCCTCCAGATCAGCAACTCCCATGTGTATTATTTGTAATACCGTACTGTCTAATGAAGCCTTGAAATCATCAAGATTGCAGGAATATTTTTGTAAAAGACACCCTGAAAAGGCTATTTATGGTACTACTCAGTTCCAAAAGATAAAAGAAGCATTCAAAAAGCTTTGCACACTCCAGTCATTTGCCAAGAAAGCTCAAAATGACCTTGATAGTGTTCTCGTTGCTTTTTATAAAAATTCCAAAATGATAGCACAATGTGGAAAATCTCATGTGAAAGATTAATAATGCCTGCTGTATCAGAAATGGTCACCACTATTCTCAAAATGGATAACAGTATTTTAAAATCAATTCCTCTGAGTAATAACTCATCATATTGACAAAATGAGTGAAGACATTGAGTATCAACTATGCACAGAGCTACAAAAAACAGATTTTGGGATATAACTTTATGAGTCAACTGTGTGAGACAATGGGGCATTACTAATGGCCTATGTATGGTTTATCAAAAATGGAAAAGTTTATGAAGACATTCACTTTTGTAAAAAGTTAAAAACACTGGAGAATCAATCTACAAAAAGCTCAAAATGTATATTGAGGACAAAAATATTCCGATTTGGAACATGATTTCTTGTGCAACAGATGGAGCACCCTATATGACAGGTTACCATACTGGTTTAGTGGCATTTAGGGAAAGAGAAATTCCAAGTCTGTTTTCAATCCGTTGTGTAATTCATCGTCTACATCGCACAGCCAACTTTTTTCCAGTATGACTCTTGTAATATCTGCTATCAACAAAATTAAAGCTCATCCATTAAATAGCAGAGTATTTCAGCAGTTATGTCAAGATAACGATAAAGAGTTTGAACGCTTGCTTCTTCGTAATGTAGTGCATTGACAGTCAAAAGGCTGCTGTTCAAAATGTTTCTTTGATCTTTTTGACACTGCGGTTGAAATTTTTCTTAAGGTTGACAAGATCTTGCGATACAAGATTAAACTTCTACATGGAGATGTGGCATACCTGGCCAATCTGTATGACAAAACGAACATTCTAAATATGAAACTGCAGGGTGAGAATTTCAATTTAATCGAGGCAAAAAATGCAGTGTTCACTTTTATCAGAAATTTGGAAATATATATGCAAAACAAGGGAGAAGAATGTTCTCACAGTTTCCTTGCATGGAAAGTATGACATTCTTTTTCAC
Source organism: Hypanus sabinus (assembly GCF_030144855.1). Taxonomy (NCBI): domain Eukaryota; kingdom Metazoa; phylum Chordata; class Chondrichthyes; order Myliobatiformes; family Dasyatidae; genus Hypanus; species Hypanus sabinus. The sequence goes on along the minus strand of NC_082727.1, from coordinate 59,516,421 downwards.
AGACAGTGATTTGCAAGAGTACTGCTTACACCTGCAGTTACTGAAGAAGGATTTTCAAAATCAATTCAAAGAATGATCTGGAAATTCCAGACTGGGTAATTAACCCATTTCTTTGCAAGGTGGAAGAACAAGAAAAGAGCTTTCATGAAGAAATTATCAAAATTCAGAATGATGAAGCAAAAATGCTTTTCAAAAATGTGGCTTTTGTGGTATGTGGTTATACTGCCATACAAAGTTTCCTAATCTTTGGGGAAGAGCCACACTGCTCTTCATTGCATTTTCATTCTCCTACCTTGTTGAAAGAGACTTCAGTGCAGTGAACCAGATACTCACAAAAAACAGAAACCGCTTGGACATTGTTACATGTTAACGTTGTTAAAAGACTTGTTAAGGCCTCTGTTGTCACAACTTGAAGCAAATATTTCAACTCTTGCAAAAATCCATCAAGCTCAAGCTGTTGTGTAAACTAGGTTTAAAGAGAAATTAAAATTTAAAGCAGAATCATTTTTCTCATGTTAGCGTATAGTAGACATGTTTTTACACTATGGGGGCACTGGAAAGTATATTGTGCCTAAGAAGGGTGTGGCAAGTATAAAAGTGCTTTAGGGAGGCATTGGGCTAAAACAGTTCGGGAAAAACTGATGTAGAGAGGGATGTACTTTTTGGAGAGAGGGATTCCTGTCAGAATCTGGCAAAAAACATTTCTTGACAGGTGTTTTGTGCAAGAAACAGTAAAGCAGGGGTTCCCAACCCAGGGTCCATAGACTTTTTGCTTAATAGTGTTGGTCTATGGCATAAAAAAGGTTGAGAACCCTTGACATAAAGGAAACATGTTAGGAAGGCAAAGTTTGTATTTGCCTTTATTACAAAGGGGGTTATTGTTTAGAAATGGAATCTTGTTACAATTGTACAGAATATAATTGAAGACATATCTGGATGCTGCAAGCAGTTTTGGTCCCCTTGATTAAGAAATGGAAGCAGTCCAGAAATACATTTGCGAGGCCAGCCCTTAATATGAGACAACAAAATAAAAGTTAGATCTATATTCTTTGGAGTTTAGAAGTAAAATACCCTAAGGGGGCATGATAGTATAGATGGTGAGTCTTTTCTGCAGGTGGCAGAATCTTCAAAGTTCAAGGTAAATTGATTATTGAAGTACATACATGTGACTGTATACAAACCTGAGATTCATTTTCTTGAATAGGACGTAGTTACAAGATAAGGAGTCGGTCATTTGAAAGCAAAACACCAAAATGTTTCTAGTAGTGAATCACTGGAATTCTTCACTCCTGGTAATTGTGGAAGTTAAATTACAGGAAGCATTTCAGTTTTTTGTTTGATTGTGAGAGTGAGGGCTGTGGAGAGGAGGCACAGAATGGAAGTTGAGGCCAAGACCAGATCAATAAGACATATTGAATGGTTGTGCAGGCGTGGGGGGCTGGAGGTGTGTGACAGCCTATTTCCTTGAGTTCTGAAAATGCGGCACCCAGACCATTCTGTCTTTGATTTCATCCAACATAATTGCTGAACCCCTCGGCAAAGTATGTTTCAGAATTTGATGCCCTGTTTCTTTATGGAGTGGATGTTTTTGAAAGTTATGTGAGACATGCTTACTCTGCACCTGCAGCTCTCCAGACTCTCCAGTGTTTCCAGTCCACATCCCAGTGGCAGTTTTACCACTGTAAGCATACATTGTAGTAGCAATTGGTAGACCATGTTATCAGGGCAGAAATTGATGTGGATTTGAAATATGAACAATTAAAAGACCATAGAGGGACAAACTCATTGTTAGAAATTGTTAGAAAAGCTCAGAAGCTGTCTTTGCCAATCAGGAGCCTCTGTAGAGGATCAAAGATATAGATAAATATGAGAAATAAGGCATTTGTGCAGATTTTGTATCCGTACTTTAAACTCTAACTTTATTTTTGAACAATTCTTTGCTCTTTATTCTTTTGTAATTTAGTTTTTTATTGAAGTTCATCATCAAACAAACATTTTCATAAGATGTATTTCAGACATTGTACATATATATTATATAATCATATACATCACAAATCTCCACAAAGTATTTACACTTATTGAAAGTATACACTTATTGAAAAGAGTGGAAAGAAAAAACAAGCAAAAGGAAAGAACTATGTTTGTTGAACGATGTTGCATTTTGCACCAACAAACCACAGCGACTTTCTAATACATGTAAATGTGTTGACCCATGACCTCCTCTTGTGCCATAATGAGGCTATCCTCAGGATGGAGGAGCAACTCATTATATTCCACCTGGTACACTCCAACCTGATGCCATGAATATCGATTTCTCCTTCCAGTGAACAAATTCCACCCTCCCCCCTCTATTCCCCACTCCGATATTTCACTTCTCACCTGCCTATTGCTTCCCCCTGGGTCCCCTCCTCCTCCCCTTTCTCCTAATGTCCACTCTCCCCTCCTATCCAATTCTTTCTTCTCCTGCCCTTGATCTTTCCCACCCACCTGGCTTTACCTATCACCTTCCAGCTGGTCCCATTCCTCTATCCCCTCCTTTTTATTCGGGCATCTTCCCCCTTTTTTCTTAGACCTAAGAAGTGTCTTGGCCTGAAATGTTGACTGTTTACTCTTTTCCATAAATGCTGCCTGACCTGCTCAGTTCTCCAGCATTTTTTGTGTGTTGCTTTGGATTTCCAGCATCTTCAGAATTTCTCCTACATGCAGACGTAGATGGGGAATAAAATTGATCCCAAATTCTTAAATCTCATCCTTGAATTAAACTTGGGGCAGAAACAGAAATCCACAAATGATGGATCAGCTTAATTCCTAATCATCCTCCTCCACCATACCCTGCAAACAGAATTGGAGATAGAACTGTAGAAAGGCAGCCCACAAAGGCTGGTCTACCTTGCCAACCCATGACAATGAAACAAGCCTGCAACGTGACCAGATCTGGCTTTAGGTTGGTCATGTACTGGGACTGTGCTGTGCATTGGAAATAGTTTGTCTTGTAAAAGATGACACTCATCAGTTTCTGAAACTTCATTTGTCTGCATCCATAGACACCAGAAGTTATGGCAATCTAATGTGTGTGGATATAGCAGCTGGCATTTGAAAAATACTGCCTTTTCAGTGGACATATACCCAGCAACTTCCTTGAATTCAGTCACTAAAACAGCTCTATCATTTTGGTTTGTCAGATGTTCATAAAATTCAGTGTTATTCCATCCATGATCCAAGTTGAGAATTTTGAGTTCTTTGAGAAACTTTTGAGAAACATTCTTTGAGAATAGAAATGCCTGCAAGATCTAGCTCTTTGCAGAAAAAAATGTTACCTTTGCAAGTTGATGTTAGAGTGAAGGCATCAGCACAGGAGCACTTCTGTCCAGAATGACAATATGTTGGATGGGCATCTTTGAACACTTGAGGTATTCTTGAAATTAATAAGTTAATTAGAAAATAAAAAAGAGGAAGAAAAGGCAGGGTTGTACTGTAAATCCACCAAAGTACAGATCAAATAAACCAGGAGAAATATATCATATTGTTTTTCCATAAATGTTTTTTCACTAGTTTTCTGGAAGCAAAATAAAGGCAAATAGGTTCTTCTCATCAGACTTTGTCATCTATTTAAAATCAATCTTTGTTGTTCAGGCAATATTCACTAATGCTTACTAATATCATTCTTGACCTCACATTCTACTAGCACATTCTAGTTTACTGGCACTGCAATTTCTCTGTAAGTGTTACATTTTGTATTCTGTTATTGTTTTACTTTGTTCTACCTCAATGCACTGTGTAATGATTTGATCTGTATGCAAGATGAGCTTTACACTGTATCCAGTACATGTGACAAAAATACTCTAATTTTAATTCCAATTTCAGGAGCAGTTTCTAAGCTGGATGACCTTCAGTTTGTACAGGAGAGTGAGGAGATCATCAATCAGAGTTACAAGGAAGTACTCATGCTGAAGATGCAGGAAGTTGGCTGAATGTCAGGAGAAGGAATGGGAAGATGAATAGGCAGTTGGTGCAGAGCACACCTATGGCCATTCCCCTCATTAATAAGAATACCATTTTGGATACTGTTGTGAGGAATGACCTCTCAGGGGGATGACACAGAGACCAGAATACTGTACTGGCACTGAACATTAGTCCTTGGTGCAGAAGGGAAAGAGGGAAAAGAGGGGAATGGTAGTGACAGGGAACTCAATAGTCAGAGGAAGAGACAGGAGATACTGTGGACATGAACAAGACACCCAGATGCTATGTTGCCTCCCAGATACCAGGGTCAGGGACTTCCTGGATCGTATCCACAGCATCTTGGAGGGGGAGAGAGAGCAGCCAGATGTCTTGGTACATATTGGCACCAATGACATAGGAAAGAAAAGCAAAGATGTCCCAATAAGAGAATATAGAGAGCCAGGCAAAAAGCTGAGAAGGGTAGCAATTTCTGTATTTCTATCTGTGCAACGTACCAGTGAGGGTAGCAACAGAAACAAGAGAAAATCTGCTGATGCTGGAAATCCGAGCAACACACACGAAATTCTGAAGGAACTCAGCAGGCCAGGCAGCGTCTATGGAAAAAGTACAGTTGACATTTTGGGCCAAAATCCTTCAGCAGGATTGGAGAAAAGAAGCTGTTGAGTACATTTTAAAAGGTGGGGAGAGAGGAGAGAGGAACCCCAGGTGATAGATGAAACCTGGAGGAGAGGAATAAAGTAAAAATCTAGGTTGTTGATAGGCGAAAGAGACAGGAGGCCATGGAAGAGAGAAAAAGGGGGGAGGAGCACCAGAGGGAGGCGATGGATAGGCATTGCGATAAGGTGAGAGAGGGAAAAGGAGATGGAAAATGGTGAAGAGGGGTGGGTAGGGGTCATTACTGGAAGTTTGAGAAATCAATGTTCATGCTGTTACAAATGTGGAGCAACTCTGATGGGCCGAAGGGTGCAAAGTCGCCCCCTCCTTTTGGAGAATCACAAATCGCTACTATTCCAATGCTGTTATCAAGGGAGATGAGAGAGACACAGGATAACAGAAAAGACAGTTGTTATAGACAATGCAGAATACACAAGGTGGAATGTCTCCTATTGACAAAGAGAGAGATTACTGCTATTGTCTCTTGAAGGAGGAATTTTGTATTGAGTACTGTACTATTCATTGAAACCCCTCAGGGCAACCAGAGTGGTCTGGTTGAGGGATTGCATCATCCCAACCTGATTGACATCTGAGACCCCGTGAGTGAGGATAAAAGTAGGGTCTGGGGAATACCCCTCAGACACACCAGGAGAGACACTACGAGACCGGTGGGGGCTTGTGTGTGTGTCCACCCTTGCCTGGGTGATGAGTCCTCCACAGAACGGTCTAGCTAAAGGACGGATACGGATCAAGATCGTAACAAGAAAAGTCGGCAAGTTTCTCTCTCTCTCTCTCTCTCTCTCTCTCTCTCTCTCTCTCCAACAATTGCCACATGGTGATCAGCAACGACTGCAGCCTGCATGAACTGAACTGAACTTTATATTTCCATCAGACAATTCATTATCCCCTAGACAACGATAGAGCTTATTTCTTATTGATGATTATTATACCTGCACTTTTAGTTTAGGATTGATGATGTATGTTATCTGTATGTTTGCATTGATATTATTTTTGTGTATTTTTACTAATAAATACTGTTAAAAATAGTATCATTAGACTTCAACGGATACTCCTATCTTTGCTGGTAAGACACCCAGTTACGGGATTCGTAACAACTTGGGGCCTCGTCTCGAGATTTGATACCAAATTGTAGGGCCAGTGAATCGGGCTTTTAAGTCCAGACTTGGATCTGGTTGCGCGGGTAGCCAGACGGGAAACCAGCAAAGATGGACGTAGACGAATTTACACAAAACTTGACTTTGAAGGTGCTAGAGGCTGCCACAAAGTCAGACTTGGTAAATATTGCGAAAGGACTAAATCTCGCAGAGATGAGGTCGTCAATGAAAAAGTGGGAGATGCGAAGGGCCATAACTCAGTATTATATTGACAAGAATGTGTTTTCGGCTGAGGTATTGGAAAATATCCCTGAAAAGGTACCAGCTATTGGGACAGCTCAGTTAGAGTTGGAAAAATTAAGGTTGGAACATGAAATTAAGTTAAAACAGCTGGAAGCAGCTGAAAAGGAGAAGGAAAGAGCTGAAAAGCAGAGGGAGTATGAGGAGAAGGAGAAACAGAGGCAGCATGAGCTGGACATGGAGAAGTTAAAGCAAGAGCGAAGAGCTCAAGGGCCAGACTGAGAGGAGATGTTTAATGTTAGTAGGGAGTTTAGGTTAATAACTCCATTCGAAGAGACAGATGTTGATAGTTATTTCTTGCATTTTGAAAAGGTGGCAGTGAGTCAGAAGTGGCCCAGAGATCAGTGGGTGGCGTTGTTACAAAGTGTGTTAAAATGGAAGGCACAACGAGCATATGTGGCATTGTCTGTGGAGGAGTCTGAGAATTACGAGGAAGTAAAAGAGGCCATTCTCCGGGCCTACGAGTTGGTATCTGAGGCACATAGACAAAAGTTCTGAGGTTTAAAGAAAGTGTGGAATCAGACGTATGCAGAGTTTGCCTATGAGAAGGGTGTGCTCTTGGATCGTTGGTGTGCGGCAGAAAGGTTGGAAGAGGATTTTCGGCGTTTCAGGGAGTTAATTCTGATTGAGGAATTTAAAGGTTGTGTTTCGGATGATATCTGGATGTATTTGAATGAGAAGCCGAATAAGTCCATATCCGAATTTTCCAGGTTCGCAGATGAATATGCCCTAACCCACAAGACAAAGTTTTCCTCGAATAAGAGTTACCAGAAAGACTGTAGGAATGGTAGAGAAAGCCTGCTGGCTGAGGCAGAAATTCAGCCGCGAGCTAGTAGTAAAAATAAGGAGGAAGAGAGGCAAGATGGCAGGAGGGTTCCTGGCTTAACCTGTTTTAATTATGGAAAGGTGGGTCATATTGCATCTAAGTGCTTTGCTCCGAGGTAGGAGACAGGAAAAGGGAAAGCAGCAGTCCCTACAGGATGTATTGTGTTGATCAGCGAATCGACGAGAAAGCCCCAGGTAGATAGAATACGAGAAATTTATTTCAGAAGGGACAGTGTCTGTGAAAGAGGGAGAAACACCAGTTCCAGTGCGGATCTGGAGAGACACTGGAGCTGAGCAGTCATTGATTCTCAGTAAGGTACTAGATTTTGCTCCTGAGACGGGAGAGGTAGTTTTGAGAGGCATAAGAAAAGGGACAGAAGCTGTACCTTTGCATAGGATCATTATAGATTGTGATCTGGTATCTGGACCAGTTGAAATAGGGGTGCGATCAGAATTCCCAAGAGAAAGTGTGGACGTCCTTCTGGGTAACGATTTAGCTGGTGGTGAGGTTTGGTCAGCAATGAAGCTGACGAGCCAGCCTGTAGGTGTTGAGGATCCGCCCCTAGGTTCCAAAATCTATCCCGCATGCGCAACCACTCGCAGCATGTCAAGAAAGGCAGCTGAGAAAGAGACCAGTTTAAATGAGTCCTGTATCAATTTGGCTGAGACATTTTTACAGACCCTGTACCAAGAGGGGTTAGAGGGTGGTAAAACGGAGAATAGGGAGGTGAAAGAGAGTAAAGGAGAGGAGGTAGACCTACCCTTAGCCAGGAGGAAATTTATAGAGGCACGGAGTAAAAATGAGAAACAGATAAGGCTGTTAGAAGGTCCAGGGTTGGACATGAATGATCTGTCTGGTTTGACAGAACTGTTTGAAGAAGTTGAAAACTTTAAAGGTGTTCCCAATAATGAAATGAGGGCAGTCCTAGATGAAAAGGATGCTGTTACGTTGAAGGAGTCTGCTGGGTTGGCAGATGAGGTTGTTTCAGCCCGCGGGGTTGAGTTTACTCCGGAAGGGAGTTGCCCAGAGAGTAACTGGGAGGATCAGGGGAACTTAGAATTTGAAAAGGGTACGGGTATTGAAAGCCTGGAAGAGGCAGAGGTCCTGTTTGAGTGTGTTCAAGATGTGGATGCACATGGTACTGAACCTAGTAATGAAACTCAGGAAAAGTCTGAGGTATCCGATTCAGTTAAAAAGGAAAGCAGTCCTTGTGGGTCAGATGGACTTGGTTCAGTGAAGAAAGGGTTAACCTTGGTAATAGTGGGAAGTGAGAATTCCCAGTTGTTTGTTTTTGAAGGTGTGTTAAAAGTTAGTGAGGAGATGAAAGGTGGTGATGTGGATATTATTATTGAAGGAGAAGGGAACAGTGTAGTTCCTAAATTGAATAAAGAAAATTTAAAGTCTGGATTGGTGTCAGAAGCAGTAACCAGGCTGAAGGAACAATGGCTTGTTAACTAGGTGCCTGCGAATCAATTACAGTTTGATTTGGAATGTAAAGGTGCCCCACGCGCTAATGTTATTCAAGGGTGTGCTGTGAAGAGGCAGAGTTTGAAATGTTGTTTGGACAAAGAGGGATCGCTTGCAGATATTAAACTGAAAACTGATAGAATGAAGGGTCCTGAAGATAAAACTAACGACTTCCTTAAAAATAAAGAATTGTGTGGAAGTTCAGAAAATGGGCTAAGTTTGGAAAGTATTATTGATAAAATAACTCCTATGAAAGGAGCATGCAAAAGCCTATTCCACACTGGTGAGCAAGCTAACCACGTGAGAGTTAACTGGAAAAGGGGCGAGGGTTGACGGGATGCCACTTTAAATAACAGGATCTGGTTTTAAGGGATTTCGACAAAGCATGTAAATAATGAAGACAACACCATGGAAGATTGACTGTTAAGTTTGAAAGTAAAATAAAGATTCGTATTTACATAAACTTTTGTAATATACACGTAAGCTAAGATCACTAGTTTTGTTTCGCTGAAGAAAAGGAATAAAAAAAAAAGTGGCTATTAAATTGGAGTCTGATGCTACAGGAATTTATTAAGGTGCAAGATATTAAGATATTAAAGGAAGTGATAATGTGCTCGCTGACTGTTTATTTAGATGCTGAATTGAATGTATAACTGTATTACTCCGTAGTGAAAAAAAACTATTTTGTATTGTATTAGATTTTGAAATTCTGTAAGACTCTGTATTAGTTAATTTTTCCCTGAGGTAAAAATCCTTAGAAAGATGGGGATGTTACAAATGTGGAGCAACTCTGATGGGCCGAAGGGTGCAAAGTTGCCCCCTCCTTTTGGAGAATCGCAAATCGCTACTATTCCGATGCTGTTATCAAGGGAGATGAGAGAGACACAGGATAACAGAAAAGGCAGTTGTTATAGACAACGCAGAATACACAAGGTGGAACGTCTCCTATTGACAAAGAGAGAGATTACTGCTATTGTCTCTTGAAGGAGGAATTGTGTATTGAGTACTGTACTATTCATTGAAACCCCTCAGGGCAACCAGAGTGGTCTGGTTGAGGGATTGCATCATCCCAACCTGATTGACATCTGAGACCCTGTGAGTGAGGATAAAAGTAGGGTCTGGGGAACACCCCTCAGACACACCAGGAGAGACACTATGAGACCGGTGGGGGCTTGTGTGTGTGTCCACCCTTGTCTGGGTGATGAGTCCTCCACAGAACGGTCTAGCTAAAGGACGGATACAGATCAAGGTTGTAACAAGGAAAATCGGCAAGCTTTTCTCTCTCTCTCTCTCTCCAACAATTGCCACATGGTGATCAGCAACAACTGCAGCTTGTATGAACTGAACTGAACTTTATATTTCCATCGGACAATTCATTATCCCCTAGACAACGATAGAGCTTATTTCTTATTGATGATTATCATACCCGCACTTTTAGGTTTAGTATTGACAACGTATATTATCTGTATATTTGCATTGATATCATTTTTGTGTATTTTTACTAATAAATACTGTTAAAAATAGTATCATCAGACTTCAACGGCTACTCCTATCTTTGCTGGTAAGACACCCAGTTATGGGGTTCGTAACAATGCCATCAGGTTGGAGGCCACCCACCCAAACGGAATATAGGGCATTGTTCTCCCAACTTAAGTGAAACCTCATCTCAACAGTGGAGGAGACTATGGAATGGAATGGGAGATGGAATTAAAATGGTTGGCCACTAGGGGATCCCACTGGACCTACGCTCCATCTGCCAGAACGAGCGGGATCCCCGCCCAATCCCAGAAGCGGTCTCCCAATCTACAGTGGGTCTCACCGATATACAGGAGGCCACAACAGGAGCACCTAACACAGTAGATTATCCTAACAGACTCACAGCTGAAGTGGCGCCTCACCTGGAAGGACTGTTTAGGGTCCTGAATGGTAGTAAGAGAGGAGGTGTAGCACTTGTTCTGCTTGCAGGGGCAAGTGCCAGGAGGGAGATCAGTGGGAGGGATGAATGGACAAGGGAGTCACATAGAGAGCGATACCTGCAGAAAGCAGAAAGTTGGGGGGGGGGGGGGAGGGAAAATGGCTCGGTGGTGAGATCCCATTGGACATGGCAGAAGTTTCAAAGAATTATGTGCTGGACAGAGGCTGGTGAGGTGGTAGGTGAGGACGAGAGGAACCCTATCCCTGGTGGGGTAGTGGGAGGATGGGGGTGAGAGCAGATGTGTGTGAAATAGAAAAGATGCAGTTGAGGGGAGTGTTGATGGTGGACGAAAGGAAGTCTGTTTCTTTGAAAAAAGAGGACATCTCATTTGTTCTAGAATGGAAAGCCTCATCTTGAGGGCAGATGTGGTGGAGATGGAAGAATTGAGAGAAGGGAATGGCATTGTTTACAAGTATCAGGGTGCAATGAGGTGTAGTCCAGGTAGCTGTGCGAGTCCATGGGTTTGTAATAGGCATCAGAGTAGATAAGCTGTCTCCAGAGACAGAGACAGAGAGATCAAGAAAGGGAAGGGAAGGGAGGTGTCGGAAATGGACTAGGTGAATTTGAGGGCAGGGTGGTAGTTGGGAGCCAAGTGGATGATGTTGATGCATTCAACACAGGTGCAGGAAGCAGCACCAATGCAGTCATAGGAAAAGTGTGGGACGGTCACCAGTGTAGGCTTGGAACATAGGTTGTTCCACGTAGCAACAGGATGATTTGGCAGATAAATGCATGGCTGAGAAGCTGGTGCATGAGGCAGGGCTTCAGGTTCTTGGATCATTGGGATCTGTTCTGGAGGAGGAATGACCTGTATGAAAAGGATGGGTTGTATCTGAACAAAAGAGGGCTAATATTCTCGTGGGCAGGTTTGTTAGAGCTGTTGAGGAGGGTTTAAACTCATTTGGCAGGGGGATGGGAACTGGAGTGAAGGGACTCAGGGCAGGACAGATGGTGAAAAAGCGAAGATAGCATGCAGTCAAACTGTCAGGAAGGGCAGGTGGATGACAGGACAAAATTGTAGCCTACAGGGTGAGTAACAGTGCATTAGTGCAGAATCAAAAAGGGTAGCAAAAACAGTACTCAAAGTGTTATATCCCAATGCACAGAGTATAAGAAATAAGATGGATAATCTTGTTGCACTTTTACAGGTTGCTGAGTATGATGTTGTGGCCATCACTGAATCGTGGCTGAAGGATGGTTGTAGTTGGGAGCTGAATGTCCAAGGTTACACGCTATATCGGAGGAATAGGAAGGTAGACAGAGGGGGTGGCATGGCTCTGCTGGGAAAGAACAGCATCAACTCATTAGGAAGATGTAACATAGAATCAGAAGGTGTTGAATCGTTGTGTGTTGAGTTAAGAAAATGCAAGGGTAAAAGGACCCTGATGGCAGTTATATACAGGCCTCCAAACAGTAGCTGGGATGTGGACTACAGATTACAATGGGAAATAGAAAAGGAATGTCAAACTGGCAATGTTATGATAGTCTTGGTAGATTTTAACATGCAGGTTGATTGGGAAAATCAGGTTGTAATGGATCTCAAGAGAGTGAATTTGTTGAATGGCTTGCTAGAGCAGTTTGTTGTTGAGCTTCTAGGGAATCAGCTATACTGGATTGGGTGTTATGTAATGACTGGAGATGATAAGTGAGCTTAAAGTAAAGATACCGTTAGGAGGCAGTGATCACAATATGATTGAGTTCAACTTTTAATCTGATAAGGAGAAAGTAAAGTCTGACATAGCAGTATTTCAACGGAATAAGGGAAATCACAGAGGTATGAGAGAGGAGTTGGCCAAAGAAAATCGGAAGGAGATGCTGGCAGGGATGATAGCAGAGCAGCAGTGGTGTGAGTTTCCTGGGAAGAATGAAGAAGGTGAGGAAGGATGCAATCCAAAAACAAAGAACTACTCAAATGGTAAAGTAGTACAACCATGGCTGACAGGGGAAGTCAAAGCTAATGTAAAAGCAAAAGAGAGGGCATACAACAAAGCAAAAATTAGCAGGAAGATAGAGGATTAGGTAGCTTTTAAGAACTGTGGAAAGGAACTAAAAGAATGATTAGGAGGGGAAAGGTGAAATAGGAAAACAAGCTAGCATACAATTTCATAGTGGAAAGTAAAAACTGCCTAAAATATATAAAAAATAAAAGAGAGATGAGAGTAGACATAGAACCAGTAGAAAATGAGGCCAGAGAAATAATAATAAGGGACGGAGAGATGGCAGACAAACTAAATGAGTATTTTGCATCAGTCTTCACTGTGGAAGTTGTTAAAAGGTGAGAGGGAAGAGAAGTGAGTTCAAGGGAAAAGGTGCTCTAAAAGCTGAAAGATCTAAAGATGCATAACTCTGCACCTGAGAGTTCTGAAAGAGGTAGCAGTAGAGATCGTGGAAGCATTAATAATGATCTTTCAAGAAACATTGGACTTTGGTATGGTTCCAGAGGACTGGAAAATTGCAAATGTCACTCCGCACTTTAAGAAAGGAGAACAGCAAAAAGGAAATAATCGGCCAATTAGCCTGACCTCAATGGTTGGGAAGATGTTGGAGTCAATAGTTAAGGATGAGGTTATGGAGTACTTGGTGACACAAGACAAGATAGGAGAAAGTCAGCATGGTTTCCTTCAGGGAAAATCTTGCCTGATGAACCTGTTGGAATTTTTTTGACGAGATTACAAGTAGGATAGATAAATGGGATTAGTGGATGTTGTAACTTTGGATTTTTAGAAGGCCTTTGACAAGGTGTCACACATGAGGCTGCTTACCATGTTAAGAGCGCATGGTGTTACAGTAAAGTTACTGGCATGGTTAAGGCATTGGCTGATTGGTAGGAGGCAGTAAATGGGAATAAAAGTTTCCTTTTCTGTTTGGCTGCCAGTGATTAATGGTGTTCCAAAGGGGTTGGTGTCAAAACTGCTTCTTTTTATGCTGTATATCAATGATTTTGACCATGGAATAGATGGCCTTGTTGCCAAGTTTGCAGATGATACGAAGATTGGTGGTGAGGCAGGTAGTCTTGAGGAAACCGGTAAGCTACAGGAGGACTTAGACCAGGGGTCAGCAACGTTCACCACTGAAAGAGCCAATATGGACCCATTTCCCACAGAAAAGAAAACACTGGGAGCCACAAAACCCGTTTGACATTTAAAATGAAATAACACTGCATACAACAGTTTTTTTTGCCTTTATGTTATGTATAAACAAACTTTAATGTGTTGCATTTATGAAATTGATGAACTCCTGCAGAGAAAACGAAATTACATTTCTGCATGCAACAAAAACATTTTGAACTCCGAAAAAAAGACGTTGGGTTGAAGGTTACTCCATAGTTAGCCTACCTTGGATCGAAGAATTAAAAGAAAGCGCGCACTGGCGGGTGTCAGGCATTGGCAGTGGTGATGTATATCAATAGCGATAAAAAACACGTTGTAGCGGTGTGCTACACGCAGCGCTAAAATAAAGACACTGCAGTCAAAGGTAACTTTATTCGAACTAAACAGCCTTGCTTTAAAGCCTCCCTCAACCCGTCCCCGTGGGCGCGGATGCTCCAAAAGACACGTACTCACAAACCCCCATAGGCTATCTCCCTTACCCGGAACGGTGGCTAATTGTGAGCCGGTTCGGATGTGCCAGGAAATGGGGTCTCCACAACGTTTTTAGATTGTACAAGATCAGCATAATCTTCAAATTTCGAATTACATTTCAAAAACTAACAAACCACGGGGAGCCGCAGCACAGAGATGAAAGAGCCGCGGGTTGCCGACCCCTGACTTAGACAGATCAGGAGAATGACAAATGAGGAAAGTGGCAAATGAAATATACTCTTGGAAAATGCATGGTCATGCAGTTTGGTAAAAGAAATAAATGTACAGACTACTTTCTAAACAGGGAGAAAATCCAAAAACCTGAGATACAAAGGGACTTGGGAGTTCTTGTGCTGAATACCCTAAAGGTGAACATGTAGGTTGTGTCGGAGGTGAAGAAGGCAAATGCAATGTTAGCATTCTTTTAAAGAGGTCTGGAATACAAGGGGCTGAGTCTTTATAAGGCACTGGTGAGGCCTCACCTTGAGTATTGTGAACAGTTTTGGGCTTCTCATCTAAGAAACGATGTGATGGCTTTGGAATGGGTTCAGAGGAGGTTCACAAGAATGATTCAGGAATGAAAGTGTTATCTTATGAGGAACACTTGATGGCTCTGGGCCTGTAATCATTGTAATTTAGAAAGATGGTGTGAGTTCTCATTGAAACCTGTTGACTGTTGCAAGGCCTAGACAGAGTATACAGTATATGGAAAGGATGTTTTCCATGGAGGGGGTTCTAGGACAAGGGGGTGCTGCCTCAGGATAGAGGTGTGTCCATTTAAAACTGATACATGGAGAAATTTCATTAGCTAGAGGGTGGTGAACTTGTGGAATTTGTTACCACAGGCAGCTGTGGAGGCCAGGTCTTTGGTGTATTTAAGGCAGGGATTGACAGATTCTTGATTGGCCACTGCATCAAAGGTTACGAGAAGAGGCTGTGGAGTAGGACTGAGGAGGGGAGAAAAGAATCGCCCATGATTGATTGACAGAGCAGACTCGATGGGCCAAATGGCCTAATTCTGCTCCTATGTGTTATGGTCTAAATCTGTAAGAAATATTGAATCTGTCACAGTCAGACTTTCCAGTTTAGGATGTATTTTTTTAAAAATCCATCCCTGTTTTCCCCAGGATGATTAATTTAAGTATCTATCTTACTCTTACTCGGGGTCACGTGAAGCTATGGGAGCAGGGGGGTGGATGGTTGTATGAACAGCTGGTGCACATCACAAGTCCTGGTTATGCAACCACTGACACCAGGCAGATAATCTCTGAAGAGTATTGATTATAACTGAGGCTACCCATCTTGTAAAGTCACTGCCCAGAAGAAAGCAATGACAAACCAGTTCTGAGGAAACATTTGCCAAGAACCATAATGGGCATAGAAAGATCCTAATTGCCTTTGTCTAATGTTGATGGTGATGACCTTATGCTTATTGACCAAATCAACCACCAGATTCTTGATACATGTTCTATTGGACAATCAAAGTACTTAAACAAAATATTTCAATGATGTGCTAATGTACATTCAATGAAACAATTGTAAGTCAGGTTACAAACAATCCAAAGGAAACTTAGAAGCAAGCATTGAGAAAATATGAGTGTTTAGCACCTTGTAAGTGGCTCCTACCACAACCATTAATTTGTTAAGTAGTTTTACAAAGCCAAGATTCATTTGATTTGGTCTATTCCATTAACCATTGTGCAACTGGTAAATCTGTGGAATTTGTTGCCACGAGCAGCTGTGGAGGCCAATTCATTGGGTGCATTTAAGGCAGAGATAGATATGTTCTTGATTAGTCAGGGCATCAGAGGGTATGGGGAGAAGGCAGGGGAGTTGGGATGATTGGAAGAAATGGATCAGCCATGATTGAATGGCAGTACAGACTCAATGGGCCAAATGGCCTACTTCTGCTCCTATATCTTATGGTCTTAACTAAATATTATTTGGAGCAAAACACATAAAATGCTGGAGGAACTCTGCAGGTTGGGCAGCATCTATGGAAAGGAATAAACAATCAATGTTTCCTGCCGAGACATTTCTTCAAGACTGAGAATATTATTTGGATTTTATTTAGCAAACAGAGTGAAGCCATTGCCATTAGTGGACTTGGGACACAGGTTTAAAATTTTGGACAGAAGATGCAGGATTGATGGCTGTGGAAAAAGAGCGGGTTATTGGGATCAGCAGGATTGCTTGACTTGATATGCTGGAACAATACTATGACAGAGGTCTTTAAAAGCATACATGGAGTGTTTTGTACAGTTCTGGTCAACAGATCACAGGAAGGATGTGGTAGCAACAGAACAGCAGCAATACAAAGAATGCAGAACGATTATTCAAGCTGTACGTACTGAATATGTGGTGTTGATCCAGACTTCCAGCACCTGCAGGGTCTTCTGCGTTTATCATCAAGACTTTGCATCATTCTTTCCAGAAGTAGCTGTGCGACCTGGGCTTTACTAGAAGAGAGATTAAGTCAACCAGCAAGGCTGTAGCTGAGGCAGCAGAGGCAGGATGATCATGGGTGTGGACTAAGAATGGCCAGAGGGGCAGATAGTCGGACAGTGTATACTTCTTTTGTAAACTCTTCAGCAGCTGCAAAGATACCTGAAGAGTAGACTATCTGTTGGATGGAAGCGACTCTGACAGAGGCCGATGCCAAGTTGTTAAGCTCATCAGTGGGAGGTGGTGCTTTAGCACTGCTGGCCCACCACCTCGAGGGAGTCTTGATCATAAGTGGGCCGAAACTCCTGAGGACAGGTGGCAGATCAACTGATGATCCCACTGATGATAGCACAGGACAGTTAACATCTTAGTCCCTGTGTATTTTCAATTCTGTAAACCCTGAAGAATTTTGTGCATGAAAACCCTAAGAGATCAGCAGTTTCTGAGATACTTAAACCTCCCCACCTGGCACCAGCAATCATTGGCAATCAAAGTAATTTAGATCACTTCTCCATTCTGATAATTGGTCTGAACAGCAACTGAATCTCTTGACCGTGTCTGCATGCTTTTATGCACTGAGTTGCTGCCACAAGATTGGCTGGTTAGATATTTGCATAAATTCAGAAGGTGTACCTATGAAAGTGGCTGTGTGTGTGTGTGTGTGTGTGTGTGTGTGTGTGTGTGTGTGTGTGTGTGTCTCTGTGTGTTCATAGTTATATGAAATTACTTATAAAATTGTGCTATTGCTCAAAGTCAGTTGTGCAGAATAGACTCAAATCAGTTAATGCAGGAATTATTCAGAAAGTCAGGCAGCATCTCTGGAAAGAGAAACAGTGTTTTAAAAACTTGGGCCCATCATCTGAACATACCATTCCAGAACTATTTCATTTAACATTTTTCATGCAGTCACAAAGTATATATTTATCCAAGCTCTTTAATTTGTTGATGAACTTTTCAGTTGAGAATCTTACTTCAAAACAGTAGGTAATTAGGAACTAAATGATTGCTGAGTGATTAAGTTACTGAATGGCTCCTTTGCACCCAGAGTACTGGATTATTTATCAAGAAACTTGGAGTTAGAATCTTATTATGCCAACTGAGGAATTTAAAGTCAAGTATTTAAATAAATCAGGAATTAAAGCTAATTTCAGTGTTGATAACTATGAAACTACTGTGTCATTGCAAAACCCATGTGGTTCACTTATGTCCTTCAGGGAGGATATCTGCCATTCACACCCACTGTGGCTTAAAAGGTCAAGGACAAGGATTATTTTGTGTTCTGAGTATGTGCCCAGTAAAAACTACAGATGAAACCATTTCATGTTAAGTGGAGAGAAGGTAAAGATTTTCTAGTCTATTGGTCTAGGTTGGACCTGAATGCAAGTCCTTGGGTTAAGGGACATCATTTAACCAAATCATGGTTCAGTTCCGCATCAAATCAGAATTTGTAAATACTCCAAAAAAGTATAAAAAAAATAGACTGAAGGACCTCAGCAGTTCAGATGTGCAGAGAATCAGAGGATGTTTCATCCTGTGCGAGAATCTAGAACTAGGGGACACTGACATCACCTATTTCAGCTCGAGATAAGGCACTTTGCTTTTCTCTCAAAGGATCGTGCATTTTCTTTGGAGCTCTTTTCCTTACAGGATGGTGGAAGCAGAATCTGAACGAAGATGGCGCAAGTGAACGTTGCTGCCACAGGCAACATTCACCAAATGGTCCATGAAACTGTTCCTCTTCTTTTTCTTTTAAGTGTTGTTCTGGTACCGTTGGAGCCCATGATCTGCAGTTTAATGGTGTGTTTTTGGGCCAATTGTTGTCTCTTTGTTGTCTCCAAGAAGATTCCAGGAGGTGAGGCCAAGAAACTTAGAGACCATGATCGACTCCATTTCTCACTGACTACAGCGTTGAGGAAGAGTGAAACATTGAAGTGAGTGCAGAAAGCAATGCTGTCTACCAATAACTTGCTTGTTGCTGCGGGGGCAAGGTGCCTGTGTATGATGATCTCTCTCTGCTTCTCACTCGCTGCTCTCAAAGGAAGGTCCCTGTGTTCAAATGATCTCCCCCTCCCTCAATGGTCTTGAAGGATGATACCAAAGTTTTGAGACTGTGGTTTGTGGATTAGAGTAATGAACACTGAGCTCAACTGAATATGGACTCTTTCAATTCTGTGTTTTATTTTCTATGTTTTTACTTGTTCTTTATTGTTTCCAATTAAGATCATAAGACTATAAGATATAGGAGCAGAAGTAGGCCATTTGCCCCTTCGAGCCTGCTCATGGGCTGATCCAATTCTTCCAGTCATTCCCACTCCCCTTCCTTCACCCCATACTTTTTGATGCCCTGGCTAATCGAGAACCTATCTCTCTGTGCCTTAAAAGCACCCAATAACTTGGGCTCCACAGCTGCTCGTAGCAACAAATTCCACAGATTTACCGCCCTCTGACTAAAATAATTTTTCCACATCTCTGTTCTAAGTGGATGTCCTTCAATCCTGAAGTTGTACCCTCTTGTACTAGACTCCCCTAGCATGGGAAATAACTTTGCCATATCTAATCTGTTCAGGCCTTTTAACATTCAAAATGTTTCTATGAGATCCCCCCTCATTCTTCTGAACTCCAGGGAATACAGCCCAAGAGCTGCCAGACATTCCTCATATGGTAACCCTTTCATTCCTGGAATCATTCTCGTGAGTCTTCTCTGAACCCTCTCCAATATCAGAATATCGTTTCTGAAATAAGGAGCCCAAAACTGCACACAATACTCCATTTGTGTGATTTGGTGTTTTGTGTAGGTGGAGGGTGTTGATACTTTTCCTTGAATGGGTTCCACGGTGTTTCTTCATTTCGTTTCTGTCTGTGGGAAGGTGAATCTCAGAGTTGTATACTGCACACATACTTTGATAATAAATGTACTTTAAATTTAGTAAGGCAGAATTAAAACATTTTTTTATTAAGGAAGGGTGTGAAAAGTTACTGGTGATTAGTAGAATGTAGATTTGATATTACGGTCATGATCTTAATGTATGGTAGAGGAAATTTGAGGAGCCAAATTATCTATTTCTATCTGTAATTTAACTGTTTATATCTATGCTCATATGTTTGTATATTATATATAAATTGAGAACACTTCAAGGGCCTCTGCTGTCAATTACTTTTGAAGTGCAGCCGCTGTTTGGATATAGGAAATGCAGCTGTCAATTTGTAAACCACAGTGTGATAATGAATAGATTATTTCTGAGGTTTGGTTTGGTTATATCTGCCTGAGAGAGCCTTGTTGTCATGTCTCACCTGACAATGTAGCACTCCTTCCGAGCTGCAACGAAGATCTTTAAATCACTGGCATTGTAATCAACATCTAGCAATGAGATTGATAGCATAACGTTATTCCACTTTGGAATTAAATGGCGGATTCTCGATCCTCCTTATTGGACTGAAATTAGCAGTAAGGATGGCTGTGCTTGAAAAAGCTGGCATTATTCTGTCATTTTCCTGCCTGCGAAGTAGTGTCAGATGCACTTTGATAAGCACATTGACACAAAAAACGCAAGCTAGGATTGTGAGCAAAATTGGCACAGCATTTCTTGTAGCTCAGACTCACATGAGCTGACAGAGGAGAAGACTGGCCTTGCCAAATTGCTTGCAGAGCTGCCGTGACTAAACAGGCAATGGATGAGTAGCATGCCTGCTTTGGATAAATTCTTAGGGGTTTGTGAGTTCATTTGCATCAAGACATACGAGAGAGCACATTGCAATGAATTAAAGATTTCATGATCAGAGGCAGGGGAATAGAAGTAACAAAGTCCAAAAAATATGAAAAATGTTCATTCATGCATAATCACCAGAACCCATGGTGAGTCTGCGGGAGTGGCACAGTGGCTGGCGAATTAAACCAGGAAATATCAAGACGGATGTACAGTAATTAGTACTCGACACTTTGCAGAGTTCCTAACAGCTGCATTGCACTTTAGAATAAGGCAAAAGTGTCTGTTTAATAATTAATTGCAACATTTCCCTTAATGTGCTTGAAGACATTTTAACACAATATATTCAGACTACAGGGCCTATTCTGATTAACTAACGTTCTAGCCGTGTCAGGAGATGGACTTGAGCACTCACAGATATAGGAATTAAAACTAGCTATTGTCATTGATGGTACAATTGCTGGGACTTGGCGGGTTTGTCGGACAGATTGCAGCAGATGGTTCAACCGCGTGATTTCCTTCATGGCTACTCATACCCTGCAGTGGGTTTTTCAGCTGACAATAACTATAGGGCAGTCTAGAAACCTGCTTTAGTGGATAATGTACCTGTTGAATCAGTACACAGGAGGGAGATTGAAAATTGGCTGAGTGGTGTCATAACAACAACATCTCACTCAATGTCATGAAGACCAAGGAACATCATCCATCATCACAGATCCCCTCCACCCAGGCCGTTCTCTATTCTTGCTGCTGACATCAGGTAGAAGGTACAAGAATCTCAGGACTCACACCACTAGGTTCAGGAACAGTTACTACACCTCAACCATCTTGAACGAAAGGGGATACCTACACTCAATTGTCCATCATTGAAATGTTCCTACAACCAATGACCTCACTTTCAAGCACTCTTCAGCTCATTATCTCTGCTCTTGTTATTTATTGCTAGTTATTTATATTTGCATTGCATAGCTTGTTGTTTCTGCACTCTGGTTGATCTTTCATTAATCCTACTTTAGTTGCTATTCTATACATTTGTTGAGTGTGCCTGCAGGAAAATGAATCTGTATGTGATGATATATACAGTATTACTTTATAATAAAATTTATTTTGAACTTTGACTTTGAACATTAGTCACAGCTGGAGGTTGCAGCATGCTGTGAGGCAGGTGTAAAGTTGGGACCCATGGAGAATGGTGTTCTTTTGAGATGGGGCAGATGTTGGAGTGAAATTGGAGGTTGAGGACAGGGCTTGGTGCTGCAGAAATGTGTTGGGGCCGTTGAGAGGTCGGAGGATCAGAACAAAGTTTGAATACTTGAGGTATCAGGAGGCAGCAAGCTTACGAGTCGCTGCAGTTAACAGTGAGCTTGCTCAAAACTTAGCAAAGGACGATTCAAAACACCTGAGATCAGAAGTCCTGAAGTTGCAGCCTGATGGCCAGAGCCCAAGTCTATGAGTCTCTGCCCGTCCACTCGGGAAGTTGAGACCAAGTGTCTGCTGGAGGCAGGTGGCTGAAGACAGCCTGTCCTGGGGTTGGAGGACTGGGTATGTGTGTGGATGGGTGGATGTGAGGGAGAGACGAAAGGGGCTTGTTTCACGTTGTTGCTTGGGGTGTTCTGTTTTGCTCTGCTGAGAACTGTGGGCTTGCTTCATTTGTGCTGTACTATTTATTTATTTATCGAGGTAATATAGGCCCTTCTAGACCTTCGAGCCACGCCACCCAGCAATCCCTTGATTTAACCCTCGCCTAATCACTGGAC
This sequence comes from Hypanus sabinus, assembly GCF_030144855.1. Classification (NCBI taxonomy): domain Eukaryota; kingdom Metazoa; phylum Chordata; class Chondrichthyes; order Myliobatiformes; family Dasyatidae; genus Hypanus; species Hypanus sabinus. The sequence continues at coordinate 59,494,634 of NC_082727.1, read as the reverse complement.
AATTTACAATAACCAGTTAACCTACCAGCCGGTACCTCTTTGGATAGTGAGAGGAAACCGGAGCACCCAGAGGAAACCAAAACGGTCATGGGGTGAACGTATAAACTCCTTACAGACAGCAGCAGGAATTGAACCCAGACTCTGATTCTGTAAAGAGTTGTGCTAACCATTACACGACTGTGCCGCCCTGCATGTCAACTCCTGCAGGCTGCACCCAGCACACGCTTGGTGGCATTGGTTGTTAACACAAATGCTTTGATGTATATACAGTATGATAAATAAATCGGAGAAGGAAAACATTTTAAACTTGCGGGAAACATTAGGCTTATAGGCCTATTTGGATAGCTCTTTCAAAACGCCAGCACAGTGGAGTATTTGGGATCATTCTATTCAGTTTGATTAGCTGACTTTCCCAGAGTGGATATATCAATTGTAGTTTGTTGGGAAGATTTTGGAAGCAGAACAACACATCCAATCTCTAAATGTTAGACATTGTCTTTGCAACATCATAAGGAAACAGCTGGGATTTTTAAAATCCACTCATATAGTTCATTAATTGTGAGATTGAGCAGCAGCATAAAATGAATATAAAGCAAAATTAAAATTATTAATAAACCAGTGTGCTTGTGATTTAAATGAACTTCTCTATCTGCAAGCAATAGTTTTAGAAACAACATGCTTTTAATGGAAAATAGAAATAACCGATTATTTTTCACAAAGCATTTTCCCAACAATTAATTGTGGCACGTGTTGAGTGAGCACTCCTGCATTTGGAACTTCCCAGCTTTCAGGCTGCCCCTGCTGTTAGCTACTTTCTGATAATTAAAATTCTCTTCTGAAAGCAAATGATATGTAATTAATTAGGTAGTGGCTGTGTTCAGACCTATGTAGATTTCTCCACATTTAGTCATTGTAATTTTGTGCAAATGAACCAATTTCTGGCTGCGGGCAAAGAGAAAAAAGAATCAGTGAAATCTAAACCTCGTGAGGGAGAAGGAAGGGTGACATTTGATACATTAGTATGAAACACTTGGAACAAAATGAATTCACAGTGGTTGTTTACAACGTCCTCTCAATAGTCAGTTCTGAGATTTAAGCTAGCCTAATGTTACTAAAGTGACAAGAGCACTTGGCCTTCAGCCAGAAATCATACTTATACCAATAACTGATAAGATCATGAGACTATAGGGGCAGGATTCATGTGGGTAGGGTGGTGAAGAAAGCTTTTGGTATGCTGACCTTTATAAATCAGAGCATTGTGTATAGGAGTTGGGATGTAATGTTGAAATTGTACAAGGCATTGGTAAGGCCAAATTTGGAGTATTGTGTACAGTTTTGGTCACCGAATTATAGGAAAGATATCAACAAAATAGAGAGGGTACAGAGGAGATTTACTAGAATGTTACCTGGGTTTCAGCACCTAAGTTACACGGAAAGGTTGAACAAGTTAGGTCTTTATTCTTTGGAGCGTAGAAGGTTGAGGGGAGACTTGATAGAGGTAATTAAAATTATGAGGGGGATAGATGGAGTTGATGTGGATAGGTTTTTTCCATTGAGAGTAGGGGAGATTCAAACAAGAGGACATGAGTTGAGAGTTGGAGGCAAAAGTTTAAGGGTAACATGAGGGGGAATTTCTTTACTCAGAGAGTGGTAGCTGTGTGGAACGAGCTTCCAGTAGAAGTGGTAGAAGCAGGTTCGGTATTGTCATTTAAAGTAAAATATGTACAGGAAAGGAATGGAGGGTTATGGGCTGAGTGCGGGCCAGTGGGACAAGGTGAGAGTAAGTGTTCGGCACGGACTGGAAGGGCTGAGATGGCCTGTTTCCATGCTGTAATCGTTATATGGTTATATGGATTAGGCCATTTCGACCTTTGAGTCTGCTGGTAAGTTCTTTCCAGATCTTGGAGGTTGCCTTTGTATTTTTAAAATTCATGTTTTATTTACTTATTGTGATATAGCATTGAACAGGCCCTTCCAGCCCTTTGTGCTGTGCCGCCCAGCAACTCCTGATTTAACCCTAGCCTAATCACGGGATAATTTACAATGACTAATTAACCGATCAACCGGTACATATTTGGACTGTGGGAGAAAACCAGAGCACCCGGAGGAAACCCACATGGTCACAGGGAGAATGTACAAACTCCTTACAGACAGCAGCAGGAATTGAATCCAGGTTGCTAATCATCGTGCTAACCACCACGCTACTGTGCATTTGTAGATTGTTTATGCCTCTGGCAAGGACAGCAGTTAACATTCATCCCTAATTGCTCTTGAATAAAAACGAATAGCCAGGTCATTCTAAAGTTCAGGCAAGAATTAGTCTGGAGCCACATATAGGCCAGAGATAGTAAGGATGGCAGAATACCTTCACAGAAATGGTCTGTGAACCAGATGGAGTTCTTTGACAATTCAGTACATCCATGTTAGCTTTTCATTCTGTCTTAAAGATTTGAATTTCAATTTTTGCAGCTACATATTGAGATCTGAGCCCGTGTTGCTGGACAATAATCCTGACTGCTGGATGTAGTCTAGGTTGTCAATCCTCTAAATGCAGTAAGTGTATTGGATGCCTGAGATGAACTAAAACACCAGGGAAGTGGAAATGCCAAGCTTCAGCTTAGTGCATGAGTAAACCACAAGCCAGCAATCATGACAGTAATGAAGTTTTCTTTTGCTAATTTCCTGGCAAATTGAAGAGAACAAGAATCCCTCATTAGGCTGCTCATGAAAAAAGGTAAATTCTGATTTAACTGGCATCATTATAGTAGACTCCCGGAGGGTCTTTGTTAACCCATGATAAATTCTTTTCTTGTGTCCTTTCCGTTTCTTAAAAATGTTTTAATATTTAAATGAACCATTTCTGGAAACTTGAGCTGTATCCCCACCTGTGACAGTCTGAACACCTATCCATCATTTGGACATTGGGTTCTTGCCCATGTGGAAGCGCACAGGAAAACGTTCCAGTCTGAACATATTAATTAGCCATGCTTGCTTGTTAATGAGAACCAGCATCCTGTGTGCCTCTGTTGCTCAGGTATCTGACTGTAAGCCAGTCTAAGAATTCTGTTCCAATATCCCATCACTGTCGTATCATCTTGCACTCCAGTACACTAACCCTTCCAGCTGGCCAGCAAGTACTTCTCAGTTTATTTTTGTGGGAAATTGGGTTTCTTTGCAAAGCATATGTTTATAGTCCAATCCATTATTATACCTGTGCAGTATAGTCCAATCCATTATTATACCTGTGCAGTATACCTGGCGAATGAGATTTCTTACACAACGGCAAAATAATTTCCACAATGCTGTTAAGTAGGGAGTCATCTAAACAAGGAAGAGATTTTTCTATCGTACATCTATTTCTGTTCTATTTATTGCACATGGACATAATGTACCAATGCAATTTTCCAGTAAGTAGTTGCCAGTGTTGTCACTGGACTGGAATAGTTTGGCTAGAGGCTGTACATACATGCAGTGGAAAACTCATTTTGATCTATAATATATATATGTATAGGCACATATATATAGCTAGCGTGCTGTCATGGTCTCAACTGAACAGCGGCAGGCATCCAAGTTTTAGTGCTCCATTTCTCCAGAGTACCGTTAGTTTCTGCTGTTCCTTTAAGGGTCAGACTGCCAATTATTGCCTACCACATTCCTTCACGGAAAGTCTGTACTTAAAGGCCTCACGCTGAGTGCTCAGTCCTCAATTGCAGTAGCACTACGGTTTGTGGTTTTTGCCTTTGGATTTTGAACGTAGCATCTTGTTTATTTTGAGTCTGTGTTTGAGTCAGTTCTAGACCTTACTCTGCACTTGGGTTCACTGCCTTCCATAGCTCTCTCGTTATAGGGTGCCTAGGATCTTTTTGGAATACGGCAGCTGCGAAAGGAATCATGATATATGTGAGTGATGATAAACCTGATTCTGAAATGGGTCTTTATTGTGGACTGAGAATGAAAGGGGAGGGGGGGAAGGGAGAGGGAAATCATGGTTGGGAAAAGAGGAAGGGAGAAGAGAGGAAGTGGGAAGCACCAGAAAGATTTTCTATAATGATCAATAAAAAATGACTTTGTATGGTGCCTCAAGGCTTTGTGTGTCTGCCTCTGCGCCAACCCCTGCCCTTGACACTCCTTTTCTGCCACCAGTCCCACTCTCCTTCCATGATACCCCACCCTTGCCATTCCCAATATGCTTTACTCTTGTCAGATTTACAAACTCACTGTCTGCTCCAAGTTGACAAATACAGTACTGGGCACATGTATACAGGTAGGGTGCCTAAGACTTCTGCACAGTTCTGTATAAATAAAATCTTTCATCTTGTAAGTACAGTATATAAATACTGTATATATTATAAATATATATAATAGATCATTACAGGTCACCCACTCCATTGTTCCGGCTGAAAATACTTTTCCCTTGTCTTTTGCATTCAAGTGATAGGATCGATTATCAATTGGGTTATGGGTTCTCATGGACCCCCCTTCCTCTTATTGGCTATTTAATTGCCCTCTGTTGTTTATAACAGGATGTAATGAAGTCAAAGCCAACATAAAAGCCAAAGAGAGGGCATATAATAAAATTAAAATTAGTGGGCAGTCAAAGGATTTAGAAGCTTTTAAAAACCAACAGAAGGCAACAAAAAAAAGGTAATGATGGAATATGAAAGTAAGCTAGCCAATAATATTAAAGAGGATACCAAAAGTTTCTTCAGGTACATAAAGTGTGAAAGAGAGGTGAGAATGGATATTGGACCACTGGAAAACTATGCTGGAGAGCTAGTAGTGGGGGACAATAAAATGGTGGACATACTGATTAAGTATTTTGCTTCACTCTGGAAGATGCTAGCAGAATGCTGGAAGTTCCTGGTGTCATGGGGCATGAAGTGTGTGAAGTTACCATAACTAAAAAGCAAGTTCTTAGGAAACAGAAAGGTCTGGAGGTAGATAAGTCACCTGGAACATTCTGAAAGAGATGGCTGAAGAGATTGTAGAGACATTAGTATTGATCTTTCAAGAATCACTAGATTCTGGAATGGTTCTGGAAGACTGGAAAATTGCAAATCTTACTTTCACTCTAAGAAGGAAGAGAAGCAGAAGAAAGGAAACTATCGGCCAGTTAGTCTGACCTCAGTGGTTGGGAAGACGTTGGAGTTGATTATTAAGGATGAAGTCTTGGGATACTTGGAGGCACATGGTCATAGTCAGCATGGTTTCCTCAAGGGAAACTCTTTCCTGACAGATCTATTGGAACTCTTTGAAGAAATAGCAAGCAGGATAGAGAAAGGAGAATTGTTTGATTAGTTTGCCTGGCGTAGCTCCTGGCATGCTTTTTCACACTGAGGTAGGTTGCTACCTGTGGCTTTTGGCAATGGTGTTGCCAAGCATATACCAGGCTTCCTTTTATACCACCGCACCAGCACATTGCTAAATCTGTTCTTCCCATCTGAAATAATATACCGCGAGATCATAACAGAAGCCTCGTGAATTTCTTCCATGGATTAGAGTTCCTGGAAATATTAAAGAAGGATGAATGTCATCATTTCTGCCTGGTGCATCCTCGCTCTTTGTGACAGCTGTCCTGAGCTCCAGGAATGTTGTGAAGAGAACTCTGAAAGTTGTGCAGTGGTCGTGGTCAAACCATTTTTAGTCTTGCTTAGAGATAAAAGAGACTGCAGGTGCTGGAATCTGGAGCAACAGACAAAAATCTGTGGAAACTCAATGGGTCAAGCAGCATCTACAGAGGGGAATGCGCAGTCACTGTTTTGGATCAAGACCCTTTACTTGGACTGAAGGACAGAGGGGAGATTGCCAGTATTCATACCAAATAATTTTGTGTATCTAGGTAATCCTTTACGTCCATTTCACTGAGAGGTTAGGAGTCAATCACATCTCTGTGCATCTGGAACTGCACTGGTTCAGATTCTCTCCCCAGAGGAAATCAGGTCATACCTGCATATTTCCTTTCAATTAGTTTCCAGTTGGGTCTTTATAGAAATCTGGTGTTTCCTCATCAACACTTGTTTAGATTGTGCTGGCATTTCAAGTTCAAGTTTACTTGTCATTCAATCATACATGAACAGTGCCAAATGAAACACTGTTATTCTGGAGCCAGATGCAAAACACAGTGCCAGCAGTCATAAAGAGGACAAGGCACACGTAGCGCATATAAGACAGGAAGCACATAAGATAGCAATAAAAAATACTGCTATCACACAAAAAAATGTAGTCCAAGTCTCTGAGTGCAAGAATGTTGCACTCTGCTGCAGTCGAACACAATTCAGCTTGTCTCTGCAGAGCAAACGCTGGGGAGCCACACCGATTCCAACATGGACTGAACACCACAGTGCCTCTGGCACTCCAGTGGAATGCCCGACTCTGATGCCTCCCCTGGGTGGCTGTAAACGGGTGACACTGCTGCTTGTCACCTCTTCCTCTCTATGAACCAGGCCAAGCAGCTCTCCAGCCTTTCACCAGTAAACAAACGAATTGGGCTTGCAGCATTCCACACCACCAACGTCCAACAGGGTCTTGCGATCACAAGGGTTCTGCTATAGAACTCACATCATTTTCTACCCACTCATGGTTTTATATGTTGTCAACCCATTGAAAGTAGTTTGGTGTTCTGTTGCTGCCAAGAAAATTTTCAACAGCATCTTTGAATGTTTTCCATACGATTTTATCCAATCCCACTAGAAGTTCTTCAAATTGCCTGTTGTTGACGACCTGTTTGATTTGTGGACCAACAAAAATATCTTCCTTAATTTTGGCATCAGTTATTCTGGTTTAAATTATGAATTGAAGTTAAAAATGTGGTGCTTGATAGTGAAATTTCATGCTGATATGTATGATCAACAGCTCAAAATTCAGAAGGTACACTTCAAAAGCAGTCAGGAAGCAAAATCTGTTGTCCAGTGTTATAAGGAGTCTTATGACTAGCTGGTAACTTCGAAAGCCTAGGCATTGAAATCCATTGTAACATCATAAGTTTAATTATCTCCAGCTGTATTATGTTGCTCCTCGAGTCATGGTTTTGTCAGTTATCCGTCACGCTTTGTCATTTAAGAAACACATCAATGTTGACTAATCCTGTCCCTGTTATAATTCTTTCCATTTGTTCTGTACAATGTTCCTCATCACTTTCACCAACAGATGAAGCTAATCCTCCCACTCAGTTCCCATGAGTTCTGATCTATGGAGGTAAATGGATGCTTTGAATGTCACAGGCTCAACCTGTAATGGATTTCTCCTCTCATTGAGGAGATCCAGAACACACTTTATTCTCTTCTAAGTATAATTTGGAATTGTGGTGCATGAATTACACACCAGAGGCTGCAACCACTGGTATAAATCAACAGCTGAAACACATCCCCTGACTTATAACTTCCAGTAAGATCAGATCCCTATTTTGAGCCTCACAGATCCATGACATCTGAGATTTCAGATCTCTATCATCAGCCTCACAGAGCCATGATATCTGAGAGGTCAGATGCCAGCCTTCAGCCCCACAGACCCACAATACTTGAGATTTCAGATCCCCTTCTTGAGCCCCATAGACCCCTTATATCTGAGATTTCAGATCCCCAACTTGAGACCTACAGACCCATAATACCTGAAATTATTTGAATGGACAAAGTCACTGGATACCTATCCTACTCAATATATAATCAAACTTTAATTTGTAAATTATTTGGATTCATCCAACATATTGAGGTGACATGGTCTTTTGTAATTGCTTTTGGATATTTACATTTGTGTATACTTTTCCTTTAATACTGTCAGATCACAACCAAGCGTGGAATAACATGTTTGATACTGATTTGACTTATTTACTAACACATGCAATAATCAGCTCTAAGTGTTACATATGGTAATTTACTTCATCACATAGGATCATATGTCCATGCCTGTGTTCCCTTGTGAGCTAGCCCATCGCAGTTGGCTTACATCCCTCTAGGCCCATCTTGTCGATGTACTTATCTTCATGGCTTTTAAATGTTACTGAGTCATCACATTTTCTTCATCACCTTAAGTACTCTGGGCAGAAAATGGCTGTATGTTAAGACGTCAGATAAAATTCTTATAGTTCCAATCAAACATTCATCATGTCATTTAGAAAGTCTCAAACAGGAAGATCGTACCAAAGGTACATATATAATAGTAATATTTTTCCCAAAATTCTAAAACTTGAAGATCTCTAATACCTGTGCACAATAGTTCAAGTTCATGTTTAATTGTCATTCAACCATACATGAATACCCCTGAATACAGCCACATGAAACAGTGTTACTCTGGGGCCAAGAAGCAAGACACAGTACCAGCAGTCCTACACAGCACAAGGCACACACAGCATATATAAAATAGCAGTAGACACACAAACAAGCCCAAGTCCTGTAAGTTGATGGTGCATGGATGTCGTCAGCAAGAATAAGCCCTCAGCAGACTGCAGATGAGCGCACACACATGCAACCCAGCTAGTCTTTCACTGAGCAAACACTGGGGGGCAGCACCGATGGGAGGGGCCAGTCCCCAATCCAGCATGGACACCATGCCACACCACATCCGGTGTCTCCATTTCTGGGCGGCTGCAACAGGTGACCCTTCAGCCTGAGGCCTAGTCTGCACTACAACCAAGGCCATGCAGCTCTCCCGTAGTTGATCTCATCAATAACCCAGTGAACTAGACTTGCAGTTTCCTATATTACCAATGATCAGCCGGGCCTTCCGATCACAAGAAATTCACTTGCTGATAGACTGCACAACATCTCTGAGCAAACACAAGGAAATCTGCAGATGCTGGAAATTCAAACAATGACACACACAAAATGCTGGTAGAACACAGCAGGCTAGGCAGCATCTATAGGGAGAAGCGATGTCGATATTTCGGGCCGAGACCCTTTGTCAGGACTAACCGAAAGGAAAGATAGTAAGAGATTTGAAAGTAGAGATCTCTGATGCCTTTCTGTAACAGCAGCAACACAATCCACATCAGGTCCAATAGGACCTAAACTTGTATATCCTCTTACCTAACGGGAATGTGATAGATACAAAGTTTATGAAATTATAACCTGTTCTCTTTTCCATCAACAGGAACATTCTTTACTTCCCCAACCCATTGCTTCCTGTTTCTCAGCCACCTTGCTACAGCTCAATGTAAGTTGATGATAAAGAATAGGACACAAAGCTGCTTTATCTTCAAAGGTTGTGCAGTATTCTAGCTGGGTGTTCTGTTTGTTGTAAGATGCCCAAGGAATGGAAGAAAATAGCACCTGGACTTTGGACATTGGCATGGATATCTGGTGATAGATCTCCTAATGAGGAAAATGTCTTCTTCCCATGAATAGTAGGATGTTCTCATGTACACCTTACCTTCCTGCCCCTCTGTTCTGCAGCAACTGGGGTTTTTATGAATGGCTTCAGTGGGATTGCCTCTTAATCGTCTAAACTTTGGTACATGCAATACTTGATTAACTTCTCCTCACAGGACAGTTCATCACTCTCAACCAACACCTCCACCCCCAATGCCCCATCCATGATCCACAAGTAGATACCTCTCCACTATGGCAGGCCTATCCTTCCTCAGATAGGGTATTATTCCATCTGTAATCTCACTGGGGCTGTATTTAATTGAAGTACAGTGTCTTCATTTCTATACTCCAATCATCATGATCAAAGTTAATACACCATTTACTTTCCTAAGTGCTTTCTGCAATGATTCATACACGGGGACATGCAAATCACTCTGAACACCAACCATTTTCAAATTCTCAAAAGTTAAAAGATCCTGTGCTCCTTTGTTATCAAAGTAGATGACTTCAGTATCTTCCATCTGTTATACTTTTGTCCATTTGCTTGACCTGACTATATCCCCTTGAAGCCAATCCACCTCCTTCCAATTCATACTGCTACTCGGCTTTATATCATCAACATTGCTGTACTTAAGTAGATTTTAATGTTAAAAATATGTGGTAATATCATAAAATACTTGATAGATTACTCCAAGGAATGTCTCTTTTGGTGGAAAAGAGAGGTTATAATTTCATAAACATTATATCTATCACATTCCCCTAAGCTAAGAGGATATACGAGATTCGGTGGAGAACCTTGTGTGTTCCTGAATTCCCAAGGGTGATGCCGTCTGGAGTTTAGCCATTTGGTGCTTAGCTCCTGGTAGGGTCAGCCATAGCAGTAATGTCAAGGGCAGGTTCAAGACAAAGAGCTATTCAATCAAGATCTTGACAGTGGAATTGGCAGAAGACGATGACACCCCCCAGTAGCGGTGAAGGTGGAGAAAGGCTACAGCAGTGAAGGGCCCCCAGTCAGCTTGCATTCCACCCCACCAGACCCTGACCCAATTTGTCAAGAACCATGTGGTGGTTGTCCGTGCATCAGCCTTCCCATGTTAAACAAAGTTACGCACAGGCGTTCTCCATTCTAACATGTTGGATTGGGTCCCGTGAAATATATAGCCACCTGAGGACTCACCAGTACACAACCCCTTAGGACAGGGGTTCCCAACTTGAGATCCACAATGCTACTGGTCCAGGGTGTAAAAAAGGCTGGGAAACCCTGCCATAGGAGAACACTATACTCAACTCAAGTGAACATAAGAAGAATACATGGCAGATCAAATAGCTCGAGATGTCGTATGTATCTTTGTTGACTGGTTCACTTATTTGCATCCAAATGCGTGAGGTTGCTAATTTCCAAGTCTGGGTAGCTTCAAATCTTCATAAAGGAGTGTCTGACCCCCATACATTCCTTGCTTCATTTTGGTATTGATAACGTTTTTTCGTCTTTCAAGTATCAACAATGAAATTAAGTGCAATTAAATAGATCTAACAAAATTAAATTGGTTCATATCATCTTCTCTGTTTTGATTTCTCCTGTGTAATTATTAGCAGGCGTTATTTTGTATGGCATTATTTCCGATGCAAATCAAACAGAATTACACTGAGCTGCCATCAATTGTAAGCAGCTCTGAGCCACCAATACAAAGAAAGAATACAAATCAACTGTGTGACTTTTGCTCAAAGACTTGACTAATTTATAATTGATCATGGGAATAAAGAAAGAATGACAGGAACCACACACTCAGATTTAGGACCTTTATTGTAATCCCTTGATCAAATATCTAATCATATATTTTATATATCAAGTAATGGATACAGTAATTTTCATATGAGATCAACATGCCCTTTACTTACAACTTAATATATAGAATGAATCCATGACTCGTCGGGGTGGCATCGCCCTTAGCAGTTTTGACTTCAAAAAAAATCTAAATCAGCATGGGGAACTTCAGTAAAAAGACCATTAAGTTTGATTTGTTGAAATGCATTTAATAATATTTTCTTTAACGTTTTAGTAATAAGACATCCATTATCAGGAACATTTCACACAAGCCACTGACAAGATAATATTAAAAAATAATTATCGTTGTGAGGATATAAAGCTTGCTTGCTTGCAAAGTAATAAATAAAAATTCTGATTGTGAAGGACTAAATAATAGAATAAGATGACACCCATTGTTCTGCAGAGGTATCACTGTGATTGATTGACTAAGTATTTCGTCTTCATTCTGTCAACAAAGATCAAAGGGAACCAATATATTTGCCCAAAGCAAATATCAGGCAGATAAATTCCCCTAAGACTAAATTCCTCATTTGGGATTCATGGTGGCAAATAATTTCTTGAAATGTGCACATTAGTTATGCATTTTCCATTACTCCATCTTTATCTCTGCATATTCTGCATTGATTTTCTCCTGTCTATACAGACACCAGGTATGCATCCATGATCCCTTGTTCTATACAACAATAGGATCATCTGCCTTAAAGTCTTCTCCTTCAGCTCTCTGGTGGCCGACTTCTTCACAATGACTTGTATATATGAATTTATTAGGCAATTTAAAAAGTACATCATAAATGCAGAATGAAGTTTTGCCCCTCGGAAGCCCTTGTCAGCTGTAGAAAGGTCTTTTTCCCATCTGCTGCCTGACAATAACACGGTATACAAATTGACAGAAGTCTTGAGGATAACTGAAATGCAATTAAAAATACTTTTATTTTGGAAATGATGAGCAACAACAACTTTTAGCAACATTGGGAGAATTGGTGTTAAACATAAATTAAACACTGGGCATGCACAGCCAATCTATATAAATTCATAAATCTCGCATGATACACTCGCATGCTCTACCTTCAGTTGCTATGGGATGTGGATTGGAATCAGAAGAAGTTTATGGTTACCTTCTCAAGTCTAAATCATCAGAAGTGGAACAAGTGGAGGAAATTGCATAACGAATGCATGAATCTGCACACAAGTTCAAGCTTATTGTCATTCAATTGCACACACGTACGCTGGCAAAGGAGTCAATGTTCCTCTGGACCAGGGTGCACAACACTGTTCAAATAACTCATATACAAAAGGCATGAAGTAATATTACCATGAAAAAAATTAGCAAATAATAAGGTGCATATATGATTTAACGTTACTGACTTTTCATATGTGATGAGATCAGAGTGGTTGCATTAGTTTCACTAACAGGCCCATAGCTATTCCTTGCAAAGCATTTCCTGACTTGTATGCCACCCTCAGCCACAGAGGACTGAAAATAATTGTAAACCCTTAAGGAGCCAATTCCAATACAACTGGTTCACAAGCTTTACTCTGTCTATTTCACTGTCAACTCTTCAACGCTTCAGACAGGAGTAGGAAATATCTTGGGAATCAGGGTGACTCCCAGTGGCACAATGGTGCAGCTGGTAGAAGTTTTGCTCCATCGCTCCAGAGATCTGGGTTCATTCCTGGTGTGGAGCATGCATCTTCTCTCTGCCACCCTGCCCCAAATTTATTTGGTCCATTTCTGACCTCTTGCACCCCTTTCTTGATCTTTCTGTCTCTATCTACTGAGACAGTCTACAGATATAGCTTACAAACCCACTGATTCTCACAGCTGCCTGGACTATACCTCCTACCACCCTGTCACTTGCAAAAATGCCTTCCCCTTATTTCAGTTCCTCCGTCTCTACCACATCTGCTCTTGTTTATTCCAGAGCTAATGAGATGTCCTCCTTCTGCAAAGAAAAGAGCTTCCCTTCCTCCTCCATCATTGCTGTTCTCACCTTATCTCTTCCATTTCACGCACATCGGCCCTCATCCCATCCTCCTGCCGCGATGCCAGGGGTAGGGTACTTTTTGTCTTCACCTACCGCCCCACCAGCCTTCGCGTCTAGCACATAATTTTCTGTAACTTCCGCCATCTCCAAAGGGATCCCACCACCAAGCACATCCTTCCTACTCCCTGCTTTCTGCTTCCTGCAGGGATCGCTCCCTATGCAATTCCCTTGTCCACTCGTCCCTCACCACTGATCTCCATCCCGGTACTTATCCTTTTTTAAAACGTTTTTATTGAATTTTCAAGTAGGTTACATAGAGTAGAATCAAGCCCTCCCCTCTCCCCCCATAACATATCCCTATCTGAAAAAAAGAGAAAAAAAAAGAAAGAAGAACGAAAGACTGCCTGGATAGCGGAAGATCCCCACATGCTCCATGGAATTCAAAATAGCTTTAATATGTGTATTTATTTCTTTCCCCAGATGACCAATAACTTTATCTTCGGAGCACCTATATATTTAATCCTGTCTTTTGTAAGTAAGGGCACCAAATTTTCAGAAATATGTCATATTTATTTCTTAAATTATAAGTAATCTTTTCAAGTGGAATGCAGCTAAAAATTTCATTATTCCAACGATCCATACTTAAGTATGAATCCAATTTCCAAGTAACTGCAATAGTATTTTTGGCTACTGCCAATGCAATTTTTATAAATTCTTTCTGATATTTGTTCAATTTAGGTTTCAGTTTTATCCCTTCAATATCACCTCGTAAAAATAATATTGGGTTATGTGGAAGTTGTGTTCCAATAAAACTCTTAAATTTATCCAAAAAGGTTTAACTTAAAACAGGACCAAGTAGAATGTAAAAAAGTACCAATTTCATGATTACATCGAAAACATTTGTCAGATAAATTTGGGTTTAATCTATTTATTTTTTGTGGTGTAATATATAATTGATGTAAAAAAATTGTATTGTACTAATCTAAGTCGGACATTTGTTGTATTTGTCATACTGTCGAGACATAGTCTTGACCAACTTGTTTCATCAATTTTAATATTCAAATCAGTTTCCCATTTTTGTCTTGATTTATGAATTCCTTGTTTAATTGTCTGGTTTTGAATCAAATTATACTTATCCTTGCAAGTGGAACAAGTGTCACACTTGTCCCTACACCTGCTCCTTCACTACCACTCAGGGTCTCAAACAGTCCTTCCAGGTGGGGCGGCACCTCACCTGTGAGTCTGTTTGGGTGATCTAATGTATCTGGTGCTCCTGGTGTGGCCTCCAGTGAGACCTGACATAGATCAGGAGAACGCTTCGTCGAGCACCTACATACACTCTGTTTGCCAGAGAAAAGCAGGATCTCCTTGATGGCCTCCTCTATTCTCGTGATGAGGCAACACTTGGATTGGAGGAGCAGCACCTTTAATTCCATCTGAGTGGCCTCTAACCTGACGGTATAAACATCAATTTCTCGAACTTCTGTTATTTGTCCCCCTCACCCCTTCACCATTCTCCATTCCTGTTTCCCCCCAACCTCCTCCTTCCTTTCTTCAATGGTCTTCAACCCTCTCCTATCAGATTCCCCATCCTCCAGCCCTTTATCTCTCCCACCAATCAACTTCCCAGCTCTTTATTTTACCCCTTTCCCCTCTCAATTTCACCTATCACATACCAGCTTGTATTTCTTCCTCCCCCTCCCACTTTCTTACTCTGCCTTCTCATTTTTTTATCCCCAGTCCTGATGAAGAGATAAATGATATATTAATTTCCATAGATGCTGCCTTACCTGCTGAGTTCCTCCAGCATTTTGTGCGTGTTGCTTTGGATTTTCAGCATCTGTAGATTTTCTCATGCTTGCGATGTTCTCTCTGCTGCATGGGTTGTCCACGAGTGCTCCAGTTTACTCTTACATCCCAAAAGCATGTGGGTAGATAGGTTGATTGGCCATTGCAAATATCCCATACTGTGTAGGGCAAGAGCTACAATCTGCAGGGGTGTTAATGGGAAAATAGGAAAAATAAAATGGGTTGGTGAGTGGTTAATGTTAAGCTGGATGCTTAAAGTCTGACATGTGCTTGGTGTGCCCCTGGACCGGCTTTCTTCCTGCATCTGTGTAGGATTCTGTTCCAAGTTCCCTGCATGGTCTGTTGGTCAATTCAATCAAGAAAAGTATTTTTTCTTGTGTCTCACTGACTGCTTTTTGATATTGTTTATGAAATTGAGCACCTTGCTAGTGCATTCCACCATTAGAACTGTATGAAA
The DNA here is from genome assembly GCF_030144855.1 of Hypanus sabinus. Lineage (NCBI taxonomy): Eukaryota > Metazoa > Chordata > Chondrichthyes > Myliobatiformes > Dasyatidae > Hypanus > Hypanus sabinus. The sequence continues at coordinate 59,479,253 of NC_082727.1, read as the reverse complement.
GCCTGACTTAGGATCCACATTATAACAATCAGAGACCAGTGGGAGAGGGCAGTTTTGCAGAGGGCTTCAAAGCATGGCTGTGCACAAGAACCTTTCATGCCATGTAAACCCATCCTGGGTGAAAAATCATTTGGAATTAGATGCAGTGCATGAAGCTGTCTCCTTTTTTTAGTCAATCAAGACCCATCACTTCAATTGGCTATTTCCATTCTGAAAAACCTTTTCCATTAAGTGACTCTATCCATCAAAGCAAATTACAGATATCACCTATAATTTTGCACAGCCCCTCAGCTATCATGCTCTTGAACCAAAGGGGACAACTTTATCCAATTTCACATGCCCATTATTGAAATGTTCACACAACCAATGGACATACTTTCAAGAACTCTTTGTCTCATGTTTTTGATATTTATTGCTTTTTGAATTTATTATTATTATTTCTTTCTTTGTGTATTTGCACTGTTGTCTTCTGCACTCTGGTTGAACATTCAAGTTGGGAGGTCTTTCATTGATTATGTTATGGTTATTATTCTATAGATTTATTGAGTATAGCTATAAGAGAATGTATTTTAGGGATTGTATGGTGGCATATGTGTATTTTGATAATAGATTTACTTTGAACTTTGACCACCTTCTGTTCAATTGTGTATGCGTTATGAAGATTTGATTTAGCACAAATAAGATATACTATATATTAAACAGACATTACAGAAGAATTATTGCTAAATCTTTAATGAAATTCAGTAAAGATGGATACAAGAAAATAACATTTTCATATACAGTATTTACTCACTTGTCCATTGATAGAATGTGCGAGTCATTATCAAGTCAAGTAACTATTCTTCATACTAATTGTCTCTGAACTGTTTGACATGTTGGGTCTGCAGTCAGGATAGGGCAGACTGATTATGGTCAACAGATTTGCTTTTTTAAGGGGTATGAGGGAATTAGATGGACTTTTACAACAATCTGGTAGTTTTATGGTCATTATCACATTTTGAACTTCTCATGTTCAATTAACTAACTGAAATTAAGATTCCTTAAATGCCTTGGTGAGTTCTGAATATGTGTCCACAAGAACATAAGCTGATCCTCTCGTGCTAATTTTGTGTGTGGTATTTTCTTTACTAACATTGGTCAAATAATTAAATTTTAGTTTTATTTTCAGATTTCCCTATCATGTACTTAAATGAACCTGAGTTCGAAGATGGCACACAGTTCACACAGGTTATCCCTTATACTTTATTATGTAGAAATCTCTGTTTGCTTAGCAATGCCCACCACTGCTGTTACTGTGTAGAAAGCCCTCGGTCTATAATGCAATTTTGAAATCCTGGATTACAATCCTTAATTCAGATTCAGAGATAAATGTTATACAGTATACAAGATCTAAAACTCTCAGATGTGGAGAGAAAATATCAGAAAAGGACTTGAAGTATGATTTTGGAGAAGTATGTTGTAATTAAACGGCTCGTGATAAAAGCACTCTAACTTCACTGATAGATTGATGTAATGATGCAGCGCAACATGAATAGTATGTAGATTTCTTTAAAAATTGTTAGAGAATTTAAATGAACTCAATGTGATGGAGAGTGAAAGTATCATTGAATGGATATGAGTTGCAATTTCATTGAAGCATTTGCACAGTTAATGTAAAATTTGGGAAAATGAAGCAAGAGTACCAAGGTAAGATCTATGCGATTTAAATTCCATCTGTATTGATGCTTTTCATACCACCATACCATTAAACTATACGGGAAGTATGTTATCTTTTCCAGGAAGCTAAGTTGTAAAGACAAAGGTTTCAGCTATCTTGAAGATCCGGTGATTCTAACATCAATGGGAAAAATTTGTTTTTGGAATGGTGGATCAGAGATGAGACTGCCTCATAATCAAGTTTCCCATTTGATTTTAATGACATTTGTAATGATGTCCCAAAGGGTTATAAAAAATGAATTTTAAAGCAGGCTTCAAGAAAACAACTTGCACATTATTCCAATAAACATTTTTAATATTAATCTATATTAACAGCTCCTTTTTTTTACAGCTGCACTGAGCTGGAAATTTTTACATGGCTTAAGAACTGCACAACACTTTAATTCTTTATTATTTGTAATATGCATACTATGAATATTTAGAATGAAAACTGAAAAATCATATAATTTTGATTTTATTTATGAATTGAAAAGTATAATGGAATACAGTACAAACATAGAGCATTTCTGAATGTTGAACCTTGAAATGGATGAGCTACAGCAGAAGAAGACTAAGAACCTCCACTCTGCGATCACTTTGTTAGGTACCGAGTGTATGTTGCTGCTGTGGGATCACTGACTGGGAGATTTTCAATTTCATCACCTGAATCTTTCAACTTAACCCAAAACAGCTGAGAACGTAGGGTAAAGAGTGGGCTTTATGACCTTGGAGTTCATTACATCAATATTTGTTGTAACTCCATTTAGCCCCCCACTTTACATTCCCCCCCATCACCCAGTCTCTATTTCCTGTATTCCCTTGTCCATTCATCCCTAAACACTGAGTTTACAGTATGTGCTGGAAGGTTAATTGGCTATTGTAGATTTTCTTTTAGTGTAGTTAAGTAGCATAAGAACCGAAGGGAATTTGATGGGCATTGAGAGAAGAGTAAGTTGCCTGGTATGGAAGCACCAATGCCCTTGTACAGAAAAACCCACAAAAAGTAGTGGATACAGCCGAATCCATCACTGGTAAAGCCCTCTTCACCATGGAGCATATCTACACAGAGTGCTCCATCTACACAGGCATCCATCATCAAGGACCCCCGTCGTCCAGGCCATCCTCTCTTCTCGCTGCTGGCATCGGGAAAATAGTACAGGAATCTCAAGACCCACACCATCAGGTTCATAAGCAGATATTACCCCTCACCCATCAGGCTCTTGAACTAGAGGGGATAACTTCACACAGTTTCACTTGCCCCATCACTGAACTGTTCTCACAACCTAGGGACTCGCTTTCAAGGACTCTTCATCTCATGTTCTCAATATTTATTGCTTATTTATTATTATTATTGTTATTATTTTGTGTCTTTTTTTGTATTTGCATAGATTGTAGTTTTATTTTGTGTGTCCTGTTGGGTGTGGTCTCTCATTCATTCTATTGTGTTCCTCGTTTTTACTGTGATTGCCCCAAGATGATGAATCTCATGGTTATATGATGGTGTCGTATATGAAACTTGATAACAAATTTACATTGAACTTTGTGTCTACAGAGAAATAAGACTAATGTGATTGTCTTGTTCTGGGTCAGTGTGAACTCGATGGGCTGAATTGCCTTCTTCTTTATGACAATACATGAGGGACAAATGCGTGGATTGAAAATGTATATATGGAAATATTGGATGGGTTCAGATCTTTTTCTTTGTTACAGAAGTGGTTGAGAAGAAATTTAGTTGACTTGATGAGGTTATAGTAAATGGCAAGAGCATATTTTTTTCTGTGCAGAGCATTTAAAAATAGATGACAATGTCAAAGGAAATGGTAGATGGATTACAGGGAGATGTGGAAGAGTTCAGCTAGAGTGTAAGATCTATCTGGTCCTCACTGTGGAAAGGAGTAAGAGGCAAAGCCCATATCACATTTAAAAAATGATTGAACTGTATTCTAGGACAATGATGACTTGCAGGGCTACTGAGTATATGCCGTAGGGTGAGATCAGGTTCACACTTCATTAACTGGCACAGATAGATTCAGATTTGTGACCTTCTTCTCTGTCTATGTCTGTAATCTTTCTATGGAATATTGAGGTGTTCTATTTACTGGAGCATGTGAAACACCAGGAATTTAAGTGAATCTATTGTGAATAACCATTAGGAAAGAATACTGTATAATACAGATGACATCCTGTAAACTTGGAAAGAAGAACTATTCACACAAGATTCTGGAGAAACTCAGCAGGTCAGGCAGCATCTAATGAAATGAATAAACAGTCGACATTTTGGGCTGAGACACTTCCTCAGGACTGGAAAGGAAAGGGGAAGATGCCAGAAGAACAATTGTTGCTTCCATACTTGCAGTTTTCAGAAATTTGGATACAACTAGAACCTTTAAGAGCATACTGTATGTGTTTCATTTATCCAATGCCAGTCCAAGTGCAAAAAAAAGATTATTATTATGCAAGAACATATATGTTCACATTTGATCATCCAGATCAACGGGTTTTCGATACAACGTCAGGATAGATCTATAGAGTCTCTCAAAAGCAGAGATGGAGGAGTATGCCTCATGATCAACTCCTCTTGGTGCACAAATATATCAGTACTACCCCAACTCTACTCACCACACCTGGAATATCTAGCAGTAAAGCACCATTCATTTTATCTACCACAGAAGTTCTCCAGGGTCATTCTGGTAGCCGTTTATATGCCTCCTCAGGCCAATGTAAAGCAGGCTTTAGATGATCTGAGCAATGGGATCAACATGCATGAAACAACGCACCATAACGCCTTTACCATCATTTTGGGAGATTTTAACCTAGCAAGTCTGAAAAAAAAATCACTAAGCAACTACCATCAACAGATCACTTACAATCCCAGAGGAAACAACACACTAGACCATTGCTACACCAGCATCAAGAATGCCTACCACGCTATTCCACGCCCTCACTTCGGGAAGTCTGATCACCTGGCTGTACTTCTACTGCTTGAATATAGGCAGAGACTGAAGACTGCAGCACCAGTAGTGAGGACCAAGAAGGTATGGACAAGGGAGGCACAGAAGCCCCTACAGGACTGCTTTGACTCATTGGATTGGACTGTATTCAGGGATTCATCTTCGAACCTGAATGAGTCTGCTGCAGTTGTTAGAGACTTCATTAAAACCTGTGTGAATGAGTGTGTGCCCAGAAAGACTTACTGTACATTCCCAAACGTAAAGCCTTGGATTAAGCAAGAGGTACATTGTCCGCTGAAGGCTAGATCTATAGCATTCAACTCTGGCAACCCAGGCCTGTACCAGAAAACCAGGTATGATTTATGGAGGGCTATTTCAAGGGTGAAAAGACAATTTCAAATGAGGTTGGAGGCAACATCAGTTGCACGGCAACTCTGGCAGGGTCTGCAAGACATTACTTCTTACAAAGTGAAACCCAATAGCATGAATGGCAGTGATGCTTCACTACCAGATGAACTCAATGCATTCTATGCACACTTTGAAAGGCAGAACACAACTACAGCTGTGAAGATCCCTGATGCACCTGATGACTCTATGATCTCAGTCTCAGAGGTTGATGTTAGGCTGTCTTTAAAGAGAGTGAACCCTCGCAAGGCAGAAGATCCAGATGGTATGCCTGGTAAGACTGAAAACCTGTGCCAAACAACTAGCAGGAGTATTCAAGGACATTTTCAACTCTCACTGTTATGGGCGGAAGGTCTCACTTGCTTCAGAAAGGCAGCAATTATACCAGTGCCTAAGAAGAATAATGTGCGCTGCCTTAATGACTATCGCCTGGTAGCACTCACATCGACAGTGATGAAATGCTTTAACAGGTTGCTCGTGACTGGACTGAACTCCTGCCTCAGCAAAGACCTGGACCCATTGCAATTTGCCTATTGACACAATTGATCAACGGCAGACACAATCTCAATGGCTCTCCACATGGCTTTAGACCACCTTGACAACACACCTACGTCAGGATGTTGTTCATCGACTATAGCTCAGCATTTAATACAATCGTTCCCACAACCCTGACTGAGAAGTTGCAGAACCTGGGCCTCTGTACCTCCCTCTGCAATTGAATCCTTGACTTTCTAACCAGAAGACCACAACCTGTGCGGATTGGTGATAACATATCCCCCTTGCTGATGATCAACACCTCAGGGGTGTGTGCTTAGCCCACTGCTCTACTCTCTATATACACATGACTGTGTGGCCAGGCATAGCTCAAATACCATCTATAAATTTTCTGATAATACAACCATTGTTGGTAGAGTCTCAGGTGGTGACGAGAGGGCGTACAGGAGTGAGATATGCCAACTAGTGGAGTGGTGCTACAGCAACAACCTGGCACACAACGTCAGTAAGACGAAAGAGCTGATTGTGGACTTCAGGAAGGGCAAGACGAAGGAACACATACCAATCCTCATAGAGGGATCAGAAGTGGAGAGAGTGAGCAGTTTCAAGTTCCTGAGTGTCAAGATCTCTGAGGATCTAACCTGGTCCCAACATATCAATGTAGTTATAAAGAAGGCAAGAAAGCGGCTATACTTTATTAGGAGTTTGAAGAGATTTGACATGTTAACAAATGCACTGAAAAACCTGTATAGCTGTATCATGGAGAGCATTCTGACAGGCTGCATCACTGTCTAGTATGGAGGGGCTACTGCACAGGACCAAAAGAAGCTGCAGGAGGTTGTAAATCTATTCAGCTCCATCTTGGGGATGAGCCTACAAAGTACCCAGGATTTCTTCAGGGAGCAGTGTCTCAGAAAGGCAGCGTTCATTATTAAGGACCTCCAGCACCCAGGGCATGCCCTTTTCTCACTGTTACCATCAGGTAGGAGGTACAGGAGCCTGAAGGCACACACTCAGTGATTCAGGAACAGCTTCTTCGCCTCTGCCATTCGATTACTGAATAGACATTGAATCTTTGGACACTACCTCACTTTTTTTTAATATACAGTTTTTCTGTTTCTGCATGTTTTTTAAAATCTATTCAATATACGTAATTGATTTACTTGTTTATTTATTATTATTTTTATATTTTTTTCTCTGCTAGATTATGTATTGCATTGTGTTACATAATAAACCTGATTCTGATTCTGACTTCCCCTTCTGCTAACTAGGGCCACTATCGCTGAATTAAGGAGTTCCATTCTTCGAGGTGTTGCAGGAATTAAGTTCAAAGATCAAAGTTCTTGGAATATTGGTAGGTCAAATATCATACAACATTTGACTTATTAGGTCAATCTAATAAAATAATTTTCAAAGTTCAAAGTAAATTATAATCAAAGTACACTCATACAGTGATGATGGCTGGTTCTCTGCTTGGTGACATATACATGCAGTATGTGTCCCCATATACAACCCTGAGATTCAATTTCTTGCAGGCATACTCATTAAATCCACAATTGAATAATACCCATAATAGTATAATTGAAAGACCACACCAACCTGGAGAATCAACCAGTGTGCAAAAGACATAAGCTGTGCAACTATAACAAGAAAGCAGTAACCAATAAATAAATAATCAATAGATATTGAGGAGTTGAGATGAAGCATCTTTGAAAGACAGTCATTGGTTGATGCAACACTTCAATGATGAAGTCGAGTGAGGTTATCCTCTTTGGTTCAAGAGCCTAATGATTGAGGGGTAATAACTGTCCTGAGGCTCCTGTACCACCTTCCTGATGGCAGCAGTGAAAAGCGAGCATGACCTGTGTAGTAGGGGTCCCTGACGATGGATGCTGCTTTCCTGTGACAACGTTTTGAGTAGATGTGCTCAATGATTGAGAGGGTTTTACACATGATAGACTGGGCTGTATCCACTACTTTTTTTTTGTAGGATCTTCCATTCTAGGGCACTGGTGTTTCCATACCAGGCTGTGATACGGCCCGTCAATATACTCCATTAAAATGTTGCTGTTGGATGAGAAGATGATGGTTCACACCTGTCTCATCACCTTGGGTCCCTGTAGGTGTATAAATGGACAAAGGGGCATCACTTTGAAGGGGAAAAATGATCAGACAGCATTGGCAAAAAAATACTTATTCATTTATTTAAAGTTGAACTTAAAAATAGCATTATTTGCGTGACATTGAGCCATGAGAAGAACTAGCTTATTCATGACATTTATATCTCTGTTGGGATTTTCAGTTCAGCCTCTGAGAGTTAATTCAAAATCCAACCTACACCTCATTACTTTTCCATCTACTTTCTCCCCTCCAACTCACCGACTTCCCTCCAGCGTGTTCATCACTAGTGTTAAATGAGTTTGTGTATTCTTTCCCTTTCACTTGGATCATCAGGAAAGTAGCAGCTGAGCCCCAAACACTTGTCAATGCTGGTGACCAAAGGCACACTCCTAGATGAAATGATGATCACTAAAAAGAGGAGTAAGTGCATCATGAATGCAAGAAGAAAGCTGAAAGTTTGGGCCAACATTGACAGGCTGCATTCTTAAATAGTTAAGGAAAGCATTTTTATTGGACGATTGTTTACAGTAAATTGCAATGATTTTCATGTTAATCTTCTGGGTGAAGCTCTTTAAGCTCATAAATATTTTTGGAGTATGGATCCTGGTAATAAGACAACAGTGACAAGGAAATACTGCATGCTGTTAATAAGTGATTGTTAATATGGGTTTTCCTGCAAGACTGCCTAGTGCAAAGAACCAGCTTTGTGCTAATACAGCAGTTTTTTTCTGACTGATCACTTGAGGATTCAGCATCTTTACAGCTCAGTTGCCACCAATAAGGTTTTAGCATGTCAATCAAATTAGCCTCTTGGCTTGAAGGAAAGAAAAATGCCAAAATATTTAGATGTATTTTGTTTCCAATGACGTTGAACTGTCAAACAACGACCTGAATTTATGCAAAAAAGTAGAAAATGTTGGAATCACAGAGCAGATCAGACCACACGTGTGGAAGGAGGAACAGAGCTAATATTTCTAGTCAAAGACTCTTCACCAGATCTCCAGCAGCTGCAGCATTTTATTTGTTTTTGGATAAAGTTTCTCGCATCACTATCATGGCACTTTGCAGCCAACAGGGTACCTCTGGAGTTTAAGCATTGTTGAATATAGAAAATACAGATGGGCATTTGCACATGGTAGCCTCTTATAGATAGCAACAAGAGAATGAGCAAAAATTCACTCTTGTGATGTAAGTTTAGGAATAAACCCCAAATTCACTCTTGTAATGTTAGTGGAGGGATAAGCCCCAAATTCATTCTTGTGATGTAAGTTTAAGGATAAACCCCAAATTTATTCTTGTGATGTTAGTGAGAGTTAAGCCCCAAATTCACCCTTGTGATGTAAGTTTAGGGATAAACCCCAAATTCACTCTTGTAATGTTAGTGGAGGGATGAGCCCCAAATTCATTTTTGTGTTGTTGGTGGAGGGATAAGTATTGAAGTCCATGGGGTAACTCATTTTCTCTTCTTCAGATTAGTGCTACAAGGCCTTTCCTGTCCACCTGAGAGAGCAGACTGAAGGTTGGAGTTAAGTTTGCATCAAAATGCAACATCTCTGATGATGCAGCTCTTTCCTTTTACTGTACTGAACCATCAGCCAAGTCATTTGTGTTTATGTCTGTGTTGTGGATGTGGGTCTATATACTGTACATGGACCCTTCTGACTGAGAGCCAAATTCTATTAACTGAGTCACACATGATATTACATAATAAAATATATATTTTATACAGGTCCAGCACACTCGTGTGCTGGTTAGTACAACACTTTACAGTCCAATTGAATCAGGTTCAATTCCTGCCGCTGCCTGTAAAGAGATTCTCCCTGTGACAGTGTGGGTTTCCTCCGGGTGCTCTGGTTTCCTCCCACATTCCAAAGACGCATGGGTTGGTAGGTTAATTTAAAAATTGTCCCATGATTAGGCCGGGATTAACTCAGAAGATTGCTGGGCTGTGTGACTCAAAAGGCTGGAAAGGCCTATTCAAAGTACAAAGTTCAAAGTGAAATTTATTATCAGAGTGCATACATGTCACCACATACAACCCTGAGATTCTTTTTCTGTGGGAATACTTAGCAAATCTGTAGAACAGTAATTAAACTGTAAACATCAGGGACTGTTAACTGTGAACAAACTGTGCAAATGCAGATAGAAATAAATAGCAATAAATAACAAGCATAAAACAACAATATAACAGAGTCCATACGTGAGTGGTTATCCCTTTTTTTTCAAGAGCCTGATGGTTGAGGGGTAGTAACTGTTCTTGAACCTGATGGTGTGAGTCCTGAGGCTCTTGTACCTTTTACCTGATGGCAGCAGTGAGAAAAGAGCATGGCCTGGGTGATGAGGATCTTTGCTGTAGCAAAGATTCATGAAGATGTGCTCAATGGTTGGGTGGGCTTTACCCATGATGTACTGGGTCAAATCCACTACCTTTTATAGGATATTCCACTCAAAGGCATTGGTGTTCCCATACCAGTCCATAATTTAGCCAGTCTCTCTCCAGTAGCTGAAGATATTGTGGAGGCATTAACGATGATCTTTCAAGAATCAATAGATTCTGGCATTGTACCGGATGACTGGAAAATTGCAAATGTTACTCTGCTATTTAAAAAGGGTGGGAGGGAGCAGAAAGGAAACTATAGACCTGTTAGCCTGACATCAGTGGTTGGGCAGTTGTTGGAATTGATTGTTAGGGATGAGATTACAGAGTACCTGGAGGCACATGACTAGATAGGCCAAAGTCAGCATGGTTTCCTGAAAGGAAAGTCCTGCCTGACAAACCTATTGCAATTCTTTGAGGAAATTACAGACAGGGTAGACAAAGAAGATGCAGTGGATGTGGTGTACTTGGATTTTCAGAAGGCCTTTGACAAGGTGCTGCACATGAGGCTGCTTAGCAAGATAAGAGCCCATGGAATTACAGGAGATTTACTAGCATGGGTGGAGCATCGGCTGGTCAGCAGAAAACAGAGAGTGGGAATAAAGGGATCCTATCCAGGCAGGCTGCCGGTTCCCAGCGGAGTTCCACAGGGGTCGATGTTGGGACCGCTGCTTTTTACGATGTAAGTCAATGATTTAGACTATGGTATTAATGGATTTGTGGCTAAGTTTGCCGATGATACAAAGATAGGTGGAGGAGTGGGTAGTGTTGAGGAAAAAGAGAGCCTTCAGAGAGACTTAGATAGTTTAGGGGAATGGGCAAAAAAGTGGCAAATGAAATACAATGTTGGAAAGTGTATGGTCATGCACTTTGGTGGAAGAAATAGACAGCAGACTATTATTTAGATGGGGAGAGAATTCAAAATGCAGAGATGCAAAGGGACTTGAGAGTCTTGTGCAAGATACCCAAAAGGTTAACCTGCAGGTTGAGTTGGTTGTGAAGAAGGCGAATGAAATGTTGGCATTCATTTCTAGATGTATAGAATGTAAGAGCAGGGATGGGATGTTGAGGCTCTATAAGGCACTTGTGAGACCACACTTGGAGTATTGTGTTCAGTTTTGGGCTCCTTATTTCAGAAAGGATAAACTTTCATTGGAGAGGATTCAGAGAAAATTCACAAGAATGATTACAGGAATGAAAGGGTTACCATATGGGGAACGTTTGGCGTCTCTTGGGCTGTATTCCTTGGAGTTCAGGAGAATGAGGGGGGATCTCATAGAAACATTCTGAACGTTAAAAGGCTTGAACAGATTAGATATGACAAAGTTATTTCCCATGGTAGGGGATTCTAGGACAAGAGGGCACAACTTCAGGATTGAAGGACATCCATTTAGAACTGAAATGCGGAGAAATTACTTTAGTCAGAGGGTGGTAAGTCTGTGGAATTTGCTGCCACGAGCAGCTGTGGAAACCCAGTCATTGGGTGTATTTAAGACAGAGATAGGTAAGTTCTTGATTAGCCAGGGCATCAAAGGGTATGGGGTGAAGGCAAGGGAGTGGAGATAACTGGATCAGCCCATGATTGAATGGTGGAGCAGACTTGATGGGCAAAATGGCCTACTTCTGCTCTTATATCTTATGGTCTTGTAGTCAGCACACTTTCCATCACAGATCTATAGAAGTATGCCATGGTTTTCGATGACATGCTGAATCTCCACAGAGTCCTGATGAAGCAGAGGCACTGTCATGCTTTCTGCACAATAATACTTATATGATGGGTCCAGAACAGGTCCTCTGAGATAGTGACACCCGGTAATTTAAGGTTATCTGATCCTCTGATAATTACTGGATCATAGACCTCTGCTCTCCTTCTTCAGAAGTCTACAATCAGTTCTTTGGACACAAAGAGAGAGGTTGTTGTTATTACACCATTCAGCCAAGTTTTCAATCTCTCTCCTCAATGCTGACTTATCACCCTCTTTGATACAGCCCACAACAATGGGGTCATCAGCAAACTTGTATCTGTTGTTGGAGCTGTCATAGGTATAACGCGAGTAGAGCAGGGATACTAAGTACACATCCCTGCATTGCACCTGTGCTGATGGAGATTGTGGAGGAGATGTTTTTACCAATCCAAACTGACTGGGGTCTACAAGTGAGGAAATCCAGGATCCAATTGCAGAAGTGGTATTGAGGCCCAGGTCTTGAACTTTACTGATGATCTTTGAGGGGATAATGGTGTTAAACGCCAAACTGTAGTCAATAAAAAGCATCCTGATGTATGCACCTTTGTTGTTCAGATGTTCCAGGGTCATGTGAAGAGCCAACAAGATAGCATCTGCTGTAAACCTGTTGCTTTGGTAGGCAAATTGGAGTGTATTTAAGACTCTGTTCAGACTGGAGCTGATGTGCTTCAACATCAGTCACTCAAAACACTTCATCACTGTGGATGTAAGTGCCACTGGGCAACAGTCATTTAGACAGATTACCATGCACTTGTTGGACACCAGTATGATTGAAGCAGGTGGGTACCACATACTGCCAGTGCAAAAGGGTGAAGATATCTGTGAATACACCAGCTAGTTGGTCAGCACAAGTCTTCAATTCTCAGCTGGGTACACCGTCCAGACTTGGGTTCAGTCTTTTGAAGACAGCCCATGAGTCAGCTTCAGATACTGAGACCAAATGTTCGCTGGGAGACATGAGGGTGCCTGATGGTTCCTCCCTGTTCTGGTGGTCAACATGAGCATAGGAGGCATCGAGTTCATCAGGAAGCGAAGCTCCGCTGTCCCCCATGTTAGAAGATTTAGCTGTGTGGGAGGTTATCTCATTCAAAATCTGCCACAGCTGGAATCTCTACTTTACCCGAGCCATGGCTTTCTGGAGATCTTACTGACACTTCTTGTAGTTCTTGATCTCCAGCTTTGAGTGCTTTTGATCTGACTCTCAGTAAGTTCCCAATTTCATTGATTGGGCTTCTGATTGGGGAAAACCCTGAATGATTTTATGAGGACACACTCATCCACAGCTATTTTAATAAAGTCTGTAAGATGCTAGTGTAGTCATTCAGGTCTTCAAATGAGTTCTTGAACATAGACCAGTCCACTGACACAAGGCAATCCTGTGTCCGTTCCTCAGCCTCCCATGACCACCTCTTGGTTGTCTTGATCTCTGAAGCCTCGCTCTTTAGGCTCTGTCTGTGTGCGGGTGGCAGTGGTGCAGTCAAATGATCCGACTTGTCAAAATGTGGTCTCAAGAAATGAACAATTAGCATGCCATATCAGAGTGTTGCAGTGGTCTGGTGTGCTGGTGCAACAGGTTATGTGCCGGTGATAATTGAATCTGAATCACAATCAGAGGCAGGTTAATCACTGTCATGAGACTTGAAATTTGTTAACTTAGCAGCAGCAGCTCAATGGAGCTCATAATATAGAAGAGAAGAAAATTAATAAAAAAAATAAATAAATACATGAATCAATAGATCAATTACAGTATATGTATATTGAATAGATTTTAAAAATGCAAAAACAGAAATAGTGTATGTTAAAAAAAGAGAGGTAGCGTCTAAAGGTTCAATGTCCATTTTGGAATCGAATGGCAGAGGGGAAGAACTGTTCCTGAATCGCTGAGTGTGTGCCTTCAGACTTCTGTACCTCCTACCTGATGGTAACAATGAGAAAAGGGCATGCCCTGGGTGCTGGAGTTCCTTAATAATGGACACTGCCTTTCTGAGACACCGCTCTCTGGAGCTATCCTAGGTACTTTGTAAGCTCGTCCCCAAGATGTAGCTGACTAGTTTTGTAACCTTTTGCAGCTTCTTTTGGTCCTGTGCAGTAGTTCCTCCATACCAGACAGTGATGCAGCCTGTCAGAATGCTCTCCATGGTACAACTATTGAGGTTTTTGAGTGTATTTGTTGACATACCAGATCCCTTTAAACTCCGAATAAAGTAGAAACACTGTCTTGCCTTCATTATAACTACATCGATATGTTGGGATCAGGTTAGATCCTCAGAGATCTTGACACCCAGGAACTTGAAACTGCTCACTCTCTCCACTTCTGATCCCTCTATGAGGATTAGTATGTGTTCCTTCGTCTTACCCTTCCTGAAGTCCACAATCATCTCTTTCATCTTACTGACGTTAAGTGCCGGGTTGTTGCTGCACTCCACTAGCTGGCATATCTCATTCCTGTACGCCCTTTCTCCACCACCTGAGATTCTACCAACAATGGTTGTATCATCAGAAAATTTATAGATGGTACTTGAGCTATGCCTAGCCACACAGCCATGTGTATATAGAGAGTAGAGCAGTGGGCTAAGCACACACCCCTGAGGTATGCCAGTGTTGATCGTCAGCGAGGAGGATATGTTATCACGGATCCACACAGATTGTGGTCTTCTGGTTTGGGAAATCAAGGATCCAATTGCAGAGGAAGGTACAGAGGCTTCTCAATCAGGCAGTGTTTTTTCAAACAGGCCTGGTTAAAGTCACCAACTATAATTTGAAATGCATCAGGTTGGGCTGTTTCTTGATTACAGACAGCCTCGTGGAGTTTTGCAAGTGCTTGTTAATAATCGGCCACTGGTGACATGTAAACTGCGGTCAGGATCATGGATGAGAACTCTCAAGGTAGATAGAATGGTCTACATTTAATCGTTAGTTGTGTTAAGTCAGGGGCACAAAAAGTTGACATAACTCCAACGTTCATGCACCAAAGAGAATTTACTAAAAAGCAGATGCCGCGCACCTGACTTCCTGACCAGAATTCGAGGTTCAATCCATTTTGAAAATCGTAAATCCTTCTGGTCAGATAGCTGTGTCTGGCGTACTTGGTGTTAACCCAGTCTCAATGCAACAGACAAGTGAGAGCTTCCTCATCTACCTCTGATCCTGCAGCCTTGGCCGGAGATCGTCCATCTTATTTTCAAGTGACTGTACACTCGCCAACAAGATGATAGGCAGAGGATATTTTGTGCTGGAGCTCAATAAATAAATCAAAGTTGATGGACGTGATCAAAACTTGGCTGTTTCATATCCTTTTACCTTTGCTTCTCAGGAGATACTCCATGTCTCACTTCATATTCCAGCTTCACCACAGTGCTGAAGAAAACAGCATAGATTAGATTATAATTTCAGGTAGTTCAGAAATTTTAGATTTGGCCAAAAAAGATTATTTTGCTGGCCTTGTGGTCACTATAGAAGCAAGATATGTGACACGTCAAAGCATCGTTAAGTGGAGTTAATTACTAGACAATATTATTTTATTTGCAATATCTAATTCATCTTTTAGAAAATAAATGAGAAGGATATTTTGTTAAAGAAATTTGAGACATTGATATTAAAGAGATCCAAAATCAATCAGAATCACTGGGATATACCATGAAATTAGTTGGCTTTGTGGCAACAGTACAATGCAATACATAATAACAGAGAGAATAAACTGTGAATTGCAGTAAGTTTATATAAATATACTTACATAATATAAGTAAGTAGCACACAAACAAAAATAAAAAAGTAGTGAGGTAGTGTTCATGTGTTCAATGTCCATTCAGAAATCTGATGACGGAGGGGAAGAAACTGTTCCTGAATCACTGAATGTTTGCCTTCAGGTTTCTGTACCTCCTTCCTGATGGCAGCAATGAGAAAAGGGCATGTCCTGGGTGATGGAGGTCCTTCGTGAAGTACACTGTCTTTTTGAAGCATCACTCCTTGAAGAAATCCTGGACACTACGGAGGCTAGTGCCCATGATGGAGCTGACAAAGTTTACAACTCTCTGCACCTTACTTCAACCCTGTGCATTTGCCTCCCCACCGCCCGACCAAATGGTGAGGCAGCCAGATGGAATGCCGTCCATGGTAAATCTGCCATATTTTCTCAGTTACTGTATTCCACTCTCATACTAACAGATACTATCACTCTTGACCTTTTCTTGACTATCACAGGGTTCTACGCAGCCACATTGAATGTTATTGGAGTTGGCTAGTGATCCTACTCCCAGTAGCACATCAGTCTCACAGTGGACATGTGGCAAAGTTATCACAGAGACTGCTGCACACTCTAAGGAACAAAGGAGTTGTCTTTCAATGTCCAAATGAAATGATTGATTGTCTTTGAACAGTTCCTGTGAAGAACTAGTTATCTCCAGGTAGATATTTCCCTGAAGAATAATTGGCTTCCTGTCACAGTTTACTGTATCAACTGTAATGTCTTTAAAGACAAAATAAAGACATGCATTTCATGTTGTCCACGCTTCATCAGCAAGTAGAGGTGCAACTGCCTCTGCCCGGGCCTGCGCTGTGTGAATTCCCGATTAATCATTCAAGGCAAGACCTCGGCCGGGGATCTGTTGTTTACTGAGAGTTTGCAGTATGGGTGTGTGGCTGCCAGTGACTTTATGACTAATTAATGATTTCCAGCAGGTTAATGGAATGATGGTTTCTGTGAGCTAGCTGAGATTTTCCTCATCGCAAGACCTACACGCCATCCCTGGAAAACCTCAACAAGGCAAAGTAATGTTGGTAATTAAGTGATTTACACCATATTGTATGTTCATATGATTCAATTTACTATCAGAGAATGTATACGGTATACAACCTGAGATTCTTACTCTTCGCAGACGTCCACAAAACAAACAAAAGCAAAGAATGAATGACAGGAACGTCAGAACCCCGACACAACGTCAGAACTCCCACACACAAGCAGCTGCAGGAGCATCAACCTTCCCCCTCCCCACTCCCCACACTTGCACCAGCAAAAGCTCCAACCCCCTCCACCCCACCATGGAAGCAATAGCAAAAGCCCCAAAGAAAGCCTGATTCAGACTACAGTCCATAACCCAGACAGGGAGAGAGGTCGCTCCTGTAACAACGCGAGCAGGAGGCCAGCAACTTACTTGTTCCAGTATTACAATCTTCTGCAATGCTTCTCTAAGCCCCCTGACTCGAGGACCGACAGGCTCTCACCAGCAAAAGAGAGGGAGAGAGAGAGATTCGCTTCATTTGTCACATCTACATTGAAACATTGAAACACAGTGAAATGTGTGTTTACATCAAATCAAATCAGTGAGAATTGTGCTGGTTAGCCCTCAGGTATTGCCAACCTGGTATGCCCACAACACACTAACCTTATCTTTAGAAAGTGGGAGGAACCTGGAGCACCTGGAGGACCACCTACAAAGTACATTGGGACATTGTACAAGTTCATTACAGATAGCAGCAGGAATTGAACCCTGATTTCTGATTGCTGCAAAGTGATGCGCTAACTGCTGTGCTAAGATGCTGCCCAGGATATATGGTTTTTAAGAGGTAGGTGATTTATTTAAGAACAAATTGAATGCAAAATCTGACTGCGATCTTAGCACAAAATAAAATTTCTAGCCCAACACTTCACATCAAGTGTATTCAACAAACTCAGAAAGTGACCATGCATTAAATTAATTCCAGTGACGTGCTCAATTGGTGAATCCCTAGTGAATCTCATGGATGCCTGGAAATAACATCCATTCTGGATCAGGAAAACAAATGTTCAGGTTCAAAGGCAACACGAGTGAATTTGCAGATGTTGGAAATAAATAAAAACACAAAATGCTGGCAGAACTCAGCAGGACAGACAGCATCTATGGGAGGAGGTAGTGACGATGTTTCGGGCCAAAACCCTTCATCAGGAGGGATCTCCTTGAAGGGTTCTCCTGAACAAAGTGTTCAGGTTCTCCTGCTTTCACATATAATTCCTTGCTGGTCATGACCACAATGGCTGCTGTTCCCTGAACAATCGTCATGTCAAAATTAGACATCTTCTTCTTAAGCCCATCACCCCTTCTGGGGCATGGGCCACCAACAGCAGCTCGCCTGAGTCCTCTGTCCTAGGTCGAAAATTGATCAGCCCCGTGGCCTCCACTTCCACCACGTGACTTTGTAAATCCTCCAGGCCTGGATGCCAAGGACCCCTACCATTAACTAAGGAGTCCGTGGACCCCAGTGTAGATGTATATCTGTAATCCTGAAGCCCTTATAAATTTGTAACTTTTGTAAAAATGTAATGTGACAAAATCGAACCTATGAATTCCCAGGATGCTTTGCAGATTTGCTGGTTTGCTGGAAGGCTTACGGAAATTGTTTGTACTTTATGATAGGAAGCTGTGTGTGTTTTTTGAGAGTGTGTTTTATGGCGATGGGGAGATGTTTTGAAACAGAGGTAAACAGGACACAGCTTGTAAAGAACAAATATCAGAAACAGATAAGGATGCAGACAACAGAGGAATGTCTTGGAATGGAATTAGCTACTGTTCTCTGTAAAAAGTATAAAAGTGGTTTGTTTTGAACTGCAAGATTGAACCTATTTCCAGATGGTAACTTGTCTGGGAGCAGAACTTCCCTTGCAAGTAAATAATAAAGGTGCTGTAGTGAGATCCACACTGACTTTGTTGTAGTTCGTTTCAGCATATTAGAAGACCTAGCTGAACAGTACATGACAACAGGTTGGCAACGCCTGTTCTAGGTGATTATCCTTCCTCTCCAAGCGAGGAAGATCTTCAGAGCTTCTGTTGGTGTAACTCTGGGATCTTTTTTAAAGGGATGGGTTTGCTAGTCCCAAATCCAACCCTTCTCCTTTTGCAACCGGGCTTGGTGGAGTGAAAATTATACATCAGGGATCACAAATGAGACTTCTCTTTATGGAACACCTTTGCATCTGTCATATTTCAAATACTATTCCACATGGAAAACTGGCTCTTAGCGGGCAAAGTCTAACCATTCAGTCTATGTCTCCTCAATCTTGTGTGAGTGCTGGTCACGCCTGGGGAGGGAATTTTCAACAGATCCACTAGAAACTTAGTGGAGAGTGAAAAGGGTCCTAAGCATGTCATTCTGCTGATTGGAGTAATGGGTGGTTTTCCTGCTGCCCTCTGCAGAAAGAGTGGGTCCAATTAATATTATCTTGCCAAAATGAGAGAACACCCTCTTTCACCGGGCTGTAGCAATACGAGTGTGAGATGCTACAAGAGGAACAGGTGCAGTATAAAGACATCAAGGAGTTACAATAGAAAGAGAAAGAGCAGGAGAAGACGATGGCAAAATGCAGCAGAGACCAAACTGAACATTCCTGGACTGTTTCGAGGACTCTGTGGTTTGATGTTTAATATTCTGTGTGCTATTCACCCGTTTGCATGATTTGTTCTTTTTTTCACACGTAGTGTTTGATGTTTTCTTTGAACAGGTACCATGTGTTATGTTTTGTAACTTCAAAACATGAAACTAATCCAAAGGAAGACAAGGGAGTCCAAAATGCGAGTCGAACTTCGAGTTTACTTTAATCGAGGCGCGCACGTCTCACGTCATAGCATGATGCCATATGCAATTAACATATTTTCCTATTAACTGAATGAATTATTTAAACAATAAGAATGCTTCATAGAACATATGTATATATGCATGATTACTCAAATGTTGAAGTGTTAAATACACGATATTATGTTCCTTTGGGCGAATCTCAGGATTGTATACTTTGATAATAAGTGTACTTCGAATCTTTGATTCTTTTTTGAACCTCTGAAATATAGTAGTGTTGAGTTCGGGCATTTGCCATGACTCCATGGTTCACTTGAGCATCTGTTCCCTCAAATGAAGGGTAAAGCAGTGAGGCAACCCCTGCGGGAAATGTATGTTCCAATACTTTACACTGGTGCCTTGCATTGATCATTTGCATCGATCGAAATCCTCACCTTGTATCAAACAGAATCATTCTGGGAAGGTCACAATTGACGAAAAAATTATATAGATTGGAATCATCTATGGTACCTACAAAAATATGTCATAGCACAGAGAAAAACTCAACCCCTTGCCTCACCATGTGAAAGTGTCAAGTCTAGGTTTCGGAGGTTGTCTGTAGCCATGAAAACACAGAATGATGTTCTCTGTGTACTTACATGAAAGCACAAAGAACCTTTGACCTCATTTACAATGCAGCAACCTGCTGTTTAGACTGTTTTGTTAACCAGACCAAGTCTGTACTCTTAACATAAGAATGTGTGCAATGCTAGAATATCCGGATCTTAATGATCCTCTTTTGTGGATAGGATGCACATGCAGCTTGGAATAGGCATTACATTTCAAAATCCCAGAGGATCTCATTAACATTATATTGATTGCAGAAATTAACCTCTCGCACAGCTTACGCGAGATCAGTCACCTCACATAAGCCCCTCCTGAAAGACAAAAGCCCCCTTGAAGAGAATGGCCCCAGTTAACTGCATCATTGCACTGGTTCTCAGCATGGATAGGAATATCTAACCCATATCATTTTCAGCAATGAATATTTCTTCTGATCACTCACACGTTTTTACACAATTTCTGTCCTTCTAGCAGGTTGACAAGATTAGAAAACTATGTTCCCATGATGTGGAAAATTGATGCCAGTTTCAAGCATCTTGAATTTATAATCACCTCTATCAAATAAACTCATCACAAACCACAATCGTTACGAAATGCATAAGAGGATTAATACTGATGTCTGTTTGCTGGTCTGCAAGGACATAATAGGTCAAAAGGCTTGTTTTTGAGTGGAATGACTCAAGTTCAACATAAATTTATAATCTAAGTGTATATATATCGCAATATATATAACCCAGGGATTCATTTTCTTATGGGCATACTCAATAACTCCATAATAGAATAATAACCATAATAGAATCAATGAAAGACTGCATCAACCTGGGTGTTCAACCAGTGTGAAAAGGACAGAAAACCGTGCAAATGCAAAGAGAAAGAAATAGTAATCATAAATAAATAAACAAACAGTAAATATTGAGAACATGAGATGAAGTCTTTGAAACTGAGTCCTCAGCTTGTGAGAATTTCCTCTCAAAGTCCAACTCTACACTCCATCGTGAGAAGTGTAAATGGGTAACGCTGGCCAGCAGGGCTCTAATGAATCTGTATAGACCACTCTGTTGTGTAGTGGATGCAGTAGATTGCAGAAAGTGTTGATGAACTCCAACCATACTGTTGAGTTCTTAGGACGATGGAGACGGGAGGTCATTGATGACCTATACTCCACTTTGGAGCTAAGGGCTCAGTAAGTAAGTAAGGTTGATGGAACAGTTCAGTGATGGAGCAAGTGAAGTTATCCCCTTTTATTCAAGAGCCTGATAGTTGAGGGGTAATAACAGTTTCTGAACCTGGTGGTATAAATTCTGAGGGTCCTGTAACTTTTTCCAGATGGCAGCAGTGAGAAGAGAGCATGTCCATGGTGGGGAAGGGGGGTCTCTGCTGCATTCCTGCGACAGCGGTTTGTGCTCAATGGTGGGGACAGGTTTACCTGTGATGTACTGGGTTGTATCCACTGTTTTTTGTCAGATTTTCCATTCAAGAGGACTTTGGTGTTCCCATACCAGGCTGTAAAGCAGCCAGTCATCATAACACATTGAAGAGTGCAAATCAAGTAAAGATAGCAGATTTCTATCCCTGAAGAACATCAATGAACCAGTTGGTGATTCCCAACAATCTTGTTACTATTGTCATGGTCACAATTACTGATATAATGTCAATTCTTTATACACTTCCATAGACACTGTCGGGCCTGCTGAGTTCCTCCAGCATTTTGTGTTTGTTACTCAGATTTCCAGCATCTGCAGATTTCCTCGTATCTGCAGATTTTCTCTTGTTTGTGACTAATATTAGCTGTTCAATTCCATTCTACCTTAATAACCAAATTTAATTTCCCTATCTGTCATAGTGGGATTTGAATTCACAACTACAAACATGTCCATAAGACATAGGAGTAGAATTAGGCCACTCACCCCTTTGAGTCTGCTCCGTCATTCCATCGTGGCTTATTTATTATTCCTCTCAACCCCCTTCTCTTGCCTTTTCTCTGTAACCTTTGACATGCTGATTAATCAAGACCGCCTTAAATATGATTTCACCTCCACAGCAATGAATTCCACAGATTCACCATCCTCTAGCTGAAGAATATTTTCCTCATCTCTGTTCTAAATGGATGTCCCTCTATTGTGAGGCTGTACCTTCGGGTCCTAGAATGCCCCTCCACCCCCCCCCCCCCCCCCCCACTATAGGAAACATGCTGGTTAATAATTTAACCATATTACTTCAGTATTACATTTGCTGCAGCTCCACAATTTTATACTCACCCTTTCAAGCAACTAGTTACTGCAGCACCATCACCAAAGAAATAATTATTCTTAAGTGCTCCACCCTCAAAGAATTAGTCAATAACTGAGGTCTGTTTTTGATGTTTTACCCTAAAGTAAACCCAACAGCTTTGTAAACTAAAGTTCCAGAGATGAGGTGTCAGGCTTTTATTTAAATTTAATGAGCTTCAAACTTTCTAAATCTTGTTTGCCTACACAAGCAACTCAAATGTTTCCAGGCTGGATTACCTGGAAGTTCTGTAGGTTAAGGAAATTTCTTGATGATTGGAAATTATTTTGTGCCATAGTGAAAATTGATTGGACTAGCATAATATTCCAGCCCTTCCTGGTCAAGGTAATCATTTAAATCTTTATAGAAAACCATTCCCTACATATACTCTGTGCTCAGTCAAAAGCTACACTGCAGATGTATGCATTGATCGGTTGTCCGTTGTATGCATCGATGACAATGAAGCCTGTGTGAGAGATCTTTTAACATGAAAAAATCGTAGTACTGGGGCAGTTCCACTTTCTCGATCTCAGATGTCCTAACCCAATAGTCATCATGTTGGAGTCTTCCTTGATTTCAGTAGGTGACCATGATTTCTGTGCCTTGTCATGCCCATCACTCTCCATGAAACATTGCAGAACCGCCTTCCAGGCCATTGGATCTCACTGTAGATCTCTTCCATCCACCCTGACCACTGGAGCTGACTTCACATGCTAGGACAGGCATGTCCCTATCTCACCAAGGTATGAAACTCACCTGTTACCCTCATCTGATTTTGCCCGTCTGCTGAAGTGGTGTACCGGGGTGTGGCCCTGTAAATTGTAAACAGCTAATTGCAGTCACAGGTGGGGACCAAAGCTGTGTGAGCTGCCCCAGAAATGTCACAACAGGCCCCTTCACCAAATGTGTTACCCCTTCCTGGACACACCAACCATCCTAGATTTACACATACACTGATGTATACTTCTTTTTACCTGATGTTTTCTGAAGACGTGTCCAGACTTTGAAATAAATTAATGGAGAAGTTAATGAAATGTGAACTCAAGATTAACAGAAGATCAGTGGAATGGTAGTTTGGGGTAGGTTATACAATGGAACACCATCTGAGGACAGGATATTGAAGTATGAGGTAGCCGTGGAGACTGAGATATCAACGACGAGAACATTGGAGAAAGAGATGGTCAGACCTGCCATTGTGTGTGTAAAGTAATCGTTAGCAGTGAAGTTGGGGGGGTGGGGGGAGCAAGTAAAGAGATATAGGAAATGAACACCGAAGAATATGTTTGAAGGAGGTTTTTACCTACAAGAGTGATGTAGATACACCTCTAACCAATGAGGTGGAAGGCACTCCTTCACTCTGTTAGCCCGCAGGTCATTCTTTGGCAATGTTAGCCACCCTACCCTGTAATCAGGGTCACGTGAAGTCACGGAACCAGGTGGTAGACGGTTGTATGAGCAGCTGGTGCATATCACACATCCTGGTTATGCAACCACTGACGATAGGCAGATATTCTCTGAACAGTATTGATAAAGTCTGGAGTCACTGGTCTAGTAAAGACGCTGCCCAGAAGGAAGCAATGGCAAATAACTTCTGTAGAAAAATTTGTCAAGATCTATCATGGTCACGATTGCCCAAGTCATACGACACAACACGTAATGATGGCGATGACCTCCAAGTAAACAGATTTTGCCTCCACCCCAGAAGAATGGGTAAGAGTTTAATTAGGTATAATGAACTCCAACATGTGCTTCAACTCTCCAGTGTGAGGTCACCATTGATCCACAGAGTCCTCTGAGCAAAAGCACATCACACAAGCGGGGGATTCGTACTGAATTTCTGGGTGTGAATCACCTCTGCACAAAAACATGTACTCATATTTTAAATAAAATTAATTCACATAATGCAAAGAAATGTCATCTGGCAAATAGGTATTTGAACGGAATTTGAACACAAAGTACACTGCAGATGCTGTGGTCAAATCAGGACGTACAAAAAAGCTGGATGAACTCAGCAGGTCGGGCAGCATCCATTGAAAGAAGCAGTCAATGGCCCAGAGGCGATGTGTCCTGGGGATGGAAGGTTGCCTGTGTGAGTGAGTGGATGGGTTTATAGGAGGGAAGAAAGTGGTTTGTTCTGTGTTTTGGTTTTATTGCAGTTACTGCTGGAATATCTGAAAGCCAAGAGTAAAAGTACCATAGAATTAAAAACACAAGAAAATCTGTAGATGCTGGAAATCTTGAGCAACACACACAAAGTGCTGGAGGAACTCAGCAGCTCAGACAGCGTCTATGGAGGGAAATAACTCCAGATCTTTGCCTATCGCCATTGTGCATAATTGTTAGAATCAGAATCAGAATCAGAATCAGGTTTATTATCACCGGCGTGTGACGTGAAATTTGTTAACTTAGCAGCAGCAGTTCAATGCAATTCATAATCTAGCAGAGAGAGAAACACAATATAAATAGCAATAATAATAAATAAACAAGTAAATCAATTACAGTATACCTTTATTGATTAGATTAAAAATATGTGCAAATAAAACAGAAATACTGTATATTAAATAAAGTGAGGTAATGTCCGAGGATTCAATGTCCATTTAGGAATCGGATGGCAGAGGGGAAAAAGTTGTTCCTGAATCACTGAGTGTGTGTCTTCAGGCTTCTGTATCTCCTACCTGATGATAACAGAGAGAAAAGGGCATGCCCTGGGTGCTGGAGGTCCTTAATAATGGACGCTGCCTTTCTGAGACACCGCTCCCTGAAGATGGCCTGGGTACTTTGTGGGCTAGTACTCAAGATGGAGCTGACTAGATTTACAACCTTCTGCAGCTTCTTTTGGTCCTGTGCAGAAGCCCTTCCATACCAGACAGTGATGTAGCCTGTCAAAGTGTTCTCCACGGTACAACTATTGAGATTTTTGAGTGTATTTGTTGACATGCCAAATCTCTTCAAACTCCTAATGAAGTATAGACACTCTCTTGCCTTCTTTATAACTACTACAATTGCAGAGGGAGGTACAGAGGCCCAGGTTCTGCAACTTCTCAATCAGGATTGTGGAATGATGGTATTAGGTGTTAAGCTATAGTCGATGAACAGCATTCTGACGTAGGTGTTTGTGTTTCCCAGGTGCTCTAAAGCTGTGTGGAGAGGCATTGAGATTGTGCTTGATGTTGACCTATTGTGGCAATAGGCAAATTGCAGTGGGTCCAGGTCCTTGCTGAGGCAGGAGTTCAGTCTAGTCATCACTGTCAATGTGAGTGCTACCAGGCGATAGTCATTAAGGCAGCCCACATTATTCTTCCTGGGCACTGGTATAATTGTTGCCTTTTTGAAGCAAGTGGGAACTTCCACCCATAGCAGTGAGAGGTTGAAAATGTCGTTGAATACTCCTGCTAGTTGGTTGGCACAGGTTTTCAGAGCCTTACCAGGTGCTCCATCGAGAACTTCCGCCTTGCAAGGGTTTCCCTCTTTAAAGACAGCCTAACATCGGCATCTGAGACTGAGATCATAGAGTCATCAGATGCAGCAGGGATCTTCACAGCTGTAGTTGTGTTCTCCATTTCAAAGCCGGCAAAGAAGGTGTTGAGTTCATCTGGTAGTGAAGCATCGCTACCATTCATGCTATTGGGTTTCACTTTGTAGGAAGTAATGTCTTGCAAGCCCTGCCAGAGTTGTCGTGCATCCGATGTTGCCTCCAACCTCATTTGAAATTGTCTTTTCACCCTTGAAATAGCCCTCCATAAATCATACCTGGTTTTCTGGTACAGGCCTGGGTTGCCAGAGTTGAATGCTATAGATCTAGCCTTCAGCGGACAATGTACCTCTTGCTTAATCCAAGGCTTTACGTTTGGGAATGGGTAAGTCTCTGTAGGCACACACTCATCCACACAGGTTTTAATGAAGTCGGTAACAACTGCAGCATACTCATCCAGATTCGAAGATGAACCCCTGAACACAGTCCAGTTATTTTCAAATCAGTCACTGCTACAAACTTGCTGAACATATTTTGTGTTTTCAATTTCCTGACCCTCAATGCCTGTAAAAATATATTAGTTTATTACATAATTACTGTTTGTCATACCTTTACAGTATGAGCTATTTGTTTGCTGCTTGTTGTTGCTTAATCCAACAGCAATGTTACTTTTTCAAAAGATTGTTATTTATTTTTGGTGTTCAGAGATACGTCACGGTGACAGTCCCTTCCAGCCCATGCCACCCAATTAACATCTATGTGACCAACCCTTGCATTTTTGGAATGGGGGGGGAAACTGGAGCATCCAAAGGAAACCTGTGCAGCTACAAGGAGAACAGAGAACATAGAACATAGATATCTATGGCCCTTCAGTCCACAATATTGTGCCAAGCATCTAACCTACTCTAGAAACTGCCTAGAATTTCCCGAGTGCATAGCCTTCTATTTTACTAAGAACATACAAACTCCTTCCAGATTGTCTTTAATGATTGGAGATTATGCAAACATACTTATTGTTGAAGTCCGCATAGAGCTTTTCTGCTTGAAACAATAAATACAGTTTGTCATTAAGCTTAGCTACAAGGTTATGAAGTATTTCTTTTTGTGCAGTTTGCATTGACTTTCAAGTTTTACCCAAAAAATCCCATGTGTGGTTATCAGTGATTTTTGTTATCACTAGAGGGCATTGTGTGTATTAAACAGCAATGCTGTAAGTATTATTTATCCTTGCACATCTGATTTCAAACCTCCGCTGCCTTGCAGCTATACCCACTCATGGGAACGGCTTCGGGAATGAGCCCAGGGAAAAGTCTGGAGCTGGAGTCCCTAAGGCAGTCCTATGTTGAGTTCAACACAGACTGGCAACTCTTATGATGCTGCTGGTGCCAAACTGTATCGGTCTCTGCCTTTCCTTTGGGCACATCAGATGCATTCACATTCTTAAAGGAAAGGAGATCGATCATTTAACTGTATTCTTAAACCTAGGCCAGATAGTTGGTACATAATCTAGCCCAGTGGAACAGAATAAATGCTGTACTTTTTGGTGATCTTTTTTGAATAAGGTGTTTAACTGAGTATCCATCTGTATTTTCAAGTGAATGCTGATCATAACATGGAATTGAATGAATGGAAAAATAAGTATTTATTTCAGTTATTGAATACACCCTTCTGGTCCTTTGAACTGCACCACCTAGCAATTTCTAATCATCAGGCAATTTACAATGACCAATTAACTTACCAACCAGTAGGTCTTTGGACCGTGGGAGGAAACCCACATGGTCACTACTTGAACGTACAAACTCTTTATAGGCAGTGGCGGGAATTGAACCTGGGTCATTGGTAGTGTAAAGCATTTTGCTAGCCACTACGCTACCGCGCTGAGACATGTTGTCTTGATCAATAAAACTGAAGGAAGTGCAATTGCATCCAGAAATGTGATAGACGTTCTATGCCAAACGAAAGGTTCAACAGTTCAAAGGTCCAATTTAATGTCAGAGAAATGTATACAATATACATCCTGAAATGCTTTTTCTTCGCAACCATCCACAAAAACCGAGGAGTGCCCCAAGAATGAATGATAGTTAAATGTGAGAACCCCAAAGCACCCCCCCCCCCAGCTCCCCCTCCCATGTGTAAAGGGCAGCAAGGCAACAATACCCCACTCCCCACCCCAGCAATAAAAAAGCACACCCGTTACCGAGCACAAGCATGAGCTAGGCGATAGCAAACACCTTGCAGTTGCCCCAAAGACGATCGCATTTCATCCAACATTCGACAAACCACATGTTTTCTCTCTCTCCTTAATAAGGGAGAGGGAGGTGTCCCCCATTTTCACAGCGAGCAGGAGACATAACAACAACCCACTGGATTACAATGTTTCGTCAAAGAGTCCATTTCGTCGCTTTTTACAAGCTCTGTGTCTGAAGATCGCAAAGATCTTGAGTCTTTGGGCCCACAGCGAAAGATTTTCCGGCTTCCCGACGAAACATGAGTCTCCTGCTGTGACGCCGACCCTTGATCCACCAGTCTCCCAAGCCCCGAGATCTTAGGCTTCCAAATACTAGGCCGCCTCTCAGGCCTAACCCTTAGTGTGCCAAACAACAATGGCTGGTCCTGAAATCCCGAGAATGTGTCCCTTTCCCGCAAAGAACCGAGGTCTGTGTGTAACTCCAGGTCAGGGTCTTCAAAAGAGCCCTGAAAGGGAAAAATAAAGATATTAAAGATGGAAATAGAACTGTTTCCAAAGATGCAAGCAAACGAGTCGCCTTTTAGCGCCATCTTAACTCCAGCTCCAACTCTGCTTCATGGCCAAACAGTCATGAAACCACAGAAATTATTGCAATTTACAACATAGTTAGATGACATTTAATCATTTGTTTCCATTTTAGCTAAAGAGACTTTAGATTAACCCTACCTTTTAACATTGGTTCATAGTCTAATTCTCATCACCAGCGGTCATTTTTTTCATTTAGTAAGTGGACTGTATTTTCTCAGTATAACCTTGTGGGTATGCATTGTTCCCTGGATTGTTTACCTTTTATGTCTAATTATTTGTCTTTGGACTAGCTCAGGTTTTTCCACTTTGTATTATAGTGTCTCATTTTATATTCAATTTGTGTTAATTTATTAGCATGCAATCTTCAATGCCTTGCATTGTAGTTGATGTCTTTAGTGGTTATTGCTTTGTCTGGAAACGAGCTATCTGATCGGTCCTGAATCCCTTAGTGCCGCAGGGTGTATTTCAGGGGACTGGCCAACCCCTCTTTGCTCGGGCCATTGGAGATCCTTATCTTTTGAAACTCTCATCGAGTTCTGTGTATCATGAATGACTTCAGTTCTTCAAAATTCCATATAGAAACATAAAAAACCTACAGCACAATTCAGGCCCTTCAGCCCACAAAGCTGTGCCGAACATGTCCTTACCTTAGAAATTACCTAAGGTTACCCATATCCTTTATTTTTCTAAGCTCCATATACCTGTCCAAGAGTCTCTTAAATTGAAAGACCTATCGTATCCGCCTCCATCACCACCACTGGCAGCCCATTCCACGCACTCACCACTCTCTGCGTAAAAAAACTTACCCCGACATCTCCTCTGTACCTACTTCCAAGCACCTTAAAACTGTGCCCTCTTGTGTTAGCCATTTCAGCTCTGGGTAAAAGCTTCTGACTATCCACACGATTAATGCCTCTCATCATCGTATATTTTGCCTGAATTCTTGCGCTAGTTAATTTTGGTAACAAATCTTGTGTCCTGGTTGAATTGCTGAAGTCTCTGGAATTGTGTTCTCTAGTGACCCTGACACTCGCACGTTAAGACTATCCAAGTTGCCACCCAGGTACATAGAAGGTATGTTCAGTGTAGCTATCCTTCCTAACCCAAACAATTCTTTTGTTCCAAAGGAGTCTGGAAGCAGTCTCTTGTTAAAACTTTCATTCTCCGGCCTGGTAATTTCCTCATTAATTTCCATGGCATAGCCTCAAGACAGTGGAGGCTTGAGATCAGAGTTTTCTTTCTCCTAGATGAGCTGACAACCATGGCCAACAAGCCCCATCTGCGTGAAGTTGACTGGTACCTTAATAACTTTCATGAAGTAAAAAAGAAGCCACTTATGGGCCAAATATCTCACCCCAATGGGAGTTAAAAATGGGGTTAAATATGGGTAGATTGCTCCTCAGAAGAAACACTTCAAAGACCTGAACTATGACCCTGCCCTTGCTGTAAGTTCCTTTGATCCTATCTGACAACATTCTTAGCAGCTACACTCAACTAAGAAAACAACAACGCTTTGCATTACCATCAACGAGGTAGATGGTATCGACAGGAAACACGAATACAGTGAGCTGAGGTGAGGGTCTCTGTCGGTCAGAGTTGACCATGGATATTGCAGCCTAGCTCTCTAGATACACAAGCCTGGGCAGTACGATATGGAGAGCAAGCTGTTGCCCATGTGGCAAGCTCCCCCTCTCCATGCATCTGATGAACCTAAAGGAACAACAGAAATCGATACAGTTTGGTACCAGTGGCATCGCAGGAGTTGCCAGTCAGCATTGAATTCAATGCAGGACTGCCTTAGGGACTCCAGCTCCCAGACTTTTCCCTCGAGGTTTACTCCTGAAGCCTTCCCCATGAGTAGGTATAGCCTCAAGGCAGCAGAGGCTTGAGATCAGAGTTTTCTTTCTCCTAGATGAGCTAGCAACCATGGCCGACAAGCCCCATCTGCCTGAAGTCGACTAGTATTAAGGTACCAGTAAGCTGCCTTCGCCCCTCCTGTCATAGAAATGGTCCTGGTGAACTTAATAACAAAGCCACACGTGAAGGTAAGGAACTGGACTTGGCTGCTCGAGATTATCAGACTTGCATGCCATTGGGAGCATTTCATAGATAGTGGCAGATTGTCCCCATTATCAACCCCAGTTATAACAACCTTAAGGTACCACTAATACAGTAATTCTGGTTAATAGGACACATTGGGTCCAATACATTTTGGCCCAATTGTGCATCTGCCCCAATTAGCTGAAGTTTCATGGATATTGCTAAAAAGGTATAAAAAAGACAAGTTACTGTTTAACTGAGTAACAAATTAGGTATTTAAATGAAATACAGAAACAAATTACAACACAATCAATACTATTACAGTACTATAAAACTCTATATTAATTCCTAATAGTTATCAACAGAGGAATTCATGAGCTATATTCATTAGATTGACTGTAAGTTAACACAATCAGTACAGACATCTAGTGTAGATAATGAACTACCTTTATAGAACGCTATCAATGATAGCATCCTCTAAATCTTCATTGTCGTTGTAACATTCAAGATGATTTTCAATGCCTTCAAATTCTTCATAGTTCCTAACTTCTTGTAGTAGTGAAATCGTTTTATTTTCACTCATGGCTTTTTCTGGCTTCTCCAAACTTGAATGCTTGAAATCACAGTGAGAAAAACAGTTCTGAAATGTCTTACAGCTTATGTCTTGTGAATTTTTAATGACAAAAGTCACTGCTTTCTCAACAGAAGCACTTCAACTGATGCTATTTAAAAACTATTTGCTCTAAGCACAATGTAGTGTCTAACAGCCACACAAGGGCATGTGTCTGATGTAAGTTAGAAACTGTTCAGCAACAGTTTCCTGTTCCAATCAAGTGGCACGGTACCCAAATAAACAAAAGGAATCCCATCTACTTTCTCAATTAGATTTTGTTCTTTAAGAGTTGTCCTAAATATGTGGCAGCCCTGATTAATCGATGGCCCAATTAACTGGACTCTGCTGTACTTGGCAATGACTATCCTCCGATATGAATCCTCAACTTCATTATCACACCTGGGGAAGGAGGATATCTCTCAAAAAATGCTGTTATCGTGGCCACTTTCAGGAAATTAGACAAGTCCAACCAAGGTAGTTACGAAGAATGTCTCCCTCCTGACTGTCACAGGGAAGTCTTTTCTGGGTCCCCGATCTTCTCCAAACTTTTAAATGTCTGTCCACTGAATCACAACTCCAGGAAAAATGCAGGGAGCAGAATGATCCACATGGCTTTTTATAGACCCACCAAGGCCTGAAAGGGGTTCAAGGCAACTGGAGACAAGGTTCTGCTGCTAGTGCACTGAATTAGTTCTCTGTGAATGCCACAACAGAGATGTTTAAAAATTTCTAGGTCTGTAATCTGATTATTTATTTATTACATGACTATTTATAGAACCATTGCAGTATGTAAACGGACTTCACCATTGCCCTATGTTAGAATGCAGCTACACTTTAAAATTAACTGCATTAATACATTCTGCAAAAGGACATAATTCATATCAAAGAAATCACTTCTTTTCTATTCCACAGCCTTATCTAACGACATCAAATTTTTACTGAATCCTGATTTGGGTTTTTGAAATTATTCTCTATTTACTTTTCAATGAAATTAATTCTAAAATATTTTCTTCGGATTCTCAAACAAAACATTACATTTTATTTGTCATCAGATTTCAGTGCAGGTTATCTGAAATTCCAAAATCCGGAACCCCCCCCAAAATCCCAAAACATCCCTTATCCAAAATTCCAAAATCCAAAAGCCTCTGAAATCCAAAAACATCCCTTAACCAAAATTCCAAAATCCAAAAGCCTCCGAAATCCAAAACTCCTATGAGCATTGACATGACGTCACAAATGGAAAATTCCAGAAGGTGCTGGGAAGATTCCCAGGCAATACACAGGTCTCTGTGCATCACAGACAGTCCTGAGAAGTGACCTCACATATGTAATGAACAGAAGTTAATGAAAAATAGAAAAACACTGCATAAAGTGAAAAAATGAAGATCTCAATTTTGTATTGAAAAAGCGGATTCTTCAGCATCAGAGTGAACATATGCCACTTAATGGCAGGCTGATCATGAAACACAAAACAAGACAAACTGAAAATTGAAAGTAATTGTGAACATACAGCAGGCTGGTTGCAGAAATTTAGGAAATGGCACAGCATTAAATTTTTAAAGATTGGTGGTGATAAAGTGTCTGCTGATTATGAAGTGCCAGAAAGATGTCTTGATGAGTTTACCAAGGTCGTCGCTGATGAAAACATAACATACTGAACAACCGCACCAGTACTTATGTGTGATAAAGACTATTTACTGGTAATAAATTCAGAATCAGTAATGATTACAAAATCTGAAAAAAATCTGAAATCCAAAAGACTTCTGGCCCCAAGCATTTTGGATAAGGGGACTCAACCTGTATCATAATTTCACCTTCTCTACTACACCCCTTTCCAATTATCCCCATCTGAATTACTGGAACACCTGGTGGCGGGTAACCAAAAGACCTATCAAAGCAGTGGAGTTAAACAGGTACCATAAATTCAGAGAAAGAAAGAGAGATAAAGAGATCAGAACTGAGACAACTGAAACTTTGGGTATTAGTGGTGTGTTTGAAAGTGGAAAGAAATTGAATTATCAGTGATTATTAGTGAATCTAGTCAACTCAGATTAATATTTCAATGCAGTAAGATTTGCTTCCAATGGTCTTAGTCACTCACTTTAATTGATATAAATTGTAGAACCAATGTCTTTCAGAAATAGTTTCCATTTCCCCAACTTTTATAATTACCAGTATCTTGTGGCAAAATTTAGCTGGTTCAGATGATTATGGTAATACTTTTCGCTTCAACTGGAAAATGGCTTTATTCACTGCACGTTATAGTGAGTGGCATTGTCATAGTTTTGACAGTGTACTGTGGAGATCATTCAGTTTATTCCAAAGAGGACGACCTTAGATCTTCAGTACCTGCCTCACAGAACAGTATAAGGAACATTCTTTGCATGGTGGAATTCTTTAAATCAGTTTTAAAATATACAGATTTAAATGGCACAAATACTTTTCTATAAAATCTGAGGTGCAAAGGGATTTGGGAGTCCTTGTGCAGGATTCCTTAAAGGTTAGTTTGTAGGTTGAGTCAGTGGTGAGGAAGGCAAATATGTTGTTAGCAGGACTAGAATATAAAAGCAAGGATGTAACATTGAGACTTTATAAAGCACTGGTGAGGCCTCACTTGGATGTTCAGTCAGGATGTGCTGAAACTGGAGAGGGTTCAAAGGAGGTTCACAAAAATGATTCCAGGATTAAACAGCTTGCCATATGAAGACCATTTGGTGGCTCTGGGCCGAATTCACTGGAATTCAGAAGAATGAGGGGTGACCTCATTGATATCTATCCATATTTTTCAATCCTTAATATTGTTTTGTTTTCCCTTTTGAGACATTGTAAGTGTTACTTACTTCGATGTACTCTTGTTATTTTGGATAAGAATAATAATAAAAAAGATTTGAAAAGAAAGAAAATATATCTGTCCAATGTTGAAAGGCCTTGATAGAGTGGATGTGGAGAGGTTGTTTCCTATGGTGGATGAGTCTAAGACCTGAGGACACAACTTCAGAATAGAGGGGCATCCTTTTAGAATGCAGATGAAGAGAAATTTCTTTAGTCACAGAGTGGTGAATCTGTGGAATTCATTGCCACAGGCAGCTGCGGAGGCCAAGTCATTGGGTATATTTAAGACAGAGGTTGATTAATTCTCGATTGTTCGGGGCATGAAGGAAT
This sequence comes from Hypanus sabinus, assembly GCF_030144855.1. NCBI lineage: Eukaryota > Metazoa > Chordata > Chondrichthyes > Myliobatiformes > Dasyatidae > Hypanus > Hypanus sabinus. Next base: position 59,444,988 of record NC_082727.1, on the reverse strand, counting down.
ATGGGAGAAGGCAAGACATTGGGGCTGAAAGGGAAAATGGAACAGCCATGATGAAATGGTGGAGTGGACTTGATGGGCCAATTAGCCTGACTCTGCTCCTATGTGTTATAAACTGGTGTTATGTGTTATGGTCTATGAGCCATAAACTGTTGGTATTGGCAGCAAATTTGCCTAGAGAAATTAATTTATTGAGTTCACATGATACTTCAGCAACTGAATTCTCAGCTTCCTAACAGGAAGACCTGATCTGTGTGGACTGGAAATAACATCTCCACCTGGCTGGCGCACCACAGGCACGTGGGTTTAGCTCACTGCTCTATTCTCTCTCTCTACAACCATGACTGTGTGAGCAATCTCAAGTTCCTGGGCGTCAATGTCTCTGAGGAACTAACCTTGACACAGCATATTGATGCAGCTATATATATTTATTAGGAGTTTGAGGAGATTTGGTTTGTCAACTGAAACACTTGAAAAATTCTACAAATGTAGACCTTAAGTCATTTTGGGTCTCAGGGTCTAGACTATAAAACATCGGAGCAGAATTAGACTATTCAACCCATCGAGTCTGTTCTGCTATTCCATCATGGCTGATCTCAGATCCTACTCAACCCCATACACCTGCCTTCTTACCATATTCTTTGATGCCCTGACAAATCAGGAAACAGTCAATTTCCACCTGAAACATACCCATGGACTTGGCCTCCACTGCAGTCTGTGGCAGAACATTCCACAGATTCACTACTCTCTGACTAAAAAAAAGTTCCTCCTTATTTCTGTTCTAAAAGGTCACCCCACAATTCTGAGGCTGTGCCGTCCGGTTCAGGACACCCCCACCATAGGAAACATCCTCTCCACATCCACCTTATCTAGTCCTTTCAATATTCGATAGGTTTCATTCAGACCTCCCCCACCAGCATTCTTCTAAATCCCAGTGAGTACAGGCCCAAAGCTACCAAACACTGCTCAAATGTTAACCCCTTCATTCCCAGAATCATCCTTGTCATCTCCTCTAGACTCTCTCCAATGAGAATGAATCCTTTCTGAGATATGGGGCCCAAAACTGATGACTATACTCTAAGTGCAGCCTAAAGATAGCATCTTATAAGGTCTGAGTATCGTCTCCTTTTTATATTCTATTCCCCTTGAAATAAATACAAACATTGCATTTGCCTTCTTTACCACAGACTCAACCTGTAAATTAACCTTCTGGGAGTCTTGCACGAGGACTCCTAAGTCCCTCTGCACCTTTGAATTTTCTCTTCATTTAGATAATAGTCTGCACTATTGATCCTTTTACCAAAATACATTATCATACATTTCCCAACACTATATTCCATCTGCCACTTTTTAAGCCCATTCTACAAATTTGTCTACTAATTTGCATAGCTTTCTCAGCACTACCTATGCCTCCACCTATCTTCATATCATCTGCAAACTTTGCCATAAAGCCATCAATTCCATTATCCAAATCATTGACAAACAATGTGAAAAGTAGCGACCCCAATACCAAACCCCGAGGAACACCACTAGTCACTGGCAGCCAACCAGAAAAGATGCCTTTCATTCCCACTTGCTTCCTCCTGCCTGTCAGCCATTTTGCTATCCATACAGGTATTGTTCTTGTAACCCTATAGGATTGTATCTGGTTAAGCAGCCTCATGTATGGCACCTTATCCAATGCTTTCTGAAAATCCAAGTAAATAACATCCACTACCTCTCCTTTGTCCACCCTGCTTGTTACTTCCTCAAAAAACTCTAACAGAAAGTACAAGGGTATACATGCAATCGTAGGGACAGAAATGTGGGCAGAGGGGGTGGGGTGGCCCTGTTGGTGAGGAATGAGATTCAGTCCTTTGCAAGGGGAGACATAGGGTCAGGAGAAGTTGAGTCTGTGTTGACAGAACTGAGGAACAGTAAGGGCAAAAGGACCCAAATGGGTGTTGTCTACAGGCCACCAAACAGTAGCATGGATATTGGGTGCAAGTTGAATAGGGATTTAACGTTGGCATGTGGCAAAGATAATGTCATAGTAGTTATGGGGGATTTCAACATGCAGGTGAACTGGGAGAATCAGGTTGGTGCCGGAACCAGGATAGGGAGTTTATAGAGTGCCTACGAGATGCATTCTTGGAACAGCTTGTACGAGAGCCGACCAGGGACAAGACTATTCTGGATTTAGTGTTATGTAATGAACAGGATTTGATAAGCGATCTCGCAGTAAAGGAGCCATTAGGAGGTAGTGATCACAATATGATAAGCTTTTATCTGCAATTTGAGAAGGATAAGGGCAGCTCAGAGGTGTCAGTGTTGCAGTTGAACAGGGGAAACTATGGAGCCATGAGGGAGGAGCTGGCCAAAGTTGACTGGACGGATAGCCTAGCAGAAAAGACAGTGGAACAGCAATGGCAGGTATTCTTGGGAATAATGCACAAGGTGCATAATCAGTTCATCCCCCAGAGAAGGAAGGATTCAAAGGGGGGAAAGGGGTCTCAGTGGTTGACAAAGGAAGTCAGAGATTGCATAGCATTAAAAAAAAGGAAATATGACAGAGCTAAGGTGAGTGGGAGGACAGATGATTGGGAAGTTTTTAAGGAACAACAGAACTTAACTAAAAAGACAATATGGAGAGAAAAAATGAGGTATGAATGCAAGCTAGCCAGGAATATAAAGGAAGATAGCAAAAGCTTTTTTAGGTATGTGAAGAGAAAGAAGATAGTTAAGAACAATGTTGGGCCCTTGAAGAATGAATTGGGTGAAATTGTTATGGGAAACAGAGAAATGGCAGAAAAATTTAATGAGTACTTTAGATCTGTTTTCACTAAGGAAGACACATGCAATCTCCCAGATGTATGGATGGGCCAAGGACATAGGGTAACAGAGGAAATGAAACGGATTGACATTCGAAAGGAAATGGTGATGAGAAGACTGATGGGACTGAAGGCTGACAAATCCCCAGGTCCAGATGGTCTGCATCCTAGGGTACTAAAGTAGGTGGACCTGGAAATTGCAAATGCATTGGTAATCATTTTCCAATGTTCCTTAGATTCAGGATCAGTTCCTGAGGATTGGAGAATGGCTAATGTTATCCCATTTTTTAAGAAAGGAGGGAGGGAGGGAGAAAACAGAGAACTATCAACCAGTCAGCCTGACATCGGTAGTGGGAAAGATGCTAGAGTCCATTATTAAGGATGAAATAGTGGCATATCTAGATAGCAGTGATAGGATTGGGCCAAGCCAACATGGATTTACCAAGGGTAAATCATGCTTGACTAATCTGTTGGAGTTTTTCGAGGATGTAACCAGGAAGTTAGATGGGGGAGATCCAGTGGATGTGGTGTACCTTGATTTTCAGAAGGCATTTGGTAAGGTCCCACATAGAAGATTGGTGGGTAAAATCAAAGCTCAGGGCATTGGGGGGAAGGCATTGACATGGATAGAAAACTGGTTGGCAGATAGAAAGCAAAGGGTAGTGGTGAATGGGTGTTTCTCGGAATGGCAGGTGGTGACTAGTGGAGTGCCACAGGGCTCGGTATTGGGACCACAGCTGTTTATGATTTACATCAACGATTTAGATGAAGGCATTGAGAATAACATCAGCAAGTTTACTGATGATACTAAGCTGGGTGGCAGTGTGACATGTGATGAGAATGTTAGGAGAATTCAGGGTGACTTGGATAGGCTGGGTGAGTGGGCAGATACTTGGCAAATGACGTTTAATGTGAATAAGTGTGAGGTTATCCACTTTGGGAGTAAGAACAGGAAGGCAGATTATTATCTGAATGGTGTAGAGTTAGGTAAGGGAGAAATACAAAGAGATCTCGGAGTCCTTGTTCATCAGTCACTGAAGGTGAATGAGCAAGTGCAGCAGGCAGTGAAGAAGGCTAATGGAATGTTGGCCTTTATTACAAAGGGAATTGAGTACAAGAGCAAGGAAATCCTCTTACATTTGTACAGAGCTCTGGTGAGACCACATCTGAAGTATTGTGTACAGTTTTGGTCTCCAGGGTTAAGGAAGGACATCCTGGCTGTAGAGGAAGTGCAGCGTAGATTCACAAGGTTAATTCCTGGGATGTCTGGACTGTCTTACACAGAGAGGTTAGAGAGACTGGGCTTGTACACGCTGGAATTAAGGAGATTGAGAGGGGATCTGATTGAAACATATAAGATTATTAAGGGTTTGGACAAGATAGAGGAAGGAAATATGTTCCAGATGCTGGGAAAGTCCAGTACCAGAGAGCATGGTTTGAGAATAAGGAGTTGGTCATTTAGGACAGATTTAACCATATAACATATAACAATCACAGCATGGAAACAGGCCATCTCGGCCCTCCTAGTCCGTGCCAAACTCTTAATCTCACCTAGTCCCACCTACCCGCACTCAGCCCATAACCCTCCACTCCTTTCCTGTCCATATACCTATCCAATTTTACCTTAAATGACACAACTGAACTGGCCTCTACTACTTCTACAGGAAGCTCATTCCACACAGCTATCACTCTCTGAGTAAAGAAATACCCCCTCGTGTTTCCGTTAAACTTCTGCCCCCTAACTCTCAAATCATGTCCTCTGGTTTGTATCTCCCCTACTCTCAATGGAAACAGCCTATTCATGTCAACTCTATCTATCCCTCTCAAAATTTTAAATACCTCGATCAAATCCCCCCTCAACCTTCTACGCTCCAATGAATAGAGACTTAACTTGTTCAACCTTTCTCTGTAACTTAAGTGCTGAAACCCAGGTAACATCCTAGTAAATCGTCTCTGCACTCTCTCTAATTTATTGATATCTTTCCTATAATTCGGTGACCAGAACTGTACACAATATTCCAAATTTGGCCTTACCAATGCTTTGTACAATTTTAACATTACATCCCAACTTCTGTACTCAATGCTTTGATTTATAAAGGCCAGCGTTCCAAAAGCCTTCTTCACCACCCTATCTACATGAGACTCCACCTTCAGGGAACTATGCACTGTTATTCCTAGATCTCTCTGTTCCACTGCATTCCTCAATGCCCTACCATTTACCCTGTATGTTCTATTTGGATTATTCCCGCCAAAATGTAGAACCTCACACTTCTCAGCATTAAACTCCATCTGCCAACATTCAGCCCATTCTTCTAACTGGCATAAATCTCCCTGCAAGCTTTGAAAACCCACCTCATTATCCACAACACCTCCTACCTTAGTATCATCGGCATACTTACTAATCCAATTTACCACCCCATCATCCAGATCATTTATGTATATTACAAACAACATTGGGCCCAAAACAGATCCCTGAGGCACCCCGCTAGTCACCGGCCTCCATCCCGATAAACAATTGTCCACCACTACTCTCTGGCATTTCCCATCTAGCCACTGTTGAATCCATTTTATTACTCCAGCATTAATACCTAACGACTGAACCTTCTTAACTAACCTTCCATGTGGAACTTTGTCAAAAGCCTTGCTGAAGTCCATATAGACTACATCCATTGCCTTACCCTCGTCAACATTCCTCGTAACTTCTTCAAAAAATTCAATAAGGTTTGTCAAACATGACCTTCCACGCACAAATCCATGCTGGCTACTCCTAATCAGATCCTGTCTATCCAGATAATTATAAATACTATCTCTAAGAATACTTTCCATTAATTTACCCACCACTGATGTCAAATTGACAGGTCTATAATTGCTAGGCTTACTTCTAGAACCCTTTTTAAACAATGGAACCACATGAGCAATACGCCAATCCTCTGGCACAATCCCCGTTTCTAATAACATCTGAAAGGTCTCTGCCAGAGCTCCTGCTATCTCTACACAAACTTCCCTCAAGGTCCTGGGGAATATCCTGTCAGGACTTGGAGATTTATCCACTTTTAAATTTCCTAAAAGCGCCAGTACTTCCACCTCTTTAATTGTCATAGGTTCCATAACTTCCTTAATTGTTTCCCACACCTTACACAATTCAATATCCTTCTCCTTAGTGAAGGAAAAACTTCTTCTCCCGGAGAGTTGTGGGGGTCTGGAATGCACTGCCTCGGAAGGTAGTGGAGGCCAATTCTCTGGATACTTTCAAGAAGGAGCTAGATAGATATCTGATGGATAGGGGAATCAAGGGATATGGGGACAAGGCAGGGACTGGGTATTGATAGGAATTGATCAGCTATGATCTCAGAATGGCGGTGCAGGCTCGAAGGGCCAAATGGTCTACTTCTGCACCTATTGTCTATTGTCTATTTGTCAGGCAAGATTTCCTTTTACAGAAACCATGCTTTATCATGTACAATGGGAGCATTGTGACTGGCTGCTTTGCTGCCTGGTACTGCAAGGGTGGGTACGGGCTACTGCACAGGGTCAAAGTAAGTTGCAGAAATTTGTAACATTAGTCAGCTCCCATCATGAGTACTAGCCGCCATAGAATCCATGACATCTTAAAGGAACAGTGCTTTAGGAAGGTGTTATCCATCATTAGAGACACACACCATCCAGGACTCGCCCTCTTCACATTTTACTGTCAGGGAGGAAATACAGAAGCCTGAAGGCACACACTCCACAACTGAGAAACAGCTTCTTCCCCTCTGCCATCCAATTTCTAAATGGACATTGAACTCACTACTTTTTATATTTCTGTTTTTGTGCACTACTTATTTTATCTTACCTATATATTTTTGTTTATATTTATTTCTCATGTATTTTGTTCTGCTGCCGTAAAGTTAATAAATTACATGACATAGGCCGAAGGTATTAAACCTGATTCAGAACAGATTTCAGGAAGTAGAACCAAGGTATGATTATTCTAATGATGACACCTGCAAGCAATGCAGTGATGGAATTACATTGCAACAGGTATTTAATTTTTTTTATTTAGAGATACAGCACAGAGTAGGCCCTTCAGCCTTTAAGCCTTGCCATCCCAGCAATCCCTAACGACCCTGATTTAACCCTAACCTAATCACGGGACAATTTACAATGACCTATTAACCTACCCAGTTTGTCTTTGGACTGTAGGAGGAAACCAGAGCAAACAAAAAATTATTTAAAGGCTGGTAAATTGCCTTAATTGAATGCTGCACACCTGGACAGCAACACACAATAGAACTTGCCAGTCAAATTGTGTTTTAAAATGCAATGGAGTAAATGGAAAGACCACCCTAGTTGTAGGCACATTAAGAATGCCTGTGTAAAGCAGTGATTTGCGTCTCATTTGTCACACATTTCTTTAAACCTGTGGTGGGACCTGTGCTTGGAGTACTCGGTCTTTAATTAAATCTATGGAAAAATATTTCACAACATTCCGTTCACAGACTGACCTCATTCAACTGTTCCCATGTGAATTGAAAGAAGGGATGTCTCTTGTTGAGGAATGACTAAATAACCGCTTCAAAAATTAGTTTTTTGGTTGTTTCTTCAGAACAGAGAAAGTACCATTATTTTATCATGTTTAAGGTTTTATTCCAATGTAACTGAACCCAAATATTGTATAAGAAAATGTATCTTCATTTATACTTTTCCTTGAATATTTTAATAAGCTGAAACATTGCCAGAATTCATTTGATGTCTAAGTGTCTAGACTATGGCCTCACACGATGTTGGTGGAATTCAAATACACATTACAAATGTACCACATACCACTATCCAAACTCGTTAATTTCAGGCAACCTACACAAAATGCTGAAGGAAGTCAGCAGGCATCGATGGAAAAGATTAAGTAGTCAAAATGGGAACAATGGCTTTCCAAAGTCAGGGAGAAGTGCCAAATTATAGTACTTAGAATGGAGAAGCAAAACTTTCTAGCTGCTATCTGCTTTCATGGTGATATTTGATTGACATGAGTCAGAGTATGGCAATCAATTTAAATCTCAGTCCAGGTGAGCTGATTTCATTCTACTGGGAGGTAATGAGTTGGAGTTTATCAACTGTGTCCCCAATGCATGTATCAATGTTCAAAGTAAATTTATCATCAAAGTACATAGTCTGATGCTCCGTTGGTCAGAGTTGACCATGGATGTTGCATCCTAGTTGTCTAGATATGCAAGCCTGGGCAGTACGATATGGAGAGCAAGCTGTTGCCCATGTAGCAAGCTCCCCCTCTCCATGCACCTGATGAACCCAAGGGAATGGCAGAGACCAATACAGTTTGGCACCAGCAGCATTGCAGGAGCTACCAGTCAGCATTGAACTCAATGTAGGACTGTCTTAGGGACTCCAGCTCGGGATTTCTGCCTTGGGATTTACTCCTGATGCCTTTCCCATGAGCGGGTACTGCCGCAAGGCAGCGGAGGTTTGAGATCAGAGTTTCCCTTCTCCTAGAGAAGCTGCCAACCACAGCTGATGAGCCCCATCTGTCCAAAGCGACTGGTTTTAAGGCACCAGTAACCCACCTTTACCCCTTCTCCAGCCAGTAGAAACTGCTCCATCAAGCTTAGTAGCTAAGCCACACATGAGGGCCAGGAGCTGGACTTGGTTTCTGGAGGCTATTTCAGTTGCACGCCATTGGGAGCATTTAATAAGTAGTGGGAGCTTGTCTCCATTACCACCCTTGGCTATAACAAGCCTGAGATTCATTTTTGTGGGCATAATCAATAAATCTAATAACCATAATAGAATCAATGAAAAATCGCACCAACAGGGTGGACAAACAGTGTGTAAAAAGACAATAAACAGGGCAAATACAAAAAGAAATAAAAACTAGAAATAATAGTAAGTAGATAAGTACAGACTATTGAGAAGATGAGCCGGAGAGTCAGTGAAAGTGAGTTGTGGGAACAGTTGAGCGGTGGAGCAAGTGTCACTCATAATTCAAAGTGCTGAGTGACTAAGCTCAGCACGCAATCCAATCTCTAATGTTTTATATGAAGGAGAAGCATTTTCAGTGTGAAGACGAATAAACTATCAATCATTGGAAAGGCCTATTGGAGTAATGAACAAAAGCGTAGTTTTGTTTTTGTCCACACTAACCAGTATGCCAAAGACAACGACCTGTCAAATACAAAAAAAAAGTATAGATAGATAGATAGCCATATCTCAAACGATAATGAGGTGGCCTACAGGGGAGAAGTCAACTCTCTGACACAGCAGTGTCAAGAAAACAACCTCTCCCTCAATGTCACAAAAGCAAAGAAGCTGGTTGTGGACTACAGGAGGAATGGAGACAGTCTAACCCCTATTCACATCAATGGATTTGAGATTGAGCGGGTAAACAGCTTTAAGTTCCTCAGCATCCACATCACTGAGGATCTCACATGGTCTGTGCACACCAGCTCTGTGGTGAAAAAGGCACAACAGCGCCTCTTTCACCTCAGACGGTTGAGGGTTTGGTATGGGCTACCAAATCCTAGGAACTTTCTACAGGAGCACCATTGGGAGCATCCTGACTGGCTGCATCACTGCCCGGTATGGGAACTGTACTTCCCTCAATCACAGGACCCTGCAGAGAGTGGTGCGGACTGCCCAGCGCATCTGTAATTGTGAACCTCCCGTGATTCAGGACATTTACAAGGACAGGTGTGTAAAAAGGGCCTGTAGGATCACTGGGGACCCAAGCCATCCCAACCACAATCTATTCCAGCTGCTTCCACCCGGGAAGTCATACCGCAGCATAATAGCCAGGAGCAACAGACTCCAGGACAGCTTCTTCCAGCAGGCCAACAGACTGATGAATTCACACTGATTTAGGTGCACTCTATATTACATTGACTGTTCTATTTATTATAAATTATTATAAATTACTATGATTGCACATTGCACATTTAGATGGAGATGTAATGTAAAGATTTACATTCATGTATGCGAAGGGTATAAGAAATAAAGTCAATTCAATTCCAGTAAAGCATGTTGCTTAAAGGGAAATTACATGCTGCAGAGTGCAATGAGAATAATTCAAAAGAGGTGTGTTTAGATGTATTGTATGTAGCCTGCAAAACGTCACCATGGTTTACCAGTGTCATCTTGAATGTACATGCTTCTTCAACATAGGATATTGGTGAAATTGCCACGGGGTATTTTGTACATTTTTGTTCTCCTTAACGTATTGGAGTATAAAAATATTATGGAGTATAAAAGTTGTATTATTTGCTGTGTAACCAAAACTATGTAGTCAGCTTGCTATGCATGTATCCAAAATGAAATCCTAGGAATGTAGAAGACAATGGTGTGTTAAAGGTAGCTAAAGACATGTAGATTAGAACATTGGTCAGTTCTGAGTTTGCTATTTGCTATGCATGTACCCAATTTAGCAGGAGAATGAAATATTAAGAATGTTAATGAAAGGTAGCTAAGAGATGTAGATTAGAACATGATTAAGTCACGAAGTATTAAGAATGTAAACTTGCTATTTGCTAGAGAATGAAATCTTAGGAAAGTAAAAGACAATGGTGTGTTAATGAGAGGTAGCTAAGAGATGTAGATTAGAACATGATTAAGTCAATGGGACATACGTGTGGTACGTGTGAAACTGGACCAGGAGATTGCTATAAAAAATGCTATGTCCATAGATCGGTGGGCAATCAGCAACTTGTTCAATGACTGTTTTAGCTTTGATTTGCAAATTAAAGTTTAACCCTTCTTGAAGAATCTTATGCGTCTCCTAATCATTTGTGCGGCACGAGAAACCACGACAAACGTAATAAAGAACATTTATGCCTTAGATGTAATGCATAAAACTAATACTTTGAATGGATAAGTTTGTATAGATAGGTTGAAAAATCTGGGCTTTAATCTGCTGGATTTCAGAATGATGAAACTGAGAAGACAATAAAACATAGGAGTGGAATTAGGTTAAATGGCCCATCAAGTCTGGTCCACCATTTCTTCGTAGTAGATATATTATCCATCTCAACTCCATTCCCCTGCCTTCTCTCTTACCTTTGATGCCCTCATTAATCAAGAACCTATCAGCTTTCATTTTAAATATACTCAGTGACTTGGTGTCTCAGTCATCTATGACAATGAATTTCAAGGATTCACCAACCTTTGGCTGAAGAAACCTCCTCATCTCTGTTCTGTGGCTGTGCCCATTAGCCCTAGTCTACCCCACTATAGGAAAAATCCTCCCCATCTCTACTCTGACTAGGCTTTTCAATATTTGATAGTATATAATATTCTAATGGGTCTTAACATGGTGTGTGTACAGAATTGTTTCTTCTTGCGAGAAAATCCAGAACTAAGAACGAATTCAAAATAAGGGTTTACCCATTTAAAATAGAGATAAGGTTTTTTTCTCTCTGTCTCCATTTCAGAAGATTATGAAGCTTTGAAACTTTCTTCCTCGATGGGTGGTGTAAAGAGAGTCTATGAAGATCTTTAAATCAGAGGTAGTAAAGTGGCAAAGTAGAGAAAAGGCATGCACTTTCACATAATTAGTTTCAAGACAGTTTCTGCTCTGTGGTTTGGGAAGAAAGACAGTAGCATTGGGCTCCATTGTGTGATTGTATTTTTAATGAATGTATTTGTTAAATCCAAGGCAATAGTACAGGTTTTGTATAGGTAATTATGAGAAGAACACGATTTACCTGTACTTCAGATTCAATATGTTCTGACTGAATCAGTTTCCTTCTATTATAAGTCACTTGTAAGGTGTTTATTTCACCTTGAGCCCCATTCATTAGTAATTTCAATTCTACTCAAATCTGAGAACAGCCACAGATTGACTTAAAGCTTAACTGCTTCTATTTGAATTTCAAAAGATATTTCCATTTAGTTCTATTGTGAGGAGACCCTGAATGCAATCACATTTATTCTTAAAGTCTACTTATTCTTTTACTTTAGCAGTTTTCCTGACATAAAGTTAATCAAGGCTAAAGGGATGAATAAGATGTTGCCTTGTTCTGAGACCTTGCTTCAGATTATTTACAGGTTGACCACCAGAAGCTGCATAGCTATATTGACCAAAGGTTTGCTGCTTTGGCAAGGTTCCTGACCACTCCTTTGGTGTTTCCTATACTGATGGAGCTGAGTGTGTCAAATGAACAACATAGATCAGTCAGTCTTTTATTGGCGATGCCGCACAGGAATTTATAACACATGTCTATTTCTGCTTTTGAAATCTGCTTTCAAATGGATGACAAGGAACCTTGGAGATCCTTTTGTTTTGTTGAGATTAAAAGCTTCTTCATAAGTCATAACTTTAATGTTGTAAAACTAATCAATGTAAAAACACCATATAAAAAAACTGGTATGCACGTTCTAGAAAATAAGATGACTGTTGTTCTTAATGGCCAACAAGGACAATAGTAAGATGAAGACTGTGTATCATGCTGTATAAGTTTATCACACCATGTGTATTTCATAAATATTTTTGGAGGGAGGTAAAAGTTAGGAGCAATGAAACAGATTTGTACATTGGTATAACATACTTCCAGTATTTGCCCAACAGAAGTACATTTGGTAAAATTTAAGTTCAAGTTTATTGTCATCTGAATGTACATATATATACATCCAAATGAAAAAACCCTCCTCCTGACTATGGTGCACTCACATAGCATAGATTACACACAGCACATAAACCAAAAATATTATACAATAAATAGGTTATTAAAATATAATTCAAAGTGCAGGTAGTAAAGTGCAGCACAGGTAAGCAGAACACAGTTCACTGTCCTAGTGATGAGTGGTGGCAGGGTTCCTTAGCCAGAGCCTACAGCAATTTGGGCATCGAGGGAGGGAGGAAGAGGAGAGCCATCCACAATATCACCGATGTGGCAGAGAGGGCCTCAAGGTGGCTGTGGCTCAAGAGAGGGGAGCCATGGAGTCATGTGTAGCTAGCCACCTGGACACAAGCTGGGGTCTGATCAGCCCCGGCTGGGTCACCTGGAGGAGGGTGTATGATGTTGAAAGACCCGAAACACCCGATGATTCCAGAAACATCACTGAAATGTGTCCAGAGGCATCAGCAGATGTATGCACACAGCTTGCTGTCCTAGCGATGAGATCTCGGTGGTGGCAGGGTATTCATTAGTCTCACAGCCTGAGACATTACTTGTTTACATTTACATTTTCATTTACATGTTTGTTCAAACTAAACTTTATCTTCATCAATATAAATGTAAAACAAAACATAGTGTATTATTAATCAAAAGATTTTAAAGAACATAGGAATTGCAACAGTACAGCAGGGAATCAGGCTATTTGGCCCATGAGGTCTGTGCTGAACATAATACCAGATTGAACTAAATCTCTTCCATTCGATCGTGATCCAAATCCCTCTCTTCCCATATTTCTATTTCTATCTGATTGATTGGCTATCCATTGCAACCAATAATAACATGAGACCATTTTAAAGTGGAAAAGCTGTTGTACTGGGGCAGTTTCATTCTGTTGACCTTGGCCTTGAAAATCCAGATTTGGTGGTACAAGCAGTCACCACTAACTACAGTCTTCCTTGGTAGCAGTGGATGACCATGACCTCTTCAATGCCTTTTCATGCCATTTTGCTCTCCTCAAAGTGTTGCAGAACCACTTTCCTGGCTGTTGGATCTTACTGTTGATCTTATCTGCCCAGTCTGCTGGGCAGATGTCACATGCAAAGATGGCCACTGCCATATGCAAACAGCAAATAAGAAAAAGGTTCTTAAATGTGACTATCATATCTGCTTCCACCATTAAACTTGGCTGCCCATTCTAGACACCTGCTGCACACATCTCTCTCCAATTTTTCCTTTCTCATCTTAAACGCATGTCCTCTACTTTTGGACGTTTATACCCCAGGGAAAAAAAAGATTCTGACATTCTCAGCTTCTTATAATTTCATGATTTCTCTTCAAACTCCAATGTTCCAGAGAAAACAATCCAAGTTTATCCAGCCTCTCCTTATAGTTCAAGTCCAAGCTTAATTGTCATTCAAACATACATGTATAAATGAAACATCATTCCTCTAGGGCCAATGCTCAAAACACAGTACATACTCTCACACAGCACATGTAGATGCAAAAGTATACAGTCACAAAATAATATTAGCACAAGTGGCATGGCCTGAAGATTCATTGGCCTGGAGACATGTTTCTGCAGTTCCTCATCTTGCACCGATGAATGTATTCCAGCGAGCAATCACTGGAGAGCAGCACTGATGGGAGAGCCAGCCTGCAGTGGGCAGCCCTCAATGCAACACAGATCCCAGAGTGCCCTCAGCACTCTGTTCTCTTTCACACTGCCTTTGATGCCTCCATTCCCGCATGGCTATAACTGGCAATGCCGTGGCAAGAGGGCCTGGTCCACCCAACAACCAAGGCCGCACAGGTCCCCCACCATCAGTCTCACCAATGAACTGGATTTGCAGTATTTCGTATTATCAATGTCCAACAGGGTCTTGAGATCACAAGAAAAAATATTAAAGACAAACGCTTGCACCGTTTGTTGGACCCAGAGTGGGCACTGTGACCATGTATAGCCACCTTGTTGTGTGGTTTTTGCCTTCTAATCCAGGCAGCATCCTGGTAAACCTCTCCGGGAACCTTTCCAAACTCTCCATATTCTTCTTGTAATGAGAAACCAGAATAGCTCCATATTCCAAGTGCAGCCTAACCTAAGCTTTATATAACTGTAAGATAACTTACTTTCTCTCAAACTCAGTGCTTCAATCAACAAAGTCAAGTATGCTACATATTTGTTTTACCACCTTACTTACTTGTGGCCACTTTCAAGGAACTGTGGACTTGGACTACAGCTTGAATTTGTATTTCTTTTTTGTTACTGAACTAATGCTCAGGAGGAGGACAGAGGAACAAAAAACTTGAACTCAAGAAGTGTGACTTATTAAAATTAAAGTTCCTTAAAGCAGTGAGAAACTGATCCACCATTGCAACTTCTGTGCTGATTTTTATGGTCGACAGCTAGGAATACTCTCTCTTTGTTTCTTTTAAGGACATCCTTTACCATCTCTTAACCACTCCACAGCAAGTTCAAAGGTTTAGGAATGAACCATAACTGCCAGCAGTTACTCCATTCTCACAGCCATTGCCCCTTTACTTTGTACTAAGATGTATGAACTTGGAAGTACTATATCACTTTGGCACCAACCTGTTTATTTATTTATTAAGAACATAGTATGGAATAGACCATTCCGGCCCTTCGAGACACGCCTCTCAGCAATTCCTGATGTAATCCTAACCAAATCATGAGACAATTTACAATGCACAATTAAGCTACCAACTGCCCTTACACATCCTCCCTCAGCACCATTCAGGGTCCCAGACAATCCTTCCAGGTGAGGCGACACTTCACCTGTGAGTCGGCTGGTGTGGTATACTGTGTCCGGTGCTCCCAGTGTGGCCTTTTATATATTGGTGAGACCCGGCGCAGACTGGGAGACCATTTCGCTGAAAACCTACGCTTGGTCCACCAGAGAAAGCAGGATCTCCCAGTGGCCACACATTTTAATTCCATGTCCCATTCCCATTCTGATATGTCTATCCATGGCCTCCTCTGCTGTCAAGATGAATCCAAACTCAGGTTGGAGGAACAACACCTTATATACCGGCTGGGTAGCCTCCAACCTGATGGCATGAACATTGACTTCTCTAACTTCTGTTAATGCCCCTCCTCCCCTTCTTACCCCATCCCTGACATATTTAGTTGTTTGCTTCATTTTCTCTCTCTCTGCCCATCACTCTACTTGTTCTCCATCTCCCTCTGATGCTTCCCCCCCCCCCCTTTCTTTCTCCTGAGGCCTCCCGTCCCATGATCCTTTCCCTTCTCCAGCTCTGTATCACTTTTGCCAATCACCTTTCCAGCTCTTAGCTTCATCCCACCCCCTCCGGTATTCTCCTATCATTTCACATTTCCCCCTCCCCCACTACTTTCAAATCTCTTAGTATCTTTCCTTTCAGTTAGTTCTGACGAAGGGTCTCGGCCCGAAACGTCGACAGTGCTTCTCCCTATAGATGCTGCTTGGCCTGCTGTGTTCCACCAGCATTTTGTGTGTGTTGTTTAACCTATCAACTATTATGTCTTTAGATTGTGGGAGGAAATGGGAACATTTCCCATCCGATCACGCAGAGGAAGCCCACATGGTCATGGGGAGAATGTACAAACTCTTTACAGGCAATGGTGGGATCATCATCATACGGGCTGTGTCATATAACATGGCCAATCATGGTCTCATGACTATGATAGCGCTTGGCAAATTTTTCTACAGAAGTGGTTTGCCATCACCATCATCTGGGCAGTGTCTTTTCAAGAAAGGATCATAGAAACATAGAAAACTTACAGCACAATACAGGTCCTTTGGTCTACAAAGCTGTGCTGAACTTGTCCTTACCTTAGAAATTACCTAGGGTTACCCATAGCCTGCTACTTTTCTAAGCTCCATATACCTTAAAAGACCCTATCGTATCCGCCTCCACCACTATTGCCAGTAGTCCATTCCACGCTCTCCTCACCTTCTGCGTAAAAAACTTACCCCTGACATCTCCTCTGTACCTACTTCCAAACACCTTAAAACTGTGCCCTCTAGTGTTAGCCATTTCAGCCCTGGGAAAAAGCCTCTGACTATCCACATGATCAATGCCTCTCATCATCTTGTACACCTCTATCAGGTCACCTCTCATCCTCTGTTGCTCCAAGGAGAAAAGGTCAAGTTCACTCAACCTATTCTCATAAGGCATGCTCCCCAATCCAGGCAACATTGTAAATCTCCTCTGCACCCTTTTTATGGTTTCCACATCCTTCCTATGGTGAGGTGACCAGAACTGATCACAGTACTCCAAGTGGGGCCTGACCAACATTACCTCTCAGCTCTTAAACTCATTCCCACGATTGATGACGGCCAATGCAGCGTAAGCTTTCTTAACCACAGAGTCAACCTGCACAGCAAATTTGGGTGTCCATTGGACTCAGACCCCAAGATCCCTCTAATCCTCCACATTGCCAAGAGTCTTACCATTAATACGATAAGATGGGTGACTCCAGCCTGGTGTCAGATAACTTGTGATATACACCATCTGCTCATACGGCCATCCACCACCTGCTCCCATACTTCAGGTGACCCTGATTGAGGGGCTAAGCAGGTGCTCCACCTTGCCCAAAGGTGGCCTGCAGGCTAGCGGAGGGAAGGAGGACCTTAGTCCTCGTTTGGTAGAGACGTATCTCTACCCTGACACCCAGAAACCAGTTATAATCAGCCTCAAAAAGCCAACAGGAAGCAAATAAAAATACAAAACAAAGACTCTGTCCCTTTAAGAGTTTCTATGTCCATTCCAGATGGACGAGCTGAGTGCACCACATAGCTCCATTCTGAACAGACGGGAAATTATGCTGGGATCATTAACATATATTAACATGCTAAATAGTATATCACATGCTGCCTGAATCAAACGAGCATCTGGCTACAGCAACATCCACCCAGCCTCCATTAACTAAACTTTGTCAGTGAGATAAATCACTGATAGAAACATCTCAACCAGGAGCTTAAATTTGCTCAAAGTCTTACATTTCATTGTAGTCTTCGAACACAGAGGATCGAGGGAGAGGTGTGATAGAGGTATGAGGGGTATAGATAGGGTAAATGCAAGCAAGCTTTTTGCACTGAGGTTGTGTGGGACTCCAACTACAGGTCATAAGTAAATTGTGAAAGGTTTAAGGGAAGCATGGGGAGAAATTTCTTCACTCGGAGGGGCCATGACAGGATGGAATGAGCCATCAGTGTAAGTGGTGCGTGTGAGCTCAATTTCAACGTTAAAGAGAAGTTTGGATAGGTTCATGGATGGTAGGGGTATGGAGAGCTAGTATCTTGGAAGAGGTTGATGGGAGTAGGCGGTTTAAATAGCTTGGCATGGGCTAAATGGGCCAGTTTTTGCACTGTTCTGTTCTATGACTCTATGACTCTTAGACTGAGATATATGTGATCCTTTCTGGAATAATTTTTACTTCACTGTGTAGATGTTGGTGATGTTTTCTCTGTTACCCTGTTTTGATTTATTCCTCTGTGGAAGTGCTTTCTCTCAGTTATATTCCATAAATGGGATTAGCATAATATTAATAATTTCGCACTTGCACGGCCAAATATTTGGAAAATTAGTTGCCGATCTTATTTAAGAATTTTCCACAGGAAGCATATCGATCAAACAGTAAAGCATAAATACACGAGATTCTGCACATACTGGAAATCTAGAGTAGCACATTCTGCAGGAAATCAGCAGGTCAGGCAGCATCTGCGGAAATAAATAAACTGATTGGTGGATGGGGGCGGGGGCTAAGCAGGTGCTACACCTTGTGGAGGGAAGAAGCACCTTACACCTCCTTTGGTGGAGATGCATCTCAACCTGCCACCTGATGTGATACTCATCAAAACATAAAACAAAAAGTATATCATTTTTGCAATATCTCCACAAAATGGTAATGTTTTGCACTAAAGTAACTGTATTCTACTTTACTTTCAATAACAATAAAATGATATACATAGCAAAATTTAACAGCATCCTGGCTGATTACTGCAATTTGATTGTGCAGGAATCGAAGAAGCTATGGCGAGTAATACACTTTGTGCAAGACACCATAGACGCTTCCCTCTCCACCATTAGGAGCATCAGCAGGAGGTACTGCCTCAAGAAGGCAAGATCTGTCATCAAAGATTCCCAACACCTGGGCCATGCCACCTTTCTGCAGCTAGAATTCGACAGGAGGTACAGAAGCCTAGAGTTCCACCGCACCAGGTTCAAGAACAACTACTTCTCTTTGACCATTCGTATGACCATAAAATATAGGAACAGAATTAGGCCATTTGCCCTGCCTTTTCATCATGGCTAATCCATTTTCCCTTTCAGCCCCAATCTCCTGCCTCCTCCCCATATCCCTTCATTGCCTGACTAATCAAGAACCTATCGACCTCTGCCTTAAACATACCCGGTGACTTGGCCTCCACGGTGGCCTGTGGCAACGAATTCCACAGATTAACCATTCGCTTCTCATCTTTGTTCTGAATGCAGGCCCCTCCATTCTGAGGTTGTGCCCTTTGGGCTTAGACTCTCCCACCATAGGAAACATCCTCTCCACATCCACTCTATGAAGGCCTTTCAACATTCGATAGGTTTCAATGAGGTCAACCCTCATTCTTCTGAATGGCTGTGAGTACAGGCACAGAGCCATCGAATGCTCCTCATATGACATGACTTTCAATTCCAAAATCATTTTTGTGATTCAGTTCTTGAACCAACTGGCAAAACCCTAATCACTAGAGTTTAGCAGTACTATGACTTTGCATTAATTTTTTTTTATCTAATTCTGCTTTCCTGTAAGAATTGTGCATCATTTCTTGTGACTATTGATTATATGACATTATGTGCCTGTGATGCTACTGTAAGATTTTCATTGCATCTGTAAAAACATGTTCTTGTGCACACAACAATAAACTCGACTTTAACCTTGACTTTGACTTAAATATACTGTCATTGAAGCAAAGGGCCCTATTATTAGACATGCTCTTATATCCACAGAATTGGAAACAAATGAACCATTTTGGTGCTTACGTTGTTCCGGAGAAGTGCAAATGCTGGTGCTTAACCCACATGCATTCAAGCAATTGGCAAAAAAAAGCTGATGGTGCCATTCGCAAAGGCTTGCGGCATCTGCACCCATGAGTAAAGGAAGGCAGACCTGTGCTGCCTGCAATCACTTCTCTGCAAGATTGCCTCCTGAGGAATTTTAACTAAGTTGTCCAAAAAATGCTTTCAGGTTGACACTGCGCAGGAATATGGCCTTGAACATGGAACAAAAAAATGATGTGAAAATACATTTATTGCAATTAAATACAAAGCTGAAACACAGAAAATATACCAAAAAGATCAAATAATAACTGCATGGTCAAAAGGTTTTGAAATTTGTCTCTTTAGGTATGATTGATTCCTAAGTCATCCACAAGCAGAAATTATACAACTCAGACTGTTTTATTTGGCAGATTTTGTTAAAGTCCTAGGGATTAAGCAGTGTCAAATTACTCAGTTTAAAGGGTTACCATTGTGGATTAGACTCTCACAACACTTGCAAATGACACATTGGCTGATATTCTCTTGAAAATGCACAGATGTGGGGTCAAAATTCTGTTCTGATAAGGATGATGGAAATGTAAGAGTTCACTCTTGGAACTTTTGGGAGCTGGATCATGGAGTCCTGTGACTGGCTGTGCAACTTGACTAAGATACCTTCTTTTCAAAACTCATAGTTTTCTCAATACAATTAATTACCATACAGAGAATAATGGTGCCCTTTAAACTTTACCCTTTGTTATCTTTTACCTTTCCACCAGCCAATGCTACAGGTATGTACAAGAATTAGAAATTAGTTTCTAGCATCTCAGGAGAAAAACATTAGAGTGAAACTTTGCAGATTAGTATGGACTCTCCATAAAAGCATTGGAAATGGGGAAGCCCTGCTGTTGGACAGTCATAAGATACCTGGTTGTGTAACACTGAGTTCTTTCTCCTTTCCAGTTGGAATAGGAAGGTAGAAGGCTTTAAAGAAGAAGGTTGGGGAGGTGATTGTTGGGCAGTTTACATTGAAATGGAGTAGTTAGAAAGAAAAGATATTGTAATAAAACCACCAGGAATACATCCAAGTGGGTGTATGGTAACATTGCTTATGAACACAATGACCTTACCTTGCGAGCTTATTTGGAGCTTGATATTTCCACCATCCTCTTGGAGTTGGCACACAACAACCGATCATGTGTGACCATGTTGAACCATTGTTGTCTTTCAGAAATGGTAGAGAAGTCATGGAGTTGATACAAAGAAAGCACGGCAGTGCCTCTATTTCCTTAGGAGTTTGTGCATGAATCTAAAACTTTGACAAACCTCTACAGATGTGTGGTGGAGAGTATATAGACTGGGTGCATCATAGTCTGATATGGAAACACCAATGCCCTTGAACAGAAAATCCTACAAACAGTAGTGGCTATAGCCCAGTCCATCATGGGTAAAGCCCTCCCCACCACTGAGCACATCTACACTGAGCGTTGTTGCAGGAAATCAGCATTGCCACTATCCAAGACATGCACTCTTCTCCCTGCTGCCATTGGGAAGAAGGTACAAGAGCCTCAGGACTCACGCCACCAGGTTCAGGAGCAGTTACTACCCCTTAAGCATTAGGCTCTTGAACCAAAGAGGATAACCATGCCACATCACTGAAATATTCCCACAATCTATGCACTCATTTTCAAGGACTCTTCATCTCATGTTCCTGATATTATTGCTCATTTATTTATTAATATAATTTCTTTCTTTTTGTATTTTAACAGTCTGTTGTCTTTTGCACACTGGTTGTATGCCCAAGCTAGTGAAGTCATTTCATTGATTCTATTATGATTATCATTCTATTATGGACTTATTGAGTATACCCACAAGAAAATGAATCTCAGAGTTATATATGGTGATATTTATGTATTTAGATAATAAATTAACTTTGAACTTTGAAGAGCAAACATGAGAAAATCTGCAGATGCTGGAAATTCAAGCAACACACACAAAATGTTGGTGGAACACAGCAGGCCAGGCAGCATCTATAGGGAGAAGTGCTGTCGACGTTTCGGGCCGAGACCCTTCGTCAGGACTAACTGAAAGGAAAGATAGTAAGAGATTTGTAAGTAGGAGGGGGAGGGGAAAATGCAAACTGATAGAAGACCGGAGGGGGTGGGGTGAAGCTGAGAGCCAGAAAGGTGATTGGCAAAAGTGATACAGAGCTGGAGAAGGGAAAGGATCATGAGACGGGAGGCCTCGGGAGAAAGAAAGAGGGGGGGGAGCACCAGAGGGAGATGGAGAACAGGCAGAGTGACGGGCAGAGAGAGAGAAAATAAAGGAGGAGGGGGGAAAAAACTAAATATATCAGGGATGGGGTAAGAAGGGGAGGAGGGGCAATAATGGAAGTTAGAGAAGTCAATGTTCATGCCAGCAGGTTGGAGGCTACACAGTCGGTATATAAGGTGTTGTTCCTCCAACCTGAGTGTGGCCTTTTTTCAATCGAAGCAAGGGGCTGAGATTGGAAGACTGAAGGCCTCGCAGAGAGAAGGTCAAGTTTCTTTAACAGCTCGGGGAAAAGAGGCTAGACTGTACAGGCGGGTGACGTAGTGCGCCAAGGTTTAAAAGAAAGACCGCCATATACAGCAGCCATCGTCGTAGTGGACTGAGTCGGAGTGGGGCGGCTTTGGCTCAATCAGGCTTCGGTGAGAAACAGGCAGAGGCAAGGGTAGGTTCCGGTAAGTTTCCGTTGTTCTTCTTTTTTTTTGTTCAGACTAGAAAATATGCCAGGCAGGATGTTGGAATGCTCCTCTTGCAGGATGTGGGAAGTCAAGGAGACTTCCGGTGTCCCTGACAACGACACCTGCAAGAAGCGCATCCAGCTGCAGCTCCTAACAGACCGCGTTAGGGAACTGGAGCAGGAGCTGGATGACTTCCGGATCATTCGGGAGAATGACCAGTTAATTGACAGTAGCTTCCGGGAGGTACAGGGCACAGGTAATTGGGTTACTGTCAGGTGAGGGAGGGGGAAAGGGCAGGTTCCCTGTGGCCATTCCCCTCCAAAACAGGTATACCGATTTGGATACTGTTGTGGGGGATGGCTTACCTGGGACAAGCTGTGGCAGCCGGATCTCTGGCACTGAGTCTGGTTCTGCAGTGCAGAAGGGAGGGAGGAAGAAGAGGAGAGTGGTAGTGATAGGGGACTCCATAGTCAGGGGTACAGACAGGAGATTCTGTGGTCGTGACAGAGACTCCCGAATGGTTTTTTGCCTCCTGGGTGCCAGGGTCAGGGAAGTTGAAAAACAGGACCTCGAGGGTAGTAATCTCCAGATTGCTGCCTGTGCCACGTGCCAGTGAGGGTAAGAGTAGGGTGCTCTGGCAGATGAACACGTGGCTGAGAAACTGGTGTAGGGGGCAAGGTTTCAGATTTCTAGATCATTGGGACCTCTTCTGGGGCAGGTGGGACCTGTATAAGAGAGACAAGTTACACCTGAACTACAAGGGGACCAATATACTTGCAGGGAGGTTTGCTAGTGTTATTGAGGAGGGTTTAAAATAGATTTGCAGCGGGATGGGAACCAGAGTGCCAGAGTAGATAGTGGAATGGGGGGTAAAAATAAATGATGTTAGTAGTTCATGCAAAGTCACAAATAGTAAGGTTGTGTGTGGTGGTAATAATCTTCTGAGGTGTGTATATTTCAATGTGAGGAGTATTGTGGGAAAGGCAGTTGAGATGAGGGCCTGGATTGACACATAGAATTATGACATCATAGTCATTACTGAAACTTGGCTACAGGAGGGGCAGGACTGGCAGCTCAATGTTCCAATGTTTCAGACGTGATAGAGGCAAAGGGATGAAGGGTGGGGGGGGGGGTGGCTTTTCTAGTCGTGGAAAATATTACAGCAGTGTTTCGGCAGGACAGATTAGAAGGCTTGTCTACTGAGGCCATATGGGTGGAGCTGAGAAACAGGAAAGATATGACCACATTAATAGGGTTGTATTATAGACCACCCAATAGTCAGCGAGAATTGGAGGAGCAAATCTGCAGAGAGATAACAGACAACTGCAGGAGACAGAAAGTAGTGATTGTAGAGGATTTTAATTTTCCACACATTGATTGGAACTCCCATACTGTTAAAGGTCTAGATGGGTTAGAGTTTGTGAGGATGCAACAAGGGAGGATGCAATATTAGATCTCTTATTAGGAAATGAGCTAAGACAGGTGACGGAAGTGTGTGTAGGGGAACACTTTGGTTCCAGTGATCATAACACCATTAGTTTCAACTTGATCATGGATAAAGATAGATCTGGTCCTCAGGTTGAAGTTCTAAACTGGAAAAAGTCCAAATTTGAAGAAATGAGAAAGGACCTAAAAAGTGTAGATTTGGGATAGGTTGTTCTCTGGCAAGGATGTGATTGGTAAGAGGGAGGCCTTCAAAGGAGAAATTTGGAGAGTGCAGAGTTTGTATGTTCCTGTCAGGGTTAAAGGCAAAATGAATAAGAATAAGGAACCTTGGTTCTCGAGGGATATTGGAACTCTGATAAAGAAGAAGAGAGAGATGTATAACATGTATAGGCAACAGGGAGGAAATAAGATGCTTGAGGAATATAAAAAGAGTAAGAAAATACTTAAGAAAGAAATCAGGAGGGCTAAAAGAAGATATGAGGTTGCTTTGGCAGTCAGGGTGAAGGATAATCCAAAGAGCTTCTACAGGTATGTTAAGAGCAAAAGGATAGTAAAGGATAAAATTGGTCCTCTTGAAGATCAGGATGGTCGGCTATGTTTGGAACCAAATGGGTTTTTTGCATCTGTCTTTACTAAGGAAACTGGAATGGAGTCTATGGAAACAAGGCAAACAATTAGGGAGGTCATGGAACTTATACAGATTAAAGAGGAGGAGGTGCTTGCTGTCTTGAGGCAAATCAGAGTAGATAAATCCCCAGGACCTGACAGGGTATTCCCTCAGACCTTGAAGGAGACCAGTGTTGAAATTGCAGGGGCCCTGTCAGAAATATTTAAAATGTCAATACCCATGGGTAAGGTGCCGGAGGATTGGAGGATAGCTCATTTAGTTCTGCTGTTTAAAGAAGGCTCAAAAAGTAAGCCAGGAAATTATAGGCCAGTAAGTTTGACTTTGGTAGTAGGTAAATTATTGGAAGGAATACTAAGAGATAGGATCTACAAGTATTTGGATAGATAGGGACTTATTAGAAAAAGTCAGCATGGCTTTGTGCATGGTAGGTCATGTTTAATCAATCTATTAGAGTTTTTCAAGGAAGTTACTAGGAAAGTGGATGAAGGGAAGGCAGTGGATGTTGTATACATGGACTTCAGTAAGGCCTTTGACAAGGTCCTGTATGGGAGGTTAGTTAGGAAGATTCAGTCGCTAGGTATACATGGAGAGGTAGTAAATTGGATTAGACATTGGCTCGATGGAAGAAGCCAGAGAGTGGTAGTGGAGGATTGCTACTCTGAGTGGAGGCCTGTGATTAGTGGTGTGCCACAGGGATCAGTGCTAGGTTCATTGTTATTTGTCATCTATATCAATGATCTGGATGATAATGTGGTAAATTGGATCAGCAAATTTGCTGATGATACAAAGATTGGAGGTGTAGTGGACAGTGAGGAAGGTTTTCAAAGCTTGCAGAGGGATTTGGACCAGTTGGAGGAATGAGCTGAAAAATGGCAGATGGAGTTTAATGCGGACAAGTGTGAGGTATTGCACTTCAGAAGGTCAAACCAAGGTAGAACATACAAGGTAAATGGTAGGACACTGAGGAGTGCAATAGAGCAGAGGGATCTGGGAGTACAGATACATAATTCCCTAAAAGTGGCTTTACAGGTAGATAGGGTAGTAAAGAGAGCTTTTGGTACATTGGCCTTTATAAATCAGAGTATTGAGTATAAGAGTTGGAATGTAATGGTGAGGTTGTATAAGACATTGGTGAGACCAAATTTGGAGTATTGTGTGCAGTTTTGGTCACCTAATTACAGGAAAGATATTAATAAGGTTGAAAGAGTGCAGAGAAGGTTTACAAGGATATTGCCGGGACTTGAGAAACTGAGTTACAGAGAAAGGTTGAATAGGTTAGGACTTTATTCCCTGGAGTGTAGAAGAATGAGGGGTGATTTGATAGACGTATATAAAATTATGATGGGTATAGATAGAGTGAATGCAAGCAGGCTTTTTCCACTGAGGCTAGGGGAGAAAAAAAAACAGAGATCATAGGTTAAGGGTGAAGGGGGAAAAGTTTAAAGGGAACATTGGGGGGGGCTTCACGCAGAGAGTGGTGGGAGTGTGGAATGAGCTGCCAGATGAAGTGGTGAATGTGGGCTCACTTTTGACATTTAAGAAAAACGTGGACAGGTATATGGATGAGACGGGTTTGGAGGGATATGGGCCAGGTGCAAGTCAGTGGGACTAGGCAGAAAAATGGTTCAGCACAGCCAAGAAGAGCCAAAAGGCCTGTTTCTGTGCTGTAATGTTCTATGGTTCTATGGCTTCATCTTGACAGTAGAGGAGGCCATGGACAGACATATCAGAATGGGAATGGGACCACATTTTAATTCCATGTTCCATTCCCATTCTGATATGTCTATCCATGGCCTCCTCTACTGTCAAGATGAAGCCACACTCAAGTTGGAGGAACAACACCTTATATACCGACTGGGTAGCCTCCAACCTGTTGGCATGAACATTGACTTCTCTAACTTCCGTTAATGCCCCTCTTCCCCTTCTTACCCCATCCCCGATATATTTAGTTTTTCTCCCCCTTCCTCCTTTTTTTCTCTTTCTGCCCATCACTCTGCCTGTAACTCCATCTCCCTCTGGTGCTCTCCTCCCCCTTTCTTTCTCCCTAGGCTTCCCGTAACATGATCCTTTCCCTTCTCCAGCTCTGTATCCCTTTTGCCAATCACCTTTCTGGCTCTCAGCTTCATCCCACCCCCTCCGGTCTTCTCCTATCATTTTGCATTTTCCCCTCCCCCTCCTACTTTCAAATCTCTTACTATCTTTCCTTTCAGTTAGTCCTGACAAAGGGTCTTGGCCCAAAACATCAACAGTGCTTCTCCCTACAGAAGCTGCCTGGCCTGCTGCGTTTCACCAGCATTTTGTTTGAACTTTGAACTCTGTTTTCCTCCCATGAAATTTGCCCCTGACCACTGCAAGACTGGCAGATCTAACAAGTAAACCCAGATCATTTGACACATTCATTAAAAGTTTTCACTGAAAAGACTTGCTAATATAAAGCAACCAAAAGTTGTCATCCTTTCTTTCCCAAAATCATCAACCCTTGTCTTATCAGTAACATCAATGCTTCAATTGTCATTCAATTTGTGATAGATAATTGTCTCAGTGTGAGAGTTGAAGTGCCTGTTGACACTGACAAGCACAGATCATGTTGGCCAAGTCACAGGAGAAAAAACTGTGACAAGGAAGTATCGAATTTTAAAAAAATTCTTCCTAGTAGTAAACTGACATGAAAAGGGGTCATCCTTGACTCAACAGCAAAGTTCAGGAATCCAACCAAACTCTGGAGATTTACGCTCACAATCTAGACTGACACTTCAGTGATGTTACTAGCAAAAGCTTTTAAAAGATCACAAGATCACAAGACAAAGGAGCAGAAGCAGACCATTCGGCCCATCGAGTCCGCTCCGCCACTCCATTATGAGCTAAACTATTTTCCCGTCTAGTTCCAATTTCTGGCTTTTTTTCCCATATCCCTTGATACCCTAACTAATTAGATACCTGCCAATCTCCTCCTTAAAACCCCTCAATGATCGGGTCTCCATAGCTGCACGTGGCAACGAATTCCATAAATCCATGACCCTCTGGCTAAAAAAAATTCTCCTCATCTCTGTTTTAAATGGGTACCTTCTAATTCTAAGACTGTGACCTCTTGACCTGGACTCACCCACCAAGGGAAACAGCCTTTCCACATCTACTCTGTCCAACATTTTCAACATTCAAAATATTTCTATGAGATCCCCTCTCATTCTTCTATACTCTAATGAATACAATCCAAGAGCCGACAAACGCTCCTCATATGTTAGTCTCTGCATTCCACGAATCTTCCTCGTGAATCTTCTCTGAACTCTCTCTAACATTAGCACATCCTTTCTAAGGTAGGGGGCCCAAAACTGCACACAGTATTCCAAATGGGGTCTCACCAGTGCCCCATAGAGCCTCATCAACACCTCCTTACTCTTATACACTATTCCTCTTGAAATGAATGCCAACATAGCATTCACTTTCCTTACTGCCGATCTAACCTGGTGGTTAACTTTTAGGGTATCCTGCACTAGGACCCCCAAGTTCCTTTGCACTTCCAATTTTTGAATTTTCTCCCCATCTAAATAATAATCTGCCTGATTATTTCTTCTTCCAAAACATTTCTCAACATTGTATCTCATCTGCCATTTCTTTGCCCGCTCTCCTAAACTGACTAAGTCTCTCTGCAACCTTTCCATTTCTTCAACTCTTCCTGCTCCTCCACCTATCTTAGTGTCATCCGCAAACTTAGCCACAAAACCATTTAATCCATAATCTAAATCATTGATATACAGTGTAAAAAGAAGAGGCCCCAATATCGACCCCTGCAGAACACCACTAGTAACCAACAACCAACCAGAATAGGTTCCCTGTGTTCCCACTCTTTGCTTTCTACCTATCAGCCAATGCTCCACCCATTCCAATATCCTTCCTGTAATTCCATGGGCCCTCATCTTATTAAGCAGCCTCTTATGCGGCACCTTATTGACGGCCTTTTGAAGATCCAAATACACAACATCCACAGCCTCTCCCTTGTCAATCTTATTCGAGATTACCTCAAAAAATTCCAATAGGTTGGTGAGGCAGGATCTTCCCTTTATGAAACCTTGGGCCTATTTTGTCATGCACCTCAAGGTAATTCATAATGTCATCCTTGAGGATCAACTCCAATAATTTTCCAACTACCGATGTCAGACTAATAGGTCTGTAATTTTCTTTTTGCTGCCTCCCCCCTTTCTTAAACAATAGAACTACATTTGCGATCTTGCAGTCCTCCGGAACCATGGCAGAGTCTACTGATTCCTGGAAGATTATTTCCAATGCCTCCACAATCTCCAAAGCCACCTCCTTCAGAACCCATGGATGCACTTCATCCAGTCCAGGAGACTTATCTATCCTTAGTCCATTTAGCTTCTCAAGCACTTACCCTCTAGTAAAGTGTCCTCTATCCAAAACGACATTCAAATCAAAGTGTTCTCGTCTCTAGCGATGAATAGTGGGAGAGCTCCTTCACAACAGTGACGACATTTCATGAGGACTCCATTGGTTGTAAGTTGCTCCAGGACAGAGGTTCCCAACCTGAGGTCCACAGAACCCTTACTTCATGGTATTGACCCATGGCAAAAATAAGGTTGGGAGCCGTCTGCTCTACAATGTCTCAAGATTGTTAAAGATGTTGCAACAATTGCATTTGTTCTCTTTCTAATAGTGAATTAGCTTGGAAACTAGAAATAATCATCTGTCACTTCCCACTTGAGAAATTAATTACGGAACCATGTTCGAATGTGATGAAGCCAGCTATCATTTCAGATACATTTGATTTACTGTTTTCTAAGTCAGATAAAACCACTATCAACAACATCGACAAGGACAGCAAAGTCTATCATCGGGAAAGTGCAAACCTTTGTTAACAGCTGTCCCAAAAAATCCTCCCGATCCACTGGCCAGAGGTCACCAGCTCACCGTTGCCATCAGGAAGAAGGTCCAGGAGCTTTGGGACTCACACCACCAGGTTTGGGAGCAGTTATTACCCCTAGTCATCAGGCTCTTGAACCAAAGGGGATAACTTAACTTTCCCCATCACTGAAATGTTCCCAAAATCTATGGATTCACCTTCAAGGACTCTTCATGTCATGTTTTTGATATTAATTGCTTATTTATTTATTATTATTATTTCTATGTTTTGTATTTGCACACTTTGCTGTCTTTTGCTCACTGGTTGAATGCCTAAGATGGACAGTCTCGTACTGATTCTGTTATGGTTATTAATCTGTTATGGATTTATTGAGTATACCTGCAAGGAAATGAATCTCAGGGTCCTATATGATGACATATATATACTTCAATAATAAATTCACTTTGAACTTTGAACTTTAAGCACCAATCTCTGGCAGAGGTCACATCAGCTACCAGCAGAAGAAGAATTGAGGAAAAGAAGATGGGGATGGACAGGATACCCAAGGACCAAGATCACCAGGGAAGCATTAACATGGAGTCCCCAGGGAAAGCTGAAGAATGGCCAGCTAAGTCACCACCTGGTGACATGATCTTGAAGTTGACATCATAGAAGATGGGTGACTTGACAACTGGCTCAGGACAGAGGACTCAGGTGAGCAGCTATCGGCAGCCTATGCCCTGGTACGGGTAATTGGCTGAACCAACTAGTGAGTAAGATAATCAAATGTAGAGGCGTCACAAAACTTGAATGGCCTTAAAAACTAATGACCCAGAAATTGTGGTCCGAGGAAAACTCTGTCATTATATCTTGAAGGAAGCTCCCTGGAATGTTATTGTGATCACTGTGATGAAACTTATTGATTTTACCTACACTTGCTGCTATCAGCTCAGTTCAAAATGGAGTTCCGTAGCCCTGCTGGCTGAGAAGCCAATCCCATTAAGGAATTTGGCAGGCAGTGATCCAGGGAACAAATTGAAATTCACTTTTTAACATGCAAGTTATTAATGTATAAGCAAAAATATCACAAACTCTCATTATAAAAAAAGATGAATTTTTTCTCACCTCTCATTTGCAAGAGTTACGATGCATTCACAAACTAGATTTACTTCAATAGCTTATTTAAAAAGTATCTAATTAAAATGCAGATACCTTTGAAAATGCAGTTCAAAGATTGGTTCTCAATTACCGATTACAACTTTACCTTACAGTGTCTGTGTTTTCGTACCAATGCTCCGAGATTCTGAAATTATGTAATGATTGTGTAATAATAATGAACACCAGGAATTCTGTCATAATTGCCTCTACGAAATTGGATCCAAAATCTCTTTAGTGTAATCCGGAAGAAACTTGCCAATTTTACACATTAGATGTTTTTAAGCCTTTTTGAAAACTAATAGCAATAAATATCTTCTTCCACTCCTCACCTGCCTATCACCACCCCCTGGGTCCCCTCCTTCTCTCTTTCTCCTATGGCCTACTCTCCTCTCCCTTCTGATTCGTTCCATTCCATCCCTCTACCTTTCACTCCCACCTGGCTTCTCCTATCACCTTCAATCTATCCTCCTTCCCCTCCCCCTACCTTTTTATTCTGGTGTCTTCCCCCTTCCTTTCCAATCTTAAAGAAGGCTCTTGGCCCAAACATCAACTGTTGGTTCACTTTCATGGATACTGGGCCTGTAGATTTTCATAAGTAAAACGGCAGAGGCATTTTACATTTAAGGGTACCCATAACAACTCCTTTATTATCCTCCAAACACAGAGCTTAAAGCGCAGTAAAAAAAACTTCAAGTCATTGCCTCATCACTTCAGACCAGCCTTTTAAAGTGACCCCCGACTCAATATTGGTTGTTGTGAATTATACTTACAGCCTGACCTGCTGAGTTCCTCCAACACTCCGTGTGCGTTGCTTTGGCTTTCCAGCATCTGCAGAATCTCCTGCGTTTAGCAATTACTATAATCTGATGATTGTCTTTGAGACAGAAGTGAGTCCTTTGAGCCAAATGTGCTGCTCCTGACTGTTAGATGGAGCCTCAGAAAAGCTGCTGGCATTAATGGGTGAGTTAAACTGAAAATCTGGGTTAATGTAGTGTGGTACCTCATGTCACAGTAATGCAGAACTGAAATATAACCCAGAAGTAAAATTGTCAAATCACATCATATCAACTGTATTTATGAATTTTCCTTTCTCAACATCTTCACTGTAAGAATCCCAAAGTTACAGTCTCTTCTTTAACTCCAACTTTGCCAGGATATTGAAAGCTCTTCAATTTTATGCCACCTGCAGTCCCTCCTTGACCATACAATAGTTTGGACCAGAGTTTTCACTTCTACTCAGGCTGTGGTCAGCAACTAGTGGACTTCTGGATTGGCTGCAGTGATGCCTGGTGTTTTGAACTTCAGTTCTGAATACATTTTGTTTGTGTTTATTGTTTGAGTGATTTGATTTTGTTTTACTCTCTGCACATTGAGTGTTGGATGATCTTTTTATAATCTGTTCTATTGGCTTTCTTTATCTTGTGACTGCCTATATGGAGAAAATTTTCAAAGTAGTATAAAGTTTACATACTTTGATAATAATTAACTTTGAACTTTGGTCTTTATGGGCATTGGTTTTGACATTGACAGTTTTTGCCCGTTGCTAACTTGCCTTGCTCAGCCACTACACAGAGAAATCACTTTGCAGGGAGTCACCTGAGGCACATTGATGAACAAGATGGATTTTTATAAATGGATAATTGATGCTTCAGTTTGGGCCCTGCATCTGGGCTGAGTTTGTATAAAGCGGTCATAAAGAGCAGCTGATAAGCTACAGGTGGATCCAGGTGAGGATGGGTTGATGGATAGATGCAGCCAGGTAGGCAAGGGAAGGGTGAAATAGAAACAGAGGTCAAGGGGTGATAGATGGAAACAACAGAGGGCTGCTGGAATTTGATAAAAATGGAAGGTGATAATCAGCACCCGATAATGAAGGCCAGGTGAGAACAGTAGGAGGGATTGAATTGAATTAAAATTTATGTTCTACAGTTGTCACGGCTGAATTTGACAGTGCCTCTAGATCATTAATCCAGGTCTCTAAATGAATAGTAATGTAACAAGTAGACTACCATACCAATAAGTCTGGAGACATTCATTATTTTTTACACTATGTATCACATGATGTATCCCAACATTCATTTTTGATTATCGCTTGCATCACAAATTAGTCCTTGGTAACTTGTGTACTGGACTCCAGAGTTGCTTGACTAAGTCTGAATTAAGTTACTTCAGTTTGGAAATTAAATTGCATCCTTCACCATTCTGATTTCTTGCTTTATCTGTTTCCTCCCTTCTACAATTCTTGACAGCTCCTAACTTATTACCAAGCATCTCCCCATTTGCAAGTACAGATAATTTAGCCAGAAGGAATAATATTCTTACCTTGCACTTCCATTAGCCAACATCCCAAGCAGGAGTATTTTCAGAAAATTATTTGTTGCTTAATGAAGAACTGGGGCCTCTAAATCCATATCGTTATTATCATGTGCCCTATGGACCTTAATGGTCTTAATTAGAAACCTTGTGCAAAACTCTTGAATAAATTCCTTTTGAGATTTGAATTTCTCACATCCATTCAACTTCCTCTAGCTGTTACCTCAATTGCTTCACTAAACAACTCCTTAAAATTTGTTCAACTTTCTCTTAGCCATTTGGATGACCTTATGGTCCCTAATATTTAGACCGCCACTTACTTATTGAGTAATTGAAGCTTGTACATCTCTCTATAGATATGTTGATGTTAATTTTACCTCAGCACAAGAATGAACCTGATCAGATTTACTCAGTACTACAAAAAGTAATTCATTCTTATGTCACTTTGGGACATGACAACATGACAAGGCACTATAAAAATGAAAGTGTAATTGTAAAACAGATATTAGTATTTGTTTCACAAAAACATAATCTGATAGATTATTACATTGCCAAATATCAGAAAAACTTAGAGATAAAAATCTGAGGTAAGAGGCAATTATTATCTATTTCAATGGTTTAATTATAGTTCATAAGGAACAGAACTAAACATATTGAAATTACCGGACAGAAATTAATATAAGATGTTTGTAGCATCACAGGGAATGATGTTGGAGTGTAAGTACCAGTATTGTGTTATTGCCTTTAAGTTCAAACTTATGATTGTGATTTTTAAAGGTAAAAATAAGTCATGGTTTACCAAAGATTCAGTCAGCTGAAAAGCCAAACACGAATATTCCATGGTATAAGTTGGTGGGAGATAACTTCATACAAATGCAGACCTATGTATGTATATTTCTGATAGATTAATAAATCTATATAAATGTACTATATACATAAAGGACGCATTGTAGTATTATTGTTTCTACGGTTTTTTGCCAAGCCTGGAGGCTGAGTTGAAAACGTTTCATTGCCAGTTCAGGTGACATCATCAGTGCGCAATTGACTGAATTGCACACTGATGATGTCACCTCAACTGGTGCTGAAACGTTTGTGACCCAACTTCTTGGTGAGGTGAGCAACCCTAAAATCAAGCAGCTAACGTGAGCTACCAATCTTCTCTCTCATTTCAGTAAGTATTATAAGCAGAATTTATGAAATGAGGATTGTCCAATTCAGAAATATAACTTCCTAACTGGAATATTTTTAAACTACATCAAGATTACCTGAGGAGCTGTTGATGGTAAAAGCAAGGTGAGCTCCAAAAAGGTAGATTCATAACATTTTAATATCATACTTGTATTACTATAAATATTTTCTACAGATACTTCATTGTTCTTAATGTGCTGAAATACAAGTTTCTAATACAATACATTCATTCCATCCATAATATGCTTTTCTCTTTTCTCACTACACACCGAGTAAGGAAATTGAATATTGGTAGTTATCACACAGCATTACATACACAACCGAATACCAGTTTCAATCCCTTCATTAATACACCAGTAATCCTGTTCTTTGAACCATCCTGGGTTGTGAATACATCTGGCAATTTGTCATTCCTCAAACAGCAAGCCTGTCAGCTGGTGGAGGGATTATGGTTTTGGTTGTGATCTGGCTTTGACCCACATCTCATGGACATCCCACAGGGACTCCCCAGGGCTCAGATACAGGGACTACGCTAGCCCTGGTGGAGACTAACATTTTTCCCCATGCTGATATCAAACTGCCTCTGCACAATTATTGTCCCACAACTATGACTCTTTGTTGAGGAACATCAATGGATGGTTTGTCTTCTAGGATTAGACATTTTCTGGCAGTGAAGTGCATGATGTATTGAGCACAGTTTTCTTTGATGAAATTAAAGTGACATTTTACCTTTCTTTGATAGACCTAGAACAAATCACAATTGCCTTATCTTACATATACACATTTTTGTGTCAATTTACATTATGAAATATTACAGTCTATTCTATGTTTGCAAGTGCATTATAGGGTAAAAACAGCAGATTTCAATGATATTTATGATAGATTAAATCTACTTAAAATTGCTTTGTCAGTCCTAAAGTAAACAAGGTGCTGTCTGGTTTCAATTCTTAACAAATTTAAAATGAGTACCTCTTGGAATGAACAAAAGAAAACCTTCACTGAGCTCATGAGCACAGAAAGGATAAAGTATTCTTAAAGCACAAATGCTTTAAGTTTAAATGTGTTTAGTGTAGTTTTGGATAATCTATGATAATAATGAACAGAGGTTTTTATGAAGTTGTGTGTGTAATGAAAATTACAATTTAGGAATTGCAAAAATATCCACAAATCAGAATGAAAATGTGAAAATGGGTGTTTTATTGTACAACAAATACTAATATTTGTTTCTGAATAATATGCAAAGTCTGAAATGATTATTTCATAGATAAATAATAGACATATTTAGAGCCAAAATGTCTGAGATAAGAGACAATAATTGACTATTTGAGCTGTTTAATTATGGCTCATAAGTAACAGAACTTATGACATTGAAATTACTGGACAGCAACATAATATTGGGTGGATACACCTCAACCAAAGGAGGAGTAAGGCGCTCCTTCCCTCTGCTAGCCTGCAGATCACCCCTTGGCAAGGTGGAGCACCTGCTCAGCCCCCCTGATCAGGGTCATGTGAAGCCCTGGGAGCAGATGGTGCATCTCACAAGTGCTGGTTATGTGATCACTGATGCCGGGCAGACACTCTGAAGAATACTGATAATGGCTGTGGTCAAACCATTTCTGTGGAAAATTTGCCTAAGATTCTCATGGTCATGAGACCATGATCGCCCACATCATAAGAAATGGCACATAATGATAATGATAAACATAAAACAAGATGTTTGTTACACCACAAAGAAGGATGTTGAATTTCCTGTCTCAGGATTGTGTTATTGCCTTTAGGTTCAAAATTATGATTGTTAATTCTAAAGGTAGAAATGATTACCTGGTATACTGAAAATAAAGCCAGCTGAAATTGCATACAATAGTAATCCATGGTACACAGTAAACTGGTGGGAGATTAACTCTTGGCAAGACAACTTGTGTAGGTATAAAGTGAGGAAAATGACAAATTGAAATAGTACTTAGAATTTTTATGCAATTGCTTGAAGTTTTATTACAAGTTTCTTTTTTGCTAATGACTGCAAATGGCAAAAAAATATCATGACCCAAGGAGTCCATAAATTAAATAGAATGCGAAAAAAACTTAGCCAATCAGGCAGCGTCTGCGGAGACAGAAACAGTGGTAAAGGTTGGTAACTTTTGATCAGAATACGTGGTAAAATAGCTCTCCTGTAAGAAGCTGCTAGAAAAAACCTGCAGTAGATCAAATACATAACATAACTCATTCCACGATTTATTCATTTTAATGATGGTGTTTGGTATTTGGACCCACACCACCGGGTTCTGGAGTAGTTATTACCCAACCATCAGGCTTCTGAACCAGTGGGAATAACTTCACTTAATTTCACTTTTCCATCATTGAACTGTTACTATAAACAAGGGGCTCACTTTTAAGGCCTCTTCTTCTCATGGTCTTGGTATTTATTATTATTATTATTTGACATCCTGTTGGGTGCAGTCTTTCACCGATTCTTTTGTGTTTCGTGGATTTACTGTGATTGCCCACAAGAAAATGAATCTCAGGGTTGTATAGAGTGACATATATGTACTTTCATCATAAACTTACTTCAGACATAAAAGTATATAATATAAAAATTGTTAGAACCTTCATGTATAATGTTTACAATAATTTTAATTATTTGATGTCAAGAAGAATGCTTAGATAGTTTTAATTTTAAATAGTTTTGAATAATAAATTATGCACCAGGGCTATGAACATTATTATTTCACTGTCTGTATGTCTCACAGGAGCTGAAAATTCTTAATAAACATAACATATTCCTTTGCTGCCTTTTTAAATATCTGTGCTTCTTCAAGAATCACTTGTATAAGATTGAGAAGGAAAAAATGCACTTGGAGAGAGGAGAGAAACATGCTTTGCAATTGCTGCCTACCTGCAGGTAACTCAGCTTGCTCTTTAAGTCATTAAATATTTCAGTGAATGTATGAGAGAATGTGGCATGTGGTCGACCTCCTTCCATGGCCACTGAATGAAGCTCCCACGGACAGAATGTAAATGCTCCTCGCAACAGAAGCCAGATGTTTCCTGTATCTGTGGTGTCCACAGCAGAAACACAAGCCTTCCAGTCAGGGACGCTGAGTCCCAAGTACAGCCGTCTGTTCACTATTTATCCTCCCATCAGCTAGCAAAAAGACCCACTAACAGCACTGAGACCTGGGGACCTGCAGCAAGAAAAGGGGCTGACTGCAGAATTCACTTCTGAAAATTATTTATCCTTTCGATTGCAATCCCCAAAGTGATTCTGTGGTCACTATCAAACAGGTGGCAGCAGAGAACTGCAGCTCAGCTGCTCAGAAAGCTGAGAAAAGCTGCCAGGGCACTGCTGGGGGGATGTGAGTGTGTGTGTGTGTGTGTGTGTGTGTGTGTGTGTGTGTGTGTGTGTGTGTGTGTGTGAGTGTGTGTGAGTGTGTGTGTGTGTGTGTGTGAGTGTGTGTGTGTGAGTGTGTGTGTCTGTGTGTGTGTGTGTGAGTGTGTGTGTGTGTGTGTGTGTGTGAGTGTGTGTGTGTGTCTGTGTGTGTGTGTGTGTGTGTGTGTGTGAGTGTGTGTGTGTGTGTGTCTGTGTGTGTGTGTGAGTCTCTGTGTGTGTGTGTGAGTGTGTGCGTGTGTCTGTGTGTGTGTGTGTGTGTGAGTGTGTGAGTGTGTGTGTGTGTGTGTGTGTGTCTGTGTGTGTGTGTGTGAGTGTGTGTGTGTGAGTGTGTGTGTCTGTGTGTGTGTGTGTGTGTGTGAGTGTGTGTGTGTGTGAGTGTGTGTGTGTGTGTCTGTGTGTGTGTGTGTGTGTGTGTGAGTGTGTGAGTGTGTGTGTGTCTGTGTGTGTGTGTG
The DNA here is from genome assembly GCF_030144855.1 of Hypanus sabinus. Classification (NCBI taxonomy): domain Eukaryota; kingdom Metazoa; phylum Chordata; class Chondrichthyes; order Myliobatiformes; family Dasyatidae; genus Hypanus; species Hypanus sabinus. Next base: position 59,407,396 of record NC_082727.1, on the reverse strand, counting down.
AGTGTGTGTGTGAGTGTGTGTGTGTGTGTGTGTGTGTCTCTGTGTGTGTGTGTGTGTGAGTGTGTGTGTGTGTCTGTGTGTGTGTGTGAGTGTGTGAGTGTGTGTGTGTCTGTGTGAGTGTGTGTGTGTGTCTGTGTGTGTGTGTGTGTGTGAGTGTGTGTGTGTGTGTGTGTGTGTGTGTGTGTGTGTGTGTGTGTGTGTGTGTGTGTGTCTGTGTGTGTCTGTGTGTCTGTGTGTGTGTGAGAGAGAGAGAGAGAGAGAAATGCAACTGCCCTCACTGGACTGTTTACCAGTGTTCTGTTAGTTAAACAGTGACAGTGTGTGTTATCAAACATTAATCTGACAACAATGTCAATTTAGCCTGGGATTATGTATTTATGGCGAAGCATTATTGTGACAAATGACATTTTTATCAAACCAGATGACGTTGTCTCCAAGTGACACTCCTCTGTAAAGCGAGAACCACAATTTTGAGTGTGACATGAATGCCTGATGAGGGGAACGGAAGCAAGAGCTGAGAAGAGAAGCTCTCTTCTCTTCAACTTTTTGTCCTTCTCTCTTGCCTAGGTAATGTTTAGATGAGGAAGTCTAATGTGACCTCAACAAAAAGAAATATAATGTTAGGTCTTTCCATCCTGTTTGGCTATGCTCTCTTCCTGCAGGAACATGGAAACAGAGAAATCCAGGGTCCATGAACCCATGAACCATAACTTGCTACTCTTTATTTACTCCTTAGTAAGTTTTATGTCTTTGCATTGTACTGCTGCTGAAACAACAAATTTCATTTCAAATTTCAAGTCAGTGATCAGAGGTGGAGAGGGTCAACAACTTTAAATTCCTTGGTGTTATTATTTTAGAGGACCTGTCCTGGGCCCAGCACATGTGCAATTATGTAGAACGCAGGGCATATCCTCTACTTCCTCAGGAGTTTGCGAAGATTTGGCATGAGATCTAAAACTTTTACAAACTTAGATAGATGTGTAGTAGAGAGTATATTGACTGGCTGTATCACAGCCTGGTATGGAAACACCAATGCCCTTGAATGGAAAATCCTACAAAAGTAGTGGATATGACCTAGTCCATCATGGGTAAAGCTCTCCCAACCATTGAGCACATCTACATGAAATGCTGATGCAGGAAAGCAGCGTCCATCATCAGGGACCCCCAGTTCCTGGATAGGCTTTCTTCTTAATGCTGCTATCAGGAGCCTCGGGACTCACACCACCAGATTCAGGAACGGCTACTCAACTATCAGGTTCTTGAACCAAAGGGGATAACTTCATTCAATTTCACTTGCACCATCATTGAAATCTTCCCTCAACCAGTGGACTCACTTTCAAGGACTCTTCACCTAATGATCTCGATATTTATTTATTATTATTGTCCAGTGGCGTTACTGGGCAGGCAGGCTGGGCTCATTAGTTGTGGTTGGCAGCCAGCCTAGGAGAAGGAAATCTTTGGTTCCAAACCCGGGTAGATGGGACTCGTTAGCCTTGCCAGACAGTCTGTTCAGGAAAAGGAAAACCTGACACTCAACCTAGAGCCTTATGGTCACCACAGTTGTGGCAGCTCCCTGTGCCATTGTGGAATGTGCCCAGTTTAAACACCAATCCTCAGTATAAACCTACGCAACACAGGGAGGAAGAAAAGTCCTACAGCGATGGAGTTCCCCCATGATCTTTGCAAGTGAAGAACCAGCCATCATCATTATTATTTCTTTCTTTTTGTATTTGTGCAGTTTGTTGTCTTCTGACCTCTGGTTGATTTCTCAAACTGTGCAGTCATACATTGATTCTGTTATGGTTATTATTCTATAGATTTATTGAGTATGATCACAAGAAAAAGAATCTCAAAGTTGTATATGGTGACATAGATGCAATTTGATAATAAATTTATTTGAACTTTGAACTTTTGAACTTTGATAATAAACCTGATTCTAATTCTGAATGGAATGAGATTTATGCAAAGTGAACTGCACTTTTCTTATATGGAGATGTTTGGTAAGGCGAAGGACTGGATAAATGAGGAGTAATTGTTTCCAGCGACAGAAGTCACATACAAAAGAACTAGTATGGGAAGCAAGGCATGCCTGGGAGAAGATTATTTTAGTCAGTGAGTTGCTATAATTGGGAATGAGCAGGCTGAGTAGGCGGCTGAGACAAATGCATTTGTTGCTCTCAAAGGAGATTTGGTCATGTGATCGCAAAGGAAAGGGAAAAATAACATAAATAGCATACACACAAAATGCTGGTGGAACGCAGCAGGCCAGGCAGCATCTATAGGGAGAAGCGCTGTCAACGTTTCAGGCCGAGACCCTTCGTCAGGACTAGATAACTAGCATAAATGTATGAAAGAGTTAATGCATCTAAGATGACTTTGCTGTGTGCTGTAACACTGTATGATTTCTGCAGGAGGCAGCTCTACCTGGAACCTCTATCACTCTCCTCTGTAGGTGTAAGGAAGCTCAGGATTCCTGCAAGATGGTGCGTGGTTTCAGAAGTCTCAAGCTTGTGTCCTGGCCGACACTGTGGAGCAATTAGTAAAGTTGTTATCCCACAAATCCAGCAAACCTGCCTCAGACCTGAGCTCTGGTGCAGTCAGTGTGGAATTTGTACATTTTCCCTGTGGCCAGGTGAGCTTTCCCCCAGGTCTCATCCCACATCCAAAAGACACATTGGTTGATTGGTGAGTTAGTCGCTGCCCCTAGTACGTGGGTGCGTGATAGAGTCCAGGGAGAGTTAATGGGAATGTGGAAAGAATAAATTGGATTAAGGTGAGATTAATGTTGAAACAAAGTGCCTGAATATTGGCATGAGCTTGGTGCGATGAGGTTCCCACAGTCCAAAGACGTACTGGTGGGAGGTTAATTGGTCATTGTAAATTGTCCTGTGATTAGGCTAGGGTTAAATCAGGGGGTTGCTGGGTAGTGTGGCTCATAGGGTCAGAAGGGCCTGATCCACACTGTATCTCAGTAAATAAATAAATAAATAATGGGTGCTTCATGGTAGGGCTTGTTTCTATGCAATACCTCTGTGTAACTCTGAGCAGCACTGACGAAGACAGCAATGGCTGACAGAATTTCTCGGAGTGGAGTAGCAGAACATTACTCTGGCCTTTGTGTTAGGAAAGTGACTTTGGGGAAACAGGTAATTTTTAAGCAATTGATACATTTTCTTTGAATGGAATTAGTTTAAGTGTTTCAAAGTATTAAACATCTTAGCAACATCAATATGTTAATTGTCTCAAAGATTGTTCGTGAACGTTTGTAATGACTTTAACATTCATGATCATTTAAGTTCTTTGCCAGTTCACTCTAACTCAAAGCATTTCCGTGGGACTTACAGCGAGGGTGCCCGGAACACAGAGTGTCACGGTGGTCTCTCGCAGGGCTGGACCCAGGTGCGGAGGAACAGCAGACTCTCTGAGCTGGCAACAACTCAACCCAGGAGCGATGAAATGGCATGAAGAAACGGAAGCAAGTGGTTATACGTAGGAATACCAACAGAGCGTGGGAGGCATGACTGAGCAAAACAGTGAGACAAATCAATCTCCAAAAGCACAAGTCCTTCCCCTCTGCCATCCGATTCCCAAATGGACATTGAAGCTTTGGACACTACCTCACTTTTTTTTAAATATACAGTATTTCTGTTTTTGCACATCTTTTTTTAATCTAATCAATACATGTAATTGATTTACTTGTTTATATATTGTTATTATGTTTTATTTTATTTATTATTATTTTCTTCTCTCTCTCTGCTAGAATATATATTGCACTGAACTGCTGCTGCTAAATTAACAAATTTCATCTCACATGCCAGTGGTAATAATCCTGATTCTGAAGTACTCCACTCCAGTGCGAAACAAGAGTCCTCTTAAGTAAACATAGAGTGGGCAAAACCCGTGCCAGTCACAATTAACTTGACAAGATTAAACAGAAAGCACAAGGGCTTAATGGCTCTAGTTAGGCCAACAATTAGTAAACACAGGTGCTCGAGAAACCCACTCTATGGCAAGCCGCAGAGGCCCCAGGGCACATGACAACAAAGGGATTCTTACCAATCACACTGGAGTTCACATTCATAAGGAAACTTGCACCTAGGGTTATGGGGCCTAGGGTCAGCGAATGAATCGCAAGAAACACCAGTGAAATTTTGGACAAGAAATATAGGGAAATGCAATTTTTTTGCTGTTTCAAATTTTTACAAAATGGGGGAAATGGTAAAAAAAAAGTCATTTTACTTGATCATGCGTCTGTGAGAACATAGCAGATTTATAATTCATACCTGGTATTGTGTTGCTTTTTGAGCTTCCTTCCACAGAACCGTTTAAGAATTTGGCCAGACTGAACTTTCCCTCCCTACCCCAAGTTCCACTGGGAAGCAGAGAAAAGGTACCTGTCACTTTAATCCAATTGACCCCATCCTCGTATTCAGTATGAATTCAACATGGGGGCAATTTGGTTGAGATAGTCTGGCTTGCCAGATTTCTGGAGGTGCAGCAGGCCAGCTGGAAGTTTCAGCTTTGTTTCTTCACAAAGAATGATTGTTGCAGTGCTCAATGCAGCATGTGGAATTCTTTGGCACAAACTGCTGTGGGAGCAGACTTTATTAAGTGCATATGGTTGCTAACAAATGACAGGTTTCTAGATGACTCATGTTGACAAACGCACCAATACTATAGTTTTCGCTGAAACATTTCATCAGATTGTAAAATTGTTGGAGGCCCTTCAGTTCATTGTGCTCATACTGGCCCTCTGCAAATGCAGTTGAGTTAGTGCCATGGAAGGCAAAAATTGCCCAGCAAATTATAAAGTAGGCACAATCAAATTCCCACCCTGTACTAACCTTCCAATTCCTTTCACTGTTCAAAGGTTATTTACTTTTCGTTTTATTGAGATACAGTGTGCAGTAGGTCCTCCTGGCCCATTCAGCTGCGCCACCCAGCAATCTCCCGATCTAATCCTAGCCTAATCACGGGTCCATTTACAATGACCGATTATCTCCAACTGGCATGTCTTTGGACCATGGGAGGAAACCCAGGTGGTCATGGGGAGAACGTGCAAACTCCCCACCGGCAGCAGCGGGGATCGATCCTGGGTTGTTGGAACTGTAAACCTTTGTGCTAAACACTATGCTACCATGCTGTTCAAAGTGAGTTTATTATCATGGCATTTATTATTATGACATGAGTGGGTGAAATACTTGTAAAGACCAACTGCAGAAATATCGAGGCCATGATCACCCAGCGTCCGCTGCAGTGGCTGGGGCACGTGATAAGGATGCCCCCATGTCGGCCACCCCGCAGAATGTTATACGGCCAGCTACATCATGGTCAACACTCAGCTGGAGGGCCGAAGAAGCGCTGTAAGGATCAGATGAAGAATGCTTTCAGGAAGTGCCGAGGACCTGGAGGGTGTTGCTGCCGACCGTAACACTTGGCGACAGCTGTGTAGGGACGGGGTTCGTATCCTGGAGATGGAAAGAACAACCAGAAGACAGCAGAAGAGAGCCAGGAGAAATACAGCCATGGTTGCCACCACTCCCACATATACATGTCCCACCTGCAATAGAGTTTGTGTGTCCAAGATAGGACTGTACAGTCATCAAAGATCTCACCGTTAAAGGAGTGGACGACGTCATCAGATTTTGATGGATAACTGAAGAAGAAGATCATCATAGTACGTATATGTCACCATATACTGCCCTGAGATTCATTTCCTTGTGGGCATACTCAGTAAATCCAAAAAAAACATAATAAAATTAATGGAAGACCGCACTGAACAGGATGGACAAACAACAAGCGTGCAAAAGACAACAAACTGTGCAAATCCAAAAAATTAGAAATAATAAATAAATAAATTTCGAGAATGTGAGATGAAGAGTCCTTGAAAGTGAGTCCATAGTTTGTCCATAGTCCAATAGTTCAGTGATGGAGCAAATGAAGTTATCCCCTTTGGTTCAAGAGCCAAATGGCTGAGGGGTAATAACTGCTGGTGTACCTGGTGGGGTGGGTCCTGAAGCTCTTCTACCTCCGTGCTGATGGCAGCAGTGAGGAGAGAGCATCTTCTGGGTGATGGGGTCCCTGCTGATGGATGCTGCTTTCCTGTGACAGAGCCCTATGCAGATGTGCCCGATAACACTGATTATAAAACATCAGTCAGTCAGAAAGGACGATCAGCTGAATGAAATGAGACTTCCTGCTCTCTACACTTGGGAAAACAGGGGTATTCTTTGCGGATTTTAAACCCAGGCCCCCACATCAACTTTGCCCATAACTGATCTCTCACCTGCACTGGGCTCTTCCGCTAACAAGGGACCAGAGAATGAGAAACCATTCTCTTTTACCCCTCCAACACTATCTGGCTGAGCTCTTGCAAGCTGGAAGTCTAAAATCAAGAAGGCGCAGACATTATAGGCACAGTAGTGGTTCAAGGAATGCAGCGCAAAATGTCGTGAGATTGACTTCAAAGTTCAAGATAAAACTTATCATCGAAGTACATATGTGTATGTTACATATACCTGAGATTCATTTTCTTGCAGGCATTCCAAGTAAAACAAAAAAACACACAATAGAATCAATGAAAAACTACAGAAAAAGAAGGATAAGAATAAACAAATAATAATCATTGTAAACAAATAGTAAATAAATAATATTGAGAATATGAGTTTCAGAGACCTTGAAAGTGAGTCTATAGGTTGTGGAATCAGTTCTATATTGAGGTGAATGAAGTTATCCACACTGTTTGTGGAGCCTGATGGATGAAGGGTTACAAATGTTCCTGAACCTGGTGGTGTGGGACCTGAACTCCTGTACTACCTTCCTGATGACAGCAGTGAGAAGAGAGCATCCACTTTATGAAAGTTCTATTATTTCATTAGCCCCCTACTCATCGAAGAATTCCACAAAATATTGTTAGAGTGTCATGCACCATATTATTAAGGATCATTCTGGTTCATGGCTTTCAAATCAATCATACACATCTAACTGTAAATCCATTCCTTTATGTTCCATGATTGGGCAGTCTTAAATAATAGCCTTAAGTAATAATTAATCTAAGTATGGTAGATTCATTGCAGTTCTTAACCAAGTGCTTCCCCTTTCTCGTCATACATTTATTTTGTGGAGGGTGGATGGTGTGAGGGAGCAAATGGCTTCCTTCCATTGTAAGACTATTGTAACTTGCTTCAGTAAGAACATCTTACCCATCACGCAACACGTTCTTCTGGCACTCAGTTGTTGTTCAGCCTGACTTGCTGGGTCCCTCCAGCATTTTGTGTGTGTTGCTTTGGATTTCCAGCATCTGCAGATTTTCTTGTGTTTATATCTTATATTTATAATAATTCAGAAGGAGGATATTTGGCTTGTAGTGCTCATGCTAACTCAGAGGGAACCAATCCTATTAGCTCCAATTCTCCTGTCCCTATTCCTCTGTACCCCTGTGAATCTCCTCTCCCATACATGTCCGTCAACTACCTTTCATTATGCTTGCCACAATAATTGCACCATGGGTAATGTATAGCAGCCAATCAACATGTGGGAAGAAACTCGAACTCTCAATGATCATAGAGAAACATGCAAATACCAGGCTCACAACAACAACTAGTTTCTCCATGCCTGTAACTGTGTGGAAAAAGTAGACAGCTCAACCGCCATCTATACTTTCGTTGTTGGTAGTGATGCTGGGGGCCTTGCCACAGATTGTTTCGAAGCAACAGAACCCAATATATGGACGATGGTTTAAGTGCTGAGCCAGATTGCAAAGGTCAGAGTGTTGAGGCTCGAGGTGGTAGACAGGATGGTTCAGCTAGCTGCTCCATTTGCTTGTTAATGCTGAACTGAGGCCATGCTTTGTGTCTGTGTCTGTCTTTCATGGACTTCAGGTTTGAACACTACTTGCTTGCTCTTATTGTTTGCATGTAATTTTTGTCTGCGTATTGGGTGTTTGATGGTCCTCTTTTTTAAATGGTTTCTATTAGATTTCTTTATTTTGTGGCTGCCTGTACAGAGACAAATCTCAAGGTTGTATAATATATACATAACTTTGATAATAATTATACTTTGAACCCCAGATGGAGATGTGGAGGTGCACAGCAGTAAGCTCGTAGGGCTGGTTGAGCGGTGTTGAAATTTCACATTCAGTTTCAACATTATTGATTGTGGAGGTCAGGAATGGGAAGTTGGGAGAGCACACACCATTCCTCAATGAAGGGTAGGGTCAGTGTTGGAAAAGGTGAGCAACTTTAATCTCTTGAAGGTGAACATCTCCGAGGATCTATCCTGGGTACAACGCATTGATGCAATCATGAAGAAAGTATGGTAGTGACTCTACTTTGCTAGGACTTTAACGAGATTCAGCATGTCACCATAGATTTGTAAAAACTTCTTTAGTTGCATGGTGGAAATAATTCTGACTGGATGCATTGTGGTATGGAGGATCAGAATCAGAGGAGACTGTGGAAGGTTGTAGACTCATCTAGCTCCATCATGGGCACAGCCCTTCCCATCACTGAGGACATCTTCAAGAGGTGGTATCTCAAGAAGTTGTCATTCACCACAAAGGACCCTCAAAAGAGGGCATGCTCTCTTCTAGGCTCTACCACTGATGAAGAGGAATGGGAATATGAATCCCACACTCAGTAATTCAGAAACAGCTTCTTCTCTTCTGCCATCAGATCTCTGAACGGTCCATAAACTTACCTCTTTATTCCATTTATGAAGAATTTATTTATTTTTGCAATTTTTAGTAACTTTTTATCTTTTCACTGTACACAGAACAACACATTTCACAACAAACCATTCATTCTAATGTTCTTTCCTTTTTCTAATCACAAAAACTGTGAAGAGAATTAAAATTCTGAAGCAAGTGGGAATGAAGTTCGATTAAATTATATTAGCCTTAGTACCAACAAATGAAATAAAATTTAAGGAAATATTATTCTGACCAAGATATATCACGTTCATCTTCATTGCTGAGTCAAAACCCTGGAGCTCTGTATGAAACAGTAACGGAGGAGCATCTCCCCCACAGGACTGCAGGGCTTTAGAAAGCAGCTTGTCATCATTGTTCAAGTTCAAGTTTAATTGTCACCCAACCATATGCATATATACAGCTAAACAAAACAGCGTTTCTCTGGATTTAAGGTTCAAAACACAATACATTCAATCTCACACAGCCCATATAGTTATAATAGCTCATACTGTCACAAAAAATAATATTAGCACAAGTCCCTGAGTAGCATAGCTTGAAGATTGGTGGTGCATGGGATGATGTCCTGAAGTCACCTTTCAGTAACAACAAGTCTGCAGTAGGTCCCCATCTTGTGCTGTGTCAGCAAATGAGGGCACAGGGTCAGTTGCAAGCAATCCAGCTTACCTTCCCATTGTCTCTACATCGATCAACAATGAGCCATAAATACTGAAATTGCCCTGATTTCTATCAGAGCACAACAAAGCTTACATCCATTATTTTTTTTGCTGTGGAATTTTTTGGAGTGTTCAACGGTAGAGAATCTCTTCCTTCAGATTTGTTTATGTCCTTCAAATCACAATGACGGATGTACACTCAGTGGCCACAGGTGTACATTCACCTGTTCATCAACTCTTTAATGCAAATATCTAATCAGCCAATCATGTGGCAGCAACTCAATGCATAAAAGCATGCAGAGAAGGTCACGAGGTTCAGTTGTTGTTCAGACTAAATATCAGAATGAGAAAGAAAGGTGTTATAAGTGATTTTGACCTTGGAACAATAAAAGAAGTGGGTGATCAGTAGTTCCGTGGGAGAAAATGTCTTGTTTAAAAGAGAGGTCAAAGGAGAATGGCCAGACTGATTCAAGCTGACAGTAACTCAAGTAACCACACTTTACAACAGTGGTGTGCAGAAGAGCATCTCTGAATGCACAACACCTCGAACCTTGAAGTGGATGAGCTTCAACAGCAGAAGTGGATAACCATACACACAGTGACCTAATAAAGTGGCCACTGATTATATGTTAAAGGGGTATGGGGTAACAGAGGAGACAATTGTTTAATCCTTCAATTTATTAACTGAGCCTTCTCATTCGTTCATTCTATTAAAAACATCTAAATTGACCACCCTTGTTCTGCCATGCTCCCTAAATGAATGTAAACATTGTGAAACTTATCTTACATGTTCAGAGGATCCTTTCTCACAATAATAATATTATTTCTTCATTATTGAAATGCCAAATAAAAATGGGTTATGGAAGCATGTTCTCCAACCGTAATTTATTTTGGCTTTGAATAACCAATCTGCCTTTGTATTTATAATTTGCAATTTATTGTATACAACAGGACAATTAGAAATCTTCCCTTCAGCTGCTCCCGGTATACTTTCTTATCAAACCAATGAATAATGATGCCCGAGTTTCATTAAACAACCTGCATTGAGAGTAAATGGCCTCAGATAAGTGTAATTTTTACAGTTCAATACAAAGCAGAAATAATATTCTAAAAGAAAACATTTCAATTGTGTCCAATATTTATAAATGTTTCTATTCAGCTCTTTTTGGCAGCAGCCACTGAGTTCATGTGTAATGTTCTTCAAGACCATATTCTTAGAGATATTAAGGGACCATAATATGATTGGCAGCTCGACAGATGCTGAGCTCCAATGGCACCTCAGGGAAGTTTATTTTAACATAGAACATAGAGTAGTACAGCACATTACAGGCCCTTTGGCCCACAATGTTGTGCCGACCCTCAAACCCTGCCTCCCATATAACTCCTCCACCTTAAATTCCTCCATGTACCTGTCTAGTAGTCTCTTAAACTTCACTAGTGTATCTGCCTCCACCACCGACTCAGGCAGTGCATTCCACGCACCAACCACTCTCTGAGTGAAAAACCTTCCTCTAATATCCCTCTTGAACTTCCCTCCCCTTACCTTAAAGCCATGTCCTCTTGTACTGAGCAGTGGTGCTCTGGGGAAGAGGCGCTGGCTGTCCACTCTGTCTTTTCCTCTTAATATCTTGTACACCTCTATCATGTCTCCTCTCATCCTCCTTCTCTCCAAAGAGTAAAGCCCTAGCTCCCTTAATCTCTGATCATAATCCATACTCTCTAAACCAGGCAGCATCCTGGTAAATCTCCTCTGTACCCTTTCCAATGCTTCCACATCCTTCCTATACTGAGGCGACCAGAACTGGACGCAGTACTCCAAGTGTGGCCTAACTAGAGTTTTATACAGCTGCATCATTACATCACGACTCTTAAACTCTATCCCTGAACTTATGAAAGCTAACACCCCATAAGCTTTCTTAACTACCATATCTACCTGTGAGGCAACTTTCAGGGATCTGTGGACATGTACCCCCAGATCCCTCTGCTCCTCCACACTACCAAGTATCCTGCCATTTACTTTGTACTCTGCCTTGGAGTTTGTCCTTCCAAAGTGTACCACCTCACACTTCTCCAGGTTGAACTCCATCAGCCACTACTCAGCCCACTTCTGCATCCTATCAATGTCTCTCTGCAATCTTCGACAATCCTCTACACTATCTACAACACCACCAACCTTTATGTCGTCTGCAAACTTGCCAACCCACCCTTCTACCCCCACATCCAGGTTGTTAATAAAAATCACAAAAAGTAGAGGTCCCAGAACAGATCCTTGTGGGACACCACTAGTCACAACCCTCCAATCTGAATGTACTCCCTCCATAAAGATAAAGATCCTAGCCAGAGGCTCAGCAATCTCTTCCCTCGCCTCATGGAGCAGCCTGGGGAATATTCCGTCAGGCCCCGGGGACTTATCTGTCCTAATGTATTTTAACAACTCCAACACCTCCTCTCCCCTAATATCAACATGCTCCAGAACATCAACCTCACTCATATTGTCCTCATCGTCATCAAGTTCCCTCTCAGTGGTGAATACCAAAGAGAAGTATTCATTGAGGACCTCGCTCACTTCCACAGCCTCCAGGCACATCTTTCCACTTTTATCTCTAATCGGTCCCACCTTTACTCCTGTCATCTTTTTGTTCTTCACATAACTGAAGAATGCCTTGGGGTTTTCCTTTACCCTACTCGCCAAGGCCTTCTCATGCCCCTTCTTGCTCTTCTCAGCCCCTTCTTAAGCTCCTTTCTTGTTACCCTATATTCCTCAATAGACCCATCTGATCCTTGCTTCCTAAACCTCATGTATGCTGCCTTCTTCCACCTGACTAGATTTTCCACTTCATCTTCCTCACCGGGATAAATTTATCCCTAACATCCTGCAAGAGATCCTTAAATATCGACCGCATGTCCATAGTACATTTCCCTGCAAAAACATCATTCCAATTCACACCCGCAAGTTCTAGCCTTATAGCCTCATAATTTGCCCTTCCCCAATTAAAAATTTTCCTGTTCTCTCTGATTCTATCCTTTTCCATGATGATGCTAAAAGTCAGGGAGCAGTGATCACTGTCCCCCAGATGCCCACCCACTGACAGATCTGTGACCTGACCCAGTTCGTTACCTAATACTAGATCTAATATGGCATTCCCCCTAGTCAGCCTGTCAACATACTATGACAGGAATCCATCCTGGACACACTTAACAAACTCTGCCCCATCTAAACCCTTGGAACTAATCAAGTGCCAATCAATATTAGGGAAGTTAAAGTCACCCATGATAACAACCCTGTTATTTTTGCACCTTTCCGAAATCTGCCTCCGAATCTGCTCCTCGGTATCTCTGCTGCTACCAGGGGGCCTATAGAATACCCCCAGTAGAGTAACTGCTCCCTTCCTGTTCCTGACTTCCACCCATACTGACTCAAAAGAGGATCCTGCTACATTACCCACCCTTTCTGCAGCTGTAATAGTATCCCTGACCAATAATGCCACTCCTCCTCCCCTTTTTTCCCCCTTTCTATCCCTTTTAAAGCACTGAAATCCAGGAATATTGAGAATCCATTCCTGCCCTGGTGCCAGCCAAGTCTCCGTAATGGCCACTACATCATAATTCCATGTATGTATCCAAGCTCTCAGCTCATCACCTTTGTTCCTGATGCTTCTTGCATTGAAATACACACACTTTAGCCCTTCTACCTTATTACCTTTACATCCTTTATTCTGCTTCTCTTTCCTCAAAGCCTCTCTATTTGTTAGATCTGGCTTTACTCCATGCACTTCTTTCACTGCTCTATCAGCAAGGATATTGCTCCCCCTCGAGTTCAGGTGCAACCCATCCAATCTGTACAGGTCCCACCTTCCCCAGAAGAGATCCCAATGGTCCAAAAATCTAAAACCCTGTCTCCTGCACCAACTCCTCAGCCACGCATTCAACTGCCATCTCCTCCAATTCTTACCATCGTACTGGCAGCAATCCTGAGAACGCCACTCTTGAGGTCCTGTTCTTCAGCCTTAGCCTAGTTCCTGAAACTCACACTTCAGGACCTCATCCCTCTTCCTGCCTATGTCGTTGGTCCCAATGTGGATCACGACTTCTGGTTGCTTTCCCTCTCGTACCAGGATGTCATGCACCCAGTTAGAGACATCCTGGACCCTGGCACCCGGGAGGCAACAAATCATACGGGTTTCCTTCTCACGTCCACAAAATCTCCTGTCTGCTCCCCTGACTATAGAGTCTCCAATGACGACAGCTCTCCTCTTCTCCGTCCCATCCTTCTGCACCACAGGGTCAGACTCAGTGCCAGAGGCCCTGCCACCGTGGCTCACACCTGGTCGGTTGTCCTCACCAACAACATCCAGGACGGTAAACTTATTATTCAGGGAATGGCTACAGGGGTGCTCTGCACTACCTGTCTACTCTCCTTCGCTTTCCCCCCTCGGACTGTCACCCAATGACCTGCTTCCGGCAGCCTAGGTGTGACTACCTCCCTGCAGCTCTCATCTATGGCTGCCTCATTTTCCCTTATGAGTCGAAGGTCATCCAGCTGCTGCTCCAGATTCCTCACACGGTCTTCCAGATCACCCAGCCGCATGCACTTCTAGCAGATGTGACTCTGCAGGAGAGGGGAGATCCCCCAAGACTGCCACATCTCACAGGAGAGGCACATCACCATCTCAGGAGGCATTGTAAAGACTAACTGGGAACAAACTTGTCCTCCACCTCTTCTCGTCAAAGCCTCAAATCTTCACTCACTCACTCACTCACTCACTCACTCACTCACTCACTCACTCACTCACTCACTCACTCACTCACTCACTCACTCACTCACTCACTCACTCACTCACTCACTCACTCACTCACTCACTCACTCACTCACTCACCGCTTTCCACAGGCCACTCCGCTTGAGGTAACCCTCTATTTATTTGGTTGAGCTTTTCAAACTGCTTGGTCACCTGACCTCGATTGCCCAATCAGCTGCTTTCTGCTGAGTCTGAGATTTTCAAATCTTGATTGTCTAATCAACGGCTTTCTGCTGAGCTATTCAAATCTTGATTGACTTGATAGCACAGTCCAACAGCCAAAACTGCCAGAATCTCTCGAGTCAAAGCCTCAAATCTCCACTCCTTCACTGGCCGCTTTCCACAGGCTTTTCCACAGGCCACTTTGAGAAGAATAACTGCTGTTCTCTTGGTGCTCTTCTTGAATTAGCAACATCTTTCACTTGCATCTTCTTTGACATGATTATCAATGCTTTACGAGAATCAATACAGAGCCAAAACTTAGTCATTTGCCTAACTGAGTTCTGTTACTAATGGATACTTTTTGCTAATGTTGCTTCTGAGGTGAATGGCAAAGAGCCCATCCTTCATGTGCAGTAGTCAAGAAATTGAAAGAATCATTTTAAAAAGTTAATCAAGTTCAAGTTTAAGTTTAACTTCATTCAACTCTACATGATCATCCATGAATGCATTCAAATGAAACAGTGTTCTTCCTGGGCCAAGGTGCAAAACATAGTACTAGTAGTCACACACAGAACAAGGCACACACAGCATGTATAGGGCAGCAACAAAATATTTTCCAAGTTCCTGACTCCATGAGCATTGCCTCAGTCTGCAGTCGAACAAGATACATCCTGTCTTTGGCCGAGCAAACACTAGAGGACAGCACCAATTCCAGCACATATGCCGTGTCACACTACCTCCCACACTCCTCTGAAACGCACTGATTCTGACACCTCTCTCCTTCGCTGCTGCGCGCGGGTGACATCTCAGCTTGAGGGCTAGTGCTCACCACAACAGAGGCTAAGCAGCTCCAGTAAACCAGTGAATCAGTCTTGCAGCATCCCACATTAACAATGTCCCACAGGGTTCTGCGTTCACAAGAAAATCAACTAAGACAATTACTTACTGTTAGACTGCACACCTGCTTCACTCACCCACTCTGACGTAGGCAGCAGTCTGACCCGAATCACGTCCAGCTCCCTCAGTTTCTCTGCCAGTGAGCAATCCACTAATGAGGTGGACCAGCAGTACTTTATGTTCTTAATGTCTAGCAGGGTCTTGTGATCGTAAAATATCCATTTAAGAAAGACAATAACACTTCTGGTTGGCCCCGTAGAAGCCGTTGTGTCTGAGTGCGCCACCATCTTACCAGAAAACCATTAATGATCTGAGGGGCAGGCGACTAGCCTACCAAAGTGGAGCGAGACTAAAGCAAGACTGAGAGTTGAGAGAAGGGAAGGAAATTGTTGCCTTGGGGCAATGAGGTAAACTAATGGCGATGAAAACAAGTAGGTAAAAGATATATATAAACGACCAAAAGACGGGGGGAGCTGAACGAATTGGGAGAGAGTGGGATTGTGCATGATTACAGTTAGTTTGCCATTGGGGCAGAAGATAATTGGTATATGGTAATCTGATCACACCTGTGATCCTGGGTGTGTCCAAATTCTGAAGAGTGGAATGGGTAGAAATCCATACGGGATGAGTGAGATTTGGAGACATCTGCTAAGGATCAATACTCTAACTTTAGATAACATGTTCTTTCTTCCTGTTGAAGTAAGAAACATTTCCACTTGCCATTCTTTATTTTTTTCTTTTTTAACCTCTGTAGGAAAATTCTCACCTGTTGAATGTTCCTAGTATGCCAGAAGCACATCATTAACAAATTATGCAACCATAGATCACATTTGCCACATGAGTTCAATACAGTTCATGTTGGAGAATGTATGCTAATGCATCAGGAGGAATTCCATTGACCTTTCTGAGATAATACAATGTGAATTTTTAGGCACTTGTTTAACATTTTTATCTGCGTATACTAGCTTTGCGGCCTGCAGTCAATGAATGACCCAGCACTAAATTGATCTGAACTGAACTAAACACTCATAGACAGTTTCCAAAAACTTAGTGGTTTGATATTTAATATTCTGTGTGTGGTAGCTCACTTTTTCCACTTGCATGATTTGTTCTTTTTTTATGCGTTGGCTGTTTGATGTTTCTGTTGAACAGGTTCCATGGTGTCTCTTTGTTTTGTGGTTGTCTGGGGGAAGAAGAATCTCAGGGTTGAACACTACATACATACTTTGATAATAAAATGTACTTTGAATCTTTGAACATGACATACAACTTGTAAAAGTTCAGATTTGTTGTTATTGAATGGTGAACCAGTGAAAGGGGATTAATCCTGCTTCTAAATTATTTCTTGAATTTGCATTCTTTCCATTTTTCTTATCTTATGCTCAAATAATGGAAAAAAATTACTTGATTTTTGATTTCAAGTGTCATTTCCTAAATGATCAACCACACGATAAATAAGAAATATGATTGAGAGAAGTAGACTTTGAATCTGAATTTTACAGTTTCAATTCTTTCACTGAAACGTAATCTCACTTGAGGAATAAAATTGTTAAGAGCTGACCTTAGCGCATCTGAAGTGCAGCAGTTACAAAGACTGGGTGGAAGGCCTTCTGATAATTTGGGCTGAATGACACCTCACGCAGTATATCCTCTCAACCAAGTCAGGAATAACACAAAGACAAACTAGCAGCTTGCAGTCAAAGGCCTTTTTGTAATTTTTAAGTTTACTATAATCAGTTGCAATCAGTTTAAAAATATTAAAATACAATCTTATTTAAAAATTGTTAAACTACTAGAAAGAAATTTACAATATGATAATAAAACAAAGTAAATAAGTATAAATCAACCACTTTATAGCACAGGTTAATTCACTGGAACAAGCCAATCAGTGAGGGGGAAAGAACTTTTGAATAGAACACCTAGACAAAGGTTAAGAATTCAAAATCTTTTATTTTATTTTGATTTATTTTTCTCTGTTTTAATAAGGTTTGCTTTAGTTTTACATTTTAAAAAATGTTTCAATAACGTTTAATTGTTAGAAGCGAACCTGAGCTTTGAATTTTTATGAGACATTTAAAAACTGCTACAGAGGTTTTACAGCTTTGGCAAGAGTCAACCTGTTCACTCACTGCCTCCACCTCAGGTAGGTGCAAGACATGTCAAATCCAGATGTTCATTGTATAACACATTGATGAATGATTCACAGACACTCTGAATTAAATTGCTTACTGCAAATTCTGATACCTGATGAGTGGCACGTCAATTATAAATATCCGATCTCTGCAGAATTGACACTGTTTTTTGATAAGCTCCACGATCCACTCCTGAAGCTTATTAGAAACATTGAGCCCTTTGGAGATTTAAGATTGTTGGTGGGGAGTCTACAATGCAGCCACAGCAGTGGAGAATAATGCACACGACAAAATATTGATCAGATTGGCATTCAGTGGGTAGAGAAATATACTGATGACCTAGCATGTGAAGCAAAGTAAGTTCAAATTCACTAATAAGAAATCCTGCATAAGACGCCGACTGAGGTTCATCAATCTATTGCAAATAACCATTTTAAGATACATGATAGGACACAATTCATGACCTATCAGCAATCAAAGAACATGCTTCAGTGAACAAAGTTCAAAGTTAATTTATTATTAAGGTACATATACGTCACCATATACAACCCTGAGATTCTTTTTCTTGTGGGCATACTCAATATATCTATAGAATAATAACCATAACAGAATCAATAAAAGACCGCCCAACCAGGGCGTTCAAACAGAGTGCAGAAGACAAAAACTATGCAAGTACAAAGAGAAATAAATAATAATAAATAAAAAAGCAATAAATATCAAGATTATGAGATGAAAAGCCCTTGGAAATGAGTCCATAGATTGTGGGAACATTTCAATGATGAGGCAAGGGAAGTTGAGTGAGGTTATCTGCTCTGGTTCAAGAACCTGATGGTTCCTGAACCTGGTGATGTGAGTCCTGTGGCTTCTTTCTGATGGCAGCAGTGAGAAGAGAGCACGTCCTGGACGGTGGGGTCTCTGATAATGGATGCAGCTTTCTAGCATCAGTGTTTCGTGTAGATGCACTCAGTGGCTGGGAGGGAGTTGGCCATGGGATCAGATCATTATATTGACGTGTTTCTGTACAATCACTGTGCACTCTCACTTTTAACATCCTACATTTAGGGAGTTCTAGGGAACATGCAGTGTAACGTAGTGGTCCCATTATGTCATCCTACCTAACTCCTGTCACTCAGTGTCTTGTAGAAATCTCTCCCTTTGAAGTAGCCATGTTATGTTTCATAGCAGCAGGACAAATTAGGAAGTAGATTCAACAGCTAAAAAGGACTCTGTGGTTCACATTGCATGTGTTTCTGGTTTCTGATCAATCCTTCCTTTTGCTATTTTTGCATGAATTGATCAGGGTGCTTCAGCACGGACTGGCTCTGAGACCAGCTTTTGACAAAAGACTCAACACTCCTAGACCATTTTGAGGACTCTGCAGATTGTTGCTTAATATTGTGTGTGTTATCCACTTGCTTTTAGTCATCTGTGCGATTTATGGGGAGAAGGCAGGAATGGGGTACTGATTGTGGATGATCAGCCATGATCAGATTGAATGGCAGTGCAGGCTCGAAGGGCTGAATGGCCTACTCCGGCACCTATTGTCTATTGTCTATTCTTTATCTCACCTGTTGGGCACTTGAATAGGTTCTATGGTGTTTGCTTGTTTTGTGGCTGTCTGCGGGAAGACAAATCTCAGGGTTGTATACTGTATATGTACTTTGATAATAAACGTACTCTGATTCTTCGAATCTCTGTTTTGGAGATCACAACAGATCATCGCTGAAGTAATATGGAACTAGTCTAATTAGTTCACAATCAGGTGGTCCCCTGCAGCGAAACTATCATCATTAAAGGAACTGCATCACTGAATGTTCAGCTGTGTTCAAGTATGTTCACGTGACACACGGGAGATAGTCCTACAGTACAACTTAGCTCAGTACTTTTAGGATATATCTGAAAAGAGCTTATGTCTGAGAATCAAGGATGCTCGACTGAAGTATCATGTCATTCTTCTGTCTGTTTATATCAGACAGGTGTATTTTATATCCCAGCTTCCCATGTGGTGGTTCCTGAAGGTTGTCATAGCCAGAGAGGTGGTGGTGGGGTAAGCTCCCAACACCTAGTAAATGCTCCCTTTGAAAACCAAGTACAGTTCCTAGCCTTCACATGTGGCTTAGCTACCAAGCCTGTTGAACTGTTTCCACTAAAAGGAGAAGGGGCAAAGACAGGTTAAAACCAGTTGCTCTGGGCTGATGGGGCTCATCAGCCATGGTTGGCAGCTCATCCAGGAGAAAGAAAACTCTGACCTCAAACCTCCACTGCCTTGTAGCTATACCCACTCATGAGAAAAGCTTTGGGAGTAGACCTTGAGGAGAATTTTGGAGCTGGAGTCCCTAACACAATCCTCGTTGAGTTCAACACTGACTGGTAACTCCTGTGGCGCCACTGATGCCAAACTGTGTCGGTCTCTGCTGTTCCTTTGGATTCATCAGCTGTGTGGAGAGAGGGAGCCTGATGCATGGGCACTGGCTTGCTCTCCATACCGTACTGCCTTGGCATATGTGTCGATTGGTCATAGAGAGCTGTGATACAACATCCATAGCTCACCCAGAACAACAGAGGCCTCATTGCCACGTGGCTCAATTCCAGATGTTGGAAGGATGCTTCCCTTCATTTTGACTCTATGGACATACTGCCATTGATCTGTGGGAAGGTGTTACCTCACAACTGCTGGTTTCAGCGTGCCACCACAACCAACTGAAGGAGTAGATGGCTGGCTGTGGGGTATGGGTGAGTGTGGGATATTGGGGGCTGATTCAGAATCATTGGCTGGGGAATATCGATGCCCTAAAACTGCACGTGTTCTGTGATCTACAGCTGGTATCACCTGAACCCAGCAGCTGATGGGTAACAGGATTGTAAATAAGGCCTTGGACAGATATGTGAATCATCCCCAGAAGAGAGGTCATGGTCTATTGGCTCAGCATAACCCCCTGGGGGAGACCACAGGAGATGGAGGCTTTTGTACTCCCTGTCCTGTCCTGCATTCAGCCAGACAGACATGACAACCCTTCTGAACTCACGTTCACATTCGACTTGTCAAGACAGTGTCTCATTTGTGGACCTTGGGCTGACCCTTCTGGGGGAATACAGAACCAATCCTCCAGGAAGCCCCACCTGTGGCACTGACCTACAACCCACTGTGAACACTGTATCCCTCTCTGATGCAGATCCCTCTGTGCCAGGGGCCCCCAGCTTTTGCATGCCATGGACCCCAGGTTAGGAACCCCTGCTCTATGCTATTGTCATTCCACCGAGAGCCATCTCTGAGATGGTTCTGTACAGTGTCAGGCACAATGATGATCGGTAGTTTACTTCTTCATTGCTCCTTCTGACTCCTGTCCCTCTACTCCTCTCACTGCTACCACAGGAAGAAGGTACAGGAGCCTCCGGACTTGCTCCACCAGGTTCAGGAGCAGTTACTACCCCTCAGAATTCAGGCTTTTGAACCAAAAGAGATAACTTCACTCAACTTCTCTAGCCCCATCACTGAAATGTTCCGACAACCCATGGACTCATATTCAAGGACTCTTCATCTTATGTTCTTGATATTTATTGCTATTTATTTCTTTTTTGCATTTGAGCAGTCTGATATGCAGTTAATGTGGCCTTTCATTGATGCTATTATGGTTATTATTCTATCGAGTTACTGAGTATTCCTGCAAGAAAATGAATCTTGGGGTTGTACATGGTGACATATATGCACTTTAGTTTACTCTGAACTTTGAACACTTTCCTGCTCCATTCCCCATGAAAAGTGGAGCCTCTCCTGATACATTGCAAAGACAATCTCTGTTCTTGAGATGAATTGGGCCTCAGAGGCCTATAGGTGACAGGGCACTGATGAAACACTGCACTAGTGAGGGCTTCCTACCAGTGAGTAGGGTCTCCATGCTCTTTGTTAGCTTAAACAGAGGAGATGAAGGACATTCAGTGACTTTTTCTTTTGTTATGCAGCCTCAGGAAGTGATCTCTTTATAGACGGTCAAAGGAAGGGTAGTATTGGGATGCTATAGCAAGTGATGAGGTATATGTAAGATGTGGATGAAGTAAGTATGTTTGTTTTGTGTAAATATTTGTGTTCTTACACAAGGGGGCACGTGTCTATATGATTTGTGTGCTTGTGTGTGAATGCATGCATATCTGTGTGTGCACGTCCATGCGTGCAAGCACACAAACCTGTGTGTGTGCGTGTGACCCACGTGCATGTGTACAAGTGTGCTCGGGCCACTTGTGTATACGTGCGCAAGTTTAAAGTTGTGTAGCCCACCTTAACAACTGCTGCCATCTTAGGCCATAAGACTATAAGATATAGGAGCAGAATTGGGCCTTTTGCCATCGCATCTGCCCCAGCATTTCATCGTGGCTAATACAATTTTCCACTCAGCACCAATCTCCTACCTTCTCCCCATATCACTTCATGTCCTGACCAATCAAGAATCTATCAGCTTCTGCCTTAGGTACAGATAAAGACTTGGCCTCCACAGCTGCCTGTGGCAAAGAATTCCACAGATTCACCACTCTCTGGCAAAAGCAATTTCTCGTCATCTCCATTCTAACTGGATGCCCCTCTATTCTGAGGCTCTGTCCTCAGATCTTAGACTCATCCACCATTGAAAATATCCTCTCCACTTCCATTCTATCAAAGTTGTTCACCATTCGATGGGTTTTAATGAAGTCACCCCTCATTCTTCTGAAGTTTAGCGAATACAGGCCCAGAGCCATCAAATGCTCTTCATATGATAAGCCATTCAATCCTGGAATCATTTTTGTGAACCTCCTTTGAACCCTCTCCAGCTTCAGCACATCCTTTCTAAGATCTTGTCTTACCTACTCACAATACTCCATGTGAGGCCTCATCTGTTCTTCATAAAGTCTCAACATTACATCCTCGCTTTTATATTCTAGTCCTCTTGAAATGAATGCTAACATTACATTTGCCTTCCTCACCACAGACTCAACCTGCATATTAGCTTTTAGGGAATGCTGTACAATGACTCCCAGGTCCCTTTGCACTTCAGTTTTTTTGTATTTTCTCTCCATTTAGAAAGTACTCTTTTCACTTCTTCTACCAAAGTGTGTCACCACACACTTCCCAATGCTGTTTTCCATCTGACATTTCTTTGCCTATTCTCCGAATCTAAGCCCCTCAGTAGTCTTTCTACTTTCTCAAAAATACCTGCCCCTCCATCTATCTTCATATCATCTGAAAAGTTTTCAACATAGCTATCAATTCCATCATCCAAATCATTGACATATACCATAAAAAGAATTGGTCCCAACACAGACCCCTGTGGAACACCACTCATCACCAGCAGCCAACTAGAAAAGGCTCCCTTTATTCCTACTCTTTGCCTCCTGCCAGTCAGCCACTGCTTTATCCACCCACGCTAGAATCTTTCCTGTAATAATAGCTTCTTAAGCAACCTCATGTGTGGAACCTTGTCAAGGGTTTTCTGAAATCCAAGTACACAACATCAAGTGATTAAAAACACAAAATGCTGGCAGAACTCAGCAGGCCAGACAGCATCTATGGGAGGAGGTAGTGATGACATTTCGGGCCAAAACTCCTGATGAAGGACGTCATCACTACCTCCTCCCATAGATGCTGTCTGGCCTGCTGAGTTCTGCCAGCATTTTGTGTTTTTATTTACTTCCAGCATCTGCAGATCCACTCGTGTTGCCTTTGAACATCAAGTGATTCTCCGTTGTCTATCCTGCTTGTTGTTTTCTCAAAGAATTCCAATGAGTTTGTCAGGCAAGCCTTCCCTTGAGGAAACTATGCTGACTGCAGCCTATTTCATTATGTCCCTCCAAGTACTCTGAGACCTCACCCTTAATAGTCAACTTCAACATCTTCCCAGCCTCTGAGGTCAGACTAACTGGCCTGTTTTTTCCTTTCTTCTGCCTTCCTCCCTTCTTGAAGAGTGGAGTGACATTTTGCAATTTTCCAGTCCTCCGCAACCATTCCAGAATCTAGTGATTCTTGGAAGATCATTGCTAATGCCTCCTTCAGTCACAGAGGGAGAAAAAAACAAACAACTAAATATGTCAGGGATGGGATAAGAAGGGAAGGAGGGGCTTTAACAGAAGTTAGAGAAGTCATCAGGTTGCCCCTCCTCCCCTTCTTACCCCATCCCTGATATATTTAGTATTTTTCCCCCCTCCTCTTTTCTTTTTCTCTCTTTCTGCCCATCACTCTGCCTGTTCTCCATCTCCCTCTGGTGCTCCCCTCCCCCTTTCTTTCTCCTGAGGCCTCCTGTCCCATGATCCTTTCCCTTCTCCAGCTCTGTATCACTTTCGCCAATCACCTTTCCAACTCTTAGCTTCATCCCACCCCTCCGGTCTTCTCCTATCATTTCACATTTCCCCCTCCCCCTCCTACTTTCAAATCTCTTCCTTTCAGTTAGTCCTGACGAAGGGTCTCGGCCCAAAACGTTGACAGCGCTTCTCCCTATAGATGCTGCCTGGCCTGCTGTGTTCACCAGCATTTTGTGTGTGTTGTTTGAACGCTGATTAACATTCATTTTGGTTGCAAAGGAAGTGTGTATGAACTATACGTAATTCAAATGAAGTGTTATTGATACATTGTAACTATAGAATTGTCCTGCTGTTACCTTTGACCTTCAGCATATAAAATGTCATGTAATATTGGGTTGAACAGGCCTCTACTGCCAAGAGTGCCTCATTTTGTTGAATAAACACTTCTGTGTCCACTAGCTCCAGCGTCTCTCCTTTGATTTTGTTCATGTTACAACATTTTGTCAAATTTACCATTGCTATACTCCATTTGCTTTCATTTTTACTTTGACCAAATTACAAACTGATAACTTCCACAAATGGATCTGAACAGCCAATTTTCTTTACATTTACCAATGTGAATCGTTAGTCTCAGATTACAGTTTCAGCTCTGAATGGGACATTTAAGGTGGGATTTTAATTTAAATTTGTGTAGATTCATAATGGTTATTCTATATTTGCCCAATATTGACATCTAAACACAGTGGCTCAAGATATTTACTCCAAAGTCCCCACTGTAACTCCTCCAAGAGGACCACAGCTTTGTTGTGGTTTGGAAGCTTCTGTGCCTCAATAACCTGGACAGCGATGTTGACTGGAGTCAGGGCTTTATGCTTTTCTCTTGGTAGGGTCACCCATGCCAAACAGGTCAAAGGGCAGAGGCCAGACTAAAAGTGGTCCACCAGCCCTCCAGGTTCAGGGATTCAGCTCAGGGATAACAACCTTGACGGCTAAAAC
Source organism: Hypanus sabinus (assembly GCF_030144855.1). NCBI lineage: Eukaryota > Metazoa > Chordata > Chondrichthyes > Myliobatiformes > Dasyatidae > Hypanus > Hypanus sabinus. The sequence goes on along the minus strand of NC_082727.1, from coordinate 59,382,785 downwards.
AAAATTGTTATGGAAACAGCAATGAAAAATCCTTCGTCATCCTACAGTAGTGTTCCTGAGTGTCCACCCGAGACTTATATGACTAACCAAGAGGAAGCTACCGTCATGATGGAGGAAGCTCTGAACACCACCGGACAAGGAGGGCCTTCATTGCTGCCCGGAACACCAGCGGCGTAACAGGTTGAAACCCCCACTTTATCTGGAAGCTATGCATTGCGTTGCCAGTCACTACATGTGTGTTCAATCTTCCTCTCACTCTTTATAAACTAACAGTTTAGCTCAGACTTAATAATTTGGCCAAGCAATTTGAAGGTATATCCTGCTGCATTAATAGTTAACTGATTTACAGTTCTGACAGCTTAATTCAAAAATCTCCACATGAATAAAGAATGATTTTCTAAATAAGCTGATATAACTCACCTTCTTAAATAAAATGATTCAGACCTCATAATCCCTAATTATATCTCTTTGTGAAACAGTAAAACATTCTGAAATCTTTAGCAACTTTTCACCCAAATTTAATGCATAATATTGAAGGTTTAGGATTCTGATTAGCTCAGCTTTGCACCAAATCCAATTATAAGTGCTTTCATAGCCAACAAATTGGATCGGTTTTTTTTCAGATGTGGTTATAATTAGTCTAATTTTGAAGTGACTCATTTCACACCAAATCTGGGATGAGTCTGACTGAAGGACTAAGATTAATTGGCCTTTCCGTCTCATTAGGAGAGTGCTGGTCAATTGTGGGCTCCGGTCAATGACAAAACAGGAAGTAATTCCATAACGGAACATCGACAGTCAATGTTGGAGGTAACACCTTGATAAAAAACTGAGGAATTAACTTCTTAAGCAGAATTGTGGATAAGTTGTTTAAGGCTGCCTTTATTTGTCACATGTACATTGCAATATACAGTGAAATGCAGCATTTTTGGTATCATTGGGACAGCCCACGAGTGTCACCACGTGCCGGTGCCAACGTTACATGCCCTCAACTCGCCAACACTAACACTTACCTCTCTGGCATGTGGGAAAAGCATTCCCAGCAGAAGAAACCCACACGGTCACGGGGTGGGCGTACAAACTCCTGACAGACAGTGGCAGGAATTGAACCCCGATCAGTTTGCTGGTGTTGTAAGGCGATTGCACTAAACACATTTCCCTTGAAGTTGTTCACAGATTTGGGTTCATGCTTCCTGCACCTCATCACCTCTGGAGAGCTCTCTATCCTTAATAAATTGTCGTCTGTAGGTGAATTTCACACAGGCACGAAAGGTGACCAAAGCTTGGCCAGAGACAGTACTGAGAAGTGAAAAGAAGGAAAATGATAACACAGCAGCCAATAAATAATTTTACATAGTTCTAAAATAAAACAGTATTATACTGTTGAAGATCAGTTTAATCTGGAGGAATGCAACTTGATTGTGGTCAAGCACTCAAAAATTTGTCTTCAGTGAAATTTTCAACCTTGCAGAACAACCTGGTTTTTCTAAACTCTTTCGCCCTGAGACCATGCTGTTTCAGGACTTTTTTAAAGATGATCTTTATTCTTTGCCTGTACATTGAAACATCGAAATGTATAATGAACTATGCTGTTTGGAGTGTGAGGATTGTGCAGCGGGCAGCCTGCAAGTTTCTGACATTTCCAGTGCCAACATAGGACGTCCAGACCTCGCTAATCTGATACCGTACATGGTCACAGGGAGAACATACAAACTCCTTACGTGGGATTGAATCCCACCCGGTGATCACCGGTGCTGTAAAGTGATTGTACTAACTGTTACACCACCATGATGCCATTGAATAACACTCAAACTCATTGTTTGATCACACTGAAGCTGCAGTACCCTGTTAGCTTAAACACTGCGCCCACACCCCTGTGCTTGTGGAGATCAGGGTCACTGGCGACTTTCGCCATGTTCTTGCCTCTCACTGCTGCGTTACTGATTAGATGGTGACACAGTGATAGCAGGCGGGTCGGAAGCACAGTGGTTAGCACAACACTCTACTGTACCAGCAAACTGGGTCCAATACCCGCTGCTGACTGGAAGCAGTTCATACGATCTCCCCATGACCTACTGGTTGGTAGGTTAATTGCTCGCTGTAAACTGCCCTGCGATTACACCAGGTGTCACAACCATGAGCTGTGCTACAGGGTATACATGCCCACACGAGGCGGGCTGCGGAACAGGTGCAGCAATCGCTCATGAGTATGCACATTCCAGCCAGTGTTCTCTATGGTGGTATTTAACTCCCTTCTTTTCATTCTAGTCTTGCTGAAACTTGATCAAAACCATAGCAACATTCATACTCCCTGATGAAGAATCGAGGCCTGAAACATCAACTGTACCTTTTCCATAGATGCTGCCTAGCCTGCAGAGTTCCTCCAGCATTGTGTGTGTGTGTTGCTTCATGTTCCTTGCTTACCCTCATCCTTTTCCAGGAAAGAGGACTACCATTTCAACAGACGCTGTAAAGGAGTGGTATTCATTTAGTAGTTATTGCTTTCCATGGCTGTGTTGGCATTAACTCTCAGTTTGCGAGTTTTAGTTAATGACTCTGTTGGCCTAGCTTTTATTGTTTTTCTTTTCCTTTAACTTTTGCAACAGTTCTCATTAAAGTTAACAGACTGTTAACTGGCTTCAATCTCTCTCTCCCTCTCTCTCTCTCTCTCTCTCTCTCTCTCTCTCTCTCTCTCTCTCTCTCTCTCTCTCTCTCTCTCTCTCTCTCTCTCTCTCTCTCTCTCTCTCTCTCTCTCTCTCGCTCCTTATCAGAACACTTTGACTCTAGGATCAAACAGGGGAATGCTGGGTGGAGTAGCTCGAAGGGTCGGAAGAGCTTATCCCACCGTGTATCTCAATAAACCAGAGAAATCAGCTAGTAGAGCTGCAGCATCACAACTTCTGTAAGCCAGGCTTGATCCCAACCTCCACTGCTGCTGGCATGGAGTTTCCATTTGCTCTTTGTGACTGTGTGGGTTTCTTCTGGGTGCTTCGATTCTCTTTTACATTTCAAAGATGTGGTGGGACATTTAATCACTGCATATTGCCCCGGTGAGTAAGTAGGTGTGTAGTAGAATTCAGAGCAACTGATGGACAAGCAGGAAGAGTTGGTTACAGGAAAAAACTTTGGGAATGGGATTGCTCTGTGAGGCAGTATAGTCTCGATGGGCCAAATGGCCTCCTTCTATGTCATAAGGAAATACAATATAAGTTAACCAATATACAAAGAATGAAATCTTCACCCACAGGGGCAGCAAAGTATTTCTGTGCATTTGTTTGCAGGACAAATTTCTCTATAGTGCAGACATTCCAAGACTAATCGTGCCCTTATGGAGACAGTCTTGCCAACTTCTACCAACAAAGTCTGGCTGTAGCCTTGAAGAGCAGCCGAGAGCAAATAATGTACCACTATAGGCAATGCTCTTCATCAGTCTTTTAAGATCCTTTTGACACCATCGCCTCATCCACCCACCAGTGAGAAAACTCACCTAGTCCCCGGACCATCGCTGGACCATCTATCCTCCCTGTAGCAACATACTTCTGTGGCTGGAAGAGTGCTCCTTCTTTGTGGAACGGCCCTTTAAAAACTGGTTACAGCAAAATGTCAGCAGCAACAACAACTTGCAATAGATCAATAGGAAATGCCACAGTAAAGCTGTCAATTTTCATTATGAAACCTGCTAGCAATTACTCTATAATTTTCACCAGTCTTAGAGTGACCCACAACACTGATTTATTATCATTAAACGATAATAAACCAACTCCTATTAGAACTAAAATCAAAGTTCCCACAGCTTCCCACCTCCTCCCCATTTGTGGATTCACAAATGCAAAATCATCTATTTTATATCACAGACAAAAGGTGTTGTCCGTTTATTGTCCTGTATATACGTAGCAATATGAAACGTTTAGAGCAGGGGTCCGATTCATTAAAAATCAGTTGATCTTCTAAAAGTCTACTTAAAATCAGATCCCATTGTAATTGAACATCTGTCATTATAGAAGCAGTCTAAGAACTGGAATTTTTTATACAGTGCTAACGACTGCAGCATTTTAGGTCATACAGCAGGGAGAAAGGCCCTTTGGCCCAACTTTGCACCGACACAGAGACCTCTCATGGTCCCAGTACACATCCTGCACAGTCAAGAAAGCTTACCAACTCCTCTGCTTTCTGAGGAGGCTGAAGAGAGCTAGACTTTCACATCCATACTCACGTCAGTCTAGGGAGCACCCTAACATGCTGTGTCACTGCATGGTACGGAAACTGCACTGCAGGGACAGGCAGTCAGAACTGCCGATCACATCACTGGGACGAGCCTACCTTCCATCAAGGATATATTTACAGAAGGTGCCAGAAAAGGGCCAGTAATATCATGAAGGATCCCACCCACCCTGCTCATGGGCTGCTTGTCCCACTCCCATCAGGGAGGAGGCTACGTAGCATCCACACCAGGACCATCAGACTCAAAGACAGTAGCTTTAAGAATGATCAACACCTCTGCCCACTAATTCCACCACTACTTTATTATTTTCCGTTTGTCACATTATGTACAGCCTTGTGTCACGTTATGGGCATACAATCATCATTATATGCTGCATCACTGACATGGGCAATTATAGAAACATAGAAAACCTACAGCACAATACAGGCCCTTCCGCCCACAAAGCTGTGCCGAACATGTCCCTACCTTAGAACTACCTAGGCTTTACCCATAGCCCTCTATTTTCTAAGCTCCATGTAGCCATCCAGGAATCATATAAAAGACCCTTTCGTTTTCACCTCCACCACCACTGCCGACAGCCCATTCCACACACTCACCACTCTCTGAGTAAAAAACTTATCCCTGACACCTCCTCTGTATCTACTTCCAAGCTCCTTAAAACTATGCCTTCTTGTGCTAGCCATTTCAGACCTGGGAAAATGCCTCTGACTATCCACATGATCAATGTCTCACATTATCTTGTACACCTCTATCAGATCACCTCTCATCCTCCACCGCTCCAAGGAGAAAATGTCGAGTTCACTCAACCTGTTCTCATAAGGCATGCTCCCCATCCAGGGAACATCCTTGTAAATCTCCTCTGCACCCTTTCTATGGTTTCCACATCCTTCCTATAGTGAGGCAAACAGAATTGAGCACGGTATTCCAAGTAGGGTCAGACCAGGGTCCTATGTAGCTGCAACATTACCTCTCGGCTCTTAAACTCAGTCCTACTGATGAAGGCCAATGGACTGTATGCCTTCTTAACCACAGAGTCAACCTGCGTAGCAGCTTTGAGTGTCCTATGGACTCGGACCCCAAGTTCCATCCACACTGCCAAGAGTCTTACCATTAAGATCTTTCCATGACTATGATTCTTCTTGGCAAATTTTCCACAGAAGTATTTTGCCACTGCTGCCTTCTAGGCAGTGTCTTTACAAGACAGGTGACCCCAGCCATTATCAATAGTCTTCAGAGATTGTCTGCCTGGTGTCAGTGGTTGCATAACCAGGATGTGTGATGTGCACCAGCTGCTCATACAGCTGTCCACCACCTGCTCCCATGGCTTCATGCGACCCTGATGGGGGTTGGAGGGGGTAAGAAGGTGCTGCAACTTGCCCACTGGAGCACCTTACGCTTCCTTTAGTAGAGACACATCTCCATCCCACCACCTGCTCATGATATTATGGAAAATTAGTAGAGAGGTGAGCCTGTGGAGGTGTATAAAATTATGAGGGGTATAAATAGGGTGAGTATACACATTCTGTTTCCCAGGATCGGGGAATGAATAGAGAGAATTAATAGGACATTGGGGTAGCCTTTCAACCATGGAGTGGTCCTATGCAATGAACTGCCAGAGGAAGTGTTTGAGGAAGGCACATTACTAACTTTTGAATTATACATGGACAGGTACAAGGAAAGGAAAGGTTTAGGGAGATATGGGCCACATTCAGATAGATGGATCTAACTTAAATGGGAAACTTGGTCAACGTGGATCAGATTCACGATTGTTTAATGACATTCCTGTACAAACCAGAACTGATTGTGGTTCAGCGCCAAGCATAAAGCACAGGACAATACTGTAACAGACAACACAATAGCAACCAGCAATTACAAGGCAATACTGCAAACAACCATGAGCTACTAACAATTAGCAGAACAGTCACGTGCACAAATGTCAATAATAAAGCTTCAATAAATGTGAACATATGAACAGACTCAATAATTGTACTCCACTTGAATTCCAAATCTACTCCCTGTCAGCTTCCACATAGAACATGGAGAAGTTAAATTGGTGAGATGAGTTAACGTACAGCATACCTGAACATCTAGTCTCGGATTCAGATACAATCCATGCTATGTGGCTGCAAATCTGGATTCTTTGACAGGCATTGTCTGGACAGTTGGGCACTATGGCGGTGTACTGGTTAGTACAACGAGAGCATTCCAGAGCTCACACTTTAAGTCCAACTCCATTCTGTTAGGAGTCTCTGAATGTCCTCAGTACGTGGGTTTTCCCTGGGTTAATCAGGCTTGCAGGGTTAGAAGTGCCATAAGGGCCTACTCTGCACGGTATCACTACATAAGTAAATAACGGCACCATATCAGCACACAATGACAATGCCAACAGCAAACATCCTCCTCAAGTACTCAAGGTATGCATGACGCAATATTAAACAGCTTGCTGTGGCATTTTGTTATTTTGGAGCTATTTCTCCAACTAATGCCCCACCCCTCCCCCCAACCTTTTTTATCCATAACTGAATCAGCATTCAGTAGCAGAAATGAACCTCCCTCATGGTTGCATGCACATCTGAAATCCATTCCTAGTGCACACCAGCATTGCCATTTACAGAATCCAGATTAATTGCCAGTTGGTTTCTATTTGGTCTTGCTGGAACTTTGTGGGTCTATTTATAATAGAGTCATAGAGCCATAGAACACCACAGCATGGGAACAGGCCCTTTGGCTCATCTAGTCCATGCCAAACTATCATTCTGGCTGTTCCATCAGTCTGCATCTGGATCATAGCCCGCCATTCCACTCCCATCCTTGTACTTATCCAATTTTCTCTTAAGTGTTCGAATTGAACCAACATCCGCCACTTCCGCTGGCAGATCGTTCCACTCTCGCACCACCCTCTGAGTTAAGAAGAACACCCTCAGGTTGCCTTAAAATGTATTTCAACTTTCACCTTTAACCCATGACCTCTAGTTCCAATTCCACTCAACCTCAGTGGAAAAGTCTGCCTGCATTCACCCTATCTATACCTTTCCTAATTTTGTATACTTCTATCAAATCTCCCCTCAATCTTCTATCCCCCTAGGGCAGGGTCACCACCTTGGGTCCATGGTCCCCTTGCTTAACAGTTTTGACCCATGGCATAAAAAAGATTAGGGACCCCTGCCCCAGGGAATAAAGTCCTGAGATATTCAAGCTTTCCCTATAACTCAGGCCTTAAGTCCTAACAACATCCTCATATACTTTCTCTGCACTTTTTCTATCTTATTGATATCTTTCCTGTAAGTAGCTGACCGGAACCACATACAATAATGCAAAAGAAGAAGGCCATTCAACCAGTTGAGTCCATGCTGGCCTATGGGGAAACAATCCCGTTGGTCCCTCTGCTTTATATCCCCGTAGCCCAGAAACCCATTTCCTCTGACAAGATAAAGTTCAAATTCAGTTTATTGTTTTTCATGCATACCCATGTCTACTGCCAAGAGAAACAATGTTCCCCCAGACCGAGCATCTGGTCAGCCTGCACACTCTTAGAGTCCACAATCATATCTTCAGACTTGTCCAGTTGTTGTGCTCGCACCATTCTACCAGCCGATCTAGCTCTTCTTTGTACGCCACCTTGTCGTTGTGGTTAATGAGGCCAACCACAGTTGTGTCACCAGCAAACTTGATGATTCAGTATAAACTGTGTCTAACAGTGCAGCCACGCATCAACAGTGTGGGTGGCGGAGCATCGATCGTACAGCGCTGGAGGGCACTGGTGCACAGTATGATGGAGCAACAGATGTTTCTGCCAACACGGACTGACTGGTGCCTCTCTGTTAAGAAGTCAAAGATCCAGTTAGAGAGAGTGGTGTTGCGACCCACTGAGGACAGTTTACCCACCAGCTTCTGTGGATGATAATTGTATTAAACGCTGAGCTGGTCAATGTGCCCCCTTTGATTCTTTTTTCCATTAGCATACTCGTGTAATGATGAGCGCTGACAGTGACTGAGCCCAGGTGTGGAGGAACGGCAGACTCTGTCACAGTGAGCACTGGCAGTGACTGAACTCAGGTGTGGGGGAACGGCAGACTCTGTCACAGTGAGCACTGGCAGTGACTGAACCCAGGTGTGGAGGAACGGCAGACTCTGTCACAGTGAGCACTGGCAGTGACTGAACTCAGGTGTGGGGGAACGGCAGACTCTGTCACGGTGAGCACTGGCAGTGACTGAACCCAGGTGTGGGGGAACGGCAGACTCTGTCACAGTGAGCACTGGCAGTGACTGAACCCAGGTGTGGGGGAACGGCAGACTCTGTCACAGTGAGCACTGGCAGTGACTGAACCCAGGTGTGGGGGAACGGCAGACTCTGTCACAGTGAGCACTGGCAGTGACTGAACCCAGGTGTGGGGGAACGGCAGACTCTGTCACAGTGAGCACTGGCAGTGACTGAACCCAGGTGTGGGGGAACAGCAGACTCTGTCACAGTGAGCACTGGCAGTGACTGAACCCAGGTGTGGGGGAACGGCAGACTCTGTCACAGTGAGCACTGGCAGTGACTGAACCCAGGTGTGGGGGAACGGCAGACTCTGTCACAGTGAGCACTGGCAGTGACTGAACCCAGGTGTGGGGGAACAGCAGACTCTGTCACAATGAGCACTGGCAGTGACTGAACCCAGGTGTGGGGGAACGGCAGACTCTGTCACAGTGAGCACTGGCAGTGACTGAACCCAGGTGTGGGGGAATGGCAGACTCTGTCACGGTGAGTTCTAGCAAGACAGAACCTGGACGCAGAGGAATGGCAGTCTCCCCATGCAGAGTGATGCACCATCAATAACTCACACTGAGACGTAGGCGAGATATCGGCTTTTATTGACTGGAAGAAGGAACCAGGAGTGAGTGTCTATCATACAAGGTCCTGGAGACTGAGGCCGATCTTCAGGCCGCAGGTCTCCTTTATACAGGGGCCTGTGGGAGGAGCCACAGGAGCAGTCAGCAGGGGCGTGTCCCGACAGGCATAGTTCACCATACAGAGATAGAAACAAGAGGTTATATACAGTATAAGAACTCCAATGGAACATTGGTAGCATGACCGAGTGACACCACGAGGCAAATCATACTCCACAATAAACATTAAATAATTAAAGAATGTGGCCAGTCACAATTAAATTGACACTATTAAACAGAAAGCACTGGTTTAACGACTTCTGTTAAGACAACAATTAGTAAATACAGATGCTTGAGAAACCAGGCAGCTCAGCACAGCACAGAGGACCAAAGGGCTCATGACAACACTAGTGGCAACTTAAAGGAGCTATTTACCCACCTGTGCATCATTGGAGGATGGAAGGAAATGAAGACAACAATAGGACACACAATGACAGGGAAAAGATGTATATTCTTCATGGTTGTCGTTGTCGGGAGAGGTGGGCCAAGTGCTGAGGAACTTCATCCTAACTTCAGGATTTCTACTCCAACCAGTCGCTCCCTGTGTTAATTAATAACTATCACATTATCTGCCTGGTCACCATACAAAATGAAAGATCCCATAACATTAGCCTTCTAAATCAAATTTATAAATCAAAATATAAGTGGCCAGAACATCCACTGCACCCATGTCGTGTTGGAGTGTGTCCTCTAATCACTTCCTTGGCCAAGGGCTCGCACTGCAAATGATAGAATTCTGTGTAGTGAAGTCTCACTCAGGAAGCTTGAGGCTGGCTCTTCAGAACAACTAAAGGAATGATGCCCTGTAGGAAATTTTGTCCTTCGATGTAATATTAAACTGAGCTACTGTCAGTCCTCTAAGCTGACTGTAATAGATCCTTATTTCAACAAAGCACCAGGGTACTCCAAATGATCTTGATGTGTCACTTCAAAATGCTTATCATTGTGACAATGTCATTGTGGGGTCCTGATGTCTACTTTATTTTTCATTTAGATTCTTACGATCATCTGGTCTCACATTCAGATAACAATTAATCCTTCCTTGAACCTGCGGTTCCGGTAATGATCCTGCTGTTAATTAAATCACTGCAATCACTGCTGAAGACATTTCTTCCCTCATTCTGCACTCACTTAAAACCGTCCACATCTGTAACAGTTCCCAGTTTTGAGGAAAGTTCACAGACCTGGAAAGCTAACCCTGTTTCCCACCCCACAGATGTTGGCTGGACCCACTGGGTATTCCTAGTACTGCCTGCCTGTATTTAAATACTTAGCATCTGCACAGTTTTGCCTTTTGTGGCTGCAATGTCTGTTTTGCTGAACTGAAAGTCAGAAATCAGCTCCATTAACTATTCACCCTGATTCCTGATTCTGCCAGAGCATTGTGCAGAACAAACGTGAACGAGACTGTATTCGAAAATCGGACACGATTGGACAACTAGCTGATTCTAAAGAAGCCAAAGGAACACTGACTGTCAGATGGTTATAGGGAAACAATGGGACATATCACTGGAACAAGAGCTTCAGATTAAAAAGAAAGACATCAATGTCGGAAGAGTTAAAATGCAATGTCCGTGAAGGCCTGGAGCAAAGTATTAGCTCCTTGATTTGCTACTAAATTCTGAAGGTTAGCAGCTGCAGCTGGAGCGTTAAGAAGCTGGCAGAAGGGACGGAGCTTGTCTGCAGAGGCTAAGCTTATTGATTGCTCATCAATGAAAGGTCATCCCCCTTTGAGGGCCCACATGTGCAGCCACATTTTGTCTCTTCTCCAGATATTTCCTTTCCTGCCTTTGTGTCAGTCTCAAGGTAGACACCTAGGGTAGAAGTGGGTTGTAAATGAGCTAATAATCACTGCTGCACTGACAGAAACCACCAGCCTGACATCTTTGCTTTCCCCTCCTAATGGCTGACAAATGTCAGGGTGACATGTATGTATTTTTGTTAATTGAATTGGTTAATTAGGTCCCAGAGGCCCGCGCTTTAAGCTGTGCTAATTATGGACTGCAGCAGAGAGCTCTAAACAACAATGCAAAAAACTAAAAAACAAAAAGTGAAGCAGATAACAAGAGGAAGAAAATAAAATGCCTTTGTATTCTTGGATTGTGTTCTTCTCACATCGCATCAATTCTGACCTACCACATGTCACTTCGTACTTGATGTGGTGCAAACTAGGGGAAAAAAGCAATTTGGAGCCTGTCTCATTCTGTACAGCATCTGTTCCACAAGAACTGCAACATTCATTAATCTAACAATTAGCATTTAGTTCTGAGATTTCTAGTGTTTTAACTTTCTTAATATGCACTCTATTAGTCTAGGATTATTGACAGAATCTATATTGACGTGCTGCCTGTGGAAAGTTCTCTCGCTATTGATAAATGCCATGGTTTTCTCTTAAGTTCAAACAAAGTAGCTTTTTTCTTTTATGTTTGTAAACATTATTGATCTGCATAATACCATCAGCATTAAAATCCTGGATTACTGAGGTTGATTGTAAAACTGCTGCCAAAATCCTGTGCTTGGTAGTGTTAATTAGAAGCTGTCTTGCATTGTGCTGCATTCTAAAGAGCAATGCCTAATTTACTTGCAATTTTAACAACAAAAAAATGTAGAGTAACAAAAATAATAACCAATAAGTACAGAAGAGTGGATGTAGTGATCTTAACGGCTAGTTGTTAACTCATTATATTTTGAGAGTACTTTCTACAAATTGCTGATTGTTGCATCATACTCAAACAGTTGACAAAGATCCTTCGAATTCATCAGAATTATTATTGGGAATAAAAATGATTTATCTGTCACTGTGAAGACGAACAAGAATTTCAGTATAACTACTGAATAAAGTCTAGTCCTGACGAAGGGTCCCGGCCCGAAACGTCAACTGTACTTCTCCCTATAGATGCTGCCTGGCCTGCTGCGTTCCACCAGCATTTTGTGTGTGTTAAATGAATTCTGGAGTGGGTAGGCAACAGACAATGGGAGCATTTACAATACAATAAAACACTTTCTGCTTTGAATCACTGCAAGGAGAAGAAAATATTTTCAACTAAGTGACAAGGTAATTTAAAACACACAATGAATTAGGAAGATTGTACTTCAGTATTGCTGCTTTGTGGTGCTGTGATTATAATATTATGGCATAAAAAATACATTGGGTGGCACAGTAGTACCAAGCTTTACAGAACCGGTGACCCAGGTTCAATTCCTGCCACTGTCTGTAGGGAGTTTGTACGTTCTCCCTGTGACCGCATGGGTTTTCTCCGGGCGCTCGGAGTACAAAGACATGCTGGTTGGTAGGTCGATTGGTCTTTGTAAATGATTCCGTGATTAGCGTTTTTTACATAATACACTTTATTAGGAATTGCCGGTATCTAACATACACTGAGCGTCTTGGTCTTCTGCTGCTGTAGCTCATCCACATTTAGAGAAGCCGATCTGCACACCACTGTTGCAACATGTGCTTTCTGTGTTACTGTTGTTTTCTTGCCAGCTTCTCTCCTCTTTCTTTGGGCATCTTTGCCCACAGAACTCCCGCTCACCGGATGTTTTCCGCACTGTTCGCCGTCAACTCTAGAGACTATCGGGCTTGAAAACCCTGAGAGATCAGTAGTTTCTAAGATACACAATCTACCCAGTCTGGCACTAACAATCACTCCATGGTCAAAGTCACTTCGATCACATTTCCTCCCCTTTCAGATATTCGGCCTGAGCAACAACTGAACCTCTTCAGCATGTCGGCAGGCTTTTATGAATTGGGTTGCTGCCACGCGATTGGCTGATTAGATATTTGCATCGAAGAGCAGATGTACAGAAGTACCTAATAAAGAGGCCACAAAGTTTTTGTTACAAAATAAAGGATACAGAAATATCATATGACATTCCCAGTCCACAATTGTTGATCAGAATGGTTTTACAAGAACAGTTATCAAACCAGGGTAGGATTTACACGGTGAATGGTAGGGCCCTGGAGATTGTTATAGAAGAAAGAGATCTTGGAGTGCAGTTGCATATTTCAATGAAAACGGATAGATAGGGTGATGAAGAAGTCATTCAGCACGCTGGACTTGATCAGTCAGGGTACTGAATATAGGAGTGGGGATGGTATGTAAGATATTGGGAAAGCCACACTTGGAGTATTGTGTTCAGTTTTGGTCACCCTGTATTGTGGAAGCTGTTATTAAATCAGAAAGAGTGGAGAGAAGATTCACCAAGATGTTGCCAGGCTCTGGGGGCCTGAGTTAGAAGGAAAGGCTGCATAGACTAAGACATCATTTCCTGCGATGTTGGAGATTGACAGAGACACATAAGGTCATGAACACAGTAGACAGGATGAAAGCACATAGTCTATTCCCCAGGAAAGGGTGATAAAAACAAGACGTCATTGTTTTAAGATCAAACATGGGAGATTTAAATGAGATTTCATGACAGCTTTTTCATGCAAGGGGTGAACCGTACTTTGGAATAAGCTGCTAGAGATGGTGGCTGAGGCAGGCATATTAGCAGGATTAAAAATCCACCTAAATCAGGGGTTCCCAACCTTTTTATGCCATGGACCAATACCATAAAGCAAGTGCTTGGAAACACCTGGTCCAGGTAAATACAAAGATATATGCATCAAATATGGGCAGATTGCACCAGATTGCCGGGCATCAGTTAGCAAGGACAAGTTGGCCCAAGAGGCCTGTATCCCTATTGTATGACTCTAAAAGACAGGCCAAGGAATCGGTCTAGGCTATTCAGCAGATAATTCAGGAAAGATCTTCTGATTCAAAACATAATGGAAATCTGGTGCTTCAGGCTCAAGATTCAAGATTGTTTAATGTCATTTCCTGTGCACGTGTATGGAGAAAGAAATAATGCTTACTCCACATGCAATGCAGTGCAGAAGAACACAAAAGACAAAGAACACAGTAATAATAACAATAAAACACATCATAAATATAAATAAATAAGATAACTTGTATACATCAACATACACAAAACGCTGGTAGAACACAGCAGGCCAGGCTGCATCTATAGGGAGAAGCGCTGTCGCCGTTTCAGGCCAAGATCTCGGCCCAAAACGTTGACAGCCCTTCTCCCTATAGATGCTGCCTGGCCTGCTGTGTTCTACCAGTATTTTGTGTGTGTTGTTGTTTGAATTTCCAGCATCTGCAGATTTCCTCATTTTAACTTGTATACATAATTGATTGGATATCCATAAAGTGACACTAGGCTGCTCATATGGTGACTGACAGGAAATAATAAAGTAGTGGTGGAGTTAGTGGGTGGAAATGTTGATCAAATTTACTGCTTGAGGAAAGTTACTGTTCTTGAGTCCGGTACTTCTGGTGTGGATGCTATGTAGCTTCCTCCCTGATGGGAGAGAGACAAACAGTCCTTGAGCAGGGCATCTGCAATCCCTCATGATGTTATTGGGACTTTTTTGCCACCTTTCTGAAAATATGTCCTTGAGAGCAGATATTTTACTCAAACATATAGAGCAGAGGTTCCCAACTGGGGTCAATAGACCCCTTGCTTAATGATATTAGCCCATGGGATAAAAAACATAGAAACGTAGAAAATTGGTGCAGGAGTAGGCCATTCGGCCCTTCGAGCCTGCACCACCATTCAGTATGATCATGGCTGATCATCTAACTCAGAACCCTGTACCTGCTTTCTCTCCATACCCCCTGATCCTTTTAGCTAAAAGGGTCATATCTAACTTCCTCTTAAATATAGCTAATGAACCGGCCTCAACTGTTTCCTGTGGCAGAGAATTCCACAGATTCACCACTCTCCGTGTGAAGAAGTTTTTCCTCATCTTGGTCTTAAACGGCTCCCCCTTTATCCTTAAACTGTGACCCCTCATTCTGAACTTCCCCAACATCGGAAACAATCTTCCTGCATCTAGCCTGTCCAATCCCTTTAGAATTTTATACGTTTCAATACGATCCCCCCTCAATCTTCTAAATTCCAGTGAGTATAAGCCTAGTCGATCAAGTCTTTCTTCATATGAAAGTCCTGCCATCCCAGGAATCAATCTGGTGAACCTGCTCTGTACTCCCTCTATGACAAGAATGTCCTTCCTCAGATAAGGGAACCAAAACTGCACACAATACTCTAGGTGCGGTCTGACCAAGGCCTTGGACAACTGCAGTAGAACCTCCCTGCTCCTGTACTCAAATCCTTTTGCTATGAATGCCAACATACCATTTGCCTTTTTCACCGCCTGCTGTACCTACATGCCCACCATCAATGACTGGTGTACAATGAGACCCAGGTCTCGTTGCATCTCCCCCTTTCCTAATCGGCCACCATTCAGATAATAATCTGTTTTCCTGTTCTTGCAACCAAAGTGGATAACTTCACATTTATCCACATTAAGTTGCATCTGCCATGAATTTGCCCATTCACCTAACCTATCCAAGTCACCCTGCATCCTCTTAGCATCCTCCTCACAGCTAACACCGCCGCCCAGCTTTGTGTCATCTGCAAACTTGGAGATGCTGCATTTAATTCCCTCGTCTAAATCATTAATATATATTGTAAACAACTGGAGTCCCAGCACTGAGCCTTGAGGTACCACACTAGTCACTGCCTGCCATTCTGAAAAGGTCTCGTTTACTCCCACTCTTTGCTTCCTGTCTGCCAACCAATTCTCTATCCACATCAATACCATACCCCCAATATCGTGTGCTTTAAGTTTGCACACTAATCTCCTGTGTGGGACCTTGTCAAAAGCCTTTTGAAAATCTAAATATACCACATCCACTGGCTGTCACCTATCCACTCTATTAGTTACATCTTCAAAAAATTCTATAAGATTCGTCAGACATGATTTTCCTTTCACAAATCCATGCTGACTTTGTCCGATGATTTCACCTCTTTCCAAATGTGCTGTTATCACATCTTTGACAACCGACTCTAGCATTTTCCCCAACACTGATGTCAGACTCACTGGTCTATAATTCCCTGGTTTCTCTCTCCCTCCTTTTTTAAAAAGTGGGGTTACATTAGCCACCCTCCAATCCTCAGGAACTAATCCAGAATCTAAGGAGTTTTGAAAAATTATCACTAATGCATCCACTTATTTCTTGGGCTGCTTCCTTAAGCACTCTGGGATGCAGACCATCGGGCCCTGGGGATTTATCTGCCTTTAATCCCTTCAATTTACCTAACACCACTTCCCTACTAACATGTATTTCCTTCAGTTCCTCCATCTCACTAGACCCTCGGTCCCTTACTATTTCCAGAAGATTATTTATGTCCTCCTTAGTGAAGATAGAACCAGAGTAGTTATTCAATTGGTCTGCCATGTCTTTGTTCCCTCTGATCAATTCACCTGTTTCTGACTGTAAAGGACCTACATTTGTCTTGACCAATCTTTTTCTTTTCACGTATCTATAACAGCTTTTACAGTCAGTTTTTATGTTCCCTGCCAGCTTTCTCTCATAATCTTTTTTCCCTTTCCTAATTAAGCCCTTTGTCCTCCTCTGCTGGTCTCTGAATTTCTCCCTGTCCTCAGGTGTGCCACTTTTTTTTGTTAATTTATTTGTTTCTTCTTTGAACTTGATACTATTCCTAATTTCCCTTGTCAGCCATGGGTGCACTACCTTACCTGGTTTATTCTTTTGCCAAACTGGGATGAACCATTGTTGTAGTTCATCCATGCGATCTTTAAATGCTTGCCATTGCATATTCACCATCAACCCTTGAAGGATCATTTGCCAGTCTATCTTAGCTAATTCATGTCTCATACTTTCAAAGTTACCTTTCTTTGAGTTCAGAACCTTTGTTTCTAAATTAACTATGTCACTCTCCATCTTAATGAAGAATTCCACCATATTATGGTCACTCTTACCCAAGGGGCCTCGCAAGACAAGATTTGCTAACTAACCCTTCCTCATCGCTCAATACCCAATCTAGAAGGGCCTGCTGTCTAGTTGGTTCCTCGACATGTTGGTTCAGAAAACCATCCCGCATACATTCCAAGAAATCCTCTTCCTCAGCACCCTTACCAATTTGGTTCACCCAATCTATATGTAGATTGAAGCCACCATTATAACTACTGTTCCTTTATTGCACGCATTTCTAATTTCCTGTTTAATGCCATCTGCAATGTCACTACTACTGTTAGGTGGCCTGTACACAACTCCCACCAGTGTTTTCTGCCCCTTAGGGTTATGCAACTCTACCCATATCGATTCCACATCCTCCAGGCTAATGTTCTTCCTTTCTATTTCATTAATCTCCTCTCTAATCAGCAATGCTACCCCACCTCCTTTTCTTTCCTGTCTATCCCTCCTGAATATTGAATATCCCTGGATGTTGAGCTCCCATCCTTGGTCACCCTGGAGCCATGTCTCTTTGATCCCAACTATATCATATTCATTAATAACTATCTGCACATTCAATTCATCCACCTTGTTACAAATGCTCTTTGCATTGACACACAAAGCCTTCAGGCTTGTTTTTACAACACTCTATGTCCTAACTCCCTAAATTCACCTTGTAGGACCTCATCCTGTTTTTTACCTATATCGTTGGTACCTATATGCACCACGACCACTGGCTGTTCACCCTTCCATTCCAGAATGTCCTGCAGCCGCTCAGAGACATCCTTGACTCTTGCACCAGGAAGGCAACATACCATCCTGGAGTCTCGTTTGCGGCTGCAGAAACGCCTATCTATTCCCCTTACAATCGAATCCCCTATCACTATAGCTCTGCCACTCCTTTTCCTTCCCTCCTGTGCTGCAGAGCCACCCATGGTGCAATGATCTCGGCTGCTGCTGCCTTCCCCTGATGAGTCATCTCCCCCAACAGTATCCAAAACAGTATATCTGTTTAGGAGGGAGATGACCCCAGGGGACTCCTGCACTACCTGCCTACTGCTATGCTGTCTAGTGGCCACCCCTTCCCTTTCTGCCTTGGTTGGGAGCCGCTGAAATAGAGGATGGTGAGAATGTGAGCACTTTCAAGAAGAGCTACACCTTTATTAGAGAAGATTTTGTGAAAATGAAAGGCCTCCATTCTCAATGTTCATAAATTAAAATCTTATGCACTCCCTCAATCTTTACTTTGAGTGTAGAGCTATGGTGGTGTATGTGCTATACTGTATATGGTCTGTAATATGTTCCCACGATGTGTCAAGCAATGCTACTAAAAATGCATATTAGAATATGAAATTCTGCAAGGAATAGGTGTCCTCTGGGGCTCCAACTCAGTTGCTAGAGTTTAGTAAACCATCTATTAATAAGACCAAAATCCTGCGAGAAAATCACTTCTGCAGCTGTAGAGTAAGGAGTTCTTATTTGGAACAGCAGTGGTTTCTCAAAGGGCTCATAAAAACAAGCAAAATAATGCTAATCATTACATCTGTTCTGTACTTATGTGGAAGTTTTTATAATTGTCAATTTTCAAAATAATATGTGATGATATATCAAGGAGTTTATGTGGTAAAATAAATATCACTATATTTACAAGTGCACTTCACTAGATCACAGACCTTTATCCACATCTTGTGATTGGATGTGATATACTTACGCATTAATCAGTTCAGATTCACGTCAAAACTTTTACATAAAATATCCCAAATTCATTTAAAATCAAAAGTTATGTGTGTGTGGTGTTTTAAAATCAATATTGCTGCCATATTTGACCATGGATGGTCAAAATTCTATGCTGGCAAGATTATTTTCAGATCAGAGCAGAAGTCTATGGATCAAAATTATTGATGTCTCGTGCTCAAAATGCTACCAAAGGTAAATGCATTTACCTTTTCTCAAGCACTGAAGCAGGTCTTGGACAGTTGGCTTTTGTTCAAAATTAGCTGAAGGTCTGGAATATTCTAAGTGGTCTATTTTCATCCAGTTCACTTTCCAACTCACCCCACTGTGTTATTACAAATGTCCTGAGAACTTCTGCCCCAATACAATTGCTGGTACCCTCCTTCTCTATCATCTCTATAAACCTTACCCTTACCTCTCCCCCATCCAATCCTACCTACATACCAACAGTCTGAATCCAGTCTCGAACCTGTTTTACTCCCCTGGTCTTCTCCCTCTTCTCACCATAATTCTTTCTCTGAAATCTGTGATCTTTTCTCCAAAAGAGTTATAACAGGCCCTGCAGTTCACCAAATCTACACTGACCATCAAACTCCGAATTACACCAAATCCTCAGAGCCTTTAAACCTGAACATTGTACAATGAGACAAAATGAGTGTTACTAGTCCAATTTGTTGCTGTTGATGTTGTCTTAATGTTCTTTCCAAAGTCTTGCCTATAGTCTTCAAATCCTCACAAGGTACTACAAAGTCATAGTCGTAGGAAAGTTATATAGTAGTTGTCCTTTGGATTCAAAGAAGACATGCTGTTGTGCATTCACACAACAGAAACCTGTGCGTGACGGAGTTTTAAGTGGAACAGCCATTGCACAGGGGCAATCCCACTCTCTCGGCAGAAGAGAACTCAATCCAGTGGCACGGACAACTGTTACAGCTGGAGACCTTTCCTGCTGCAGTGAATGACAAGGATGTCTAAGTGTCTTGTCATGCTTTTAGTGCTCCACAACGCCTGCTGGCCTGCCTTCTTGACTGTTGGACCATTAATCAGTCTCCTCCGCTCAATCTGCCATTGAAAAAGTCCCTTCAGCCCATCTAGACCATACCAGACCATTTAAACTGCCTACTCCCATCGACCTGCATTGGCACCATAGCCTTCCATACCCCTGCTCTCTATGTACCTATCCAAATTTCCCTCAAATGTTGAAATTGAGCTCACATGCACCACTAGTGCTGGCAGCTCATTCCACACTCTCACACTCCTCTGAATGAAGTTTCCCCTCATGTCCGCTTAAACTTTTCACCTTACATCCTTAACCCATGACCTCTAGTAGTCCCACCCAACGTCAGTGGAAAAAGCCTGTTTGTACTTACCATTAAAAGTAATTTTACTATTTCCACCTTTAGCTTGTTATTTTAATTTTTAGTTAAGTTTCACAAATATTCTAAACACGAGAGATTCCTAAGTTGCTGGAAATCCAGAGAAACACATACAAAATGCTGGAGGAGCTCGGTAGGCCAGACAGCATCTATGGAAATGAATAAACAGTCAATGTTTTGGGTCAAGACTCCTGATCAGGTTCTGATGAAATGTCATGATCTGAAGCTCTATATTCCTTGCCATTGATTGTTTTTATGTCATGGACCAATGCCGTTAAGCAAAGGGTCTGGGAACATCTGTCATGGATGCTGTATGATCTGCTGAGTTCCTTCAGCACTTTGTGTGTTGCTCAGGAGAATATTCCTGTTTTTGTTGCTGATCTAATCACCTTCTCTGGACTGGAGATCTAAATATTCTCCTTTGCTTTAAACATATTGACATCTTTAAGTCTTTGCATGAAGGATGTCACTTAAGTTTGTTAATGTAAACAATGGCCAAAAAGAGATGTTGGAGGTTGTCTCCTTGGGTCTGTACCTGGATTCTTTGATCATTTAGCCGAAAGAGAAACAGCTACGACTTGAAGCAACAGCTTTATAAATGCAAATAGAGATAGATCAAGAACATCCATTTACAGGCTCACACAAATCAATGACCAATACTCCCCTTCATGGAAATGGCCTGATAGGACTTTCTTTCTTATACCTTTACATTTCTCAGAGCAGAACTTGTGGATTTAGCTCTGCTGGTGAGTGAAATCAGATCACAGAGGTGGGCAATTGGACATGGAGAAGAAGGAGAAGAGTTTGCAGGTTGTGCAGGAGAGTTGGATCATTCCTGCCTGAATGCAGTCATCTCAGATAGGATCTACATGGGACGATAGTCTAATATTTATTTATTTATTTAGAGATTTAGCATGGAACTGGTACTTCTAGCCCAAAAAGCTGCATTGCACAACAAACCACCTACTTAACCCTGGCCTAATCGCAGAAGAATTTACAACAACCAGTAGTTACCCTACTAACCAGTACATCTTAGGGCTGTGGGAGGAAATCAGAGCACCCAGAGAAAGCCCATGCAGTCATGGAGAGAACGTATAAACCCCTTACAGACACTCTGGAATTGAACTCTGAACTCCAAAACCCTGAGCTGCAATTACATCGCACTAACGTTTGAATGCAATAGAAAGGCACACAGAGAAGCAAAGTAAAATAAACAACACGGAAAATAAGGGAAAAACACTAGTGAAAACATGAAAAAACACATCATTTTAAAACCTATTCAATAAATTCATGACTGATATTCCTACACCCAGAATTATTAAAAATAAATCTATTTTCGTTAGAGAGCATTTGTTTCCACATGACATTGACCAATGTTTAAAAAGACACAAATTTTGATCAGATCTATACGTTTAATGATTTTCTTGAGTTACAATGGCATCCTTGCACCTCTGGACCCAAGAGAATCTATGCGTACAATCTCAGATATGCAGATAGTGAATGTCTTTTCAAGGAGTGTGCCATATCAGAATTTTCTGCTCGTTCCTCAGCATAATGATGGTGTCAGTAACAATGTAGAGGGATTGTTTCTTATATATAATGGCTTTGATCTCAATCTCCTTTAATCAATAGCATTTACTAGAATTTTTATTTGGTCATTTATGATGATGTGCCTCATAACAGATAATCATTTATTGCAAAGTTCTCTACATTTTGTTGCTGATCACTTGCCTGATAAACATCCTATAATAAAGGCTTAAGCTGCTGGAGTAGGCACTTTATTCTTAACTGTATGAAGTTGTTTATCACAATCAGAGAGCAGTTGAACTGTGAAGGAACATTTTGACTTTCAGTACTAAAATAGAGCTGTTCAATAAAGCGGGTTCAATTCCCACCACTGCCTGTAAGAAGCCTGCGTGTTTTCCCTGTGATCGCATAGGTTTCCTTCCGGATTCTCTGGTTTCCTCCCACAGTCCAAAGGCATACTGGTTAGTAGATTAATTGGCCATTGTAAATTGGCCCATGACTTGGTTAGGGTTAAATCGGTGGATTGCTGGGTGGTGTGGCTTGAAGGGTCAGAAGAGCCTATTCTATGCTGTATCTCAATAACTAAATAGTCTCTGTTGGGAAGTGGTCTAATTCAACAATATAGGAGTCAATTAGAAATTAATTTCCAGAGGAAATTATGATGTTTGCAGTTACTTCTAAACCCTCAGCCTTTATCTTAGGAAAAGGCAACTGCTTAAAGTCAGAAGCGATGGCAGGAAATAATGCTTTTCTGTCTTTAAAGTAAAAGTTTGTGCCTTGATCTTATAATCATATAGTCATACAGTACAGAAACAGGCTCTTTGGCCCATCAGATTTATTCCAACCAGTACCTCTTTTCTCTAATTGTACTTTATCAACCCTTGTTCATCGTAAACCATGCCTTGACGATTCAAGTGCTCAGCTAAATGCTGATGAAATGTAATAAGAGTAACTGTCCACGTCAACTTCTCAAGCAACCAAGCACCGGTTGGAAAAAAAACCCTCAGGTCTTCTCTATACTTCTCACTCCTCACCATTAACCCATGCCCTTTAATTTCTGCAATGGAGAAAAAAATCCTTACTATCTTCCAAACCTATGTCTTTCACAATCCTGTATACCTCTTTCAGATCTCTCTTCAGGCCCCTCTGCTCCAAGGAAAACAAACACTGCTTATAACTGAAATACGAGTCTCTCCTCAAAGCTGAAATATTCCATCCCTGACAATATCTTGGTGAATCTTACCTGCACCTTCTCCACCACAATCTGTTGCCCTGGAGAACTGGCAACAAGAAATGCACTCAGCATTCCAACCATGGGTGACACAATGTCACTCATCTGTACTAATTTGTCATCATGCCTGGTCCATGAAGAAATCTCAAAAATAATTGAAACATACTCAAACTTCTTCAGGTCCTTGAACCATATCCCATCAATGTATTTTGTGTGTGTTACTCTGCTTTTTTTCGGGCAGGTGGGGCTCATCAGCCTTGGAAGGCAGCCCACCTAGGAGAAGGAAAACACTGATTTTAAACCTCCGCTGCCTTGTGGTCATACCCACCCATGGGAAAGGCTTCAGGAGTAAACCCCGAGGAAGAAATCTGGAGCTGGGGTCCCTAAGGCAGTTTGATGTTGTTTACAACTTCACTCAGGCAACCTCTGCGACAACACTGGTGCCAAGCTGTATCGGCGTTTGCCCTTCCCTTGGACTACATCAGTGACGTAGAGATGGGGAACCCACTGCATGGGCAACAGCTGGTTCTTCAAATCTTCCCACCCAGGCTTGCACCCTGGAGAGGACACAGTCCACCAGAGGTGCATACCCTGGGATTGACAGCTGTCTGCTACTCTGGATTTCCAGTATTTGCAGAATCTCCGTGTTTATGTTTGAACCTTGTAGCACATATATGTCAAACTCAAGGCCCGCGGGCCAAATCCGGCCCGTGGTGGAATTATCTTTGGCTCGCGAGATAATATCTAATTACTATTAAAGCTGGCCCCACTAATCGAAGCGCCTATGGCGTATGATATGGCTAATGCTGAGTTTATTCAGGTACCAGGTTTTCAGGGTTTTTAGTGTTTATTCGGTTTCCCTGGTTTATTTCCTAAATATCATTAATGAATAAATTTTTTTCTATTAGAGCTGGCCCGCCGGTATATTGCATGCACCACTAATACTACAAATCCCACAATGCACTGCCAGTGCATTGCTCGTGCTTGCCTTACTCTCTCATCAGCATCCTTATGGGGCTAGTCACGTGTGGTCAACTTTCAGCTATCCCTCACCCCAAAAATAGCTGAACGAAAGGTGGACTTTGAAAACAGGGGTTTTCAAAGCAGGTGAGAGGCAGAGTATATGTTTGCAGATATAAAGGGCAAACCTGTTTGTCTTGTGTGCGGAGATGGTGTGGCTGTAATTAAATAATATAACATAAGACGACACTATGAAACAAAACACCACGACAAATACAAGCATCTGGACAAGAAACAGAAGCCCGCGATGTGCGGTCAAAAGAGTGGATTGGTGGGCAGGATCTGGGAGAAGATGCTGGAGGAAAACGGCGCAGGTGAGCTGACAGCTTATCACTGCATCATACACCAGGAATCGTTGTGTGGCAAAGCCTTGAAAATGGAACATACAATGAGCACCATAAGACGAGCAGTTAACTTCATAAGATCCAAAGGTTTAAATCACCGCGAGTTCAAGTCGTTTCTGGAGGAGTTGGGTTCAGAATATAATGATTTGCCCTATCACACAGAGGTGCGATGGTTAAGCCAAGGAAAAGTGCTGAAAAGATGTTTCGAGTTGCGTGAGGAGATTTGTCAGTTCATGGAAAGCAATGGGAAAGACACAACAGAGCTCCGGGATAAAAAGTTGCTTTGTGAAATGGCGTTTCCGTGTGACATCACGAGCCATCTCAATGCGCTCAACCTGCAATTTCAGGGGCGGGGTCGTGTGATCACAGACGTGTACGCTGCAGTGAGGGCTTTAAAACCAAGCTGCGCCTGTGGGAGACGCAGATGCAGCAAGAAAACTTGAGCCATTTTCTGTGTTGCCAAACTATGAAAGAGCAGGTTTCTATCGCAGTGTTCCCACGTGCAAAGTTTGATGAAAAACTTAGCATACTTGGTGCCGACTTCACACGGCGATTTGCCGACTTTGAAGCCCAAAAAAGCAGGTTTGAACTGCTCAGTAATCCATTTGCAGCTGACGTGGAAAGCGCACCAACCAACATACAAATGGAGCTGATTGAACTCCAATGTAGCGACACACTCAAGACAAAGTATCACTCCGTGGGCGCTGCACAGTTTCTACGTTTCATTCTCGACACAATGCCCCAGCTACGTACCCAAGCTGCTCAAATGCTCTCTATGTTTGGCAGCACATATCTGTGTGAACAACTGTTCTCTTTGATGAAGATAAACAAAACATCACACAGGAGTCGTCTTTCTGAAGAACACCTTCACTCAATTCTGAGGATTTCCTCAGCTCAGAGCCTGACTCCAAACATTGATGAACTTGCATCCAAGATGAAATGCCAAGTATCTGGCTTAGACTAATGTGAATCACAGAGTGTTGGCCTGTGGAAAAATGTTTTCATTAGAAATTACTCCGGAAAAGCTGCAGATAAAGCCATAAGAAATAAATGCAACTGATTTTTTATTTACGGTACTTAATGTTCAATGTTGTTTTTGCAGGCAATAACCTAAGCTTTGTTAGTTCCAGGTTAATATGTGTAATAAATTCATTTCAATAAGTTTTGCAATAAACACTGAACCAGTCCGGTCCTCGACTTGTACCGATTTTTTAATTTTGGCCCACTGTGTATTTGAGTTTGACACCCCTGTATAGCATATTCACCTGGACATCAGTGTCTAGTCTGGCCTCATCAACACACAATTACAGTGAGTAAATCCCACCATTCAACTTCAACTCCCGATTCAGTTTCCAGAGATGATATTAAAATTTCCAGTTATATTTAGAGCTGGGTAACAGTTATATTTAGAGCTGGGTAGAGCTGCATAACACTAAGGGGCAGAAAATGCTGGTGGGAGTTGTGTACAGGCCACCTAACAGTAGTAGTGACGTTGGGAATGGCATTAAACAGGAAATTAGAAATGCGTGCAATAAAGGAACAGCAGTTATAATGGTGGCTTCAATCTACATATAGATTGGGTGAACCAAATCGGTAAGGGGGCTGAGGAAGAGGATTTCTTGGAATGTGTGCGGGATGGTTTTCTGAACCAACATGTCGAGGAACCAACTAGAGAGCAGGCCATTCTAGATTGGGTATTGAGCAATGAGGAAGGGTTAGTTAACAATCTTGTCGTGCGAGGCCCCTTGGGTAAGAGTGACCATAATATGGTGGAATTCTTCATTAAGATGGAGAGTGACATAGTTAATTCAGAAACAAAGGTTCTGAATTTAAAGAAGGGTAACTTTGAACGTATGAGACGCAAATTAGTTAAGATAGACTAGCAAATGATACTTCAAGGGTTGACGGTGGATATGCAATGGCAAGCATTTAAAGATTGCATGGATGAACTACAACAATGGTTCATCCCAGTTTGGCAAAAGAATAAACCAGGGAAGGTAGTGCACCCATGGCTGACAAGGGAAATTAGGGATAGTATCAAGTCCAAAGAAGAAACATATAAATTAGCAAAAAAAGAGTGGCACACCTGAGGACTGGGAGAAATTCAGAGACCAGCAAAGGAGGACAAAGGGCTTAATTAGGAAAGGGAAAAAAGATTATGAGAGAAAGCTGGCAAGGAACATAAAAACTGACTGTAAAAGCTTTTATAGATATGTGAACAGAAAAAGATTGGTCAAGACAAATGTAGGTCCTTTACAGTCAGAAATAGGTGAATTGATCATAGGGAACAAAGACATGGCAGACCAATTGAATAAATACTTTGGTTCTGTCTTCACTAAGGAGGACATAAATAATCTTCGGGAAATAGTAAGGGACCGAGGGTCTAGTGAGATGGAGGAACTGAAGGAAATACATGTTAGTAGGGAAGTGGTGTTAGGTAAATTGAAGGGATTAAAGGCAGATAAATCCCCAGGGCCCGATGGTCTGCATCCCAGAGTGCTTAAGGAAGCAGCCCAAGAAATAGTGGATGCATTAGTGATAATTTTTCAAAACTCCTTAGATTCTGGATTAGTTCCTGAGGATTGGAGGGTGGCTAATGTAACCCCACTTTTTAAAAAAGGAGGGAGAGAAAAACCAGGGTATTATAGACCGGTGAGTCTGACATCAGTGTTGGGGAAAATGCTAGAGACGGTTATCAAAGATGTAATAACAGCACATTTGGAAAGAGGTGAAATCATCGGACAATGTCAGCATGGATTTGTGAAAGGAAAATCATGTCTGACGAATCTGATAGAATTTTTTGAAGATGTAACTAATAGAGTGGATAGGTGACAGCCAGTGGATGTGGTATATTTAGATTTTCAAAAGGCTTTTGACAAGGTCCCACACAGGAGATTAGTGTGCAAACTTAAAGCACATGGTATTGGGGGTATGGTATTGATGTGGATAGAAAATTGGTTGGCAGACAGGAAGCAAAGAGTGGGAGTAAACAGGACCTTTTCAGAATGGCAGGCAGTAACTAGTGGGGTACTGCAATGCTCAGTGCTGGGACCCCAGTTGTTTACAATATATATTAATGATTTAGACGAGGGAATTAAATGCAGCATCTCCAAGTTTGCGGATAACACGAAGCTGGGCGGCGGTGTTAGCTGTGAGGAGGATGCTAAGAGGATGCAGGGTGACTTGGATAGGTTAGGTGAGTGGGCAAATTTATGGCAGATGCAATTTAATGTGGATAAATGTGATGTTATCCACTTTGGTTGCAAGAACAGGAAAACAGATTATTATCTGAATGGTGGCCAATTAGGAAAAGGGTAGGTGCAACGATACCTGAGTGTCATTGTACACCAGTCATTGAAGGTGGGCACTGATGCACCATCAATAACTCTCTCTGAGACGTGAAGGTGAGATATCGGCTTTTATTGACTGGAAGAAAGAACAAGCAGTGGTTGACCACCATACTACATCCTGGGATGTAGAGGCCGGGATCAGGCCTCAATCGCCTTTATACAGGGGTCTGTGGGAGGAGCCACAGGAGCAGTCAGCAGGGGGCGTGTCCAGACAGGTATATGTAGTTCACCACAGGCATGCAGGTACAGCAGGTGAAAAAGGCAAATGGTATGTTGGCATTCATAGCAAAAGGATTTGAGTACAGGAGCAGGGAGATTCTACTGCAGTTGTACAAGGCCTTGGTAAGACCGCACCTAGAGTATTGTGTGCAGTTTTGGTTCCCTAATCTGAAGAAAGACATTCTTGCCATAGAGGGAGTACAGAGAAGGTTCACCAGATTGATTCCTGGGATGGCAGGACTTTCATATGAAGAAAGATTTGATCGACTAGGCTTATACTCACTGGAATTTAGAAGATTGAGGGGGGATCTTATTGAAACGTATAAAATTCTAAAGGGATTGGACAGGCTAGATGCAGGAAGATTGTTTCCAATGTTGGGGAAGTCCAGAACGAGGGGTCACAGTTTAAGGATAAAGGGGAAGCCTTTTAGGACCAAGATGAGGAAGAACTTCTTCACACAGAGAGTGGTGAATCTGTGGAATTCTCTGCCACAGGAAATAGTTGAGGCCGGTTCATTGGCTATATTTAAGAGGAAGTTAGATTTGGCCCTTGTGGCTAAAGGGATCAGGGGATATGGAGAGAAAGCAGGTACGAGGTTCTGAGTTGGATGATCAGTGATGATCATACTGAATGGTGGTGCAGGCTCAAAGGGCCGAATGGCCTACTCCAGCACCTATTTTCTATGTTTCTATGTTTCTATTTAACAGTCTAGAAATTAACTTCATGGTGACTTAAGGAACGGAAAGACACTTGCTGGGATGCATAATAAAGTCCATGTTTTACTTCCATGGTTATTAATGTTCTGAGCTGTAAACTCATAGTAAATCAAGGCAGAGAGGGTCAGCAACTTCAACTCACTTGGAAGCAGAGCCTCTGCTTCCTTTGGATTGTTTTGAAAGTTTGCCGTGACATTTGAAACTTTAGCAAACTCCTATAGGTAGTGGCGAATGTATTGACTGGCTGCTTTACAGCCTGGAATAGAAACATCAATGAATGGTAAATCCTACAAAAAGTAGTGAACATGGCCCAGTCCATCACAGGTAAAACCCCCTCCTCCACTGACCACATCTACATGAAGCGTTGTCACAGGACAGCAGCATCCATTATCAGGGACCCCCACCACCAAGGACGTGCTCTCTTCTCATTGCAGCCATCAGGAAGAAGGTACAGGAGCCTCAGGACTCCCACCACCCTTAAGCAGAGGCTCTGGAACCAGTGGGGGTAACTTCACTCACCCCCATCACTGAAATGTTTCCACAAACTATAGACTCACTTTCAAGGACTCTTCATCTCATGTTCTTGATATTTATTGTTTATATATTTATTATTATTCTTTCTTTCTTTTTGTAATTGCATTGTTTGGTGCCTTTTGCACAATGCTTTCATTGACTCAGTTCTAGTGGATGTCGTCGTCGGATTTCAATGGACAACTGAAGATACATACTTCGGTAATAAATTTACTTTCAACTTTGAACTTTACATATGCCTTATTTTGTACAGCTTCTCTTTTACCAGCTGGTTTTCACGAGAACAATTACTCCAAATATCAACCACTAATTTTCATTGAAAATAAACAAAATTCTAATTAAAATATGATTTCTGATTTTGATTAAATTGCTTTTCAAGTGCTGTGTCATCTGGTCAGATTCTGGTCTGTGTTCTGGTCAGGTCTGGTAGCCTATGCAGAGTTGAGAGGGTATTTCTACCACATAAGGACTGATCAGAAAGATCATTTGCTGTATGTTTGTAATTTTGAACATGATGCAATTGGACTTGATTGATGCAAGACAGAACTAAGCCTTTTCCAATGGTAGGTATCTCCTACATAAGCTAATTTGTGAAATTATATTCTTCCATATATATATTTGGCAAACTTCTATAGATGCACAGTAGAGACTATCCGAACTGTTTACATCATGGCCTCGAATGCTGAGGAACAGAGAAGCCTACAGAAAATGATGGATACAGCCCAGTGCAACGTAGGCACAGCTGTCCACACCAGTGAGTACATTTACATGGAGCATTAACAATAGAAAGCAGTATCCATCATCAAAGACACTCAACATCCTTTTTTCTCTACTACCATTGGGCAGCCTCCAAGAAGACCACAAACTTATCGTGGTTTGGAGGCTTGCATGCTTCAATGACCTGGAGAGCTAGGCTGGCTGGAGTCAGGGCTTTATGCTGTGACTGTTGGTAGGATGTCCCATACCAAACAGGTCAAAGGGTAGAGGTCAGACTAAGAGTGGTCCACAAGTACTCTAGGTTCAGGGGTTCAGCTCGGGGGTAACAGCCCTGACTGGTGAAACAAAACAAAACTGTTATTGAAGCAGCAATGAAGTGTGATGGTATTCCTGAGTCTCCACCCATCACTTGCATGGCTGACGGCCGTGAAATCTGAGAGGAAGCTACTGACATGATTAAGGAAGCCCTGAACACTGAAGCAGACTGAGATGAAGGACTTGCACAACTGCCCTAATTGCAAGCAGGTGTAATGGGCAGAAAGTAAGTAGGTAATTACCATCGAGTATGAAGTACAGAAGCCTGAGTCCACACAAGACTAGGTTGATGAACAGTTATTATCCTGCAACCATCAGGCTCCTGAACTGGCATGGACAACTTCAACCGCAATACCATGGCTGATTCTACATCTGGAGACTCACTTTCCAAGTCTTATTACAATCCATATTCTCAGTAATTTTTTGCATAGTTTGTCTTCTTTTGCGCATTGGTTATTTGTAATTTTTTGTCTATGTATTCTGTAGCTTTTCATAAATTTAGATAGATACTTTATTGATCCCAGAAAAAAAATTACAGTATCACAGTAGCATTACAAGTTCACAGATATACAAATGTTAGAAGAGAAGTAAGAAGAATAAATGAATAAATATAAGTTACCTGAAACAGTCTAACAGTCATCACTTCCCCAGCTACAGGTTGACTCATTATAGTGCCTAATGGCCGAAAGTAAGAATGATCTTGGATAGTGCATTTATCTTACTCTATTTCTGAAAGTGCTCCTCTGTTCAGCCAATGTGACATGCAGAGGGTGAGAAACATTGTCCAGGATTTTCCGTAGGGTCCTTTGTTCTACCACAGCCTCCAGCGTGTCCAGTTTGACTCCTATAACAGGGCCAGCCTTTCTAATCAGTTTATTGAGCCTGTTGGCATGACTCCTGCTGATGCCATTGCCCCAGCACACCACCACATAGAAGATTGTACTGGTGACTACAGACTGGCAGAACATATGAAGGAGAGGCCTGCATACTCCAAAGGACCTCAGTCTCCTCAGGAAGTAGAGAAAACTCTGTCCCTTCTTGTACACAGCCTCTGTGCCAGTGCTCCACTCAAGTCTGTCATCCAAGTGCACTGCCAAGTACTTGTACGTCCTCACCATCAGTACTAACAGGGAGCAGTGCAGGCTTAGTCTTCTTAAAGTCCATCACCATCTCTTTTGTCTTACTGTGGTTGAGCTGCAGATGATTCAGCTTGCACCATTTGACAAAGTCCTCCACCAGAGCCCTGTATTCGTCCTCCTGTCTTCCTTTTATAGACCCTTTATTCAACTTTATTTCATTTTTTCCTGTAAGTGACAGTAAGAAAATGAATCTCAAGGTAGCATATATAAACACAGAAACACAAAAAACCTACAGCACAATACAGGTCCTTTGGCCCACAAAGCTGTGCCAAACATGTCCTTACCTTAGAAGTTACTAGGCTTACCCATTGCCCTCTATTTTTCTAAGCTCCATGTACCTATCCAAAAGTCTCTTAAAAGACCCTATCACCTCCACCACCATTGCCAGCAGCCCATTCCATACACTCACTCCTCTCTGAGTAAAAAACTTACCCGTGACATCACCTCTGTATCTACTCCCCAGCACCTTAGACCCGTGTCCTCTTGTGGCAACCATTTCAGCCCTGGGAAAAAGCCTCTGACTATCCACACAATCAATGCCTCTCATCATCTTATACACCTCTATCAGGTCACTTCTCATCCTCCGTTGCTCCAAGGAGAAAAGGCCAATTTCACTCAAACTGTTTTCATAAGGCATGCTCCCCAATACAGGCAACATCCTTGTAAATCTCCTCTGCACCCTTTCTACGGCTTTCACATCCTTCCTGTAGTGAGGCGACCAGAACTGAGCACAGTACTCCAAGTGGGGCCTGACCAGGGTCCTATATAGCTGCAACATTACCTCTTGGCTCCTAAATTCAACTCCATGATTAATGAAGGCCAATACACCATAAGCCTTCTTAACCACAGAGTCAACCTGCACAGCTGCTTTGAACGTCCTATGGACTCAGAACCCAAGATCCCTCTGATCCTCCACACTTACAAGAGTCTTACCATTAATACTATATTCTGTCATCATATTTGACCTACCAAAATGAACCACTTCACACTTATCTGGGTTGAACTTCATCTAATACTTCTCAGCCCAGTTTTGCATCCTATCAATGTCCCACTGTAACCTCTGACAGCCCTCCACACTATCCACAACACCCCCAACCTTTGTGTCATCAGCAAACTTACTAACCCTACCCTCCACTTCCTCATCCAGGTCATTTATAAAAATCATGAAAAGTAGAGGCCCCAGAACAGATCCCTGAAGCACATCACTGGTCACTGGCCTCCATGCAGAATATGACCTGTCTACAACCACTCTTTTCCTTCTGTGGGCAAACCAGTTCTGGATCCACAGAGCTATGTCCCCTTGGATCCCATGCCTCCTTACTTTCTCAATAAGCTTTGCATGGGGTACCTTATCAAATGCCTTGCTGAAATCCATATACACTATATCAATTGCTCTACCTTCATGAATATGTTTAGTCATGTCCTCAAAAAATTCAATCAGGCTCGTAACGCACAACCTGCCCTTGACAAAGCCATGCCGGCTATTCCTAATCATATTATCATATTATGCCTCTCCAAATGTTCATAATCCTGCCTCTCAGGATCTTCTCCATCAACTTACCAACCACTGAATTAAGATTCACAGGTCTATAATTTCCTGGGCTATCTCTACTCCCTTTCTTGAATAAAAGGAACAACATTCGCAACCCTCCATTCCTCCGGAACCTCTCCTGTCCCCATTGTTGATTCAAAGATCATTGCCAGAGGCTCAGCAATCTCCTCCCTCATCTCTCACTGTAGCCTGGGTTATATCTCATCCGGTCCCAGCAACTTATCCAACTTGAAGCTTTCCAGAAGTTCCAGCACATCCTCTTTCTTAATTTCTATATGCTCAAGCTTTTCAGTCTGCTACAAGTCTGCACTACAATCATCAAGATCCTTTTCTGTAGTGAATACTGAAGTAAAGTATTCATTAAGTACCCCTGCTATTTCCTCCGGTTCCATGCACACTTTTCCACTATCACACTTGATAAATCCTATTCTTTCACATCTTATCTTGCTCTTCACATGCTTATAGAATGCCTTGGGATTTTCCTTAATTCTGCCTGCCAAGGCCTTCTCATGGCCCCTTCTGGCTCTCCTAATTTCCTTTTTAAGCTCCTTCCTGTTAGCCTTATAATATTCTAGATCCCTAAAATTACCTAATTCTCTGAACCTTTTGTAAGCTTTTTTTCTTCTTGACTAGATTTATTACAGCCTTTATATACCATGGTTCCTGTACCCTACCATAACATTCCTGTCTCATTGGAACGTACCTATACAGAACTCCACACAGATATCCCCTGGACATTTGCCACATTTCTTCCATACTTTTCCCTGTTTCCATGAGAACATCTGTTCCCAATTTAAGCTTCCAACTTCCTGCCTGATAGCCTCATAATTCCCCTTACTCCAATTAAATGCTTTTCAAACTTGTCTGTTCCTATCTCTCTCCAATGCTATTGTAAAGGAGATAGAATTATGATCACTGTCTCCAAAATGCTCTCCCGCTGTGAGATCTGACACCTGACCAGATTCAGTTCACAATACCAAATCAAGTACAGTCTCTCCTCTTGTTAACTTATCTACATACTGTGTCAAGGAACCTTCCTGAACACACCTAACAAACTCCACCCCATCTAAACTCCTCATTCTAGGGAGATGCCAATCGATATTTGGGAAATTAAAATCTCCCACCACAACAACTCTGTTATTATTACACCTTTCCAGGATCTGTCTCCCTATCTGCTTCTCAATATCCCTGTTACTATTGGTAGCCTATAAAAAACACCCAGGAAAGTTATTGACCCTTTTCTGTTCCTAACCTCCACCCACAGAGACTCTGTAGACAATCCCTCCATGACATCCACCTTTTCTGCAGCCGTGACACTATCTCTGCTCAACAGTGCCACACCCCCACCTCTTTTGCCTCCCTCCCTGTCCTTCCTGAAACTTCTAAAACCCGGCACTTGAAGTAACCATTCCTGTCCCTGAACCATCCAAGTCTCTGTAATGGCCATCACATCATATCCCCAAGTACTGATCCACGCTCTAAGCTCATCCACTTTGTTCACAACACTCCTTGTGTTAAAATAGACACATCTCAAACCTTCAGTCTGAGCACGTCCCTTCTCTATCACCTGCCTATCCTCCTTCACCCACTGTCTACAAGTTTTCTCTATTTGTGAGCTAACATCCTCTTCCTCAGTCTCTTCAGTTTGGTTCTCACCCCCCAACAATTCTAGTTTAAACTCTCCCCAGTAGCCTTAGCAAACCTCCCTGCCAGGATTTTGGTCCCCCTGGAATTCAAGAGCAACCCATCCTTTTTGTACAGGTCACACCTGCCCCAAAAAAGATCCAAATGATCCAGAAATCTGAATCCCTGCCCCCTTCTCCAATCCCTCAGCCACACATTTCTCCTCCACCTCATTCTATTCCTATTCTCACTGTCGCGTGGCACAGGCAGTAATCCTGAGATTACTACCTTTGTAGTCCTGCTTCTCAACTTCCTTCCTAACTCCCTGTAGTCTGCTTTCAGGACCTCTTCCCTTTTCCTACCTATAGCATTGGTGCCAATATGTACTTCGACCTCTGGCTGTTCTCCCTCCCACCGCAGGATATCTTGGATGTAATCTGAAACATCCCGGACCCTGGCACCTGGGAGGCAAACTACCATCCGAGTTTCTTTCCTGCATCCACAGAATCGCCTGTCTGACACCCTGACTATTGAGTCCCCTATCACTACTGCCTTCCTCTTCCCTTCACTACCCTTCTGAGCCACAGGGCCAGACTCTGTGCCAGAGGCACGGCCACTGTCACTTCTCCCAGGCAGGCTGTCTCCCCCAACAGTATTCAAACAGGAGTACTTAATGTTGAGCAGTACAGCCACTGGAGTACTCTCCAGTACCTGACTCTTCGCCGTCTCTCTCCTGACTCTTGATGATAAATTAACATTGAACTTGGATCCGGGGTTTTCTCCTTCATGACCTGTGGCCCAGTTCTCTGATCTACCTGTTTTTTCCCTCTGCTTATTCTGTAAATTCGGAGTTTTAGAAACACGTGGCCTGTGTGCTTTAGAACTTTGAAGTAAGGACCTTTGTACCGGTCATGCATTTGGCCCTCCATACCCCACACATCTCCCCTCAGCTTGGTGGATCCCCACCACCCAGGACAGGCCCTTTTCTCATTGCTACCATTAGGGAGGAGGCACAGAAGCCTGAAGGCACACATTCAGTGATTCAGGAACAGATTCTTCCCCTCTGTCATCAGATTTCTGATTGGAGGTTGAAACCCATGAACACTACCTCAGTATTTTTCTCGCACTACTTAATTAATTTAACTTCTTAATATACATATACACTGTTTTTATGGTTATGTATTACAATTTACTGCTGCCACGTAACAATAAAATTTCACGACATACGCCGTTGATATTAAACCGATTCTGATGCCTTCGGACTGCTGTGGCACTAGGCCTTTGTCTAACCAATTTCTTCCCCACCTTGTAAATTACTTGAAAAACAAAATCTTTTCCTGGTCAATTCCTTCCCATGCATTACCCCACCATCATTCCACTTTGCCACGTATTAAGCCCTTTGACAGATTACTGCATGGGTGAGGGATGAAATTACAGACTTGCTGCCATGCTCTGGCAGTAAGAGAGAGCGTGATGTGATCATTGGCATTGCATTCTATGGCAATCGTGACATGTTTGGTCAGACTGTACAGTAGGGTCGAATGGAGCTTTTCCTCATGATCGACGCGACCAAGGTGTGCAATTTATATTTATATTTATGAGATTCCTTATTTATTTATTACAATTCCTAATCAGCTTCTTTTGCCCAGAAATTTTGTCCCTCCAGCTAAAAATATTTTCACGGTAATAAGATACTTTTTTAAAAATGTATTTATGACTGAGAAGCAAGCCAAATAATGTTTTAAGGTCCTGTGGTTGATTATTTTGACTGCAAATATATCAGATTCACAAGTCCATTGTTAATTTCATTCTCTGCAAAGCAAAGTAAGTGGTTCAGCCCATTCCAGGGTAATTAATAAAGCACAGCAGAATGCATTTGAATCAAAGACGACAGTTGGATGTCTCGGAGAGAAATGAAGGAAGCAGGCCTAATTTTCCCTACAGCCAATATACTCACCTTAGGGTATGGTGGGAAAGATCAGCCCTTGCTATGGTGTAATCTTGACTAAGCTGAACTTATGGGGCTTGATGGTTGACAAGCTGGCAAAACAATATGGTCTGAAGATAAGCCGTTTTGTTAATGGTAGGTGCAACTGAGCTGAAAGTGTTAATTCAGAAACTGCAAAGCATCTCCAGATGCTGCATGCCAAATTCTCCTATAATTCATTTTTCTGCTGACAAGAAATCCTCGATGAATTTATTTTTTGCAAGGTAAATAATTTTTTCATCCCAGCAGTTTTCCAAATCTGTTGCAGATGTTGAAGTTATAAATTGTGCAAATAGTTTCCCACATGCTGGAATGAATTGCATGTTGAGGATTTCTTGCCATCCGTTGACAGTGATCAATGGCTTGGCCACGTACCTAGCTACAGTTTAAACGATTAGTTGTGTCCGCTGCCAAATAGTAAGTGCCGATTGTTCTAAACCAGATTTACAGTATCCCATTCCCACTTTCGTTTGCCGCACCTGCCCCTCTTGCTTTTCACTCTCTGTTATCCAGGAATGACTTGAGTTTGAGTGTGTGTAGCAAGTCCAACATGTTACATTTAATGGTTCACCCATAATACTAAGAGGAATACTACCTCTCTGCTTTGAGAGAATAAACAGTTGAATGGTGTTCCAGAGTTACTAGCGAGATAATTTCTTCTTCTGAAGCAGTTCAAAATATTCAAAGCAAATTTATTGTTAAAGTACATAGACATCACCATATACAAGCCTGAGGCACATTTTCTTGTGGGCATTCACAGTAAATGCAAAGAAACAATAGAATCATAGAAAAAATTGCACACAAGCAAAGACAGACAAACAGCCATTGTGCAAAAGAAGGCTGGGACATTAATGCCTCGGAATGTAGAAAACTGACAGAAGATTTGATAGAGGTATACAAAATTATGAGGGGTATAGATAGGGTAAATGCAGGCTTTTTCCGTGACAACTAAAGGTCATTGGTTAAGGGTGAAAGGTGAAAAGTTCAAGGGGAGCATGAGGGGAAAGTTCTTCATTCAGAGAGTCCTGAGAGTATGACACAAGCTGTCAGCTCAAGTGGTGGATGTGAACTCAGTTTCAATTTTTAAGAGAAGTTTGGATAGATATGTGGATGACAGGGATATGAAAGGCTATAGTCCCAATGCAGGCTGGTGGGAGTAGGAAATTTAATGGGTCAGCATAGCCTAGACTAGATGGGCCAATGGGCCCTTTTCTGGGTTGCATTTTTCTATGATTCTATGACAAAATGTGCAAACACAAACAAAAAATACGTAAATAATATTACATAAATAAGTAATAAATAACATTGAGAAAAGTTGTAGGGTCCTTGAAAGTGAGTCCATAGTTTGTGGAATCAGTTCTGTACTGAGGTGAGTGAAGTTATCCACGTTGGTTTCAGGAGCCTAATTTTGAAGGGCGATAACTGTTCCAGAATCTGGTGGTGTGGGACACAAGCCTCCTGTATCTCCTTCCCGGTGGAAGTAACGAGAAGAGGTGTTAAGAAGAGAAATCAAAGCCAATGTAAAAGCCAAATATAATAGAACAAATTTTAGTGGGAAGATAGAGGATTGGGAAGCTTTTAAAAACCTACAGAAGGCAAGAGTGGATATTAGACCGCTGGCGAACGATGCTGGAGAGATAGTAATAGGGGACAAGGAAATGGCACACTGAATAAGTATCTTGCATTAGTCTACACTGTGGAAGACAGTAGTCGACAGTAGAAATTCCAGGTGTCAGGGGTCATGAAGTGTGTGAAGTTACCAACTTGAGAGAGAAAGTTCTTGGGAAACTGAAAGGCCTGAAGGTAGATAAGTCACCTGGACCAGATGGTGTACACCCCAGGGTTCTGAAAGAGGTGGATGAAGCGATCATGGAGGCATTAGTTATGATCTTGCAAGAATTACAATACTCTGGAATGGTTCCACAAGACTGGAAAATTGCTAGTGCTATTCCACTCTTCAAGAAAGGAGAGATGCAGAAGAAAGGAAATGATAGGCAAGTTAGTCAGACCTCTGTGTTTGGGAAGATGTTGGAGTCCATTATTAAGGATGAGGTCTCAGGGTACTTGGTGGCACATGACAAACAAGGCATATTCAGCATGGATTCCTCAAGGGAAAATCTTGTCTGACAAATCTTTTGGAATTCTTTGAATAAATAACAAACAGGATAGACAAAGGAGAATTGGTTGATGTGTACTTGAAGTTTCAGAAGGCCTTTGACAAGGTGTCACACATATGTAGCTATGAGCCTATGGTATTACAGAAAAGATTCTGGCATGGATAAAGCAGAGGCTGATTTTCAGGAGGCAAAGAGTGGGATAAAAGGAGCCTTTTCTGGTCGGCTGCTGCTGACTAATGGTGTAACACGGGTTTGTGTAGTGACTGATTCTTTTTATGTTATATGTCGATGACCAGGATGATGGAATTGATGGCTTTGTTGCAAAGTTTGCAGATGATATGAAGATAGATGGAGGAACAGGTAGTTTTGAGGAAGTAGAGAGGCGACTGAGGGACTTAGATTGGGGAATGGGCAAAGAAATGGCAGATGGAATGCAGTGTAGGGAAGTGTATAGTCATGTACATTGGTAGAAGAAATGAAAGGGTTGACTATTTTCTAAATGGAGAGAAAAGACACAAAGGGACTTGGGGGTCCTTGTGCAGGATTCCCTAAAGGTTGATTTGTAGGTTGAGTCTGTGGCGAAGAATGAAATTCAAAGTTAGCATTCATTTCAAGAGGACTAGAATATAAAATCAAGGATGCAATGTTGAGTCTTTATAAATCACTGTTATCATCTTGCCCCCCTGTTATCATCACCAAAATGAATGTTGAAACCATTGGTAGAAATATTGGGAAGCATGATACCATGTACTGATATAACAATAGGTTAAATTATTAACAAATAATAGTATTGTTGTGTGAAAAATATCAGGAGAGAAATATTGATGGCAGAGTTTCTGATGGTTGCATAAAAAAACAAGTAATAGCAAGGTTAAATTATTCTGTTAATGGTGTAAAAGAATTGTTAATTGGTAATTTGATTATTATTGTCATTGAGGTAGGAGAATGATTCTGGGAATGAAAGGATTAATGTATGAGGAGCATTTCATAGCTCTGAGCCTGTGCTCACTGAATTTGGGAAGAATGATGAGGGTCTCCTTGAAACCTAGTGAATATTAAAAGGCCTAGACAGAGTGCATGTGGAGAGGATGTTTCCTAAAGTGGGGAGTCCAGGATCAGAGGGAAGAGCCTCAGATTAGAATGATATCCATCTAGAATGGAGAGGAGAAGGAATTTTTTTCGCCAGAGGTTGTATCTATGGAATTCATTACCCCAGGCGGCTGTGGAGGCCAAGTCATTAGGTGTGTTTAAAGCAGAGGTTGATAAATTCTTGCTTAAGCAGGGCATCAAAGTTTATGGGGAGAAGGCAGTAGAATGGGGTTGAGAGGAATAATACATCAGCCACGATGGAATGGTGGAGCAGACTCGAAAAGCCAGGTAGCCTAATTCTGCTCCTATGTCTTATGGTCTTACAGTAAAATCCTTGAATTGCATACCACCTAGGCAGATCATTTAGAACATTAATACAAAGGAAAATAAATGATGCAGAATAAAGTGTTACAATTACAGAGAAAGTGCAATGCTCTTTGACAATAAGGTTATGATGAGGTATATTGTGAGATCAAGCATTCATCTTATCCAACAAAGAGCCCATTCAATAGTCTTATAGCAATGGATAGAAGATGGCCTCGACACCATTGTTGCATGTTTTCGGGTTTTTGTATCTTCTGCCCAAAGGAAGGCAGAAGAGTTTATTTCTGGAGTGGGAGGGGTCTTTTCAGTTGGCTGCTTTTCTGAGGCAGTGAGAAATGCAGACAGACAGAACCCATGGAGGAAAGGCTGATTTTCAGGAAGTGCAGAGCTGTCTTCGCAGGTCTCCTCAGTTTCTTGAGGCTTGAGCAGAGCAGTTACCCTATCAAGCCACAAAGCATCTGGATGGAATGCACATATGATGAACAGGATCATCCCTTAGCCTTCTGATGAAGTAGAGGTGTGGATGTGTTTTCTTAGCACAGTTGAACAAAGAAAAGCTATCAGTGATGTTCCAGTGAGATGGTGGTGTGCTCTGTCACAGTGGGTCTACAGGGCCAATCAAAGGTGTTATTGTCCTTCTGACGATCACAAGGTGCTGCTGGACATTATGAACATGCCTCCATGGGCTTGCTCTTGCCGATGCATTTGTGGACTCAGGAAATTGGGCTAGATTTTTTTTGTGTGTCTGTATGTTTGCTGCTACCTTATATTGGCTATATGTGTCTTGTGATGTATGTGACTGTTAGTACAGTATTTTGCACCTTGGCCCCAGCGCATCGCTGTTTTGTTTGTTTGTATTCATAGGTGTTCATATATACTGTAATTGAATGACAATTAAACTTGAACTTTCTTAAAATGTTCACACCTAGAAACGAAGTTCTCAGCCATCTCCACCTCAGCATCATTGATAAAAACAGGGTGTGTGCTCCGCCACACTTCCTGAAGCCATTGATTGACAGTTCATTGCCAGGACTCCACGACACGATGGTCTCTATCTTTATCAACTTTGAGACCTGGCCCACTAGAGTGAATTTGTAGATGGAGTTAGAGTATCTGGCCACTCTGAATCACATTAGGCAAAGATTTCTAATTCTCCATGACAAGGATCTTAAGGAACACCAAGTGGCATTTATTGAGGGGAATTTGATTCATTGTAGGGTGCAAGTTCCTCTCAGCTGGGAGATGCCCAAAGGGTGATGTACTGTTCAATACATATCTTTAAAAATCTGCAGGCCTCATTCAGAGTACTAACTTCAAAGGTAGATTTTCCAAAGGCTAGATAATCTGCTGTCACTTCATGTATATCTTCCAATTTATTGCACCAATTTGAAAGATATGAATGTTTATAAACCATGAAACCGACTGCAACTAGAGGAGAACTCAGTCATTGCAAAGTCTGAAGGAGGCCAGCCTAGATATCTTTACAAGCTAAGCAAGAGGAAAATTTAAGGTCACAGTTAGTACCAACCATATCATATTTTTCTTACACCACTCCCATATAGAACTACATAAGCATGCAATCAATGTCTCAAAATGGAAAGTCTGTCTGTAACTATATACTGGAGCCAACATTGTAATATCTGATCTTGTACTTAGATTTAAGAGAAGAAACTGCACACAACTAAGAACAAGAAAGCATCTCAGAAAAGCCCTGTTTTCCATCAAGTTAAAACGAATTTGCCCAGCTACACATGCTTGAGAGGATGTAATCAGCGGTATTGAGGAATTAGTGGCAAAACCATCAACAAAATTTCATACTTATACATTGTACTGTGGTAAATTATTTGGCATTTGGAACAAGATATCACATTTCAGGAACACAAGAGATTCTGCAGATGCTGGAAATGCAGAGTAACACACACAAAATGAGAGAGGAACTCAGCAGGTCAGGCAGCATCTATGGAAAAGACTAAATGGTCAATGTTTCAGGCTTGAGAGGGAAATGGGGGTGGGGGAGAGGCAGGGAATTTTGTTCACTGGAAGGAGAAAGTGAAATTCATACCATCAAGTTGGATGGAATATATGCTGTTGCTCCTCCACCTTGAGGAAGTGAATATATTTTGAGGGGGAAGTAGTGTTTGGGTGGGATGGGTGCAAGAATTCCAGAATTTAGGAACAGAGTAAATGAAGACTTCTAGTGAATCAGCTGCAGCTGAGGAAAATTGGACAATGAATGTCATGGAGAGTTGTAAGGCAGAAGGATGTGCTGAGATTAGCAACGTCTTAGAGTAACTCAAAAAACAAGGCATGAATTTTAAAATCAAAGCTTTGCTTAAAAGAGATCGATGTAAGTCAGTAGATGATGAGATGGTGGGTTGACAGGATCTTCTTGTGAGTTAGGACTAAGCAGCAGAACTTGTCGGGCTTGCACATGAAGGCTCCTCCCAGTCTTTACACAGCCAACAGGAGACTCTTGCCATTCGTTTCTAACACATCACCTGCAGTCTGTTTAAACCCAGCCAGATTCAACTAGTTGTTCCCAGTTTTCAGTTACCTGCTTTGGTTAGTATCCATTCTCTCCTGTTTTGGTGGCTTGTTTTTTTTTCCTGCAATCTATTATCGAAGTTATCACTCACCATGTAATCATCTCTGCTCCTCTGCTTTTGGGTAAGCCTCCTCTACGTTCCTTGAGAGAATTTGCAGAAATGAGACTGAAAGTTGGGGAGTTGCCAGGAGTGCATCGGAATAGCCCAGTCTGGAGCCGAAAGGAAAAAGACACAGATGAAGATTTTGGCAGGTTCATGGCCTGTGACAGGTAGAAAGAACTAAGTGATGGCAACAGGTAGCAAACAGGAGCCTTGCCTTCAGTAATGTATCTGGCTTTTGACAGCTTGAGAACCAATGAATCTCATAACCTGGAAGTCCTTCTTTCTCTCTTCTCCCTCCTTGACATCCAGTGTGAGGGCAGCATGGTAGTGTAGTGGTTAGCACAATGCTTTACAGTACTAGTGACCAGGGTTCAATTCCTGCTGCTGCCTGTAAGGATTGTGTATGTTCTTCCTGTGACTGTGTGGATTTCCTCTGGTCTGCTCCCATTCTTAGGGTATATCAGTGGTAGGTTAATCGGCCAATTTGTCCAATTGTCAGGCAAGGAATAAACCGAGGGATAGCTGGAAGGACCTGTTCTGTGCAGTATCTCAATAAATACAACATGCTGCAGTGTGAGAAAAGGTTCAAGCTTTGCCCAGTCCTTCAGTGTATTAAACCAAGTTTCAGACTCTGCCATGCATGTGGTTCGAGTGATCACCATAAGGCAAAGGCCCATCGAGCCTGCTCCGCCATTTCATCATGGCTGACCCATTTTCCCTCTCAGCCCCAGTCTCCTGCCTTCTCCCCGTATCCCTTCATGCCCTGACTAATCAAGAATCTATCAACCTGTGCCTTAAATATACCCAATGACCTGGTCTCCATAGCTGCCTGTGGCAATGAATTCCACAGATTCACTACTCCTGGACTAAAGAAACTCCTCCTCATCACCATTCTAAAGGGATGCCTCTCTGTGTTGGGACTCTGTCGTCTGGTCTTAAACTCCCCCATGGTGGGAAACATCCACTCTGTTGAGGCCTTTCATAGGAAGTGAACTTATAGGAATGCTGATGGAGTGTTCCTGTTTAGGTGGAGAATGTGCAGAATGACAGACGACTTCACCGATGAAATGTTCCATCTCTTTTCTCCATGTCTAATTAGCCTTGGAATGCACTATCCCCACTATCCATCAAAGTTTTGATTAATATTTTGTGCTGGAACAGATTCAAATGAAAGGAGTTCTCAGCCATGTGATCAATGGAATCTGCATCTCAAAAGAATTGGTCACATGCACTCAATCTGCTGTCCAGTGCAGCTTGTCAGTTTTAACCTAGCTGATGGACTCCAGCCAGTATTCGAACATTGTCAGACTTAAGTAGATTTATTCAGAGATGAAGTAATAACTCTTACCTCTCCTTACTGCCTTGAGGCATTTCCTGGCACCACTCCCCATGTGCTTTTTCTCTGGCTTATAAACTCATAAAGCTCCTAGGGTTTGAGCCACTAAAATGAAGTAAGTCATGTAAGAATCTTAACATAAAATGCAAACAAAAAACCTAATTCTCATTAGGTTTTGTTGGACGAACAATTAAATGAAACATGGTGTTGCGAGGGAAGCTCTTAAAATGACTGGGAACAAATAAAGTTGAAATAATAATATTTATTTAATTTATAATTAAAGCTGTTTTAAAATTTTTGTTTTTTCAGAAGATTTTGCGATTCTAATTATCTTTGGTAGAAAATCACACTAGAAAGTGTTTATTTTTCACAGAAATGGTCAATGCAAGTTCTTTGCAGCACGCACAAAATGCTGGAGGAACTCAGCATCTATGGAAAACAGTCGACGTTTTGGGCTGAAACTTTTCTTCAGGATTCTTGATGTAGCCCAAACGTTGACTGTTTACTCTTTCCACAGATGCTGCCTGAGTTCCTCCAGTATTTTGTGTGTTGTTTTGGACGTCCAGCATCTGCAGATTTTCTTGTGTTTGGAGTGCAAATCAGCGGATATGGTTGAATCTGTGACATTTGCCTCTGGAACATATCGGTATTTGCCAGTGAACGTAGCAAGTGGAGACAGAATGAGTCTTATCAACTTTGAATCTAATCTGCCATGTAATGGATATGCCCAAGGTGCTGACATGATGCGCCCCATGGCCTTTAAATGCTGATCTTGTTGCTGTTCTGTTCTGCAAGGTTTTATGAAATGCCCTGCACCCACACTGATGTAACCTTGCCCTCCTAGTAGAGCTGGCACTAGAAATTAATCTGAATAAGCTTTAAAAAAATGTCACTCTTTGCTAAATAGCCTCATTTCTTATTTTATTTTGCCTCTTTGGATCAATTCTTTTAATACAATATTTGATGTCAAGATCTGTAGCTTTTTTACATGACATGGAGCAACTG
The DNA here is from genome assembly GCF_030144855.1 of Hypanus sabinus. Classification (NCBI taxonomy): domain Eukaryota; kingdom Metazoa; phylum Chordata; class Chondrichthyes; order Myliobatiformes; family Dasyatidae; genus Hypanus; species Hypanus sabinus. The sequence continues at coordinate 59,337,919 of NC_082727.1, read as the reverse complement.
TAGATTTTCTAATTGTGTAATATTATGACATTATAAGCCTTGTATTAAACTTTGTCACATAGTATTGCTTAACTGTGTTAAAATATTCACTGACTATAAAATTGCTGTTTTATGCAGTGAAGTTCACATGTTACGTGCTGTGTCACATAACGTGGACGAGCATGGGATTTACCATTATTGTCCTTTGCAAATTTTTCTACAGAAGTGGTTTGTCATTGCCTTCTTCTGGGCAGTGTCTTTACAAGATGTGTGGCCTCAGCCATTATCAATACTCTTCAGAGATTGTCTGCCTGGTGTCAGTGGTCGCATAACCGGGACTTATGATCTGCACCAGCTGCTCATACGACCATCCACCACTTGCTCCCATGGCTTCTCGTGACCCTGACTGGGGGGCTAAGCAGGTGATACACCTTGCCCAAATGTGACTTGCAGGCTAATGGAGGGAAAGAGTGCATTATGCCTCCATTGGTATAGAGGTATCTGCTCCCAGCCACCCAATAAAGCGTTATGTCCTTGTTACACCATTAAACATCCAGAAATCAACACAAGGATGGTTTAAAATATCCTTCTATAGCCTACCCGAACAGCCTTGAAACTGGTGTTGGTGATTTTGCCTGAAGAAGGTTTAGCATTTTCATCTGAGATTCCTCGCTCCATTTTTAAGCGAGGAAATCTGATGGCACAGTGTTACTGCCTCACGGAGTCAGAGACTCAGGTTCAACCTGACCTCAGAAGTAGCTGTACATTCTCTCTGTGATCACATGGGTTTTCTCCAGGTGCTCTAGTTCCCTCCTACATCCCAAAGACATAGAGGATAGTAGGTTAATTGGACACTGAAATTTGCGCTACACATTTGCGCTAATGTGTAGGTGAATGGTAGAATCCGGGAGTAACTGATGAGAACGTTTTTCAAATTAAGTCTAAGATTATTGAAGGAGTAGTGTAAAATGACTGTTTAATGGTCAGTCTATTTCTATCACTTTATAATTGGTATGGTAAATGAATATATATAAAATGCTGGAGGAATTCAGCAGCATCTATGGAAAAGAGTAAGTAGACCCACCCTGATGAAGGGTCTCGGCCCACAATGTCAACTGTTTACTCTTTTCCAAAGACATTACCTGGCCTGCTGAGTTCCTCCAACATTTTGTGTGTGTTGCTTTGGATTTCCAGCATCTGCAGATCTTCTCATGTTTGAAATGAATTTATACTTCTGCTTGTTTGAAAGTGGTTCCTCTTACCATTCTTGGTGCAAATTGCAGAGAAAATTTGGATCCCTTAAGTACACGGAACATAGTACAGTATGGTGAAGAACAGGCCCTTCAGCTCTCTAGTTTTTTACCAAACCTGCTTAAAAGCAATTGGGGGGGGGGGGGGGGTCTGTAGTACAACCCCATCAATGCAACCAGACCCTTCCTATTCCTGATTTCTACCCAAATGGACTCAGTGTCTGTCCCATCAATTATGTCTCCCCTGAGTGCAGCTGTGATATTATTCCTGATTCATAGTGCAATTCCACCCACCCCCCCCCTTACCTCCTCTTCTATCTTTTCTAAAATTTCAAAAACCTGGTACATTAATCACCCATTCCTGCCCCCCTCTCAACCAAGTTTCAGTAATGGCCACAACATCATATTTCCATGTACTGATCCATGCTCTAAGTTCATCACCCTTACCAAGGATATTGCCAGCATTAAAAAGTACACACTTCAAACAGTACTTCAATGGGTTAAACAAAAATAGACACTGTCTTTGCGTTCTTCAAGTCCATTTCTTGTTTGAGCTGATCTTGCTCCATATCGATTTTTCCAATGCTATGGATAAGCTGTCACATGACAATTCAATGCATTTTGACAGGAAATGTAAGACAAAAGCAAAATGAAAATTTCTGAAGCACTGTTTCTTGCTCTTTTTTTAAGAACAAAGGAGCTTCCGTCCTTGCCCCATTCTTCGGGGACATTGGTCCTGTCAGACAGTACAGGAGCCAGAGCTCTCGTGCCATAAGCTGCTACACTCTCAGCTGAACTAGATGGTGCAGCTGGAGGAGCTCAGTCACTTTTATCAATTAAATTTATGACTGATCCTTAGTAAGACATTGAGTGTTATTTCATCTGGCTTACTGATCAGTGCTATCACCCTGTCAATCAATGCAGGGTTGAAGATGACTTTAACATAGATTGGTGAGGGTATTTCCCACCTGAAAGAAAAGAAAAACCAGCAGCTAAAGACATTCAGAATTAGAATCAGGTTTGATGTCACTGATATACAGTAGGTCATGAAAATCTAGGTGAGGCAACACTTCCCCTGCAAATCTGCCGGGGTCCTCTATTGTGTCTGGTGTTCCCGATGCAGGCTCCTCTACATTGACATGACCCGTCAAAAACTGCGGGACTGCTTTGTTGAGTCCCTCCGAAAGCAAAACTTCCCGGTGGCCAAACATTCTAATTCTGATTCCTATACCTGTTCAGACATGTTCAGTCTTGGGCCTCCCTTGTGCCATAGGGAGGCTACTCTCAGGGTGGAGGGACACCTTCAGTTCCGTCAGGGTAGCCTCCAACCTGATGGCATGAATATTAATTTCTCCATCTGGTTTAAAAAAATCCCTCCCCTTCCCCATTCTTCTATTCCTCGCGATGGCCTCTTACCTCTTCTCACCTCCCCGGGGTTCCCTCCTCCTTCTCTTTCTCCTACGGTGCACTCTCCGCTCCCAGCTATCCTCCTTCCCCTCCTCCAACTTTTTAATTCCCCCTCCCTTTTCAGTTCTGAAGAGGTGTCTCAGCCAGAAACCTAGACCATTTATTCATTTCCATAGATGCTGCCTGACCTGCTGAGTTCCTCCGGCATTCTATGAGTGTTGCTCTGGATTTCCAGCACCTGCAGAATTTCTTGTGTTTATGTCATGAAATCTGTTGATTTGTGGCAGAAGTACAGTGCAATACATAAAAGATTTACTTTTGGCTGCCACAGAAATAAATATATTATTATTATTATTATATAAATATATTACCATATAAAGAAATGTTATAAAATATACAATAAATAAACAGTGTAAAAGAGGAAGTGAGGTTGTGTAAATGGGTACATGGACCATTCAGAAATCTGATGGCAGAGGGAAAGAAGCTGTTTCTAAAATGTTGAGTGTGTGTCTTCAGAATGTTAAATCTCCTTCCTAATGGTGGGTGTAATGGAATTGGCTGAGATTCTTCTGCCTCTTGCAGTTCTGTGTATTGGAACCTCTCTACCAGGTAGTGATGTAACCAGTCAGAATGCTCTCTACCATACATCTGTACGAATTTGCTACAGTCTTTGGTGACAAATCAAATCTCGTCAAACTCAGATACCACTACCTGTAAGGAGTTTGTATGTTTTCCCCATGACTGTGTGTTTCCTCAGGGTGCTCTGGTTTCCTCCCACTGTCCAAAGGCGGACCGGCTAGTAGATTAATTGGTCTTTGTAAATTGTCCCGTGATTAGACTACGATTAAGTTGTAGGATTGTGCAGGAAGGACCTCCATGCTGTACCTCAATCACAAACAAACAAACAAACAAATAAATAAAATCAGGTTTAATCTCACTGGCATATGTTGTGAAATGTGTTGTTTGTATGAGGGGTCAATGAAAAACTTGGTCACATGCACAAAACAAAAGTGGTTCTAATATGCATTGTGAGTTGAACACAACTTTTTCCTATGTAACGATTGCTTACAATTGGTCTCCAGAGATATTTTATTTGAGCTATCTTCTTTATTCCATACCTGATCCAATGTAAATTCAGATATTAAAAAGTTATGCTATTATCTTAGTTTTCAGTCAACATATTTTGATTCCTTTTTGACCTATTGAGTAATAGACATGGGATGTACTGTAGAAATGTAAAATATGCATGAAAATATATAGTGTCTTGCTTCCCTGTACAGTGTATTAGCAATATTGAATTAGCAGCTGTGAATTTCAGCTCAGACACCTTATTGTGGCAAAAGACATTAACATTCCAATGTGCAAAATCTCTGATAAAGCAGTACAATCCGTCAGTTCCAGTATTGTTTGAAATTTCCCATAAATTGCTGTTCAATTACAATTGGCTCCAGTTAGTGGGAACATTGTTAATAGGAGTATTTGTTCATAAAACATGCTCCAATTGATTCCCTGTGTACTTAAATCAGCAGGAACAGGCATTACTTTAATAGGAAGGATTTGTTAAATAGGACAATTTCATATCCATCACAGTATCCAATGAACAGGCTTTAACAGCATTAAGAAAATTGCACTATGCAGATGCATTTCAGCTATAAAATAATATTGCTGTGTAGGTAAACAATATTAAAGTGTTAATTGACATGGTGCTTTTCTTTGAACAAATCTGTATCTACCCATCTTGTTCATTTGGAGTCTGGCCACCATATTACCAGAGGGCCTAGCTTTAACAAATGTGGTTAGAGTACAGAATCATTCATGTATGCCCCAATTTTCTTTTAAATGTGGTGCTTCTCTGAAATACTTGCAGGAGAACAGAGATGAACGCTTGGCACTGTGTCATCACTGCAAACAGAATTGCTTCCATCTGGTTAGAAGCTTCCATTTCATTTCACTACTGCCAACAAAGATGAGAATGGTTTCTTTCTACCTTTTTTTGAGCAGGAAGCACACATCTCAATCAACACATTAAGAAGGCGTTTTTTAACAATATATTAAGATGATGATTTGACCAAAGAGTTTCCAGATTCTTCACGAAGCTACATGGGCAAGGTTTTAATGCACTGGATATTTGTGCATTACAGAAGATAGTTGTTAAGACCACAAAACATAGGAGCAGAGTTAGGCCATTCATTTGATTGAGTCTGCCCTGCCTTTCCATCATGGCTGATTTATTATCCCTCTCAACTCATTCTTCTGCACTCTTCCAGCAACATTTGACACTTGTACTAATCAAGGTCCTATCAACCAACGCTTTAAATATACTTAAGATAGACTACTCCTTAAAGGCCTAATTTTAGATATTTGAGATTAAAATCCATCACAGCATATTAGAAATTTCAATAATTAAATAAAATGGAATAAAATGCTAGTATCATTATGAAACAACTCGTTTGTTGTTACAGGCAGTCAAGTTTCCTATCTAAACTACCCAGTGTGGCTTATTTATTGAGATACAGCGTGGAATTCTGTCCCTTCAAACTCCATCACCCAGCACTCTCTAGATATAATCCTAGTCTAATCATGGGACAATTTGCAAAGACCAATTAACCTACCCGCTGGTACATCTTTGGACTATGGGAGGAAACCCACGCAGTCACAAGGACAATGTACAAACTCCTTACAGACAGCATCTGGAATTGAACCCGGGTTGCTGGCACTGTAAAGCATTGTGCTGCCAGTGACTCAAGTGGCAGGACCTCAGTTCAAGGGCAATGAAAGAAGGACAATAAATGCAGTTCATGTCCAAGACTTGAACAAATAAACCCAACTAACACCAAGGCAATGAGCTTCCGTAAAGTTATTTCATGCCTATGCAGTGAACTAGGCATAAAACACCATCACTACCTAGGTATCTTTCTATTATTTTACAAGTGCAGAATGCTTCACACAAATGAAAGGCAAAACCATTCTAAATATTTTAAAATGTGATAAATGTAAAAATGATAAATGACTGTTAATGTTCATCACATTAATTCATTGTTTATTTTTATAATATTGGATTTTTAAGTGCAATACTATTATTAATTCACTCGATGTGACCTTTGCTGGCAAGATCAACATTTACTGCTAATCAATGCCAATTTGAGTATTGGAGTATGGTGCAGGTTATTGCTATGCTCCAATTATTTGACTTCTACAAATGGATTAGGTAGTGAAAGCCCAGAGTTCCTGCTTTTATTGGTATGATATGACACTTCTTGATTAGTCAGGGCATGAACAGATACAGGGAGAAGGCAGGACACTGGGTCTGAGAGGCAATGGGTCAGTCATGATGAACACAAGAATATAATAAGAAATAGGTGCAGGAGTTGGCCATCTGGCCCATCAAGCCTACTCCACCATTCAATAAGATCATGACTGATCAGGCCAAGGACTCATTTCCACCAATCTGCCTTTTTCCCATAACCCTTAAGAGGAATAATGAATTAGTCATGATGGAATGGAGGAGCAGAATTAAAGGACTGAATGGCTTAATTTTGCACTATGTCTTATGGACTGCCTTCATACAAAGCTGTCGACAATTGCATCCTCCAAGTCTTCATTTCCATTTTAACATTCAAGATGAGTGCAAAAATCTATGCAAAAATCTACCCAACCTCGTCTTAAATATATTTACTGAGGCAGCCTCCAAAGCTTCTTTGGGCAGAGAATTCCACAGGTTCACCACTGTCTAGGAAAAGCAGTTCCTCCTCATCTCCGTCCTAAATCTACTCCCCCAAATCTTGAGGTTATGCCCACTAGTTCTAATCTCACTTACCAGTGGAAACAACTTTCCTGCCTCTATCTTATCTATCCCTTTCATAATTTCATATGTTTCTTTAAGATCTCTTCTCATTCTTCTGAATTACAGTGAGTATTGTCCTAGGCAACTCAATCTCTCCTCATTGTCTAACCCATGCATCTCTGGAATCAACCCGGTGAATCTCTGCACCGCCTCCAAAGCCAGTATATCCTTCCTCAAGTAAGGAGACCAGAACTGCCTGCAGTACTCTAGGTGCGGTCTCACCAGTACCCTGTACAGTTGCAGCATAACCTCTCTGCTCTTAAATTCAATCCCTCTAGCAATGAAGGCCAACATTCCATTTGCCTTCCTGATAGCCTGCTGCTCCTGCAAACCAACCTTTTGTGATTCATGCACAAGCACTCCCAAGTCCCTCTGCACAGCAGCATGTTGCAATTTCTTACCATTTAAATGAGAATCTGCTCTTTCATTTTCCCTTCCAAGGTGGATGACATCACATTTACCAACATTGTACTCCATTTGCCCAATCCTTGCCCACTCACTTAGTATATCTGTATCTCTCCACACACTCTCTGCATCTTCTGCACAATTTGCTTTTCCACTCAATTTAGCAAACTTAGATACCCTACACTCAGTCCCTTCTTTCAGATCGTTAATGTATATCGTGGACAGTTATGGGCCCAGCACTGACTCCTGCGGCACACTGCTCACCACTGATTGCCAAACAGAGTAACACCCATGTATTCTAATTCTCTGCTTTCTATTAGTTAACCAATCCTCTATCCATTCTAATACCTCTCCCCCAACTCTATGCATCCTTATCTTAGGGATAAGTCTTCTAGCCGGCACCTTATCGGACACCATCTGGAAATCCAAGTAAATAATGTCCATCTGTTCCCCTCTATCCACTGTGTTCATTATATCCTCAAAGGACTCCAGTAAGTTTGTCAAACAGGACCTGCCTTTGCTGAATCCATGCTGCGTCTGCCTGATGGATCCACTTCTTTCAAGATACCTCACTATTTCTTCTTTAATGAGAGCTTCAAGCATTTTCCCAACTACAGATGTAGAACTTACCTTCCTTTTGCCTACATTGTTTTTTGAACAGTGGCGTGACATTTGCTGTATTCCAATCTGGCGGGATCTGCCCAGAGTCCAAAGAATTTTGGTAAATCATCACCAAGCCTCTACTATTACTTCTGCCATTTCCTTCAGGACCCTGGGATGCATTCCATCAGGACCAGGGGACTTGTCTATCTTCAGGCCAACAAGTTTGCTCAGTACTACCTCTTTATTGATAGCTGTTGTATTGAGGTCCTCATTTCCCATCGCATCCTTAACATTTCTCTTTGGCATGTTAGACGTGTCCTCCAACACGAAGACTGATACAAAGTAGTCATTCAAAGCCTCAGCCATTTCCTCATCACCCAATATCAATTCCCCCTCCTTGTCCTCCAAGGACATTCACTTTAGCCACGCTTTTTTCTGCTTTATATAATTATAAAAATTATACTATCCATTTTTACATTTTGTGCTAGTTTGTTTTCATAATCTAGCTTTCCCTTCTTTATTGCTTCCTTAGTGGTGCTTAGTTGCTTTTTAAAGTTTTCCTAATTTTCCAGTTTCCCACTACTCTTGGTGACTTTGCATGCATAAGCTTTTAGTTTGATGCCTTCTTTTATTTCCTTAGCCATCCATGTTGGCTCTCCTCACCCTCACTGTCCTTGATTTTAACTGGATTTTAACTTTTGTTGAGAACTGTGAAAACTCACTTTGAAAGTCTTCCACTGTTCCTCAACTGCCCCACCATATAGCCTCTGTTCCTAGTCTACACCAGCCAAATCCCCTCCCTCATCCCATTGTAGTCTCCATTGTTTAGGTATAATACACTGGTTTTCGATTAAAATTCAATCATACTGTGATCTCTCTTTCCAAGAAGTTCCCTAACTACAAGATCTCTAATTTTACCTGTCTCATTGCACAGGACCAGATCTAAGATAGCACGTTCCCTTGTAGGTTCAGTAACATGCTGTTCAAGAAAGCCATCAGGGATGCATTTTATGAAGTCCTCGTTAAGACTGCCTTGAGCAACTTGATTCACCCAATCTATGTGCATGTTAAAGTCCCCCATGATAACTGCTGCTCCATTCTTACTTGCCTCAGATATATTTCTGTTTATTGCCTGTGCCACTGTAATGTTATTGTTTGGAGGCCAGTAGACAACTCCCACCAGTGATACTTTTCTCTTTACTATTCCTAATCTCTATCCAGATGGATTCAACATTCTGTTCCTTAAATCTTATATCAGATCTCACTATCGCCCTGATCTCATCTTTAATTCAGAGTGCTACCCCACCTCCCTTACCTTCCTGCCTATCCTTCCATATTACATGATATCAATAGACAACAGGTGCAGAAGTAGACCATTCGGCCCTTCGAGCCTGCACCACCATTTTGAGATCATGGCTGATCAACTACTATCAATACCCGGTTCCTGCCTTGTCCCCATATCCCTTGATTTCCCCTATCCATAAGATACCTATCTAGCTCCTTCTTGAAAGCATCCAGAGAACTGGCCTCCACTACCTTCCGAGGCAGTGCATTCCAGACCCCCACAACTCTCTGGGAGAAGAAGTTTTTCCTTAAGTCTGTCCTAAATGACCTACCCCTTATTCTCAAACCATGCCCTCTGGTACTGGACTCTCCCAGCATCTGGAACATATTTCCTGCCTCTATCTTGTCCGATCCCTTAATAATCTTATATGTTTCAATCAGATCCCCTCTCAATCTCCTTAATTCCAGCGTGTACAAGCCCAGTCTCTCTAACCTCTCTGCCTAAGACAGTCCAGACATCCCAGGAATTAACCTCGTGAATCTACGCTGCACTTCCTCTACAGCCAGGATGTCCTTCCTTAACCCTGGAGACCAAAACTGTACACAATACTTCAGGTGTGGTCTCACCAGGGCTCTGTACAAATGCAAGAGGATTTATTTGCTCTTGTACTCAATTCCCTTTGTAATAAAGGCCAACATTCCATTAGTCTTCTTCACTGCCTGCTGCACTTGCTCATTCACCTTCAGTGACTGATGAACAAAGACTCCTAGATCTCTTTGTAATTCTCCCTTACCTAACTCTACACTGTTCAGATAATAATCTGCCTTCCTGTTCTTACTCTGAAAGTGGATAACCTCACACTTATTCACATTAAACGCCTTGGATATTTAAACGCCTTGGATATTTAATTCCCAGTCCTCTCCACTCTGCAACCATGTCTCTGTAATGGCTAGTAAATCATAACTCTTTGTACTGATTTGAGCCTCAAGGTCACTGACCTTATTTCGAATACTACGGGCATTCAGATAAAGTACCCTTACACTCATCGTGCTTTGAAAATCTTGTAATCTTTTATTCTTCTGCACGATTTTTCTTCACTCCACTCTTACTTTTCTCTTTTTTATCTTTTGTTTTTCTCTTTATCTTTATCCACACTTGTTTTCACTTTATCCATACTACTCCAATCTGTTGATCCCATCCACCTACTATTTAGTATAAAGCCCTGTCCACAGCCCTAGTTATGTGATTCACTAGGATCCAGGTCCCATCACAGTTCAGGTGGAGCCCATCCCATAGGTTCACTTCCTTCCTTCCCCGATACTGATGCCAATTTCCCATGAATTCAAACCCACTTTTCCCACACCAATCCTTGAGCAATGCATTTAACTCTCTAATCTTCTTGACCCTATGCTGATTTGCACGTGGCTTAGATAGTAATCCAGAGATTACCACCTTTTTGGCTCTGCTTCTCTAATAAGTTCCTTGCTGCTCAAATTCCCTCAGCAGAATCTCTTTCCTCATTCTACCTATGTCATTATTAACCACATGGGCTACGACAATTGGACCTTTCCCTTCTCACTGCAAATTCCACTGCAGCTCAGACAAGATGACTGAGATGTCCCAATCCTGGGCACCAGGCAGGCAACACAGCCTTTGGGACACTTTATCCTCCCTTTTGAATGGCTCCCTGAACTGCATTGTCACAGTTAGGTTGCTCATCCTTCCACGCAGGGAGCAAAAATCTCAGACCTGTTGGACAAGCTCCTCCAGCACTGTCTCTTGGAATGGCGGAGTAGACTCGAGGGACCAAATGGCTTAATTCTGCTCCTATATCTTATAGTCTTCTGGCATATTGTCAGTGGAGGAAAGGCAAAATGCCTTCCATGATAGCCTGCTGACAGTGGTTACTAGGATACTTGCATAGATTAACAAGAATCTTGTACACCTCACCATGAAGTCAAGAGTCTGACTTAGTTCATGACCATAATCATTATGGAAATCTCGGTCAAAATCCATGGCTGGAAGCTGCTGCAATTTGGCTCAAGGTTCATAAAATCTGCAAAGAATATCCTATAGTCTTGCTCCATGAATGCATAAGAAGGAGATTTGTATATTAACCTGTCAGGAGAATTGTACAAATGCAAATTCATGTGCTAAGGTGCGAGAAGGGTTAACTTAAAGTGAATAATAACCATGTACTTAAAGAGATAAAAATTAATCCAAGTTTAAAAGTGATCAGGAGAGCTAACCTATCACAGCGATCACAGTATATGTGGATGTATGCCAACTCAAAAAAAACTCTGCAAAGCTCCTTTCCCAAAGCATTAACAGTAAGACATCAGGATTCAGTTTATTACATTTAAATGGAACCTTCTCATAGAACAGATCCCTTTGCTCAATAAGTGTCTCAAACCCATATCTGAGAAGACTGATCTTTCATAAGTACTGTCAAATCATTGTGTAAATTTTCTTAGACACCAATCCATCCCATACTGACACTTTGGACTACCATCTACAGTGACTGTTGAGAAAAGTTAGCTTTTGAACAAAAATAACAGTCTTTCCAAAAGAAGACTCTTACTCTTCCTCCGACTCACAAATGTGGATGATAGGAAATGGAAGAAATAACATTGAAGAAATGGCTTATACAATTATTCTGTTCTCAGCAAAGTTAGAAGGCCTAATTTATTTTTTTCTGGAGACTGCAAATCCCTGTTAGAGGACATTGGGGATTTTGGGGCTGCACTTTGCAGAGAATTATGTTGGATATATGGAGTAGTACAGGCCTCTCAACAATAGCCAGGTTAGAAATTAAAATGGAAGATTGAAAAGGCATGTAAAAAGGGAGATGCTACAATAGTCATGGGGGGTTTCAGTAAGCAGGTAGATTGGGAAAATTAGGTTGACAGTGGATCCCAAGAGAGAAGGTTTATAGAATGCCTACAAGCTAGCTTTTTGGAGCAGCTTGTGGTTAAGCCCATTAGAGAAAAGACAATGGTTGTTGTGTAATGAACCAGATTTGATTAAGGTAAAGAGACACCTATTATAATATAATAGAATTCACCATGTAGTTGAAAGAGAGGAGTTGAAGTCAAGTGTATCAGTATTAGAGTAAAGGGAATGATAGGCATGAGAGAGAAGCTGGGGACACTAACAGGGATGATAGCAGAGCAATGATGACTGCATTTCTGGGAATAATTCAGAATGTCTGGATAGACACGTCCTGAAGAAGAAATATTCTAAGGAAAAGATGGCACAACTGTGGCTGAAAAGGAAATGAAAGACAGCATAAAATTAAACTTGAGGGCATATATGGTTTCCTTAAGGGAAAATTTTGCCTGACTCATCTGTTGGAATTCTTCGAGGAAAAAACAAGAGTCAGTGTATGTCATTTACTTGGATTTTCAGCGGGCCTTTAACATGGTGTCACACATGAAGCTGCTTACCAGGATAAGAGCCCATGAGATTATAGAACAAAATATGAATATGGAAAGAAGACTGGCTGACTGGCAGGAGGTAAAGGCCTTTTCTGGTTGGCTGCTGGTAACTTGTGGCATTCCACAGGAGTCCGTGTTGGGACCAATTCTATTCACATCAATGATTTTGATGATGGAATTGATGGCTTTTTGGCCAAGTTTGTGGATGATATGAAGATAGGTGGAGGGGTAGATAGTGTTGACGAAGCAGGGAATCTGGAAGAGGAGTTAGACAGATTAGGAGAATGGGCAAAGAAGTGGCAGATGGAATATAGTTTAGGGTGATGTATGGTCATGCACTTAGGAAGAAGGAATAATGGCATAGATTGATTTATAAAGGGGAAGAAAATTCAAAAATTGTAATTGCAAAGGGACTTGGGAGTCCTCATGTAGGATTCCCTGAAGGTTGATTACCAGATTGAGTTGGTGGAAAGGAAGGCAAATGCAACGTTAGCATTCATTTTCAGACGACTAGAATATAAAAGCAAGGTTGCAATCCTGAGGCTTTATAAGACTTTGGTCAGATTGCATTTGGTGTATTGTAAGCTATTTTGGGTTCCTTATCTAAGAAACGATATGCTGGCATTGGAGAGGATGCAAAGGAAGTTCACAAGAATAATCCTGGGAATTGAAGGGTTAATGTGTGAGGACCGTTTGATGGCTCTGCAGTTTAGAGGAATGAAGGGGGATCTCATTGAAACCTATCAAATATTGAAAGGCATAGATATAAGAGTGGATGTGGAGAGGATGTTTCCCATAGTGGAGGAGTCTAGGAACAGAGGGCACAACCTCAGAAGAGAGGGATATCCATTCAGAATAGAGATGAGGAATTTCTTTAGCCAGAGGGTGGTGAATCTGTGAAGTTCTTCACCACAGACAACTGTGAAGGCCAAGTTATTGGGTAAATTTAAAGCTCTGGTTAATAGATTCTTGTTTAGTCAGGGTGTCAAAAGGTGGGGGAATAGAGTTGAGAAGGGGACTAAATCGGCCACGATGGATTAACAGAGCAGACTCAATGAGCCAAGTCCTGCTCCTAGGTCTTCCGGCAGCATTAGATCATTTGACCTAATATACCTGTGCTGCTGTTTGCATTCCATTCAAGATTCCTCATATCTTTCCTTAATTAAATCCAAATTTCAAAGTAAATTTATTATCAAAGTGCACACATCACCATATACAACTCTTAGATTCACTTTCTTGTAGGCAACTACAGTAAATACAAGAAACACAATAGAATCAATGAAAGAGTACACCCAACAGGGCTGAAATGTGCAAAAGACAATGACTGTGCAAGTACAAAAAGAAAGAGGAAAAAATAAAATAAATGAGCAATAAATATTGAGAACATGAGGGGCGAGTTTGAAAGCGACTCCATAG